>NC_054065.1:30693699-31314449 GCF_017639655.2 Falco naumanni | reverse complement strand
TTTGTGTTTTCAGTTCTGAGCAGCTAGCTCACATCAGGCTTTGAAGTGTGTGATACACTCTTAGATTATTCAGGACTAAGAGTGTGTTTATTATAAATGGCTTCTGGGATTTTTAGGTTGGTCAGACAGGTGAATCTTTCATGCAGATGGGAAAAGGTCCCATTTGGATCCCATGCTTTGATTGCTGTTAAAATTCAACGTCTTTTAAATTGTGGAATTAACTGTAGTTGTTAAACATTTCCTAATTGCTTTATGTTGAATGTTGCCAGACTATTTCCATTATCCTTTTCATTGGAGGCTTCGTTCTTACCGAGCCAGCTTTCAGAAAGTATTCAGCTTCAGTAGCTGATGTTTGGTTTCGAGGTTCATAATGTGGCCAAAGGATTATAATGACAGCCTTAGGAGCCTTAATATTAGTGCCGCCTCTACCTAAAACTCACAAATGTCTAAAAATATAAGGCTGTTTTGAGCACTGATGCTAATGTGCTTGTACTATGCTTTCTTTGCCGTTTCTGTTTTTGTCAGAAAAGCAGATGTGGAGTGTATTTGTCTGATAGCTGAGATAATGTTGAAGCTGGAACTATCACAATTATCCTTTCTGACAGCAACTTTTGCTATAAAGGTGCTGATTTTGCATATAGAAAGACTTGTGGATTTGCTTTCCTTGACTTCATCTGTTTTCTTTGAGTTAAAATTGCTTGTGCTAAATTATACAAGAAATCTAAACAGGAGGTAAAAGATTACAAAGTACAATTTCAAAGAACAGTTTTTAGTAGAGAGGCTTTTCTGGATAGTGGCTAAGGAATGTAAGATGACCAGGAATATGCAGAATAAAAGAATAAACTGCAACTTCAGTAAGGTAATGAACTCTCAGATTTCCAATAACCTGTTTTAGATTTTGACAGATTTTTCACTATAGAAATTCGGCAAAAAAACCCCCTTAATTTCTACCCTTTCCCCAAACACTCTTTCTTGTCCTGTCCTTAGTTTCTCACAGATTTCCAAGTTAGTTTATTAATTCTCTAGGCCTGCTTGGAAAAAGCACCCTTTGGAATTCTCTAGTAGGGAATTCTTTCATCCTGTGTGTGTTTTTAGATGTCCTGCCCTTTTCCTTTCTTTTTTTAAACAAATTTTGGTTTTAACTGCTTCCAAGTATAAAGTGTATTTAACATCCACATGTTGTTCAAGTTGTTCGTTATACTTTCAAATTTCTGTCGGTTGTTGGAACCACCCTACTGCTCCTTCAGGTACTTCAAACTGAGTAGCCCTGACTTTTTTTTCCAGACTCAAATAAACTCAAACGTTCGTTACTATATTAAAGATACTAAATATGCTCTATATATGATTTCATTGCAAATACAGAAGAAAATTCAAGGTAACTATGCCTTCCTGAATTAGAGTGAAGCTAAAAAGTTGGTCTAAAAAGATTTTTTCACTGTTGTGTGCAAGGTGTCAACTGATTTCAGTAATCATAAGTAACTTGCAAGGAAATGGCACTGAAGGAACAAGACTTGTACAAAGAGCACTGAGAGATTGTAGCCCAAACTGAATCCCTATATTGTTATTTTTGGCTTTCTGCTTGCCTACTTGATGCTCACAGTGATGCCCAGCTAGATTCACTGTAAAAGCTCTTTTCTACCTCAGTGCTAAATAAAACTAATTAAAGCCCCAGTCCTGAAAACTTGCACATATTTAGCATTACTTCTAGCATAATATATTTACAGGCTAATGTAAAAAAATTCAAAGCCCAATTTTTAAATTGCTATCTGTCATTCTAAAAAAGTTCATATTTTAACTAGCACAAATTTATATTAAAAAAATCCAAATGAAAAACCAACCCCCCCCCCCCCCCGATCCACCCCACCCAACAATAAAACCATCAGCAAGTATAGGCATAGTTATGTTGGCAATAAAAATTGTTTATGATGTACATCATTACATGAATAATCTAGTACCTTACGCTAAGCTCTACTTGCTTTCATCCTACAAGCTGGCCTAACATACACTTTAAATGTGTTCTTAATTAAGATACATAAACCAACGTCCTGTTAAGCAGTACTTACTCTATAGTACTCGGAGCTGATAGTCACATACAGATTATGTTAAGCTTTAGTTCCCATATGTCCAGACTTGCCTCCGGATTTCTTTTTACATGCAGAAGATATGTCTGGATAGTATTTGAAGATTTTGTATGTATATCTGAGAATGCATCATGTATGTTATGTGCAAACTGGTTCTGAAGTACGTGAGGTATGAGTCTGAGACAGCTTGGTCAACTGTGTATCTGTATAGTAAAGCAATGCTCAATTGCATTGATTTCATGGTATATTCGCAGGTTGTGTTGGCTCAGTGCTTCCAAGGCAAAAACAATCTATGGCTGTACCAAAACTATCAAATGTTTTGGTTATAAACCATCCAAATGACAATCTCCCAAACTGTGCCACCTATAGCAAAGCTGTGGATGTATCACGACAAAGACTGTGGTGACAGCAGTAGTGTTGTGACCATTTTGGGAGCTGCCAAAGGCAATTCTGTTCCTTTCTCTCCTGGCCTGGTGGAATAGCTGTCACCTCACTTTCAGTTCAGAGCGTTGGAGTAGGACTGAAGTGGGAAATGTGGGATTAAGCACTAGATGGACATACAGGAGGGAGGAGGGAGATACAGTAAATGGAGAGCAGGCAGTTGGTGAGTCAGTTTGGAGTATATAGGGGAAACGTGGGAGAATTCAAAGTTGGGAGGCCGTGATGGGATTGTAAGAGACGTGTAGTTGGTAAGATTTGCCCTAGTGGACTGGAAAAGTAGGAGGATGGATTTTTTTTTTTTTTCAAGGTCTTTGGGAAACTAAAGGATCTCCACAGGAAAATCCTTCTGGCGTCATCTTCTCTGCCAGTAATAGCACCAGAAAGTGAGGCCTGAGCAAATTATATTTGAGAATCTGAAATCTGTATTTCATAAGAGTTCCATCCTCTTTCTTGCTGTCTGTAACTAGTATGGAAGGATTTCATTTATATGTTGTGGTTAATGCATTTTTAAATAAAATTCTATTTGTTTATTTAAATGTCTTAAAAATAACAGTGGTTTTCAACCAGTATTGTAAATTTTCTTTAACCCTGTAATGTGTAATATTGTTGTCACTTTTATATGCAAAATAAGAAATTTTTGTCATTCCCCAAACTTTTTGCCTTAGTTTAACTCAGTCTGTCACTACTGGGATGTTTTATGAATGATTAAGACCTACCCTGCTCTGGTTTCCTATACAAATGAAAACACTGTGTCATTTAGTAGATGGCATGAGTGGCTTACGCAGTCTGTTCAATATATCTCATCTTTAGATACAGTATGACCAACAAAACAGTTTTCTGATAACACCTTTGAAATAAGATCATCTTGACTGTCTGGGATCTGTTCTGTGGGGGTTTTTTAATTTGATTGCTTGGTTGTTTTTGTTTTTGTTTTTTGGTTTTTTTTTTTAGATTTAGTAATTAGTTTAATAGAATAGACTTGCTGAAAAGCAGTATTCCAAAACATTTCAAGACTCAAACGATCTGTTTCCTAGGATAGGGAATGTGGCATTTTTAAAGATTTCTGCTGTTTTTCATTGACATTGTCAAGAGCATATTGCTTACGCTGACCGGTGTTGTAAATGATTTGCTAAATGATTTTTTTAATGAAGTCTGAGTATTTGCAGGTGAAGTGCTGACCACCTTACCTTAGCTGCACCGGGGACAGTCATACAGAAACCTATTGCAAAAAAAAATAGCTGTTTCTGTGAGGAATTTAGCGTTGGTTCTCAGGGAAGTCTGTTTTCCTGCGATCCATACTGACAAATTTGTGAAAGTCAAGTAAAAGGGAATACTGTTTCTTCAGCAATGTAACGCGACCCCGTGGTACCAAAGCACTGCCGTGATGTTAGCAGGATTGCCGAGTCTGCAGTCCGTCTTCTGTCTAAGGCAATAAGCCTAGACTGCTGCTAATTCTGTATGTAATAGTTTGCGTGCCACTGCCTGAGTCACCTTGCTGGCCCAGTAAAGGCGTTTGAGACAGACTGTGAAATCGTTAGTGCAGAGATTGTTTTTTCTGGTTTTTTTTTGGAGGGTTTGGGCTTTTTTTGGTTTTTTTTTCTTTTTTTTTTTTTTTTCCCCCCAGAACCCCACTGTGCCTTTGGCCTTCTGGCATTACCAGAAAGTAAAAATGATAGTGGCAAAATAAATTTGTTGGACATAGGGCATTTTAGTTTTGGGTACAAAGTATTAGATCTAGTCTAGAAATAATAGTATTCTACTAAAGCTTTGCCACCAATACTTTAAACAGGAGTTTAAACTTTGAAGGTAAAAGCTCCTTTATGCTTTGGAGACATACAATTTTCTTTGTTTTCCACACTGGTGGACAGAGGTACAGCAAAGAAATGCATACATCATTGTGAGAACTGGTGAGAGGATTAAAATAGAGATAAGAAAATTTACATCCTTGAGGCTTATCCCAAGTCCCATAAAACTGCATGCACATTTTCAAGTAAAGAACTTGAATGATCTAGTTCTAAATGCTGTTTCCCCAAAACCTTAGAGATGTAACTTTGAGCAAGGAAGAGGAGAGGTCTTCTGTGAAAAGGGAGAATGTTTAGACAACCCATTAGCAAGAGCAATGTATTTTGTAGTGATAAAATAGGATGTTCAGATTTAATTTTAGTATCTTCATTAAAGTTGAACAAAATGTAGTTTGAATTTAAGGAATAACGGAATAGAGGAAAAGAGATTAAAATCCCCACTGAAAAAAAAAAACAAGTCAGCCTGATGTATTTAAAGGCTACAGTAATCAAATTAAATCTGTTTCTTGTCCTATTACATGTTGTAAATAACCTGTGATGCTCCAAAGGTTTGAGAATTTTCAAGGCTGCCATGAAACACCTCTCTTGGTGCATCTTCAAGGGGTTTTGATTAAGGGGTGTCATCATCAACTGGAAAAAGCTGTCAAAAGTATTAACATGATATACTGTAAAGTTAACTAGATAACTAAGTTTCCTAGCTAACTAAACATAACTAAGGGTCATGAGTAAAATCATTGCCAAATTTTAGGTGTGTTCAGTGTAGCTATGATGTGTTGTTACATGGATGCTGGTCAGGTGATAGGTGATACCAGTATTACATGGCAGTATTAAAACATGTATGTGCAGGTTTATTAATTCAAATCTAAAAGAAGTCAGGAGCCATGGTTATCTTGTTTATGCGAGGCTTATTAACTGTTTCAAACGTTATTTACTATGTGAGTAATTTGTATCAGTTTAAAACCAAAGTTTTGCCTTACTTTTATTGGGTTGTGTGGGAAGTTAAGTCCAGACCCAGTGAAGTGCTGAAAGCTAGAATGCTTGTGCAGACCTGAGGCCCAAACTTGTCTTTTTGGAGTTGTTTATTACCACTCAGAATACAGAGATTTTGTATAAATTGCATATTTCAGCTTCCGTCCAGATCTAAAGAGGACAAAGCCTGAGTCTAAACGGCATGTCACGTTGGTAAGAACAAGGCATGTCTGAACAGGCAATCGGTGGTACAGCAACAAGTGATGTGGCCACCCCATCTTACCAGCCATGTAGGAGTGGGTGGATGAGGACAGCCTCTCCAGGCGTGTACTGAGGCTAAACTGGTGTGTTTAGAACTGGATCAGGACACAGGGATTGTTCCGCCAGTGAATGTTCACGGCTCTTATTTTTCTAAGTTACTGTAACTTGCATGTCACTAGTGTGCTTAGTGATGCTATATATGTCTGTGTTGAAGCAGTCTATTCTGGGTCCCTCCAGAGTGGCTCCTGATGCAAATTAGTGGATTATTGTTCGATGGAAGAAGCAATTTTTAGAGAGCAGAACTGCCCAAAGCTGAACAGAAATGGAGCTTTTTCAAAACCAGTGGAAAGTTCTGACTGGAGCGGGATGCTTAAAGAAGCTTTGTTTCTAACTAGAAAGGCTAAAATGTTGAAATAATTTAAAAATGTTGAGTAGAACACCCTGGAACAATATAAAATTCCCTATTATTGTTAGCTAAAGCCATTTGTTAATGTTAGAGCTAAGTTTCATGCAACTATTTTCCATGAGGACATTTTTTTCTTTTATGATAGTATTTAAAGATCAGTGAAGATGTGTGTTTTCAAACAAAGATTATAAGCGTTATCTTCTGTCATTTTCTAACTTTCTCTGATTTTTTTTCTAATATACTTCGTGGTTTTTTTAAGTTTGGTACTTTTATTGGTTTGTATGGTTACTGTCTGCCTTCCACTCTGAAAACAGTCTGTACTACTTCAGAGAATTCATGCTTGAATTCAAATGCAAATTTGATACCATCAGCTCTCTACAGCTGTTCTAATTCTGACATCCTCCATCTGCCTCCACAATCAAAATTTCTGCATCTGTATTGCCTTGCCTAGTATACTATTTCTTTTTGTTTTCCATTAATTATTAATCTTGCTTCTTTTTTTCCATGCAATCTTTAGCTTGCTGATATTTTTTCCCTCACTACTTCTGGTATTTTTCCAGTCTCAGATATTTATTTTGCATATGAAAAATCTGTAGTCTCTGGAAAGATGCAATACCAAAAATCACAGTATTTAGTATTTGTTGCAAGCTGGCTCCAAGTTTTGCCTAGACATCTGCGGGCTCAGGGTCCTCTCCTGAGTGACCAGGAGAGCAGAACTGAGGGGCAGCAAATTAATAAATCTTGTGTTGCAAAGACAAGCAGAGAAACGAATGTGTTAATGCTTAAGGAACTATTTCAAATTTCAATGTTCAAGGCAAAAAACCCAAAACAGATAAAATGCCAAATTTTGATAATGCTGTGATGGAGACATCACTCTAATGATGCTTGTTCAACTAGTGACTTAATTACTGAAGGTCAAGGTGATTTTGTTCTTGTAATATCAACATAATTTTGAGAAAGTAGTCACCAGTACAGTTCAAAGAAAAAAGATACAACCTGTACTGAGAAGATGGGCACTAAATAGTGTGTATTCTCCAGAATTCTCCAACTCCAGTCGGAAAATGTGTACTTCACCTGGAGAAGCTATGTGAAGTAAATCTGGAAGTGGGGAGGGTATATGTCTTGATTCATCCATCTCTCCTTTTTGAAAAGGTTGTGTTTTGGAATTATGCCTCTTCCGCAATTTATATGCATGGAATGACACCATGCTTTGGAATGCCACCTTAGTAAAGAACAGCCTGTATTTTATTCAGTTATTACATGGCAATTTATAATATATTTTTAATCATAAACATGTTTAAAAGCAAGTGACAACTGGGGGAGAATGCTTTTTAAAGTAAGTTTTCTTGATTGTATGAGCATTTTCTGAAAGAACAACCACCCCCAAGAAAGTGTAGGAAAAAATAAGGAATGCGAGCAGGGAAAATTTTCCCTTTCACAGTCATTATGGCTAATTCTGTCGTCTGTGAAAGGCTTGTGCCAGTCCTTCCTTTATCAAAGTAGCTACGGATCTTTGATCTCTGCTTTCTGATAGTCTTTTAGCTGCAGATGAATGTAAGTCATCCCTGTACACAGCAGAGCACCTACTGGGTGTTCTGTGGAGGCTCAGAAAGAGTGAACACTGCGGTTCCAGGTTTTTGTGCTTTTTGTGCAATATTACACCAGGATTACAAGAATCAGTCGGATCCCCATGTTTAGTCTCTGCATTCCTGCAGAACGATAAATAGGACATTGATCCACTTCAGTTTCTAACAACAATAGGTTAAAAAAATATTGCCTGCTAAAGGTTTATTGTAATTAAATTAAGGCAAATATTTCAAAGCATCTATTTAAAATAAAATGCAGGCAGAAGCAATCTATACTGATGAGAAAAAGGAAATAGCTTGTGTAACCAGACCATTGAAATATCATGCTCTGACAACTTAGAAACTTTTATTAACCACAAGCACGTAAAGGCTTGCTAAGTGTTGAGATTTAATGCCTAGAAACGTGTGGTACTTTAAATTTATATTGGCCTCAGTGACCTACCCAGCCAGGTTGTCTTTAATCCTTCTCCACTCCCAGCACCATGAAAATGCCTGCTGCCTCTTGAATTCATTGATGGTATTTACAGCTGTGGCCTTAACCACCAACGCGTTCTGTAAATTCCCTGCTTGTAGACAAAGAGCTATGTACAAATATCTTTGTTTGTGCTGTTAGTCTTACAGTTTTAAGTTTTATAAATTAAGTTTTATACTTTGGCCTTCAAAGCTTTTTCTTTCAAAGCTATATTGCTGCATAACTTCAGCTTTTCCTGTAAGGCTGTTCATGTTTACCAGTAATTTCCATTTATTTAATGCCCTCTATTAGCGTTGTTCAAACCTGGATCTGTACTTTTTCCTTTTAATCAGACCTTTGCAATCATCATACTGCTGAGTGTGTCAAAAGTGAAAGGGAATCACAGAATTCATGTTCTAATGATCTTAAGAGTGATAAGTTCCAGCCCTGTAGTCTTTGCCACTTGTCCAGGGTACTTGGAGCATGACACGAATAATAGCAGATTTCTGTGTGTCATACAGTGTATTCTGTTAGAAATCTACTTATTTATAACCAATATATATTTCAAACAGAGAGGAACTGAGAGAGGGCCTAAATCGAAACTTTGAATAGAAACCACAAAATATTTGGTTGGTAGTGGGGCATGGATTTTTGCATGTTAAATTTCTATTGCAATTGATATTTGTCATGTTCTAATTTTCTTGATGTTTCGTTTCAGTGAGATACAGAGATGCTAATTTAGAAGAACCATGGGGCTTCTGTTAAAACACTGTAGTTCTACTGTTGTAGACATACCCTAGGCTTTGCTAACTTGTAGTCAAAACCAGTCAAGGAGTTCAAGTACCTAAACAAAGATATGCAAGCATTTGAGAGAGGGGAAGTGAAGGTTTGTTGGTGTGGGTTTTTTTTTTTTTTTGGTTGGTTGGTTTGTTGTGGGGGTTTTTTTAGCAGATAAGTAAATTGTTTTATCAGGTCACGCTTTTCTCATAGATTTTATTTATTCACTCACTCTCATCAAGTTATTTATCAAAACATGTAAGCGGTCTGGCCTGGATTTCCAGTGTTCAGCACAGAGCTGAAGATGCTGGATGGGAAGGACTGGCTGCACCTCTTGGGCTCCCTTTGGCGATGAGCTGATCTACAGGCTGACTCTTTGTACTCGCATTTGTAAGTCAGCAGTAGTATGGTACTTTGCTCAGATTTTTGCTTACTTCGGGCTCCATCTCTCTTAAACAACAAGCAGCAACCCCTGGCTGTTTTCCTTTTGAAAGGCATGTGTGCAACGTCCCCCTTGTTTGGGAGCAGGGGAACGCATGGGCCATGGGGTGCAGCATCCTCTTGCTGAGGGCTTGTCTGTGCCGTGCTCCTCCCAGAGCACAGGTGTTCTCAGCTTGACAGAAACAGCTTGTTCTCAGTTTTGCAACTGGGAAATGATGTTCTGGGAGTGGTTTCCCAGAAACATGTTCTCTGTTAACCAGGAGGGCTGTTCTCTTAACCCTTGTTCCGGTAGTGCTGCTGCTGCTTTCTCACACATGCATTTGCATTTGTACTTCGTTTGGAAGTTTTCATCCTGTTATGAAAATGTGATACGCAACTCAATCCTACTGAAGTCCAAACTTGCAATCCTGAAATCTATAAGCCAGATACATATGAGATAGAAACTATCCATGGAGGTGCCTAGAGATGTTGGAAGTTGATTTAAGTTCTGTAAAGATGTTGTCGTCGTGTCCCCCTGCCCCTGAGTGCTTACATAGGTGTTGCTGCTTAGACCTGAGATTTTAATTCTGACATGCTTGAAGAGCCTGTTATGTCCTTACGTGTACATTTGACTGAAATTAAGGAACTCTGTATACCTTCACCCTCCTGCTCTGAAAGGCACGATTCAGTGGGATTTGCAGTAAAGGCTGGCTTCTCCCAGCTTAGCGATAGGCACTTCTTACCCATCTGGGGCAGAAACTGTGCTGCTGTGTTCAGAATGTGGGAAACAGAGTTTGGGTCTTCAAGAGATAAAACATTTTCTGTTCTGCCTTCTCAGGTGAGTACAGTCAGTACCAGCTTATTCTCTTAATTTAGCCCCGCTGAAGCCATGGTGCTGTGCACAATTCAGACTTGTTAGGCTGATAAATAGTGCTAGAAAAAGCATGATTAATGGCCAGGATGAGGAGGACAGAGGTTTCTGGACTGGTTCTGTCTTTTTCCTGGTGACTTTCGTGTAAGTATTAAGCTCTAACACTCACCCACCTGCATTGTTTCTTTCCTGGCTAGCTGTAAGTAGTTGCATACAAAATGTTCTGACTTGGTGGCTGCCTTGTTAACACCCTGGGAGAGTTTTCCTTTCAAGATGCCTACTATAGCACGTGCACTTTTTTTTTAATGTGGTGCAGTTTCTTCATCTAAGAAAAAATAAATAATACTATATATATAAAATTCTTCTTGAGAGCTAAAGTGAAGTATTAATTTAAAATGAATTTAATTTAATTTAATTTTTTTTTTTAATTTAAGTACTTACATCACAGTGGTCTTGTGATTTTTCTGGTTTTATTATCATCAGTTGGAAAGATTTTGCTGAATAGCTCTTTCCATAGGCAGGTCCCATTTACCAAAATTTATTCCACATGCTGCAATGCAATATTAACATTCAAAACAAAGAATAACCTGATTGGAAATAAAATCCACATGTTTAGTTGACATAAATATATAAATATACTTTGCTTCTGCCTGCAATATCTAGCTGTGGATGGAAATCCTCTTGAAATTGCTTAGTATTCATGGGGGGAAAGTAACTAGCTGTCATTCATATGGCTTATATCTTTTTGTTAGACATAACATGGAGATGTCAGATGTTTATTTCTGTGCAGTATTACTTTTATTCATGTCAACTATTGCAAGAGTTTTGGACCACAGTTAAACAGCTAATATACTATCTGATATAGTCAGAATTCTTCAAGTTCTATCTTAGTCTTGGCTGAAGAAATAAAAAGAATCTTTAAGGTTTGTATATACCCTCTATATTACTCAGAAATCGGTTGTGCAAAATGCTGGCTGATTTTTAGTAGGCATGCAAACGGAGCTTTGGGTATCTTGTACCACCAGGCTGAATATACAAATAAGGTTAAATAAAAAGATTTTTTTTCCCTTGGGGTTTTATCTTTTAAATCACCTAATGGCTATATTTTAAAGACATTTTTGAAACAAAATCATGATTTACTTTATTCAAAGTAAATACTTTTGCATATATATATATATATATATATATATATATATATATAAATTCTAATTTCTTTTCCCAGACAACACTAAGCTAAATTTGCAAATAGTTTCAGCCAGCCTGAAATCATTTTGGATCAATGCATCAACAATTTCAGTCTAGTTAAATGCCTTCTCTTATTCTTGAATTATTTTTGTTTGTGCTGCTGAAAACTAGAACAATAATATTAATACTGCATGGCCATGTTTACCCCTGGTTATTTATGCTTTTTTACTATTGAAGAGTAAGTGTGCCAAGCAAAACCATTGCATTTCTGCCAAATAAATGGTCCAACAAAGACTTGCAAAGCCAATAATAAATAGAACCTCAAATTAAATGCAAGCAAAGTGGCGTGGGCCTAGTAAATCGAAATATTGGGGCAGCGTAAGAAACATCCATCATCTCAGAATCATGCAGACAGTACTATGGAGCGCGTTGGTGACAAGAGAGGAACACTCATAAACCCACCGCGCATTTCAGTGGAAACGTTCCCAAATAACGGTGAACATGAAAGTTAATATCTGAACATTTTACCTGGCTTTATATATTGAAACCATATGGTCTGTATTTGCTTCAAGTTCCACTCTTGTAATGGTCCCTGCTAACAGCTTTTTTAATCCTCCTTTGTTCACTGTAGGTAGTGTAGGTTCATTTAAACTTTGAAACAGTTGCAGTTTGTGTTTAGTCCTGCTAAGAAAAAGCATTCAGTGTCTGTCATTTATAACCCTCCAAAAAACCCCCAAAGGTAAAATAAACTTCTGAAGCTTCTTTGCTCTACACCTTTTTGCCCAATAATTCTGGAACCAAGAAGGGAAGATCAGTTATGATATTCGTAACTGATGGCTATTTTAGCATTTTTCCTTCTTTGCAGACTGAAGTGCGGTACTCTTGTATGTCACACCGAGATTGCACCCGTGGAAGTGGAGGGGGTTTTAATGATTTGACATTTCATTTGATGTGAGCAACACAGCAGCCTTCTGAATGGGTATCGATAGAGAACAGGGTTGTTTTTCTGAATAAGCAATGTGTTTCTAACATCTTGGTTTAGTGAAAGAGTGTTCTAGGAGAAGGATAAAATACATTTGTGGATGATAGATTCCACAGGTAGAAGTAATGACAGATTTCTGTTTGAATCTTGAACTGAAGAGGTTTTCGGGTGATTTTTTTTCTCTTCTATTGATTTTTCTCTTTCTGACCCTATTGAATTAATATTGAAGTCAGTTTTTAGACTGTAAAGAAGGATTTTACTTCTCTTTGTGTTTCTTTGTTTGATTCTTGTGGGGTTTTTTTGCTTTTTTTGTTTTGTTGTTGTTTTGTTGTAAGCTGTGAAAGGTTGAATGCTCAAATGCATACAAAGCAAATCTGAGGGTTTGTCTGACTTCCCAGGATCAAAGCAAGCTTTTTTCAAATATTAAATTATACTATGCTCCTGCAGATGTCGCAGGAACAACTGACGGTTAGAATCATAGCAGGTTCCTGTGGCGTTCATGTAAAAATTTCAGTCTGTTTAAAATATTGCCTAGTTGTACTAATATCTTTGGATGGACAAAACAGGACAGATATGTATTCTTCTGACTGTATTGTGCTGTTTCATATATATATATATATATATATATATATATATATAATATATATCTGTCTCAGCTATTTGAGTAGAAAATACTTCAGAGCATTTCCTGGTAATTTATTTCCTGGTAATTTATTTTCTGTGATTCCTGTACTGTAGTATTGTTCTCTTTATTTTTTCTTTAGCATCTTGAGAAGGTTAGCTGCATTACATTCTTTCCTTCAAAGCAAGACAAAATCTGTTAGCACTTTCCCTATTAATATTTTATAATAACTATTTGCTTCCTGGGGTACATTTGCATGGCAGCAGCTCTTTACTGACAGGATCTGTGGATCTCTGAGGTTACAGGTGGAAGTGGCAGCAAAGTCCTTCCCTACAGCTGCTTTTTTGTGAGGTAATTTGGGGTCAGTGTGCTGGGATTATGTGACCCAAAAGACCTGAGAATTCAAAAGCTGGCATCCAGCAAAACTGGGGGTCTCGCGCTCTGTGCCTCTGTCTACCTGGGAAAGGGGCTGCCAGACCAGTTGCTGGGACGTCTCCTGGAAATGGTGGTGGAACCAATTGATCACATCCAGTTGCCTCTCCTCATTTTTTGACCTATATCTGTCTTTTCTCCCTCCTCCTTTTCCTGACATGTCCAAAGACTTGTCAAGAAGATTTTCCCGCTACAAACCTATCTTGTCTTGTATTTCTGTGTTGGTTTCTTGCTGCTTTGTGTGGTGTTGTCTTTACATCTTGGGTGTCTGTTCATTTTCTTCTGCTGTTGAAACATTTTCCATTGAAATAGTTTGACTTTAAATGTTTTAAAGTTAGAGTGACACTGAGATAGCAGTGAAATTATGCCAGAGGCATTTTATGCAGTGGTTTTATGGTCACTTCTTGGCTGAACCACTGAGCCTGCAATTCCTACCAGATGTCTCTGATGCATGCAGCTTCATCAGCTGAAAATTGCATTTCTTACGAAAAAATCTTGGGGAACTACCTCAAATAGTGTTTTGAGACATTTCATGAAGATGCCAGTTAGAGTATAACCTAACTTGAAATATGACAATTTTGTTCTGCGTAGCAAACAAAAGCAGATTTTTTTCTTTATATCATACCAAGTTGTAGTACACATGTGATTTTTAAACACACTTTTTGGATTTTAAGCCAGCGAAAATATGAATTATGATATTTTACAAGGAAACATCAAGATTTAGGAAAGAGTAGTTTGGTGTAGAGATGACATACAAATTACCTGATTTCTTTTTCCTTTTTTTTTTTTTTTTTTTTTTTTTTGTTTGTTTGTTTGTTTTGTTTGTTTTTGGTTTTTTGTTTTGTTTTTTGAGTTACCTGTTTGGAACAAAAAAATCATCTTTTGTAGGGAGGCCCATTAACAAAGAAAAGCACTTGAGAGAAAATAGTTGTTTTCAATGGTGTGTGTCAAAAGTGTGGAGCCTTCAGAGCACAGTGGGAACATGACCTGTGGTTTTCTTTTCCCTTTTTGTTATCAATGTGTTGGATATCATACTGAGGATGAAAGAAAAGGAAGAAAAGAAAAACTGGAATAGTAATTTCAAGCGAAATGACAAGATTTTTTCAAAAGACACATGATAAGTGTAGGTGTGCACTCATTGGTATGGGGTTTTTTTCACTGAAATTAAGATTGCAACTCATTCTGTCCTTCAGTAAGAGCAAGATCTCTTAACTAAGATATTTCTGATTTTTTTTTTTTTTTGGGGGGTGGGTGGGTGGAAAGAACAACTTTCTGTGGTATTCCTGGCCTTCTGATTTGAGGAACATGAATGCTATTAATAGAGTGTCTTCCACTTCTGTTATTTCTCTATACATTTAAGCTCTGATAGCTACTTCACAAAGCCTTAAAGTCCCTGTGAAAAAAAAACACAAATAATTTGTTTAAAGAAGTAGAAAAAGGAATGAGGATTTATTGGAACTTTCCCTCCTTTCCCAGAGTTACGTAAATTCATATAGTAAGATCATCGTCTTTTCAAATATTTTTTCCTATCTGTGCAGTATTTTTCTCAAAAAGTAACCTTAGAGGTGAGAGTAAAATCTACTTACTGAGTACTTTGTTACTCATTGTGAAACATGAGAAAATATGGAAGTGTTTCAGTTCATACTCTACAGATGTTACTAATCCTTTAAAAAAAAAATAGAATAATATTTTATTGGTTTGTACAGGAATTCATATATCTCCAGAGACAGGCTTTAATAATATTCTGTTTTGGTTTTAGTTTATTGTCATTATCCAAGTAGTGGACAGAGCAGATTGATTAGAAAGGTGGCACAGGTTTGAATTAGAAAAGTGAATCACTGAGTTATCTGGGCTTTGTGCATTATAACAGATGGGTACTTTAAATATTAATTTGCTGATTAAGTGGTTTGGCACGTAGACCAGATATCACTCCAGGATAGTTTTATTTAAAATGTTGAGAGATGGTGGTATTTGTGTACTTAACATAGTTCCATAGTTTATAGAGCAAAATCTCAGGGTGTTGTAAGTAACTGTTCAGATGGAATTATAGTATGGAGAATATCTAGCTTTTTAAGTGATATTTACATGACAAGGATAATTGCTGTACACCACTTGAGTATCTCCAAGGGAAGCATTTTAACCTTACCATAGGGAAAAACAAAGGGGAAAACCCCACCTTTGTTAACTGGAAGGAAATTAAGGTGTATTCTGCGTCACTGGGTTTGGTGTATTCGATAAGAAGCTCAGGAGCATTAAATATATATTGAAATAGAAGTGAAGATCTAGTCTGAAGCTTTTTAATAACATTTGTGTCTGGAGCTAATGAAGAATAAATCTAATACTAAAATGCAAATAGCAATTCTAATTATAATTAGATCTGTGTCAGTAAAACCTGACTGTTTTACAAGATAACTCTTGATTTAAGTTAACATAAGAGGAGAAGGGTTCTGTCATATTATTCTGCTTTTTAACATTCTTGGAATGAAAGTCACATGTAATTTCCGCAGTGGGAGGGGAGAAGAAAAAAACCTTTATCAGCAGGCTGACATAATAAATAATTTCTGAATTCTCTCCTGTTTGAACTTCTAGGATTTGGCAATAACTTGTTCTAAAGGTGGCCTCGTTATGATTTCCCTGTAGGTCTTTTAGAAGAAAGGGAAAGATGTAGCTCTATATAATCAATGAGAGTTTTTTCTTTATTTCAGTGAAAGCAGGTAGAGCCTTATAGTATGTTTTAAAGATGTTGCCCTTCATTGATAATAAGCTTAGGTGAAGAGTACATTTGCAAACATTTCCTGAAAGGTTAACAGATGTTAAGAGAGTTCAAGTTCTTACAGAGATATTAAAGCACGGCAGTTCTTTTTCATAACAGCGACGTTTTTGTCAATACCACCTTCACCTGATGACCATATGGCTCTTAGGTATGTTAGTGAATCACAACAGTAGCTAAATAGGTAAGATTGATGTTGTATTCATATAGCAGAACTCACATTTCCTAGAAAACATTAGGCTTGCCTTCCAGATAAAGTATCTGTGCCGTTTTGTATCCATCCAATGCTGCAATGTTGAGACACAAATGAGTAGTAGGGGTTCTGCCCTTAAATGCTGAACATATCTTCTAATGTTTTGCCCATAAAATCTTCCTATGTGACTCAGAACTTTCATGAAAAGAAAGTTTATTGAGGATGGAAAGGTAGATCTTTGGGGGTGAAGAACTGCCAAGTTTACTGTTGTTTCCTTTGTAAATCCAGTCAGTGGATGAAGGTTTTTAAATATAGATATAGATATGTGTCACAGTCATAAAAGACTATTTCATGTCTTGGATGGCAAGGAAGAGCTCACTTCAGAAACTGTGAATGTGGAGTTTCCCAACTCCAAGGAATTTATTTGGTAACCAAAACCTTTTGATGTGATATTTTTGCTTATTGTCTTAGATGTAACATTCTTACTGCATTTTTTTTGTTCATTTGTTTCTTGGAAAAAAGTGAGGAAAAGTGCATTCTGTGCAAATACAACAACCCATTCACTTCCCCAACCTACCGTAATTCTGTATTATTGGGCAGTCGGTCCCTGGTGTTGGCTCACAGACTTACAGCTGGCAGCAGTAGAAGGCTGTTACTAGTGGTGCAGAAGTTGCTGAAAAGGGGGTGTGAAGGAGTGCCTTTGGCCTGCACAGACTATCCATTATCCTTCCGTTTTTCCTTGAATTCTTTTCCCTACCCTCCAGGCTTGGGGGAGCTCCTGTTCCATATAATACCTGCAGGAGGAAGGAGGAGCTATTTGAGGTGTTGTGAGGAAGAATATGCCATGGAGAAGTAGTTGAGCGTTGCTGGGTTTACTTCATGGTGTTGGTTTTTCCGTTACAAATTCTTGCTACAAAAGTAGTAACTTCCAGGCATTATTGCTGCAAGCTGTTGTTGGTCTGTTAGCTGTGGCATGGAATCAGCCCTGCAGAACGTTCCTTCACTTTGTAGTTCAGCAGTCTACCAAATGGGAAACAAATGGTGCTTTATAACTGCCTAGATATGGACTGAAAACAAAGGAATTGTCCACTTCCAGGGTTTTCTCTGATGAATTTATAAAGCTTATTGCAAGAGCAAGCATTGAGAAAAATGTCAAAGCTTATTAAAAAAAAATAAAAATCAGAAAAGTAGACTAAAATAGGTGTTTGTCAGCTTTAACAGAGGGATTTTTAAGAGTCCCATATATTTGTAGAACATGAATATAAACATAAGCTTACTATTTTAAATGTTTTGTTTAAAATTTTTGAATGTAATATTTACTTTCTTAAAATAATCAATTGTAGGTGTTTAAACTATGTATTACTGTCATAGAAATTACAGGGAATGCATCTGGCATAGCCCAAATGCACAAGAAATGTACAATTGAATCTGGTGCCCTTTTGATAGGAACGCTATACCTACTGGCTTTTATTAGGTTTCTTCATATTTATTTAGATCACGGTCGTAGAGTTAGTTTTCTACAAACACTGCTATTTCTGTACAAATACTACTGAAATAAATAACATTCAGTATTTATGATTATTAACAATTTTAGTGTGTAATGGCACGCCTGATTTTATTTAAATAGAGGCTGCTTTCTGAGCAAGCCTGGAGTGCGCGTTCTCTATAGGAAATCTTGAAGAACCTGATAGTGTGTGGTACGAGCTAGTGTGGTAGCTGCTTTGCTGAGGGAGTGGATCTCTTCAAAACGAGGATCTTACGTCACAGCAAGAACCAAGGCTTTGATGCAGCTTATTTGTTGGCGTTAGTTCTGCATGCTGCCATATACCAAAGATGATACTAGAAGGTTCTGGTTATAAAATGTCTGTTTATATGTGTATTTGGTTTGAATATGCAGCGGCTAGAGATGTATCACTGCAAATGGAGGGAAGTGAGAGAGATCTCAAGACTAGGTAGATGTTCCCTAAAAATCAATCATTCACTTTCCACTGTGTTATTTTATTAGGAGTGGAACTGCTCCAACTCTGTCTGTTAATTGCCTTTTTATTTTCTCTCTCTAACCATCTGTTGTAATTGCTTGTGGTTGCTTTTTCAACACAGACGAAAACCAGTAGCAACAGAACTTTTATTCTTGCTCTGTATGATAATTATTTTTTTTAATTCCACAGATGTATTTAATGCAGTGAAAAAGTGAGTGCACAAATCCAGGCTTTGCTGCAGATTTGAAGGTAGCTTGTCTTGTTTTAGTTACTGGTTCAGCGCTTTCTCCCAGAAGAATGCAACACTATACAATGAGAAGTTTCTACATGTGTTAGCATTTGTACAGTCACAAATTTTAAATGTGAGAGAGGTTACTGGGTATAGATTTTGACCCAAGGCAGGGGGGGTAGCCAATCCACTCCCCCTCTCCTTTTCTCAGGGAAGTGGTCTATCCATTTGGTCTGTGGGATGCAGACCTTTGCAGCATCTGGGGTAGGTCAGCATGGAGAAGCTTTCTCTGTTGCCCACTTTCATTGTGTCAGTTGAGTCACAGGAATGAGGAAGACTTCAGAAAGTCTGAACTGAAAGATGTTGGGTTTTCAAGGAGCGTTTCTCCTACTGCTTTTTTTTGAAATGCTGGAAAGCTTGCACATGTACGCTGGTTGATTTATATTGCAAATGTAGTAAACTAGTATTAGCAGAAGTGAATCCTTTGCAAGAGAATTTGATTGCTGGCTGGTAGACTTTGAGCTTTAGTGGAGGCTCAATAGATATATGCCCAGGAGCAACTCATAGCTATCGATAAAAGTTGTAACCTGACTTATATCATCCATCTACCTTCCATTAGAATCAATTATATTCTTTATTCTGTAATGCATTACTTGATTTTTATTGGGGTTGACCCTGCCACTACTCAAAAAATGGAGAAGCTTCCACTGATCTCATAAGTCTGGAAGCAAGCTGCCTGCATCACAAATCACTCAAAGAGCATCTCAGTAGTTCAGCACTATTATCTCTTTTGCGGTACATAAATGAGGTGCTCATGTTTAAGGAGGCATTATGGTTATGAGGAATCTACATATCTGGATGTTCTTGAAATGTCCATATGCAATTGGTAAGCTGGTTTGCAAGGCACTGGTGAAACCTTCGTGTGCCTTTGTAGTGTTGGATGCAGCCTGTTTCCTGACCTGAGGCTTTGCAGCGCTTGATTCTTTATGCCTTCTCTTCTAGTGATACACAGAGTGTATCATATGTGAGGCTAGTATGAGGCTGAAAAATTTTTGGATAGCTGAAGCCACAGATCTTACGAAGCAGTAGATTATCTCGTTATTGGCAGAAGAATGAAGGGGTTTTGAGTAGGAAACAGTGATTTGTTTAGTTAACATTAAACAAGTGTGGTGACATCTGTAGCTATGTCAACCCTTTTATATCTGTATAAAATTTAACCAGAAGTCTCACACTTGGAGTTCTCAGGATTGTCCCTATTCTTCTGTTAAAACTGTCAGAGTTTCCAAGGAACACTGATAATCTAATGTGACTTCTTGTTTGAAATAGGTCACTGGGTTTAGCTGAAGTAATTTTTCTCAAATACAGTAGCCACTGTGCTGCTGTTACTGTTCCACTTGCCAAAAAAAAAAAAAAAACAACCAAAAAAAACCACAAAAAAACCCAACAAAAAAAAAAAATTGAGTACCACATTTTACAGGAAATATTTATAAATATCTACCCTCACACTTGAATTAATCTACTTTCAGTTTATTTTCCTTTGTGTTTACACTGTTACCTACTTTTTTTCCTCCATGTAGAAACGTTTCAGCTGTGGCAGTGGCCCACCTCATTGCTGAATCCTTTGTATTTTTCTGTGTAGTGTGTTTTCCAGTCTTTTAGTCACTTGCTCATCTTCTCTGTACCTTCTCTAACTCTTTTCATTTTTCATTCTCCCTATTTTTTTCTTTTCAGTTTTATATTGCTCTCCTGTGCAGATTGCACTACCAAAAGTTAATCTTTAGCTGATAATCCACCAGGAGCCTTCAAGATTTTTTTTTCTGAGGTACCCAGATTATTTAGGTTTCTTTTAACTTAAAAGACTCCAATTTCTATCCAAAATACATCTGTGCTTCCTGAAAAGTGACATGATAAACACTAATACAAAAAAACAGTAGAATATTTGAGTGTACAATGCAACATTTTAACTACTGGCTTTTAAATATGCACATTCAAAGTTCAGCTGTTACATCTCAGTGGTATTTTTTTTTCTGAAACGCCTAGATCAATTAATATACAGATCTGAGTCTAATTAGTCCTGATAAATATACTGATGTAATTGCCACTGACTCCTACTGACCTGAACGGGACCTATATGAAGACTTTACTGTGGAAAATATTACAGAATGACACTCCCCCCAAAAAAATCTCAAACTGAAAGAAAAAATATCTCGTGCTACTCTCTATTTCTGACGCTTGTTTGGAGTTAGAGAGCATCAGCTTTGGGCTAGCTGTGGTCAGACTGTGTTGTATGGCACATTTATTATGTTTCTATAGCAATTTGAGATCTTTCAGGATAATCACAGGAACTAAGTTAATGCAAATTAATATTAGGAATATGATGATATGTTATTATGTGTGTCACTTGCTTCATGAATTCAAATCCTCTGTGTGGCTTGTTATGTGGTATTTAAAGTAGCCAAGAAACAGAGTAATGTTATTTAATTCAGATAACTTGATGCATACGTTCACTACCACAGTAAAAGTGGGAAGGTGGAAGTATTCTGAAAAAAGTGTTGAGCCATGAAACACCTTTGCTGTATGTACAGAAAATGCCTAGAAAGAGCAGCGAAGTTTTCCATGAAAGTATGTGTGGGCTCCATCAGCAGGTTCGGATTAACTTAATGAAGTGATATTTTTCATGAACATCAGTATAGATGAGTGTAACATAATTTATATAGGACAAACAGAAATGGAACAAGTAAATAGGTTGGCATGATATTTAAAAACACCTACAGTGCTAGGGAACCGCCCAATAGTTTTCCAGTGAAGAAATACAAACAAAGCAGACAAACATTAGGGGTATCTCAAGTGGCACTGAAGAAATCCTGTCTCTTCTGAAGATACTCTGTATCGAGGGATACTCATGGGAGATTTTAACTACCTACATCTCTGCTGAGTAACACTTCCAGCCAATTGGCAAGGAAGTTCATAAATGACAGAGAAGTCACAGTCACTAAATGGAAAGCAGAGGATCCCGAAACAGACGTCCTGAGTACAATTTTTGCTGACACAAAAGGAAGTGAATGAAAATGGGGAAAATTGGAGAACTGTATCATTAGTGACCAAAAACTTGGTTCATGTTGGTAAGGAATGCAATTTATTAATCAATTTACAGGTGTAAGTTTCAGCATGAACAGAAAATAACTACAGTGAGTGAATATTGATGAAATACATACAGTGAAAAAATAATGTTAAAATCCAGAAGAAATATCTGTGTACTTTGCTAGAATGATGAAGAGCAGGTTTTCCTGCAGGTTTTTGAAATGGAGAGCTTGGGTTACAAATAGACAAACTTTTGGAATGCTTCTGTTGTTCTGATAGGACATTATGTGAAAGGTCAGTATTTAAAGCAGTTTTAATGGATGGGGAAGCTCAAACTCAAGGTTAGATCACAGGCCAAGAACTGTGAGTCTCTTCAACTGGCTGTGGGTATAAGTACTTGAAAGATGGAACCAAGCACAACAGTGGTGAATGGGGGAGGCACACAAACACGTAGACTTCACAACAGGTTTTACAGAGTCCAAATGCTTCAGAAGTTAATATAAAGAAATACTAACTGAATGAGGTGGATAGGAGTGTGCTTGAAAGCAGATGAGAAATAAAATTAAGCAAACCCTAGGAACTGACTAACATGTTCCCCTTCAGTAACAAACCAGTGGATGTCGTTTACCTGGACTTCAGCAAAGCCTTTGGCACTGCTTCCCACAGCCTTCAAGCAGATGAACTGACAAGACGGATTGGATGGGGGATCTGCAAGCTGGGTGGGAAATTAGCTGCCAGGTCACACTCAGAAAGTGGTCATCAACAGCTTTTACTCGGGCTGGCAGCCTGCCACAGGTGGGTCCACCAGGGATCAACGCTGGGCCTCTTGCTGTTCAACATCTTCATAACTGATCTAGATGATGGGATTGAAAGTGTCCTTGCCATGTCTGCTGGTGACACTGGACTGGGTGGTGATGTGGTCATGCAGAATGGAAAGCTATCTTACAGGCAGACCTGGACAGGCTGGAAGAGTGGGCTAGCAAAAAGAATATGTAGTTTAACGAAGACGGGTGTAAAGTCGTGTACCTGGGACGACATAATCCAAAAGCCCAGTAGAGGCTAGGCTCTGTGTGGCTGGGGAGCAGCCTTGCTGAAAGGGACATGGGGGTTATGATGGAAAACAGTCTGACCACGAGTCAGCAGCCTGCCACTGCAGCGACAAAGGCAAATTGGATCCTGGGCAGCATCCGCAAGGGTGTTACTAGTGGAGAGAGTGATCGTCCTGCTCTACTCGGCACTTGTCAGGCTGCGCTTAGAGTACTGTGCCCAGTTCTGGTCCACAGAATTTAAAATAAGATGTGGAAAGACTGGAAAGGGTCCAAAGGAGGGCCATGAAGATGTTCAAAAGAGATGGAGGATTTGATCTACAAGGAAAAACTGAAGGATGCAAGGTCTTTTCTCCCTGGAGAAGATACGGTTCAGGGGGGACCTCATCACAGTATTCCAGGACTTAAAAGGTGGCTACAAAGATCATGGAGGCTCTTTCTTCAGAAGGAACAACAGAAGGAGAAGACAAAGAGCAGTGGGTGCAAGTTGTACCAGGAGAGGTTTTATTTTGATACAAGGAAGAAATTTTTTACAATGAGAAAAATCTATCACTGGAAGAACCTCCCCAGGGACGTGGTGGAGTCCGCTTTGCTGGAAGTTTTCAAGATGTGATTAGGAAGGGTGCTAGATGACCTCACCTAGGCTCCCTTTCCCATGAAAGGTTAGACCAGATCATCTTCTGAGGTTGCTTCCAACCTGACCTGTTCTATGATTCTATCAAAATTAAATTATAGAAAGTCTGGGAGAGGAGAAAATGTAGCTTATCATAAAGGAGCTTAATTGGTGCTGTGAAGTAACCGTATCATGATAGATAGACAATGTTCTCTTAAGTGTGAAAGAAGCAGGATAATTTTTTCTGAGTTTGGGCCTCTGGTGAAGTTGAGGCAATAATGAAGAGAGAGAGGGAAAGAGAGATTATTTTCCTTTTTAAGGCATCTGTTAAGTATTTGAAATCAGAAGAAAAAGATCACCAAAGCATACCTGATCTCCAATACATTTTCATCACATTTTATTAATACACTGTGTTGGTCAATAATCATTTGTGGTTAGAACTAGGTATTGAAAATGATTATATATGGAAGTTATTTTCCCCTGTAAAATATCTAGCTGGTAATTGTTTGCTTTCCTTAATTGGAAAACCTCAGTGCCGTAAAACCTTTTTTTGACAATACAACAGCAGATTAAAAAATAAAAATAATAATAAAAAAGGCAGTGGTGATGTTCATAGTAAAGTGTTTGAGGAGGAAAGGAGTCTTTTTTTTTTTTTTATGGACTATTTTTTTAGCAACAACAAATATTAATTTTTCTGACAGTTATTTGGAACGTGCAAAGAAATACAGCACTCCAAGGGAGACCGACAGCGTTCAGGCACAGAACCTGATATGCCGAGGGAAAATGTCTGGTCTTTTTCCTTAACAATAACTATAAATATTTGAAGAGTATAAATGCTAAAGCAGAAAAGCACCAGGCAGTAATGCTGTGGGATTACTCAAATGAAAATTCAGATTGGCTGAGTATTAGGGAAAAATGATTGACAGTGAGAACAGGTTATGTAGGGGAGAACCTTCCCGAAGGTGTGGTGGGAATCCTGCCTCAGCCTTCACTGAGGGGCTGCGGAGCAGGGTGAGTAAAGCAGCAAAAGCTACTCTGGGGGGAAACCTGCTGTTCTTGGAAAGCTGAGCTAGAGGACTTAGCAGATTTTCTACAAGTCATTTCTGTGAATCAGAGATATGAAAAATTACAAATTTTTGCTTGTTGAAGAAGTTCTGTAACTTTTCTGACCCATCCTACTTAATGGGTCATAGTGAGTTTGTGTTCATCACAAACCTAGTAAATCCATACTCCATAACAGTGGTTTATATAAATTATTAATTACACTTTGGGAAATAGATTGTTTTAAAGAAGAGGAGGAAACAGGGGAGTGTGAAGGATGTAGGATGTTTGTATTCTGGCAAGGGAAGTGTTTGAGCAAGGAATTTTGGAAGTTTACAGACTCTGTGACTCACTGTCACCTGGATTTCATCCTTTATTCCTAATCTGTTTCTTCCTGCATTATAAGAGTTACAGGTGTTTACATATAACAGTGACTTAAAAAATGATCCAAATGAACTGATCACAGAAGGTCCACACTTCCTTAAAGGCCGTGACCTTCAGGAAGAAGCACTTTCCCCGATGCTAAACAGTATTTCTTCAAGGACTTGTATATGCTTTGCAGAGGTACAATCTGGAACCAGCAGATAGGGGCTGTGGAGTTTTTCAGGAATTCTTTCCTCTCCAGCGCGGAGGATGTTCTGAACATACACCCTTTGAAATACCAGCAGGAAGGACGCCTATTTCATCCTGAATAGCCCTTGGTGGTCACGGATTTCTGATGTAGGTATCCTGCTGTAGAGGCTGGAAGCGATGTCTATTGAGTTGTCTGTTACATGCTGCTCCTTTCCGCTGTAAGAATACCTAAGGGGAAGTAACTAAAAGTGCTCATGGAGATGCTTAGGTTCCTTGATGTGGACTCGAGAAACACCACTGATCATTCATTGTGTGCCTATTTCCACATCCTTCCCCCATCTCCCCTCCTGCCTCCCCTTCTTTTTACTGTGTCAGAGCTTGGTAAAGACTGTGAGTTTCTTGAGCCTCTGGATGGGATGTTTAAACTAATTACCATAAGGAACAGCATGTGCCTTTTCATTGAGGCAGTTCTTACGGGTGGCGCTTTCGTGTGTTCAAAAGATGGAAAAACAAGTTCCAGTCTTCCTCCCTTCTCATCCCATGTGCCCAGTGTGCATGTTTTTCAGCTGATACAAGGCACAGGTCAGCCACTGCTGCATTCATAAATATTCATGCCTATATAGATTGGGGGAAAAAGTGACAGGTTAGCATAAATTAAATATTCAGCACAACTCAGCAACATCAGGATTAAAATGGAAATATGCAAGATACAGGAAAACTGTTCCAAGAAAATTTTTGAAAAGAAAATAATTCTCTATTTTTTGTCAATGACTGTATTTGGAAAAAAATTAAATATTTTTCCCTGTATGAGAAAAGGCAAGTTAAAAAAAGGTAAAATGCAGACTGAACTTCAAGAGAATAATTCAAGCCAATAAACTAACAAAAGTACCCAGAACCCAGTAGGAAGATGCTGATGAGACTTGTTGCTTCAGAATTATAGAACAGAAATTATTAAAATGTCATTAATCTGGACATTATAAGGCTTCAAACCTTGTTTGAGAGCAATGTTCATTTAGGTGTTTGCTGCCTGTATTCTCTGTTTCTTTAGTCAAGATTCTCTTTTCCTTACTGGAAACTTAATACTTTTAAGATCACTTAATACAAGACTGTAGTAAGTATTTGGACTATTGAATGCATTGTCAGAGTCCAAAACTGTTTGGCAAAATTGGCCACTATGAACACCTAGATGTCAACTCCAGCCTTACAACCTTTGCTTACAAATACCTGGTAGTATGATACTTTAGTTCCTGTAAAAACTCCAGGAATTAGCTGATCTGTTCTGTGATTTTTCAGTTGAGACTCTGCTTTTAGGGATACACAATCAACTTCACTGAGCTGATGAGAAAACTTTTCATTTCTGCAAAATAGCCCTGAATGATGCTGGTTGTAAGCTTTGTGTTTAAGCTTATACCAAAGTTGTGTGTTTGAACAGTGCTCTTGTCAGTGTATGGGGTAGGAAGTCAGATTTTCCCTGACGTTATAGCCTATTTCCACTTCAGTACTTGAAATCTTTTTGACATAACCGTTATGATAAAACTTTTATTACCTTTATTTAGACAATCTTTGAAAACCTGTAAACCAGCAAATACTTTGTCCCTGAAGAGTTAAGGTATGTGTTCAAGTGAATCCTTTATTCTGATATTGAATACTATTATAAAAACAAATAAAAACCTTCCAAGACGGGAGATGGCTCACAGGAATAAAATTACTTCTGTGTTTGCATGCACATGCTATTCAACTACTAGAGTCGTCATGCTATCCTACCTTTTTCCCGGATCTAATCTGATCCAGAGCAGCTGATTCAGTTTAAAACAGCTGAAATCTGCTGGTTTCATTTGCTCAGTAGAAAAAGAGGTTAAATATAATTGTGATTATTGCTACAGATAATTTGTCCTAGCAGCTGTAATTTCTTTCTTTTCTCAGAATTCTAACAGTGAAAGTAAATGGATTTTTTTTTTCTGCTTAATGTTTTGGGAAGAACGTAATGCTGAGTCGCTTGCAGGATTGTATTTTAAAGTTGAATTCCCACATCCCCTGCATGTAATTGTTAGTTCAAAAAAGAAAAAGGAGGAATGAAAACTGAGAATTTGAGGGGTATTTGTTCCCTCCCCCCAAAAAAAACACAAAGAACATTGAGCAGCACTTATTTCTTTAAGAAAGGAGTACGTTCTAATATTAGATTTTAAGGACATAACATTGAAACAGAATATTTAATTAGGAAATGGCATTCTACAACTTCTTCTTAATTTAGACAGCTTTTAAGACAAGAATTGTAACATCCAGTTATTTAAAATACGGTGTTAATGCTATATGTTTAATACAGTTGTGTAAGGAAAAAAAACCCAATCAACCAAACCAAAATAAACAACTTTTCTCTTTCCAAGACTTATTCCAGGCAATATCATAAGCCCAAGAGCTACTAAGGACTGAGATGCTGCTTTACCATCTAGATAGTATATGCTTTCTAAGTTTTGACTAGACAACTTGAAAGGAATAATAAGAGAAGAATTACTTCTTTACTTTTCAGGTGATTAAATATAATGATTAAATATATGCTTTAAAACATTTTAGCAAAGATGAATTCCAGAAGTATAAAAATCTGTATGTCCTTATTGAGCCAATTCTGGTGTCACCTAATTCTCAAACTAAAAATGCAACTATTCTTTGACTTTTTCACAATTGTTTCAATATGTTTAGGTGCATGTTAGATTGGTATTTCCCCCAGTTTTTCATAAAAATTGTTCAGTATACATTTAACACACTGGGAAATTATCAAAGTGGATGTTAAAAGAAAACAAAAAATTGCTAAGTCAATTATACAAACACCCTAGTGTTCTGCGATGCTGAAATGGGCAAACTCTTTCATCCAAAATTCCATAGTCAGTTTTTCAGGTATTTGCAGCTCTAGATATGTATCCAGATTAACAGAAATGCTGATGTTGATATCAGCTGAGATCTCTCTTTATTGGTTGCAAGAATTGTGGCCTGTACAAATTTGGGGTTTTTTTCGGCTACATGTACAACTCAAGTATCTTCAAAGTCTCAAATAGTAAGATTATGCCTATGAAGAGTGCAAAGAGCTATACAGGAAAGAGAAAATTCAGTGAGGTTACTTGCATGGGTAAAAGCCCAAGTATTTTGGCTCACCTGTGAAGATGCAAACAAAATGATTGGCACGTCTGGCACCTTAAAGGTTTGTAGAAATACTTCTGTTGTATCTGTGCTTAGGGGTTCCGTTCTTAATAATTTGAAGAATTCAACTGCTAATATACTAAAACTGGCAAGAAAACGTCTGATCAGTATTGCTTCAGCTAAAAACCTATGGCAGAGATGAGAAGGAGCACATTTTTGGTCTCTTTTCCATGATGAAAATAAAAGAAGAATACTTAGTACATTAAAAAGTTTTGTAAATTAGTCCCAGTTTAGTGGTAGTAACCTATAGTGTAGTTCGTGATGCCAGTTATACAGTTGAAAAAAAAAAAGTGGTTTGTAATCTTTTATTTAGCTATGAAGTAAATGGCAAACTTTAGCTAAGTGATGGTAAAGAACAGCTATTCCAAGCTTAGATCACGTTAACCAGCATGCCGTCCTCCCTTTTCTTATAAGCTTAAAGGAAGTTGTTAGGAAGCAGAAAAGTTGTCAAGTTCATCATTCCTGTGAGACAGACCTAGAAATAACTTGACTTACAGCAAAAATCACACCACGAGACCACTGTATCTGTTGAATCGGTGATTATTAATATCCAGGGTGGCTAAGAGTTTGTTTCCAAGTGTGTCTTTTGAGAACATGTTGCCATACTTGGCTAGGGAACCGTGCTGGGAGCCGGAGGAATGTGAAAAATATCCTTCAGTGGGTAACTGGTTATCATTTTTGCTTTTTCTGAGGTCAGATACGTTGTTTGTGTCAAAAGGAACTTCAGGAGGAAAAGACATTTTAAGATTTTCAATTTAGAACCCTTGTCATCTTAATTTGTACTGATTTGTTTTGAAATATTCTTGCACTGTTTGAATCAAATTAAACAACTCACTGTAAAGAAAGGGAACAGCTTTTCAAACAATTTTCTTATAGTTCAATATGGAAACAGTTTTAAGCTGATTAATCCAGAATTACTTTTATTTTTTTTTTCCTGAGAATTAAAAAAAATTACATAGTATTGTTGTAAGCATCTTTTCAGCCGTTAGCTTTTTTTTATAAAAATCTGGCTGGATTCTAGCCAGAGGGATGTATTTTCTAAAGAATACTTGGGCATTGGGTCAGGGTCTTGCACAGACATTTGTGCATCGTGAATATCCTCTTTGAACAGTCTCCTCTTTTTTTTTTTCTTTTTTTATTTTTTTTTTTCTTGACGACTAAATTTGTCACTTGTATATACAGGTAACAACCCTGAAACATTCTAAAAACAAAGTGGCACAAAACCCCAAGAGTTTGTGCTTTGAAATATTTCCTTTTTAAGCTGAAACATTCAGGAGTTCTTGGGGGGGGGGGTAGGTGTTTCATAGTTCGTAATGCAGCCGCTTCCCTCATTTATCAGTGCTGGACACCTACCTGGTAACGCAGAAAGAACCCTTTAGAGAAAGGAGGTGGATGTAAATAGAAATAGCATGAGCAGGTCAGGTTTTGCAAGAGCAAATTACCCACGTTACAATTTCTGGAAGCAGTGTGCCTCCTGTGAGCCTCTTGGTATCTTTCATCTTCACGAGCCACCTGTTTGACAGCCCAGTGGCTCCAGAGGCTGGATTGTGCCTTGGTCTGATACTGGTCCAGCCAGAGGGGGCTGTGCTCCCTCGTCTTCTGCTGACACCGCGTGGGTACACACAGTGGGATTTAGCCTCGTGCCCTGGTATTATTTATTGGTATATGTAAAGACTTCTATAAATATCTTTTTCACAGTATTTTATCTGCTAAATATTGTTTTCAAATAAATTTTTTACTTAGGATAAGACTATTCTGAATTAATTCCCTGCAGAAAGGCAAATGTTTTTCTTCTCTGTGGGCTACAGAGGCTCATACCACAGTGAGTTTTTACTTTATTTGTTAACGTCTAATTAATTAAAGTTTTAATTAGACATCATCAACATCTTGATACTTAATTCTGAATCAGTCTTTATATAGTAGGATTTCTCACAGCCTTTAATAGTTACTAGTGGCTTCAGTGGGACTAAGGCCCTGATACAGAGAGCAGAATCTTGAAAATAGTTTTGGCAAACTTTTCAAAAGAAAATGTATGCTATAACTCTTTGCAAAGCCTTTTATTGATTTTTCAAATGGAGTTATACAGAAATGAACACAAGCAATAGTTAGTAGGATAGATGTGGCTGCCTAGATTCTTTTTGTTTCATGTATACCCTTTATGATTTTTTGATTTATGCATAATTCAGTGCATATCTTATATGTAGTCTCAATAAAGTATTTTAGCAAAAAAAGTCAGAAAATAATTTTTGCCTGACAGTTTTGCCCAAGGAAAAACCTATTTCCCCCCACATTTCTGAAGCAATATTTCAAAATAATGCTTGATATAAAAGGTAGCTTCAAGTTGAAGTGTTTATTTGAAATGAAAAAAAAAAAAAATTAAAGGTGAAAACAAATGTCAGAACATTGTTGAGACATTCCATTGATGTATGCAATGACACGGGGAAGTGAGAAATGCATAACTGCACTGTCTAACCTTTACTAAGAATTAGTGCTCTTCATAACTCTTTTCCAAATAAACATTCTGTGGTGTCTTTATTGTGACAGACACACTTATGTAAGCAAAATTATTTTAGCAAATATATAATATTTGCAGAACAGTACACATTTAAATAACCAGTAATAACCTGTGTAAAGGTACTCATTGATAGTTCATTTTATATGGCAAGCTGCTGCTCTTCAACATTATTAGACAAAATTTGTTGTAGTATTATATGTTTTTACTGATTATCTGTCAAAATAATTGATTTTGCTTGAGGCTGAGGACCTGTTTCTCAGTATAGCACCAAAAGGGGATTTTATTATCTGACATTCCTTTTGCACTAAGCTGACATCAAAGTCTCAGGCTTGGAGGTCCTGGATGGAATCAGACCCTTTAAACACCGTACTATAGTACGCACGCCCTGCTTTGTTCTCTCACTACCATGAGATGTCACATCTTGAAAACCAGATAATCCATCCCCATTCCTTGTCTTTATGGTGACAATAATCGATTTGGAGTAGTTCAGCAGGCTTATTTTGGAGGACAGCTTTAACCTTAACATAAAGATGGCCAGTAGGTAGGCTGTGGTTAAAGAAAACTTAAATATAAAAAAGATGCCTTAGAAATATCCCATGACTTAAATTCACCCTCTTTTTGACAATTTATAAATTGCTTTTAGCCATACATGTTGTGCATCATACAGAGTAGTGTTCGAGGTGGAAGAGCCTCACTTTTCCTCTCCCTTCTCTCTGTGTTTAGTCTGTCATTTCAGGAGACAGGTCATTCAGAAAAGGAAGGTGACCCGCAATGAAGTCCGGAGGAACATGTTGCCGAGCAGCCTCGAGCTGTACCTCTGTATCGCTGAAAAATGGTGAAGCGAAAGCTGCCTGGGAAAAACATGTGGCAGCTTGGTATCATGTTCCTTGTATCGAAATTATAGCAACAACTTTGCATCCAAAAGTACTACAGAAAACTTAGTTTGCAATTGTCATATCTCGGGCATCTGAGAAGGCAAAGATTATTTCAAAATAATGAAAAGTTACCGAAGTTGCAGTATGGGAAAGCAGAAAGGATATGTTACAAGGGTTATAAGGACTCATAAGAAATAGCAGGTGAAGGTAGGGAAGAATTTCCCTGGATGTCTTCCAAGAATGTGTCAGTCACTCCACAAGTGAAAGAAAAGTGAGCAGTGTAGCTCCTGGATGGGAATTGGATTTTTTTTTTTTTTTCTTTTAAAGTATTTACCTATCATAGTAGGGTGGAATTTAGCCAACAACTGCATGAACTTTCGCTATATCAGTATCAAAAACCGAAATTGGAGATCTGCTGACCTGGCTTGGTACTGTGCTGGCTCCCAGCATGGGAGAAGTACAGTTTCTGCAGCCGGTCAGCAAGTAGCCACCTTCACTGAACAGGTAGCCAGTTAACAGAGATGGAAGGGAAGGATGCTATCTAGATGGAGACTTTCGGTAAGTTCCTAAATAGCTGCAGCATTTCAGCCTAGGATTAGGGGGCTATTTTCCTCTGGGTGGGACAGAGGGTTCTTTCAAACCAGGAATCAGGAAACCAAGCAGAGGAGTCCAAACCAGAATGCAGCCAGAAACTCGCACAGCCAAGAGCTAGCTACTCAGCTAGATGCAAGAGTTACCTACACAAGTGAGAGAGAAAGGGGAGAAAAACCGAGCCGGGCATTTACAATTCCGAACAAGTAATAAGGTGAAGCTCTATAAGCTGGCAGCTAGTAATACACCGATGGGAGAGGCAGAAGGAAGGAGAGTTAGTAAGAGGTAGAATAAATCTCTAATTTCAGCAAAGGATATGCAGAATTCATGTGCTGCATTTAATTGGAGACTGTGGTTGATTTTGCATATGTTTTCAAACTTTTTTAATATGGAAAAAATATTAATTCAAATATTTGCACATTCAGGGTTTTGTATATTGGCAATTGATTGCAGGTTTTTATCAAGCTTTTCTTCATTTGTCTTCAGATCACTAATACCCCCCCCCACACACACTTGGATTCTGTGCTGGGTCTGTTTTAGCATTTCTCTTTAATTTGAGGTTACTTATTTTGCTTTTTTTGTGACCATTTTCATTTCCCCCCCATACCTAATAAAAGGTAGCTCAGGTTTTAAGTCCATCTGTCACGTTGCTTTCAGATGCGCTTGAGCGGAGATGTTCATAGAACATTCATTTTTTAATTTATTTTTGCCTTTTCCCATAACTTGTTTCTGTATTTTATGACCTTGAATTTAGAGCTTTAAGGGGTAAAGACTGGCGAAATCTAGCATATAATGAAAGTTATGCTAAAGAAACAAGGCTTGAACCCTGCAGTGGTGATCCCTGTGTTCTGGTTTACAATGCCTCTTTCTTGCAGTCCCTGGACGGTTCTTGTGCTTGCTCTTGAGTGGGAATGGTTAGTGGGAAAAGAGGGAAAATAGCAGATTTCTGACTCTTCTGCAGAATTAGTCGTTGGTAACTCTTGCCGCACTGTGAAAGAAAGGGGAGGAAAATGCTGAAATCCAGCACAACAATTGAGTCTTCTGTAGCCCTTTCTTTTCCCAAACAGTCATTGGGAAATATAATTTGTTTTCTTCCTTAGACATTATATAATGTATTAATGCAAAGCTGCTTTTGCTTCAGATAATACATTTCGTTTTCCTTTTGGTGATTCTTGTTTCTCTTGGGTTTATTTCATGACTTACATCTATGTAAAGGCTTTATTCCTACTTGGGAGCCGACTGAGCTTCTGTGGAACCAACTTGTTCCTAAATTCTGCAATTTAGGCGTTGCCAAGAAATTTCTATGAGTCTTTGCCATGGGAAGTTAAAAACAAAATAAAAGAAAAATCCCACCCCTCCCCCCACCCCCCCAAAAAAAAAGAAAAAGAAAAAAAAAAAAGAAAAAAGAACCAGTTTCTTAAAAACAGAAAACATAGCAACAACAGTTGGAAACATTTAGCATCTGGAAGCTGACAGCAGGACACACAAAGAATAACAAAATACTCTATTGAAGGGGGGAAAAAAGATCTTCAAAAGACTGGTGTCCGCAGCAGGGTGAAAAACACAACAATCCCATTATCTATTTTGTTAGAAAAAAATGTTAATTTAAAAAATATGTTCTCTGGCATCCTCTTTAGAGTCTCTATTCAGGTTGTCAAAGCAGGAGAGAAAAGAAACAAACAGTTCTGAGATCAGCATTTCAAACTAGCAGAAGAGACCAGTTAGTCTAGAAAGTCACCCATCACCGCTGTATCCATTCTGCAAATAGGTGACTGATGCATGAAACTGAGGTGACTTTCCCACTACTGCACAGGGAATCTATAGAAAAGCAGGTAAAAAAACTCTCAGAACAGTGCCCTGTAACATTCACCACATACCTATTACTTTCACTCTAATTCTATAAATACTGGATTAGTTTCTATAACCATATGTAACCATTACCAATTTTTTATTGCCTCAGAGTAATTAAGGTATCTTCCCTGTACCAGATTGTGAGCTTTATTTTGTTCCATTCTTTTGCATTCTTTTAACATTGCTGTTTGGGGGTAGGACACAGCTGGTTTTCAGATACTCTACAGTGGACCATCAGATGTGCTATTGAGTTCATAGTGGAATTCCATATAATTGTGCTAATTTTTAACCTTTTTTTCTACCCATTTGCATTCCTAGAATTTGCAGAGATATGATAATAAGCAATTTAAATAGAACATATATTTGTGTGTGCATTAGGTATGTGTTTTCTGTGAATGGAAGTTTTAAAAATACCTGATATGCAATATACTCTGTTCCTGAAATATTAAGACAGATGAGTGCAGAAAATGATCATGTTGCTTAGTTACAGACACAATAAACACCACAAATGTATTGTCTCTTATTAAGCCATTCAGTGGGGCATTAAAGCACTAGCTGGGTGTACTGTCGTGGCATAGTGTGCTACACTTTTATGTTTACCTGGAGGCATGCATTGTTCAAGCCTGGCTTTTACTGAGTGTTGCCTCTGACCAGATTGGGTACATTTTAATTTTCTATTTGAATGGCAACGTGCTCTGTAGCTGCATACTAGAAATTCAGAATATCATGCTCTTTTGTCACAGTAGCAGCCATCATCCTTATAAAGGGAATGGTGGGGGGTGTGGGGTAGATGTAAATATGACTGGCTTTGGATGAAGCTCCACTAGAGCCAAGGCTGGTAGTGCAAACTACAGCCTTCATGCAAGTTTTTACCCTGTGAAGAAGCAGTGCATCCATTTTTCGGAGAAGTGAGAAGAAGTTAAGTTCTCTGTGAGGCATTCAGATGCAGGTTAAACATGGGTCCTGGCTTCTAGTGGCAAGAATCACTCTAATGATTCTTTTCTTTCTACCTTGTAGGACAAAGTAGTCTATGGAAAGTGTGTCTAATTTTAAAATAGTTGTATCTAAAGCCATATACAGTGGAACAAAGTATAAAATCATGCTATATGAACTATATATTAGTCTTGAAAAAGCCCATTTCACGTTTTTAAAATGCACTGTCTTGAGAGAAGGCAGGCTTAATAAAACCATTTTACATGTTTCAAATCATTAAATATTCTTTTTTTCCCCTATTGGGTGCCTTAAACAGTGTTCAGTGCTGCTTTAGACTTGAACAATCAGTAGCTTTATTGCAGGTTTCTTTCCTTTTCTATTACCATAGAAGAGCCAAGCCCAGTTTTAGTAGAGTGCATGGAGAACTGAGTGTGCTCTGTTCCCACTCCACGGTTTTGGATGCTCAGAGTGGACAGGAAGAAGAGGCAGGAGAATGTGAAACTCCTGTATATTCCATGGAATTTGTGGCACAGTAGTTCCCCTCAGTTTATTAGGTTGAGCTTCTCTTGAGCTGTAACTTGAAGAGCAGTTTCTCAGACCATATTAATGGATCTAAGACAATGCAGCAAAATGCTGTTGTTTCCTCCAGGTGTTTGTAAATCTATACCACTGGAGCCTGTCCTGTTGCTCTGAGGCTTACCTCCCACTCAGTAAGATTCTATAGACACTTGGTTTCTGTTTTGGTGCTCAAAACAAACCCCTTTCTAAATGTCCCACACTACCACCACTAACTACCACGTGCGTACATGTATCCACCCCAGGAAAATTAAAACCATTTCAATTGAGGATGAATAAATTGTTTCCTCGGAGCTTTCATTATACCTGTTAATCTCTTTTCTTTGTTCAGAAAACAAAGCTTGTTTATGAAGTTGAGTAATCCTACAGGCTTGAATAACTGTTGTCATTCATCCTGTGTGCTTTCACGTGGTGTTCAGAGATACACCCCACTGCAAACATTTGATCTGGGGACCCTTAAGTTTTGTGTAAATAAATCGTAGTTTATTGCATTCCTTGATATATTCATTTTGGAGCTTGGAAATTAATTGAGGCGTATTAGCAAAATGACAAGTCTCCTGTGAGAAGCTGACATTCATGGATTAATTCAAAACCATTCAGCAAACACTAAAAAAACCTCACCATGATAACTCTCAATGGTTATTTTTGCATTTGGATTTCTGGGTAAAGTGATGGTGTATGCACCAGGTCATTCTCAATGAGCATGGAAATTCTAGTGGCTGCTAAAGTAGGCTGATAAAATTGCCTCAGGCTTCACTTGCTGTAAGTCCCATTGCTACAGTCTCTGACACCATAAGTTATCTCCTGCTGACTTCACTGTGCAGCATAAAATAGTAGGTTAGCAGCACCTACCCGAGCCATTTTGAATGATCCTGGTCTCCATTTTACAGAATTAACAGCCATTGTTTACACTAAGTGATCCAGGTTTCATGAAAATATGAAAATACTGCTTTATGGTAACATAAGGATTCATGTAAATGATGTTTTTTGACAGATTTAGGGGCTGAATTAATTCACTCAAATTGCATTTTGAGAAGTATTTTTTCCTCATCTCCCTATAGAGTAACTAGACAAGTTCAGAGCAAGATCATATTGTAGGTGCTCTGAACTCCTGGTTCTTTCTGATTCGCAAGGAAACCTAGGTGCCCCAAATTAGGCAATGGTAATAGCTCCTTAAGGATCATGTTTTGGTTTAATAGTGTAAAGTAATTTGAAAGAAATGCTTCATAATAAGTTAAAGGCTCCTAATCACAGTGCCTGAAAGGCTGCTGCTAGCAGAGTTGGTCAGAATTCTGAAATATTTAAGCGTAATGCTGTTTCTTCGCTCACTGTATTTGATGCATATTTGATATAATACAAAAAGAAATCATTAAAGTGGACAAGGCTGCACTTTTAATTGGAAATGGTATTGAAATGTGTATTCTTTCACATCATTCATGGTTTTAAATGTCGTGGGATAGGGTCAGTAGAAAGAAATGGTAGGGATTTGTTAATACTAATGGTTTTATTATATTGAGTTTTTAATGTGCTGATTGAAATGTTGTATATTTAGCATATACCTTTTAATATCAACAGTAAATTCCTTGTCTTCTCCTGCACTTTTTCTGAGTTATTCATACATGTATACCTTGCTGATTTATCAATATATTTTCATTGGCTGTGTTACTATATTTTTTTGTTGTTGAATGCACCTGCCATGATGACTGGCAAAACCTGTAGTGAATTCTTAATGCATTTCTACAGTTCATTGCATCTGGCTCTGGCTTGCAATGAATTATGTACATGATCTATCTTTGGGAAGCATGAGTTAATTTTGCTTGTGCTCCAAGATGACTGCAGACCATGTTAAAAAGAGTGTTGAGCTTAAGTTAATATTTGCTGTCTCTTAGCTGGACTTACTTGTTAAAACTCAGCACTGTGATATTTTAAGTTACTCAGCATGTGGTTGGCCTGGGTGGTAGTAAAGGGAGCTCACATCTTGATTGTGAAATGATATGTAGGTCTGCCCTTTTTCTCCTGAAAAACAAATCTATTCCTTGCTTTGGATAGCTCTTGCAAATTATGTGGGGAATTGCTAACTGCTCCTTTTTTCTTGGGAGTTTAGGTGACCTTTTGCAGTTTCCAAGAATGAGGTAATTGGATATTTTCAAGACTGAGGTCTTGACCTTTCCTTAATAAGATGAAAGAATACAGTGAATGGAAGACAAATTCAAGGTGCTCTTAATAGCGTGATAAAATTCCCCAAGGGCTGGCAGGTTCATGCGTAGAAAAATGGGACCTTTGTTGCCGAGGTGAGCGAGCGAGCAGCCAGGGCTAGCCCGATGGATGCGCTGGGAGAGCACGGGGCGGAGCGAGGATGCTGCTGGTAGGGTGTGTAGGAGTAAAGGTGAACGTGACTCAAATACTTCTCTGTTGCAAATTGCCTTCACTTGACTAATTGTGGCTCCATGTCTCTATCTGAGGGAGAATGTGTTGAGCTGACATTAAAGAACAAAATGTAGGCTGTCTTAGATGGAAATAGCGGTGGATAATATAAGCCCTATTAAAAGCATGTTTGTTCTTATGTACCCAGAAGGAAAATATAATTATAAAAGCAGACTCTTTGGAAAATAATAAATAAGTAAATTTACAAATTGAATTTATTTGTACCCTAGAGGGTATTGATTCTGAAGCATATACCTCCATGAGTTATAAAGTAGATATTAGTCCCAGAATTATTCCTTTCTCTTTTCCTGAAATTTAATGACTACTTCTTTTTGCGAGCATACTGCTTTTCTCCTTTTTACTGTGCCTCACTGATGGCTGAGTACATCCTTCATGGACAGGGAGATGGGTAGAGGGGTAAGAATCTCAGCATAACACCAGGACACAGGCTTCCAAATGCTAGCTGCATTCAGTTAATAGTTAACGGTTCTTTTCAGTTACGGTTTTCAGTTACAGTTCATATGTTTCTGGTTTAATGTTAATTATCTATGATAATTCAGTTCCCAATTTTCGATTTTGTAAGATTAAAATATAAACATCCTAAAACTTAAAAGATAAACACTCTAAAACATAGATGTGTAAACCTTTTTGTGTTTCCACACAATGAATGCACTAAGATGCAAACATTCACATCTCAGTAACTACAGAGCTTTAATTGCAGAATATAGAAGTAAGAAATTGTCACATTCAACATTTAGGGATTCCAAGGATGTTTTAATATTAGTGGCATAAAATTCCCAATATTTGCTGCTCCTAATAAGCACTCTGGCACTTTTCCCCTCATGTTATATATTAAGCTGCTTAGAGCTGTTGACAAGTTACTGAGAAAACTATTGGCAGTGTTCCTGATTTAACTTTGTCCATCAGGTCCTTGAACCATACTTATTAAAAACTATTGTTTCTGAGTTGGCAAATTACTTCAAAGCCTATAAAGATATTTTAGACCACAAGGAATGCTTAGTTCTCCTTTTATGTCTGCTCAGTTCTTCTATCATAGCTATTAACTACTAATTTTATTATATCCGACAACTTGAATTTGTCCATAAACAAGAAATTCTCTTTGTACGTTTATTTGTACTGTCCTGGTACCTACTTTTGTTCAGTAGGCAATTAAAGAATATTTTCTCCTCATGTTCTTTGTTGCCTTAATTACTTTCATTGTCAACAGCATGATTTAATTCTAATGAAAGCCCATTTATTCCTTCTTTTTACCGTATCCTCTAATCTCTGTTTAATGCTTTTCAGTCTATTCTAGAAAGGCTGCCCCTATAACACCTTCAAATGAGGAGTTATTTTTTATCCAATGGGAGATGACTTGCATATGCTTATTCTCCAGTACTTTTCTGAATTCCTTTGCATTATCTGTGGTCTCTGAGGTGTTACAGAGGTATTTGATAAATGCAAACATGGACTGTTATTCTCTAAGTTTACACATTAGTGCAATTCTAGTCACTTCTGATGTCTTCACTTAAAGACATCATTTTTCTTATGTGATTTTTCTTATGTGACATTATGATGTCACATAAAGACATCATAAAAACAAAAAACACATGTCCTTTGCCTCTCTGTGGAGTATCATTCCTGCTGTCAGGAATCCACACTGAAGTTTATTTGTTGTCTTTGGAGATACAGCTTCAGTAGAAACAGCAGTATTTGTACTGAACCCTGAAATAAAATAGAGAAATAGGCTTATTTATTAGCTTTTAGGATACATTTTTGATGTTGCCTACTGGGGTTAAGCCACAACGCTACAACAAGCACTACACAGCTGCTCTCTCAGTCCCGCTATCCCCCCTGGTAGGATGGGGAGGAGAATCAGCTCATGGGGTTTACCTTTTTTGAGATAAGAACAGTTTAATAACTGAAATAAAAAACTAATAGTAATTGTAATGAAAAGGAAGAAGAGAGGAATAAAACCCAAGAGAAACAAGTGACGCACAACACAGTTGCTCACCGCCCGCCGACTGATGCCCAGCCCGTCCCCGAGTAGCGATCAACCCCTCCCACCAACTGCCCCCAGTTTATATACTGAGCGTGACGCTCTATGGTATGGAACATCCCTATGGATAGCTGGGGTCAGCTGTCCTGGCTCTGCTCCCTGCCGGCTTCTTGTGCACCTGCCCCTGGGCAGAGCACGGGGAACTGGAAAGTCCTTGACTTAGGGTAAGTGCTACTTAGCAACAACTAAACCATCAGCATGTCATCACCATTATTCTCACACTAAATGCAAATCCACGGTGCTGTACCAGCTACCAGGAAGAAAATTAACTCTTATCCCAGCCAAAACCAGGACAAGTAGAATAATTCTGCCGTAGCTTATGATGAAATGTGCTAGGTGGATAATGATATAATTAGAAGGAACACAGTTCTTACAGTAAAAAAAAAAGTCAATCTATCAATCACCTCTTTAATGTTCTGTTATCTTTAAACACTGTTTATTAATAGCAGCTATCACTGGCGGGTATGCCATCTTAGGTTGTGCGTACGCCAGTGTTTTGATTTCTAACAGTAGCACAGCTCCGCAGTGCATCCCCCGTCTCTTCTACTTGCGGTGCGTCAGTTCAGTCTGCAGAGTGGGTTTTGTCTGTGTTCAAACTCTGCTTCGGAGGAAATTAATCTGGGAGCTTTACCCGAAGCTATGCACTAAACACTTTCTAACCTCTAATGGAGATGTGAAGTCTAAACCAGTGACTGGTCCCCAGAACGTCTTCAGACTACATTGTATACTCGGAACGCTGGATCAGGGGTCAGACATGATCTGCACCTGAATGGTATAGAATCTGTAGATGAAGAAGTCTCAGCACAAAGTGCTTTAATCTGCTGAGCTGTTGCTTTTGCTCTGGATTGCTTTCTGATGGAGGCTTAAGCTTAGGAACAGAGAAGAAGGTTTTGGCTTCTGTCTCACCATGCTTTCATATTTAGCCCTTCAGTGGTATTTTAGCTTGAGTGTTTCATTTACTGAATAACTAAAAATATTGACAAAACCCTTGTGCACACCTTTGCTGCTGGAGAGCTTCTTTTAAGCAGTCCTTGTATCCTAGACAGCACAGAAATAGCAGCAATTTCAGGATATACTAATAAAGACTAGAACCCTGGGAAATGGTTATATTACAACAGGCTTCTCTGGACAGATTAAATATGTGATTTGAAACAAGAATATTTTCTGTGGAAATATTCTTTAAGCTAGTATTGTTTTTCATTTTTATGAGAAAAGTCCTCAGTCAGGGGAAAATATGTAAGCAGTTTTATTTTTTGTCCAGTTGGACTGGCTCGAAGATTGTCCTGTTTTGATCTGTATTATACTACTTTCCCTATTTTATAGCTTTATGAGTACCATGGATGCTGCTGTTCTTCAGCTCCAAGGGCAAACTGAAAAGATGTGAAATCATGAAGTATCTGACCTTGGTACATTTTCTGTACGTGAAAAGAAGAGTTAAGACAGTGACAAGGGGTTTAGAGGAAGAAGAAATCTAATACCTTTCTAGGTAGCAGAATGGCTGTGCAGAGAGGGTTTTTAAGCAATCAAGGCCATGCAAGCTAATTTGCAACTGATAGTATAAATTATGTGCAGATTTTTCAGATTGTTTGAATTAATTCTAGGGATATTTTTAGAGCAACTTTGTTTGGTTTAATGAAAACTATTATTAAATAGTTAGTCAATGAAAATAGTTATTTAATTTTGTGTGTATGTAAATTATCATATTCATATGCCATCATTATTTTCCATTAAATAATATGCCTATTCAGGATTATATCTGTTTGGTTAAAATGGTCAAGTTCCTCTTAGTAACCTCTCTGCTTTGCTTGCAGGTTGTATATAAAAATAACGATGTCAGGTTGGAGTTATCTCGACTTGCCAAGCAAGGAGATCCTAAAATGAAGATTCATGGGGTTGTAGCATTTAAATGTGAGAATGTTGCAACCTTAGATCCAATCACATTTGAAACACCAGAGTCTTTCATCTCTTTGCCAAAGTGGAATGCCAAGAAAACAGGCTCAATATCATTTGACTTTCGTACAACTGAGCCAAATGGTCTGATTCTTTTCAGTCATGGAAAACCAAGGCACCAAAAAGATGCCAAACACCCACAAATGGTGAAGGTTGACTTTTTTGCCATTGAGATGCTTGATGGCCACCTCTACCTGCTGTTAGACATGGGATCAGGTACTATAAAAATAAAAGCCTTGCAGAAGAAAGTGAATGACGGTGAATGGTACCACGTGGATTTTCAACGGGATGGGCGATCAGGTAAGCCACTTTTTTTTTTTTTAATATTCAGTATGGTTTTTTCATGTTATATCTGAGACAATAATGGGTATATATTATGTTGCCACAATTAGAGCTGTGCTTCATCTGACAAATAGAGGAAATATAACAAGTCATTGCTGTCAGGTACTAGAATGCAATGGTTTGCAGAGTAAAAAAATCTTACAGTAACATTTATTGGGTAATCAGGTACTTAATCTTCCAAGTAAGTGTGCTGTGTGCTTCAAAAACAAACTGTAATCTCCCTCTGTGCTTGCTTACACCAAAAAGCTGAAGTGGCAAGTTTCAGGAATAAAAATAAAGCAAAAAAAGAATTACTGAAAGTAGCCTCCAACATAGGGAATAGTTGGCCCAGGGAAACAGCACAGACCTTCCAATCATGTCAGCAGATCTCAGCATTATTAAATGATATGCTAATGAATGGCTAACAACATGTATCAGCAGAAATGGATATAAGTGACTTGCCGTATTCTGTCAGTATGATTCATGTTCTGTAGTAGTTTACTCAACAAATTATCTCACTGACAAGGGTAAAAATAAAGAATCCATAATCTCTTCCTACTGCTACTGAAATCTGTTATCGCATAAAATACATTTAACTAGTAAAATTGTCCTTGTGTTTCTGCTGCATCTGATCTTGAGTATATATGTTGACTTCAGCAAATAATCAATATCCACTAGTTGAAGGACAAATCTATTCTATGGTATCTTTCTTGTAGTTCATGCCAGGATTTTGGAGGGGGGCAGGGAAGTGTACTAAGTCTGTAATTCAGTCCATCAAAGAATTATCCAATTATTATCAGTAGCCAATTTGAATTTTATGTACACTCTGAAATGGAGTATTGGAAACCCAAACCGCCTCCTCTTCTGGATTTTGTGAAGTTTTCTCCACTTCCTCCCTTCTGACTCCTTTTTCATCACTCATATTTATAATTTCTTTCTGAAACTTCACTCTCAAAAAGTTATTGTTTTATGACTTTCTTACTACCCACAAATCAGATTTCAGATCATGCAAATCTTAGGTGCAGGTTTAAATTGAAGATTTCAGTCAAATCCATGCTGAAAGTCAGACCAAATTCAATTGATCATTTTGTCCTAGGATTATGAAAAATTGTTATTTGATTCCTGTGCTGTGTGGCTTCAAATTCTCATTGTAGAGAGTTTGATTTTCTGATTATAGTATGTCAGTTGCTTATTTTATTTCTTGAGGTTAAAAATGACCAAACAAGCAAAAAAAAACCCCAACCCCAAACAAAACACACAACTTCTCAAAATCCTCAATTGTGATTGAATATCCAGCAGTTATATTATTTATACTACAATCTGTCTTCATTTCAGGCTTCCTTCTTAAGTGGTGTTTCAGTGATTCATACGAGGCAGTAATTTCTGTGGTAAGCATGCCTGTGGGACTCCACTGAAAGCAAAGTTTATTCTTACATCCAAAGTCAACACTACTATAAAGAAAAGAAATAAATGCATAGCAAATATTTGCATTTGAAGATACATTCTGCACTTTCATTACTTCACAAATACTGTAACTCACAAGTGCCATTAAGAGAATTTAGGGTATAGTTTATTTAATTCTTATAACTGTCGATGGACATCAGCAAGAAGGTAGGCTAATTTTAGGAAGCAATGCACATCTGGCCATCAGAACTGCATACTATTTTTAAGTAGATGTATAAAGAGTCAATTATATATGTAAAATAAATATTAATGCAGCTGATGAACCTACCTATGATCAAGACAGGTGAACCTTATTTACCTTGTCACTCTTGAACACTGACCATAGCACCTATTTGCATTAAAACATCGAACTATTACCAGGAAGAGTTAATAAATATGTAGGCACCTGGATTGAAAAACTGAATTTCTAGCTGAAATATGAACCACACATCAAAGATTCTCTGTGATTTTAATACACACAATAATACTTTATTGTAGGAGAAAGACCAGTAACAGTGGCAATGCTGTTATTTTGCTTAATGATTATATTGGCTGAGTATAATCTTAGACCATCAGATTTAACCAGGTAAAATGACTACCTATTAATATACCTAATGAACTGTATGTTTCTATTTTCTCCAGATTGGAACGGGAAGTACCAATTTGTTATATTTAGATTATTTCTTCATGACTTATGTATGTTCGTCTATTATGCTTTTTTCCATGAATAAAAAAAATCCACTTTACTATTCTAGGAAGATTTTTCATTTACTTTCCTCAGCCAAAACCAAATATCAAATGTACTGGAAATCATGTGAATATGATTGCTTTTCACTTGCTTACCTTCAGAGTTTTTGTATAAGTGAATGAATATACCCTATATATTTGGGGGGGGGGAAGGAAAAGAAAAAGGTTTTGCTGTTGCTGCTGACAAAATACCTTCTAACCTATCAAGTATAAAGGAAGAGATTCTCCTGTTAATGAATAAGTAGCTTAAAGAACCTGGGATTTATTTTTCTTTTTAGTGAAGTTTGGTGTCTTGCAACCTTTTACTCCTATCTTCAAATCCAATGCAGAGTGGTTGCCTCAGATAATAGAAAGCTGTGACATTTCTCAAGGAGCTTTGCTAATTTCCTTGACTTTTGTATTAGCTGGATCAGCAAGTACTCGTTTTATTTTTCATTCTTTGCTCTCGTCCACACTGTCACAGAGAGCATCCACTCTAAACTACTTGACTTTGCCATTGCCCGTCTGGGACTGCGGAGGGGGAGATGTAAGAATTGAGAGCAGATTTTAAAACTGTACTTAGTAAGGCCCTAATCACTAGTGATTTTGCTGATCTTCTTAGTTTTTACGAAATAGAAGGAATGGGGAAGAAACGTTTCCTGTAATTTCCTTTGGCTGAAGGAAATTTTGACCTATTGTTCTTACAAAAGTTTTTCACCATAGAACCCCATCCTGCTGCCTGTAGGACCTGCTCTGAGCACTTCTTTACCTAAAAAGCAGATCTTTGATGAGAAGGAACTCCTGAGATCCTATTTCCCAGTGTAAAGTAAAGATTGATTTCATACCTTCTCCATTGGTCCATCTATCCTGCTAGGCATGCAGCAGAGGAAAGGGAAGACACGTTCTCCTGCAGTCTGTCTTTTTTGCAGATGTCCAGCAGAGGACACAACCTGGTACCAGCTGGTGTGTCCTGTCACGTGAGCTGAGCTCCCTTCTAGTGCTCATGGTTATTCTGAGTTCCTGCAAAGGACAGCAGCTTCACAGCCGCTTCACATGTGCCCCTGGGCTTGGCCGTGGGCTGGGCGCTGTGGGCAGGGTCCTCAGCACGGCTATTATACTACGCTTTAGCACACTAGATGTAAAGTGTCTTTAAAATATCTTACTCTGATTTTTCACCTTTTCTTAATAAGCAAATGTGTGTCACCTCCACAAAAACCACCTAAAGAGCCCACGTAAGGTAAGCATGGAGATCAGAACAGTTGTAGTAGCTGCAGTTACAATCTTCGTATTTAACTGATCAGAATTCAGACAAGGTTTAGAAATATGTTTTAGTTTCTTATACACAGACTTATGAAAAAGTAAATTGCTGAGATAATTAATATGATTGGAGAGGCTCATTAACTCATACCTAGGGGAAATGTTTGTCAGTTGTGCTCTTAAACAGTACTGCCAACTCTGCAGTAAAAGAACTAGGAAAAAAAAAAAAAGTCCAGACTAAGTAAAACAAAAAACCAACAACCACCATGAAGCAGCTGTAAAGGTGTTTGCTTACAGTTTTTCTTGTAACACGGTAGAGTTGGGTTTAATAACTATTTTCTGAGACTTGGGTGTTGTTTAAAAACTTGTTAAACTGTTTACCATACTCAAGGATAACCTTACAAGTGTTCCTTGACTAAAATGCCGTTCATCCTTTGGAAAACATCATTAGGCAGATGGAGAGGAAGAAGAAACTTACTCTTATTGTCAACCTCCAATTACACACTGCAGTGTAAACCAGAATGTATCAGAATGTGTTCATAAGTAGGTCGCATGTAGGGGCTAAGAAGTCACTGAAATTTTGAACTAGTTAGAGTTTCAGCATAAACACTAGAAATTATCTCAAGAGTATGTAATTAGAGCATAACTATAATCAGTATCTCGCTGTAAGTAGTTCTTTGAAGATATCCATTACATGCATTGCTGTTGCAGATTCCTCTTTTTCACATGTAAGCTTCTATAGACTCCTTCCCCCTCGTCCCAGCCTTTTAAGAACTGCCAGATTTACATGTTCCTCTTTCAACAGATGTTAATAATTTACATATTTGAGATAATGGGTTTATCTTGCATTTTAGGGACAATTCTTCCAATGATTCTGTTACTGTCTTTCATTTATTCATAAGCTCATAGAAAAACTGAGTTGGGTGACCTTGACAGGTCCTCTGTTTTACCTCTCCAACAAAAGTAGCGGTAATGTACTTGTCAGTCTCAACAGGTGTGTGTCGACTTAACCCAGCAGCGGACACTGTACCACCTCTCCATGTAATCATTCATAAAGTGAATATTTTTGCATGCTAAACAAACCATTTTGTCTGTAATTTCCGTTTTCACAGCAGGCACAACAATTTTTTCCAGTGTCATAGCCCCACGCTTTTTGTGATTTGATTGCTGTTATCTCAGTCTCCACTTTTCTTCATACACTAGGAAACCCCAGCTGCTTCCTCTCCTCATATGCCATGTTCTGTAGCTTGCCTTTGGCCACCTCTTTAATTGCCATTTTCTGCAGTCTTCTCAGCTGATCTGCATCTTTCTTCAAGTTTAAGGTAAACCTTACCAATGCTCAGTAAAGTGGTACGATAGGCTTCTCTGTACCCTGCTATGTAATTCCCATTTTGCTCATATGTATGCTATTGTTCACTTACTGTTGACTCTTCCTTTCGAAGAACTGCCCATTAATCAGTTCCTTTAAGTCAGTAATTCTTACCAAAAAATCATTATTTCATTAGTTTTTCTTGATCTTCCTTCAATAAATAAAGACGTTTCTGAATGTTTAAATTGGGCTCTGGGACATACTGTAGAATCGGAGGACCTGTAGGTCATTATAAGATCCTTAAATTTACACCCAGTTTCTGGAGATAAGAAATGCTACCTGTTTTAGAGCCTGAAGCTAGATCATGAATTCCCAGACTAAATAAATCACCCCACATCTTCTTGTCTTTCAGTCATCCACTTTTTCTTCTTTCAGTTGGACAAACCAAATGGTAACAGCTTTTCCCCCATTTCTTTTTTTCTTGTTGAAGTATGGACAGTATTTCCTACAAGTAGTAAAAAACTTTACAAGCAAGCTGCTTGTCTCCTGGCAGACACTGCTGCCTCAGGATTGCTCTTTCCAAAGAAATAGTTGAACTACTAATCTGGTCATGGGTGCTGTTATGCTAGGTACCATGCAAAGATGTAACTGAGAAGCCAATGCTTTTCTGAATCTGCAGTTTCCTATCATATTCTGTTATGTTTAGGTTATTCTATAAAACAAGATGTGTCCCATTCTTTTCCCTCTTATCCAACTTGACAATACTGGTGTGAGAAGGGTTGATGCTACATTATCTTTACAGGGTAAATTTTTAACCTTTTCCTGTGCTGACCACATACGATATTTGTATGCTCCATTAGCTTCCCTTCTTCCTGCCTCCCTGGAAAGTGATGTCTTGTCACATTCGTAAGTAGAAACATCCAAATGGATTAGAGCAAACTGGTGGTTTGACAGAACAATTCTTTTTAATCTGCCTATAATTCCCAGAGAAAGTAGGATTGAAATCCGGCAAAGGGGGTGTGCATTACTGCCCTTGCATTCTGTGGTAGCATCTGCCATTGTCATGAGGTCCAACCTGGGATGGTTTCAGTAGAACTTGAAAAAATTTCCCTCAATAAAGATGACTGGCTTAAAAAACCCAACCAAACGAAAAACCGACACAAACAAAAGCGACACAAACCAAAACAAACAAAAAAACCCCAAACCCACAAAACAAAAATCCCAGCTAGAAACAGCATGTTCTACCTGTGTCACAGCTCTGGATGCACCATGACTCCAAAGGTGTTTGTAGACCCATTATTTATTTTCCATAGGCCCATGCTGTGTGAACTCGAGTTTTGGATTTTATTTTAGGATGTTTAAAAGAACCTGTAGTTTTTCATGTACTTTGGAAGTCTTCTTCCGTTCCCCCTTATTTTTCTTGATTTTTTTTTTTTTCACCTGCATTTGCAAAGCAGTTAGTGAGTAAAGTCTGCATTACCTATCAGAGTGCATGAATAGTACTTTGAATACCACCAGCAGTGATGGTTTGTGGCTGCCTGGACAGTTCAGCCAGAAACTATGATAACTTATAAGTGATAGCACGAAACTCGTGGTGCCCAGGCAGGGGTTTTCTCCTATTAGCTAGACTAAAGCCTATTTGTATTATAGCTATAGTTCTTGTTCTATACAGTGTGCTATATGGTGTTCTGATAATGAAAAAAGCTCCTACCTAACAGCTGAGCCTGGGTGACTTGTTAAAGCTTTGAGTCTTCTGCGGGTGCTATTTGACTTAGTGTAGCTCTCAACAAAAAGGATTAAATAAAGGTAACTTACAGTGGTTTGATTAAGGGTAATTCACACACTATGTAGGTCAGCTGAAGTGTCATGGCTATGTCCAGCAGCAAATTGGAGATAGTCCAGCTGGGTAATCGGGGTTCCATGGTCTTCAAAAGCATGAAAAAGATGGACAGAAGAGCAGTTGCCTGTTGTGCTTTTCTACCCGTAGTCATTACACCCTATGATTACACTGAGGTTTCAGAGGGCTTCTCCCAAGGAGTATTTTATGTGGTGTCATTTCTTGGGGAGGGAAAAGGTTCATTTCTTTAAGAAGTTGTTGATATCTATTCAAAATAATACTTAAGCTCTCTGGGGTAATCCTTTATGACATACAGAAGAAAGTTGTCATGCTTCAGTCTATCATCCAAATATAATTCATAGTCACCAGAACGTAGTGGTGACTTACAATTCCCTTTACCATCCACCTTTCTCATCCTACTATGCTTGCAAAACTTAGTTTTTGAACCACCATGTTAATGTCACAGCTACATTGGCTGAGATTTACCTGTCTTCCTATGCATTAAGAGCCATCAAGACTTAGTGGATTATTATTTTTCATAGAAATGGAGCCCCATTTGTCTTCCAGCATCATGAATACCTTGAAAATGCAAATGTCTTTTTTCCAGCAAAACCCAGTACTGTGGAAATGCATGAGTTGGAGGTTGGAGGCTGCAGCTGAGTTAACTTGTGTGGGTGCAAGTGCTGTCTGAACATACGTTTAAAACATTTGGTCCTAAATTAGCCTGTACAGCAACAGGTGGGAGCAAGCAACAATAGCAGTAAGAAATACTGTGAGCACAAGTATGACTTAAATTTACAGCATGTCTAATTATTTTTTTTTAAAGGAGAAATGATTTATTGCCTGTAAGCAGTCCTTCTTGATACTTAGGATGCTCTCAGAAAAGCTAGTTATGTTGGTTTAACAGGTCATTCACGGGGGTCCTTGTTTGATACAGCTTATTAACAAAATCAAACCTCATAATGTTTATGCTTGTATGCCTACAATCAAATCTATAGCAAGTGTTCCATATGACTGCCAAGTTTTGCTTCAAGAATCTGAGCAGCAAAACAAATATTTAGAGTTATCAAAGTGTAATAGCCTTAATTTTAAGAGGGTGGATGTTGGAAGAGAAAGGATCCTGGTTCAACATGCCTATTTCTTATGGTTCAGACTGGAAGTTCACTTTATACCTCTGTGACTCAACTGTCACAGGAAATGCTTCTGATAATACAAAAAAGGGAAAACTGACCATATCCCCAAACATTCTTTTGACATGTTCATAAAGATGCACAAAGGCTATGGGAGCCTTTGTTTTATCTTTTTTATCTCTTCTGTTAGTAGAGAGACTGTTTGTGGCAGTAGTAGTACCCAGCCCTTCTGAAATCCGTATGTCTCGAGTCTCACATGGGAGTTGGATCTCCAGAGACCTCTGCCCCAAAAAGCTTTTATTAACGGTCCAAAATGTTTAGCTATTCATTCTGTCCACGTTGCTGAAGTTAACCTATCGAACCAACAAAAGAACAAACAAAACATGTAGCTCCCACAGGACTCTTCTTCACTGCTAAATGAGAAACCTGAATGTTACGATGTATCCAAGTAACAGAATAATCTTTTTCTGACCTGCCTCTGTTTGCTTAAAACGTGTTTTAGTACTTATGCTATAAAAGTTCTGAATTTATTATTCACATGCACCACTCCCACCGCAGTGGAACTATTTTTGATAATCAGTGTTATATTCTGGAATCTGTGTCATGCTGACAGTGGAAACAGCGAATCATGTTAGTTTTGTGTATAAGTGTGTGATAAATATTTTGTGGTAAATGTGGTTCTTCAATGTCTTTTCACCATTAATACACTTTTAATATTTTGTCCATTGAATAACAGTGTTGCATACTGTGGCTGGTACGTTTTAATAATCTGGTCACCTATATAATGGGTTGATTTATATTTTGCTTGCTTTTGCACCCATATAGAATGGTAAGGAGTCACTTCTATGAAGATCTACATGAAGATCCTTTTTTAAAATTATTTTGCTTAGTAAATAAAATTTAATTTGGTTAACATAAGTATGCTCTGTGATGCCATGTACTAAATCCGGTTTTCTGCTTATTCCAATTGTTAAAATTGGGTACCTTGTTATTTTAAAAGTACAGCAAAGAGGATTTTTATAGTTGATCAGTGTCTTTGTTCAAACACTGTAGAAGCAGAACTTTATTTTAAGCTTAGTTTTGTTTGTTTACTTTTTAAACTTAAATCGAAAAGATACTTCTAATTTCCTGGGGTTCTGTATACATCCTTTCTCCCTCTCTTTGTAACACGCACGCATTTCGAGGTAAGTGTCAGAGGCATTGATTTTCCCTCTAGGAGCACATCACTATCTTCTTAATGATTGCCTGTCTGGCAGCTGATGAGACTATTTTGCTCCTGCACTTAAAGAAAAAAGTCTTATCCAAAGCCCACTGAAAGTGGTGAGTCTCTTAAAATACTGAGTCTTTGGATCCAAACCAAAGACACAGATTTGCCTGCCAGGTTGCAGCCTATCGATGCAACCTCAGTCTTAATGCTTTGAAGCACGCGTGGGGTAGTGAAGACACTTTTCTGTTGCACAAGCAGGATATTTGTGAAAATAACTCTGAAATGCATTCCCCATACCCCTACAAGATTGGTAAGGTGGCTTTGACTTTTTTTATTTTGTAGCCTTGCAATGTTGTGCATAAATGTTTTTACATTATTCACTTCCTGACAGTATTTGTACTGCATTGTAATTGAAATAAGAAGCGTATCTATTATTGTATAGCTGAGCAAGTAGAATACCTATGTTTTATTTACAGATATTTGCCAGGAGCTAATGTGGCATGTAGATTAATGAGTAAAACAGCACCACCAAAATCTTTTAAATGTCTTCAAGATCATGCATTTTGTTGCCTTTTCTTCTCAGGGACGATATCTGTGAACACATTACGTACACCATATACTGCACCAGGGGAAAGTGAAATCCTCGACTTGGATGATGACTTGTATCTTGGAGGCTTACCAGAAAATAAAGCAGGCCTCGTCTTCCCAACAGAGGTGTGGACAGCACTTCTCAATTATGGATACGTCGGCTGCATTAGAGATTTATTTATTGATGGTCAAAGCAAAGATATTCGACAGATGGCTGAAATTCAAAGCACAGCTGGAGTAAAGCCCTCATGCTCAAGAGAAACTGCAAAACCTTGCCTTAGCAACCCCTGTAAAAACAATGGTGTGTGCAGGGATGGGTGGAACAGATATGTTTGTGATTGCTCTGGTACAGGGTACCTTGGCAGATCGTGCGAAAGAGGTAGGTTCTATGAGATGGCTGCATTTCTACTTTATAGAATCCTGCACAATGACTAAAAATGGTAACATAACTCTAATTCTTTTGAGGCAGAAAAAAAGCTTCTTTGATTTCACTTGATGTCAAATGGAGCCCTGGTCCAGGCTGAAAGAAATAACTCTAGAGGAAAGATCTTAGGGGATTTTCTGAGATACATAAAGAATTATTAGTTGACTATGATAGTCAGCACTGCTAAAATGTTTCTTAGAAAAATCCTCCTTTTATGTCTCATCGTACATTGCTGAGTTCTGAAAAGCTTTGCGGAAGTAATTTTAATTATTATTGCATTACTAAATGGTCACATTCCAATTCCAAGCTGAGGTCTTGTTCTCTGCCTATTTATGTCAATAGCACTGTGTAATTAAATTTACTTTTGAACTCTACAGTATCATTTAAATCCATGGCCAGAACTTCAGCCATGAGTCAAAGCAAAAGAATCAGTGTAGGAACCTATATTTCTTAATTAACTTTTTTAAAAGATCGTAGTAACCAAGGAAACAGTTTCTATGTACCTTAATTCCCTGAGTATCCCTCTTGCCTAGAAAAGGTAAGGTTAAAGTTGACAAACTCCAACTGAAAAGGTGGATAGTGGCAAGGAAGACAGATGCTGAGGTTAGTTTATAGGAAGAAATATAGGCTAACAGAGTATGCTAATAAAAAAAAAAAGAAATTTAATGAAAATTTTATGAAAACAATAAAAAAGCTTAGTATTTTAGGCATTTATTTTTTTTAATCTCACAATTGACACAGTACAGTTTCTCTTCTCGCCAAAATCTAAATTTAAAGTTTACTGGCTGGGAACGTAAGTTCTTTCCATCTAGTTTGTTTAATTTTTCTAGTTAGCAAGATGAAACAAAAATGTATTTTTAAAGATTATAAACCTGATTAATGTTTAAGTTATATGTAAATAGATGTGCATTTATGTCGGATTACTACCATCCTATTATTAGCATTTGCAAGTAGATTTTCAGTTTCTTCTGTTTTTTCTGCCTTATTTTTTGAATATATTGGCTCAAGGCCAGTTATTCTGAGATCTCCAGATTGTTCTGCTGCTGGTGAAGCTGGCAGAGGGCATCACCGAGCTGTCCGCTGCATCACAGACGCCTTCAGTTAATACGGCTGGTGTTCCACCCTGTGGCGAAATTCTGCTATTACAGATGGCAGAAGTAAAAAGAGAATTTGCATTTTTTTCAACCGAGCTAGGAAACGTGCGTTAGTTGATACAAAATCGCATGCAGATCTGCAAATAAACTTAAAAGCAGGCTTCATCGTAACAATATCTCATGAATAGATTTGACAGGTGGTAAGAAACTTTTGTCTTTTTTATTTCCTATACTTTATTTTCAGCTGTCTTTCAATCTAGAGCTTGATTTTCCCAGTTTATTCCCCTAGTGGGAATGGTGGTACTATGGTAGTTTGTTTGGCTTCTCTGCAATGGTGTCTGGTTCTCGTCCAACAGAAATACGCGCAGCAGTTCAGACAGTATGGGATCATTTCCCTGTCCAGAGGAAACTAAACTGAAAGGAGATCTCCTCTCAGTAATATTCATATCCCAAATGGTCCTGCATTAATAAGGTCGTAGCTTTGGGGATTCCGAAAGCGGTGTGTTGGCATCCTACCACACAAAGTTCCTATAACTGCTACCCATGTGCAGTATCTGATAAACTTTTGTATTTGGTGGTAGAAGCAACACAATTATAACTGTTCAAACTAATTTAAATTAAATAGGAACATGTTAATTTCAACAGACAATACACTTTCACAAAAGAAAGGAAGCATTAGAATAAAATATCGGAGATTAAAAACCTGTAATTTTTAACTTAACATTAAGTGATTAAGGTATCTTCAGTAGACAAGCATGTAGCTACTTTTCAGTACCATTGTTAATTTTTTGTGCTATTTTCCCGAAAATAAGAGTACTAACATACATAATGTGGGCATATTGTGTACAATTCGGTATCTGAAATAATTTTAGTCAGCTTATCAGTGTATAAAAAATATGGAACACAACTCAGTTAATTTCAGTATACTTAAATATTTAATAATAAAACAACTCATTTAATATTCAGTAGACAATATTTTTGTACATCCATGTGCTTTTTATCCTGTTGCAAGTTATTCTTGATTTTCAGTGAGGTTAAATATCAGTATAATCTGTAGATTGGCTTTAGTAGATTATGGAAACTACAGCAGATGCATAGACAGATGTCACAGCAATATAATTTGGCTTCCTATCTTACTTTGATTGTGGATCCCAATATACGACTGCCTCTCAGCAAAGCCTTTTGCAGGTGTATGCTTTTGACTGGATGGCTGGGAACAACGCACAAGAGTAAATTTATCAGTGATAAGAAAAAGTAGGCGTGCAAAGAAAGATTAATCAGTGACATTTCTGAAAGAAAAATATATTTAAATTAGAGAGTGTGTGTAACGTCCACATTGTGCATGCGCACACACCTGCACCCACACATATACGTTAAATAAAGAAATATAGCTTTCATTCCTTGCTTTATCTCTGATTGTTTAATTTTTTTTAAATTATAAAATTACAGGTGATATGATGATAAGACAGTATGAAGAATCATATGTTCAAAATATATTAATTCCATCTCTGACTTAAACTAATTAGTCCTGTGTGTTTAAATTCTAGCACCTTTACAATGTGGCTTAGGACCTCAGTCCTGAAATAATACTAATGTAGCAAGCAGGAGGAATCCTTTCACCTTCTAGTCACGTATTATCTAGTGACTAATCGCATGTCAAGAATTGTTTCCATCAGGTTAATGGAAAAGTTCCTTGAATTCCCCAAGCCTGCAGGTCTGGACTTGGATGGACTGAAGACGCTGCCATAGCAAACACAGAAGCAGTGCTTCGCTGAGCATATGCTTGTAAATAGAACAAAACCCAAAAGTCTGAGCTGGAATCGGTAGCCATTGAAAGACCTGAATACTCGCACAATTTGCAGAAGTAAAATCCCATGTATTGGTGTTTTCAGGGCAGGGTGTTGTTGCTGTGCTTGCTGGTAAATAAAACAGACTCGGCAAGCAAACCTAAATACTTGATTATCGGTGATCCAGATTGTTCACATGCTTCCTGGCATGGCTCTGGGCTGCATTGGCTGCCACTTTCTGAGGCGAAGTTTGTGTGTGATTTGGGAAACGGCAGAGACAGACGGTGATTTCCTGTGTTAAAAACGGCTCTGGTGGGCTGCAGCGCAGTCCGCATATTGTTGCAGACGCGTTCAAACTGAAAAAGCAGGCAGAATTAATAATTCTGTCTTTAGGACTTTAGAGGCACCACAAGGGGTCCAGAGGAAACTAGATGCTTTTTTATTTATTAAAATACATGCAGTAACTTACCGAGCATCATGTTAAAAACAACACAAACTCGACTGCATAATTTATGAGGAAGAAAGCTGAATTTTGAAATCCATACTTCTTCATTTTAATTTAAATAAGCTGTGAATTGAAGAACAGCATCGATTTGGGAAATTCTGTTTCTCCCCATAAATAACCCGCTGAGTGTTTTTGAGGGTAGAAACAGATGTGGGGAAGTTTCCTGAAGAGTAGGTGCCTCAGCCTCTTCAGCAATTTAGGGAATCCCAGCCCGGTGAAAACTAAGGTCCTTTATCTCCTCTCATATCGCTACTAGTCTGTGCATCCTTGGTGATAGGCACAGAGCTGACTGAGGTGGTGTACATATAGAGTATCCAGCCCTGGAGACTTTAGTCAGAAACAAATTGAAGAAAAAAGAATGGAGAGGGGAACTGAGCCCTTCAGCATTTTTCTGGGCTTTTTTTGTTCATTTGCATGTTTTCTTTGCTTGTGCTAAAAAAGCAAAGCAGCAGCAAGGGGGTTTAATTGCCAGGTTTATAAAAATATCAAAGGAAGAAGGTATGCGATAATTCTTAGCAATCTCTGAATTACATCTTACTGTTTCTCGCTAATAACTCAATTGCATGCACTTATTTGCTGCCACAAAAAATTGTCAGTGATGTTTTGTAGGGGTTTTCTGCTATTTTTCTTTTTGGTGCTATACTTCCAGCACTTAAGTGGTTGTAAAATTATTATTCCCTGCTGTGGAGACTGTGATTCTTTTAATGAATAGCACATTCTGAGCTAAACTTATGGTCTATTAGCATTTAATCTAATAATTAGAGAAAGCTGAACAAGAGACAAAAGATACTCTGCCAACACTTAGGTGAGTTAGCAGCGTAGATCTCAAAGAAAGATGAGACACACACCCCTTTGGAATTAATTGTTCCAAAGCAAAAAATGGTAAAAGTTAGGGGCAAAAGTTAATACAGACTTTTAGCCAAAAATGTTTCTTTGAGGTTTGTATAACTGGTAACCCTGACTGCCTCTCTTCGTTCCGATCCCCATCTTACTGAGCAGGTCTTGCAAATTAACAGTCCATTCTGCAGGATGGGAACAGTTCCATTAAGTGACAGAAACCATCTCTAGTTTTCCAGGAAAGTGAAAACAAGCCCTTCTTATTTCATCTTGAAAACAGTTTTTTCCTACTGTCTGAAAAACAAAGTTTTCTGGGAGGTCTTATGTTAATGTATGCTACCAAGCATAATGATAGGGTAATAAGGCATTGCCACAAAGAATTACAAGACACACGCCAGTAAGGGAAAAGGAAACTCCTTGTGCTGTCAAAGGTCTCATTTGTATGCTGCTGGATGCCGCCTGTCCAGCCGAGACCAACAGGACATGGAAATTTGCTGAGCGGAGAGCAATGCTGAGTCAAGTGGAAGAGAGGTGAGTTGAACAGATGATTCACATGGCAAAACCCAGCTTGCCATCCTTAGAGAGGAGCACAATACTGACAAAAGATCATTGAACCTTCTTAATGTAGTAATCACTTAATAATGCTTTAACAGCAAAAACTTGTAACAAAAAAACCAGCAGACTCATTTCAAGTGAGTAAACTGAACATAGTTGTGGTTTTTATTTCAGGTATGAAGTGTTGCCTATCTTCAGTTGCGGCTCTCAGAGCAGTGCTAAATCTTCTTTGATCAAATCATCCTTGTTTCCTGCCAGTTTTGCGTTTTTTCTCTGTGCTACCTTTGTATTTAGAAAGCCTGTGACTTGGAGCTCCCCATGCTGAAAGGAGCTCGTTGACATGAGGGGGCTTTCTCATGGCCCCAGAGCTTTTAAGTCATTTGATCTTCTGTTCAGTCTCCTTGGTCTGTTCTTGGAACATCTGTTTCCAAAATAACTGGCGCAGTATGTGTTAGGAGGATTGAGTATCTAATCACATCAGGTCTGTTCACCAGGATGTTAAATATACTCGCAGGTCATCTCTGATTAAATTAAGACAGTTCCTTCTCTCCTTTCTCTCTAATTCTCCAAAAGACTGAATAATTATAGGAAAGCTGGCAAACAGTACCAGTGCTGATTCTGACAACTTTCTTTTACCTTATCATACGATAATTTATTAGCAACAGACCTCTAGTGTTGAATGCTGTTTATCCCATAAAATCTGATTTTGCTCAGTTTATAAAAGCCCTGATTAGTATTAATGTGTCTTTTTTAATAGACAATATAAAATACTTTTTCTTTCCTCTTATATTAGCATGTAACTTCAGCTTTTATGCTGGACTTCTTAATTAAAAAGTTCATGTTTAAATTGTGTTTACCTAAATTGTGTTTACCTTGATAAAGGTCTTGGGAGCTTTTCATGCACTGACTAGCTAGGTAGATATAGGAATGAATTTTAAGGCTCTGCCCTCCACCCTTTCCTTCCTCCCCCCCCAAAAAAAAACCCAAAACAAAACCAGAACAAAAAACCCAAGAAAACCCACAACAACTAAAAAAACAATGACAAACCAACCCAAAACACAAACACCACCAAAAAACCCACACCAAACAATCAAACCAAACCAAAAACCCCACCTAAACCAAAGAGTCAAAACCCCAAATTACCTCCCACTGACAACCCTTTGACCTGAAATCTTTTCACAGGCTAGTGAGAGTTAAGTATTTGATCTCCTTCACAGAAAAATTTTTGGTTTAGAATATGCAGAAAACATTCTTACTGCATGGTTAGAAATCAAGAAACCTGTTTTTTGCTAACCTGTTACAACTAATGACTTTCACTCTGGTATTAGTAATCCCTTTTTTCCCCAGCATCAAACTGCTTTCTTCAAATTCATATTTGGGAAGTCTGGAGTTATTAATGAACATACTAAGGTATCACTTTTGCCTCCAATATGCTCACAGAGTTACAGTGGAACATTTTGTCTTTCCATGGACAATGTAGGCTGGAAGTCTTGAAGAGCTTGTTTATCTTTAACAGTCTATAAGATGTGCAATAGAAAAAATGTTTACAAACGGTCATAATTACTGATGTTTAAAAATAATATTCTAACGCTGGTTTAGTTGTGATACCAATACTGAGTAAATATAGTATCAGTAGCATCAGGTCTTGAAAATATTATTGCATGTGGGACCACGATACACCTTTGCTGTAGGTGTCTGCATCATATTGTGGCAAGTTGAAGCATAGAAAAGCTTCCCATAGATGTTCTCTGCTGTCTTCTCTTTCTGCTTGTTGCTCATTTGGCCTGTTACTGGGCAATTTCTTCAGTGAGTTGAGGTGTCCTCAAGATTGCATCTTTTTCTAGACAGATTTTGTAGCATCCTGTTCAGACCTCATCATCTGACCCTTCAGCAATTTCTGAGGTAGAGAGTTTTTGGGTGGGTTAAAGAGTGCGGAACACACATGGAAGAAGTTAGAAGTCTCTAATGAATTAGTGGTAGGTAAACAACCAGATGTGCATAAAACGGGGCACATTCAGAGAGTATGTTTTGCTATTCGGGTAGTGGGTTTGGTTCTATAGTATGATTAGTTTTGTGCGTCACTGGGGAGCCTACTGAAATTCCTGGTGCTCTCTCTGCTGACTGTTGGCTTGGGGTAAAGGATGCTGCTCGTTCACTGCTGCTTCTACCACCACGTGACACTGTCAGTGAGCCCAAGACCTGTTTCCAAAAGCTGTGGAGGTTCACTGGCCACAGCACTTGATGGTCCTGTGAAAAAGCACTTCCTAATACGTTTCAGAAACAGATGTGTCCTTTGCTTTCTAGGGATTGCTGTGCCTCCGTGTGGGCAGAAATGCAGTCTTTCTGCTACCTTTCTTGTTACTGGCCTGGAGGGTGGGAAAAGAAGACTTGTGGCTGGTTGCTCTGGGGTCAAACAGACTGTGACGGCCCTGTGCCAGAGCCACTCACTGGGAGGGTTTCCTGCAGTGTCTGAGAGTGACAGCTATTTGCTTGTCTCGGGGGTTTTAAGGTCTTACCCTCAATATGCCAAGACCAGTCTTGATCTTCTTCTTGAGGCTGTCGTAATGTTCATACATGCGGGTTTGATTCTATCATAGCACAGTCATTGTGGCTGTGAAGCAATCTGTGCTCTGTCCAAACCACGCTGGGTGTATTTACCCATTTCGGGCAGCTTTTTCCTACCTAACTTGATGATAATTTTAAATGCAGCAGTAGCAATATCTGTAGGTTTATATATAAAGTATCCCAAGGCAATTATCTAGGTGAAAGGTAGTCAGACATGACAATTTCATAGTCTGTAAGGTTTACCTGGATATCTTTTACTGGCCTTGACCTATTTTGAGTAGTACTGGCCCGGTCTCACACACGTTTCTTTACAGGGGGTTTTACCCATCTGCTTGAAGATGCATGCCTGAATGGCTAGTTTGTTAAAAAGCAATTTAGTTTCTTTTAAAAATGTCACTTCAAAACCAAACAAAATAAAAAACAAACCAACCCACAAAACAAAACAAAAAAAAATCAACAAAAAGAAACCCCAAAATCTAAAAGAAACCTCGAACCCAACGTTGCTTATGTTTCCCAATAACAACAACGATATGTAATACGTAATTATTCTGTATCTACCTGTGTGAATATACATTTACCACCTTCTCTTTGAGCAGTTTCAGCAAATACAGTATAATTCCTTAATAATTGATTTTCTCCTTTATGTTTTCAGAGGCAACAATTTTAAGCTATGATGGAAGTATGTTTATGAAAATACAGCTCCCTGTTGTGATGCATACAGAGGCTGAAGACGTTTCTCTGCGGTTCAGGTCTCAGCGAGCTTATGGCATTTTAATGGCAACTACTTCTAGGGAATCAGCAGATACCCTGCGTTTAGAGTTGGATGCAGGACGAGTTAAACTAACGGTCAACCTAGGTAACAAATTCTTCCTCCAAGAAATTAGCATTTTCTTTACATTTTTCTTTTTGCTTGCAAACATTTATGAAACAGCCTGTTTTAACATTAAAAGTAAACTGAAATGATATATAAACACATGTCAATGCAACATTTGTGTATGTACATACACACACAAGTACATGCTCATTATTATGATTTATTTTCTTTTCTTTTGCATTTTTATATTCTTTATATAGTCTTAACATACTCCATCACAATATTTTTGTACTGTTGTGTATTCTAAAAAGAGAAGACTAGTTCATCAGTGGTATTTTGGAGCTAAATTATCATTCCTTGTTGTGGAAGATTGGTCTCTCTTCACAGCAGCAATTCCACAACGAAATGTGCGAGCAGGAGCAACATGTGCGTAGGTCAGTTCAGTTTTACCTCCACCAATTAATGTACAGCATGCAGCTGTGTCAGAGGATCTCTAGCTTTAAACACTGAAAATGCTGCAATTAGGTAATTAGGAATTCCCACTGATGGATTTCTTGGTCTCCTTTTTTTAGGTGTCAAATCTGTAGTAAATCCACCTCCTTTTTTAAACGATTCTGTAGTGGTATTTTTGTAGTATCGAACCCTTCAATGCCCAAAGACTGCGGCCCTCGGCAAACAGCCGCGTGAACACAGGAGGCACAAGCCCTTTTACAGAAAAAAAAATAATATTAAAAATAATAATTTGGTTTCTTGGCTGGAAATAATGGCCCAAATGTTAGATGATGAGTGCCTGTAGTTAAAAAAAAAAGTGAATAAATAGAAGTGCTTCTGCCACGCTTATGAGCGAGGCCAAGTCGGGGCCTGCACGAGAGCAGTCCGCGGAGGGACACCTGCCTCGTGTGCGGTCGCTCCCATGCAGTGGCACGCTGTTTGTAAAGGGAACGAAGTCTTGGATTGCTTTAATCGCAAATTATTTCCAGACAGCATGGGGAGGGGGAGAATATCACCAGCTAACCCCCCCTCCCTGCTCCATAAAAGCGTTGCTGAGGGCAAGGCTGCCCCGCTGGCTCGCCCGGGGCGGGAGCAGCGCCGCAGCCCCCGCCGGCCCCCTCAGCGCCCACCCGCCCGCCAGCGCCTTCTGTGAAAGGGGATGTGCCGCTGCTGGCCCCTGGCTGTTTGCAACCACTTTTCTGATGCGGTTGACGACACATGACAAACTCAGCTATATGGAAACAAAATCTAGGTTTGATGGTCTATATGGTCCTCAAAGGTATAAAGCAGGAGTAGCTGTACAAACCCTGTAGTTATGGCATAGGTGTCCCCCCCATCCCACCCCAGTAAGAAGTGCAGGGAGCCCAGCAGAGGACCCTGCTATAGATCAGGTCACTCTATATACAAACCACCATCCTCTGCCAGTTTTTGCCTGCTTCTGTCATTCAAGAAAATAAATAAATCGATACCCTAGCAATAGAGCTTCTTCCTCCAACATCCCTCTTTCCCTGCCCGCTCCTCCCCCCCCCCCCATTTCTTTTTTTTCCCTTTTCCTTTTTTTTTTTCCTTCTCTTTTTTTATCAGTCAGGAAATAATCCAAAAATAGCCAGGATTCTCTTATTTTCAGCGCTTACAAAGATGCGATTATTTTCCATATATTAAGTAGTGAGCGTTGGTTCCTCAAGCCTCTACGTGAAGCCAACGTAAACCCACAAACCCTTACTGATGGGCCTGGGTAACGAGTTTTGTACGTTATGGCTTTGGTTTTGAAGACCAGCCTTTGAGGTATCCCATCCACGAGCTGTCCAAGGTGTCTGGCTGTGGCCTGGCTTGCTCTATGACCCATCGTGACGGAGCACTTTTTAATTGCACCCTGAGAAATTACCTGTTCTTTCACAGATGGGGAGAAAGCTGCAGCCTGCCTCAGTTAAGCATCTTTGACGTTTAAGTCCTGCTTATTTTTTTCCACTTAGATTTGTCACCATGTAGCTTTGTTTGAAATTGGCCATTTTTACCCTATTTGTCGTTTCTATTTATAAAGATTTATCGCAGTATATCTGGGTTATAACAGTATGTAAAGACTGATGATATGGAGTGGCCATATTTGCATGTGTCTGTCCCCGGAAGGGTGGACTGTGATTTTATTGGATGTCTGCAGCTATTACCTTGAAGGATAAATTTTCATTTTTCATCTATTCTTCCCCATCTAGACTGTATCAGGATTAACTGTAATTCCAGTAAGTGCCTATTCCAACTTTTTAAAATGTTATTCCACCATTATACAATATGCAAATTAGATGAAAAAGATTGCGGACAGCTTGCAAGCGCTTGATAATTTATTAATGAAATGTGATGATTAATTATCGCTGTGTAAAAAGTCATCATATGCTCTAGCGTGTATTTTTTGTCCTTCCCATTGGACATAACTTTTAACTAGAATACTGAAAAAGGAAGTGTTCTACAGGTTGTAAGCATACATAAAGGAAATGGTACCTGTAGTAGTGTATTATCCTAGGGGGGCTATTTTATTTACAGTAGCCACGGAATTTTTGAACATAATCTGTCACCTATTGTCCCCCATGTCCTCCTTCTGGTTTTCTTGACCTTTTACCTCCAACTTGTGGTGAGAATGTTGGACCATAGTTGTCTGTGGTAAAAGAATTTCTATTTTATTGTATTTTTTTTTAATCCTCCTAGACAATTAACTGTACCTGGCGGCTGCTTATAACACAATTGGTTTTGCTAAATCTTTTCTTTATGGAAATGTGATACATCACAATAAGGACATTATTAAGTCTGACAATGACCGTACTTCTATGATGATTTTTTACACTGTAATCATGTAAGAAACCTTAAATTGAACAATTTTTCTCTGTGATGTGCATGTTTATGAAACAGAGGGAAACATTTGCCAGATGAATGGACTAAATTTTAACTTCTCTGATATTATTTGGATTAAGAGGCTATATTCTGAAAGGAGAAAAAGGACTGTGATTTTATTTTGAGTCTATGGAATTCCTGAATGGTGTCAACAAAATTATTGATAGTAAGTATGGTAGATTTGAGTTTTGGGTTGTTTTTTCTTTCCCTTTCTAACAGGTTTTGCAGGCCAGAGGACTGGCTTTATGCAAATAGTAACAAAGCTAAACAACAAACTGTGGAGGCAGAACTTGTAGTTGTTAGTAGTTACCCAAAAGACAGTAACATAACATCCCATAATGGTTTTATAGTCCACAAAGAAAAACAGGGAACTGCAGTTATTTATAATGTGTCACCTGCTAACAGATTTTGCAATGAGTAACTTTGCGAAACAAATATGCGGCACTTGTATTAAAGTTTTCTTGGGGCAAGTTTTTAATCTAAATTATACTTAAATCCAGACAGACTTTTCAATACAGTAAAGGAAATGCTTGCAGGTACTAAGGCATAAAGATAGCTTCCTCATAGTAAAAAAAATAAAAATAATAATAAAAAAAATGTTCAGCTATAAAGACAAATATTTCCACTTCCCAAAAATGTCCCTTGTTCATTACCAAAATGTATAAGATCATGAAAAATCTTGGAAACAGTTTTGTTGGTCTCACAGGAGACTATTTTGTTCTCCTGACAAAGTCCCAATTAGAAAAAGATTTCTAGGTATGAGACAAGCAGTTTTTTGAGCAGAAATGCAATGAGTTTGCCTGCTGCTGGTAAATTCCTTTTTCCATAAGAAAAGCAATATTGCTTTTTTCTTAATTTCCTTAATAAAATAAGAAAATCCCTCTGAAAAGGGAATTACTGGCGGGGGGCGGGGGGGAATAATACCAGTAATAAAGCCACAATACAATAGTTTGGTTTTAATCTCTTTTGAATAAAATGAGGTGTCATAAAAATAAATTTAAATTATTTCTGGGTTCCATTTTTAAGCAAGTTTTGGATCAATAGAGAACCTACAAGTACAAAGGAATGAGCCACCAGTTAGAGGATTGTACACGGGAGAAATACATGTTCTGATTTGAATTAGCATTTACAAAAAGTTCTTGGTCTCATACAGAAGCAGCATAAACTCTGTACAAAATATCCTTGGTATCAAATACTCATAAGTTATTTTTCTTTACAGTTTGTTTATAGCCTTTTTGTTAATAGAAATGAACTTTCATGATTAGTTCCATCTCCCTTTGGTGCTTGTGTACTGAACAGGGTTTTGTGAGCTTTCAGTGCGGTAAGTACTATAATGCTTTTTTATCAGCACTCGCTGTAGTTTTTCAACAACCAGATAATATTTCATGATCAATTTCGGTGTATTAATTTTTAGATTATGAAGAATTATTGCACTAAGTAGCCCTTAGAAAATGCTTGCTTGTTAGACAATATAACGGCTTTTAGTGGAAGACAAGCAATTGATTTGAAAGCAACAGCATCCAGAACTTGAGTCTTAATTTACTAAACACTGTAATAGTTCAGTGCCTCCGTTGTTGGGTTTACTGAGAACTGGATGTACTTCAATCCTGATTTTATGTTGACAGAAGTAAATCTGGTCTTCATGACTGAGAAACTTTTTTCAGATTTTCTCATTACTGTTGCTTAGAAATTAGTCATCTTGATGTAATTTCACTGTTTCACTACTTATAGCTAGACTAGTAACAGCATTAAGATCAGAATGAAGTTATTTGGTTTGATTGGGGGAACAGGTTTGGGGTTTTGTTTTGTTTGGTTTTTTTTTTTTTTTTAAAGTAAACCTAAACAGAAAGTAGACTTTTGCTTGAGAGAAGAAAACGAAAATATGAATGTAAACACCTTATTTCCTACAGTGAATTACAAACCTAGTAAATAAAATATTGCACCTACTCCTCCCGTTTTCCCTTGAGTGCATGGAACTGAAACATGTCTTCTGCTCAATGCAGATCAAATGACCAACTGTTGGCTGGTCAGAGCTGAGATTTTGGTAGCCCTTTGTTCTGCACTTTGTCATGCCTTCACCTTTAGCTAATGTCCTATCTTGCAGAAGAGGTGGCATTTTGTGGTCTTCCTTGTTTGAAATACAGATTTTTTTTTTAAAAAAATTCAAGATGTTAATCAGATGTCAGGTTGCTACTGATCTTATGTCACCTTAACAATGTTATGGAGACTATTCACTTCATGCTGTTTTTTATGGGACTCAGTGGCATACTAAACTCAGACTACTTTTATTTTGTGCTAGGCTAGAAGATGGATCTCTTTATAAAACCTTACGCCACTAGAAATTCTATCTCATGTCAGTCAGAAAATGCCATTGCTGAAATGTTGGTTTTGTACCTCCTTCAATCACTTCAATTGTGTTCTTCAGACCTGCAAGTTTACAAAACAGTATTGTCAGGCAGCAAAATAAATAGTCCTTTAAAAACTGCAGGTACATTTAGGTCAATGTTGAGGCTGACATCAGGAGAAAGGGAGAAACTTATGAACAGAAACGGCTACTATGGTTTCAGTATCAGTTTTCATAGACTGAGGAATTCATTTATAAAGAAGGTTGGTGTGAATGATTTTTGTTGAAATAACATGACTGCAGCATTCCTTGGTATTAGTTGTTATGTAAAAAGAACTCTTGATTGCTATACAATTCTTAAACGTTACATACAAAATTAATGAGCTAATCCTTAAAAACTGCCTAAGAAAGAAATACTAAAAAAATAATTAAAAAAATACATTTCTCCCCTTCAGAAAGAAAAATAAATGTTACCTTTTAATTGCAGACTGTAAAGCATAAATTATAAATATCAGTGAATCCTATTAAATTTAATGGAGTTTTCCCTACTGTTTCTCAGGGACAGAATGTCATGCCATAAAATCTACATGGCAGATCAATAACAGGTTTTGAATGACTTGTGAACAAATTCAGGTGTGCTGTATCCATATTTTTCATTGATGTAACGTTAAGGGCTACTATCCTGACTTAAATTCCCTTCTTTTTTCCAGTTTTAATGCTTCCAAAACACTAGCATCCGAAAAATTTCAGGTACCTGTAACTCTAGAGGCTGCTGGTTTTCACGTGCAGTATACTTTTTGCACAGGCATATGTAATCTTACATGTTATTTTATCTTTTGTGGGTTTTTTTGTTCTTTGGTTGATTTTGGGGGGTTTTATTTTTTGCATTGCTATCATTTCAGAGTATAAATTCTCTACCTTTTTATATGAGTCAGCAGAGCAGGGCCATTAGATTTTTATGAATTGATCCATTATACCAACAATAATGTTAACTGGTAAATGGCTGGCTCTCAGTTCTGAATCTGATACTTTTATTCAATATGAAGAGATACAGGCGAACACTATTTTTGAACGCTGCTGTGAAAGATTGCTCGACTAGTGGCACACGTTGGTGCAGAAGTGATTTAGGTCAATTCTCTGGTACGCAGTTTTGCTTCCGTAGGCAATAGTTCCTCGAGTAATTCCAGTGAATTCAGTCATGCTCAAAGGTAGGACTGTCATAAGGAATGAGTAAGAACTGCAGAGCGTTAGGAAGCAGGGAGCAGCCATCACTGTGGCAGTACAGGCGTATGCTCTCCCCCAGGGAATGGATCAGCAGGCTTTGCGGGCTGGCTGTCCACCTTTCCAAATTAAAAACAATTTTCTGGGCTTTAAGGCTTTTCTGTTTGACCTTCCAGTGAAGGGCCCCTTCACTTGTGTTTGCACGCACCCCTCCTTCTGCATCTACCTAGTTCTTCATCCATTCTCTATAGCCTTTTTTCCCCCCCTTATTTTCTCACTGTTTAATTTCTGGGTTTTTTTACTATACTCCTCAATCACTTTTCCTCGTACTGTACCTTCACTCTTTTAAAACATCGCTATTCACAGATTTGTACATTACAGGTAATTAAATTAAATTATTCTGTTTGGAATACATGACACATAACATCTGTTACTGAAACATTTTTCCTTGTCGAGGTATCCTACAAATCCAGAGCATGACAAGGAGCTCTGCTAGTTTATTGGTAAATAACAGGAGAATTATATGTATTGAAGAACCCACAGCGGTGTTCAGTTATAGTATATTTTCAGTTCGCATGTAGATTTTAAGCAGCACGGAAGCTTAAATGAAGGCTGTGCATACTTTTGAAAGCTACTGCTTGTAAAAATACATTTTATTGCAATGTCCAGAATCTTCAGCTGTTATTGCAACATCTGCTGTGATGAGCAAATCACAAATACGTTTCCATGTATTAACTTTTCACTACCTGGTGAAAAGAATTATTTACAATATATTTGCTCCTTTGATGCCGTTGGCAGTAGAAAATTGTTAAAATGATACTACATTGTAACTCCTACCAAAATCTAAGACTTTTATTTGGCCTGTTGTCTTACACAGTGCTTATGAGTGGTGTGAAGTGGTTTTTATCTTTCTCTCATTCAGTATGGCTGACAGTCCCCTAAAAATACATAAAAGAGCTTTACCACAGAGGACATAAAGCAAATCAGCAGGGTACTTCAACTGCAAGTTCAGTCAGGGATTCCCCTCTGTTTAGGGTGTAAAATTTGAAATAATTCCCTTAAAGCTTTGGCTATACTTTGCAGATTTAGAATGTGGGGTCATGGGATTCTTTCTCATTCAGCGATATCACTTTAAAGACCCCTTTTCACATGAATCCCTGAAAAACATGGTCGGCTGCTGCACAACAAAATTAAAACCAGACGTGGCCCTTTTAAACCAAGTTCTGATTAAAGTCTACTAGTTGCTAATAGGAACCATCGTTTGAATCATATCAAGGGAAACAGGTTGAGAGAAACAAAAAAGGAAAACTGCTTCTTAACACCTCTCACTGGAGCCCTTAGTACCTAGTCCCGAAGCTGCACTAATACCAGCCTGTATCTTGTTTCAGGCACTCTGTTGTGAAGTGAGGTTGAAAACCACTTGGCTAGGAAAAAAAGTTCAGGTTTGAAAGGAAAATAACCTGTATAAACATAACCAAGAGGACTATAGTAGTTCAGGGACAGCCCATGATTTATTCTGTACTGCCACAGAAGGCGGTTAGGAGGAGGCATCCTTGTGATTCCTCGTTTCAGTTTAATACAGGGTGAAAAGAAGTTTATGCCACACAAGCCCACCGTACTGCTGGGCTTACTGGAGGTGGGATGGCAAAGCCATTCTCCTCTTCCTGCAGTCTACTTGCCCGCCTGCCCTGCAGAAACATAGTAGCTGTTTCCCCTCACTTATAACCTGCTTGTGCTCCTCAGGAGCACCTAAGGTCTATGACTTGGCTTTTTTAATGAAAAGTCATGAGCGTGCAGTAGACATTTCCCAGATACTGTTAGATGTTAACACTCAAAAATATTTCTGAGAAAGTCATCTCTGCCCCTTGAATGGTAGGAGTGACTTAGCTGAGAGCCAGCAGGGCTGCTGCTGATCTTTTTTTTCCCAAATGTTTCACATACCATCCTTTGGGGTTTGTGCCGCAGAATTTCAGTCTTTTAAAACGTTTTTCATTTACTTTTAAAATTGTGTTCTTGCAGCTGTCTTCCTGTCTGCCGGTCCCGCTCTTGCATTGCTCGCTGCTTTGCTGCCAGCCCCAAAGGTCAAGAGCCTGTGTGGTGAATTTGACTAAAGTGACCCATTAACAAAATTGTTAATTTTAACTTGCTGCAGTTTTCTAAGCGGTTTTACCACGTGACACACCCACTGTAAGAAGAAGGGGGAGGCAGGAATGGTGCAAAGACTGTAGAAAAACAGCCTCTGGTAGAGAGCAAATTGCTTTTTTTGCAGCAATGCAGACTTGCACTGTCCCAAAGGGGGTTCATCTGGCCTACATCTGAGCAAGCACAGCCTGTAAAAATACCTGTTATTTACAGAAAGGCAGAAACACCACTTGAGATGTGGAATGCTTAATCTGTATCAATTAAGGAAGAGGTATTTCAAACAGCTGAAGGGAAATGTTGGAAGGGTAAACATCTGCATCTTCAATTATATAGCATAACTATTTTTTTTCTCTCCTGAATTTGACTTATAAAACGAGCTTCAAGTTGAACCTAGCAAATATCTGAGGCCCAGTTTAGGGAGTTTCAAGCTTGCAGAAAAGCCATTGAGTGTCAAGAAGAGGATGTGCAGTAGGAGATGCCAATAGAGGGGATGCTATGCTTTTTGACCACTCACGATAACAAAGGTTTGCAATCTGTTGTGTGTTATGGCTTTTTGTGAAATTTCATATGGACCTTGTTTGGCTTGAGAGAAGGTTCTGAAAAGGTAACAGTGAAGGTATATTGGACTTCTCAGTGTGAGCTCTCTCCCTTAGTGGGTGATAAAAAAATAATCAGTCTTATACTGATGTCTCAGATACAATATATGCCTTGGTAAACACAGAAATCTTGAAGGGAAATACTCAAGTCATCTAAAAAGCAGCCATTTTTACCCCTTCCTTATCCAGTTATAGTTGTTAAAAGGAAAAAAAAATTAGAAATTTGAACTAATAAAGGACATAAGAAAATGTGAATCAACCAGCAAATTGTAAAGAAAACTTGCGAAATCTTGCACATGTATAATTCGTCAGTGCCAGGGTGAGGTCCCCATAAGTTTCATCTAGCTCAGGCCTGAACCTGCGTAACTGGGGGGTGGGAGATAATTACCATATTAACCTAGCACACAAAAGCTCAAACCTTCATTAAAGTGAAAATAAGTGCTTTAGATTAGCTGGCTGACCATTTAAGGCTCTATCATATCTACTTTCTCCTTACTGACAAAGCTTTCGAGGTTGGCTGCTGGGGATTGAAGGCTTTGCTCTACCAGCGCTTTCAGCCTACACGAAGGACAGCAATAGAGCTTATTTCCATGTCTGCATTCTATTTGCTGCTTATAAACCCTCATCTGTGTTTGCTTTTTCTTAGCTAGCAGAGAGGAAAATTGCCAGTAGTCTTCTGGCAGAATGTCAATAAAACATCATTTCAAGTTCTCTTACTAGAAAACAGATGTTTTTCTTTTTTGTGTGTGTGCTTCTTCCCTTTCTTTTCACTCTTTTCATCCATCTTATTTTTATCTTTTTAAGCCCCACATTCTACTTATGGTACTTTAAAGATATAACTGATTGAACGGGTGCCTCAATAATCAAATATATAGTAGTAGTGCATCTGTTGCTTTATCAAGGCATGATGGTATGCTCTGGCAACAGCCAAATACAGTAAAAAAGGCAACAGTAAAAGCTTAAACATGTAGTTTTTTCAGTGAATTTGAAAACTCATACAATATGGATGGTTGCCTTAATTGATGGTGAAAAAAAATCATTAGGTTAATGTTCAGATAAAGACTTGCTTTTTTAGCACTACCACATAAATATTTTCAGAAACTTCTTTAGGATTGCCTAAAAGCAGTAGACTTTCCAGTTGTGCTATTTCAGTCTATAGTTCAATTTTATAAGGCCAGGTATAGATAGTTTTCAGTTTAGTGTATATGTGGGGCTATAAGCCAGGGCCGTGGGGTGCTTATACATCAGCTGGCTCTGAGCGTTGGCATGCTGGCAAGGTACTACCCGCAGAGCCCAAGGGAATAAGTTACTCCGGCCTGAATTCTTAAAGGGCAGGGGGAGCAGGAGAACCTCCAAAACACTAAATATGACATGAGGACTCTTGAAGCACAGGAAGGCAAAGACTGCTGCAAGCGTGTAACCTCTCCTGTTACCAGTAAGGACAAAGCAGCCTCCAGGATGTGCGAGATCTATAAGAATAAATTGTCTTGAATTAATATATCCTGATTTATATGCAAGGGAGTTGTGTGTCTAGCTTATACTGGTGCTATCAAATCTTTCATAAAAAAGACTTTTCTGAAAAAAGTAGACCAGACGTTTCTACTATTTTAATGGGAAGAAGTGGTAGAAAGTGTTACATGTATAGCAGGTCCTAAATTTATCTTAATTTACTTTTATGTTTTTCTCATTTATCTTTTGAGAAGCAAGATGACTTAATTGCATTTCAGGACTGGTGATTAAAATTACCCTTGTATTTTTTTGCATGACAGAAAGCCAGTGCTACAGTCTAATCTTTTGGGGATATTGAGGAATGCTGTTCCAACCACTAGTAGCAAAGCAATTGAATACTTTTTTTTTTTTTTTTTTTTTCTGGAGAAGAATATATAAAAGCTAATGCAACATCATTCATGTTAGTGAGCTGGGCTGCAATGGTAGTCATTTCACAGTAAAGCACTGCTACCAGCTGGTCCCCTGGGAATGTCTACTGACATGTTCACAAACGACTGAGAGGAAAAGAGGAATACTCAGATGCTAGTATTTGCAGATTCAATTATATTATTTAGGAAAATAAAATGTGGGTTTTCTGAAGAGTTTAAAAATGCTGAATGACTGGATAGTAAAATGGTGGGTGAAACTAAATATCAACATGTATAAAGTAATTAATACTTGAAAAAAGTAACCTTAATTACACAAAACCAGCAATGGAGTCTGTTAGCACTGAGCTAAAGAAATTGAGCAGTCATTGTGAATAGCTCTTGTAAAACAGTTCAGTGCTCAGAAGCGACCAGAAATCCCAAAAGATGTTAGTAGCTGTGGAGAAAGGAAGAAAGACCAGAACAGAAAAGAGCATTATGCTATTGTGCACTGTTTATCCACATCTTGAATGTTGCATGTGTGTTTAGTTCCTGTTCCTCATGATGAACTTAAACAGGAAAAATACAGTGCACTGCAACAGGGAGGATTCCAAGTACGGGTTGGCTTTCCTACATGGAGGAGCTAGGCAAACTGGGGAAGGGTGTGTGTGTATGTGTGTTGAAAGATACATGGGAAAGGATAGTTTTATAAAGGTATGATTACACAGCCATAAGAAGCATCAAGAAGTTAGTAAGTAGTATGAAACTGAAATAATACGTCAAGGACTTTTGGCGATAAGGCACTTTTTCTAGCTTCAGTGGTCCTTAATATGTCAATCACTGGAAGCTGTGACTGTGTTAGAGTAGTAATTACTGTACAGTGGCTCTGCTCTTCTTGGCTGCTGTTGAAAGCCCAGTGCTGGGCCAGGTGGACTTGTGGTCTCCCCTGGCAAGGCCACCCTCGTGTTCCCAAATAGACTGATTTTATTTATTTATTTATTTATTTATTTTTAAATAGAACTTAATTTTGTCATTGGGATTAAAACTGATGATCTAGATGCAGCCTTAGCTCAGAAAGTCTGTAAACTGCTAGCTTCTACAAGCTGATAGCAAATAGTTAGGGGAAAGTCCCTTCAAATTGTTCCTTTTCTTTCTAAACATCAGTTGCTGGTCACCGTTGAAGGCAGAACACGAGACAGTACGGAACTCTGGTGTAACATTCAGTATAGCAGCAGTTGTCTTCTGCACCGCTTCCCCTCTTACTTTGCAGTTTCTTTTCCTAATCATTTATACCCTGTACTCAGAGCAAGCAGGAAATTGCTAATGAAAGTAATGTGTGAATCTATCATCAGTTGGGTTGTATGCAGACATTCTAAACTTTGTAATCAGATTCTGTGAAAATCAGAGTATTATGACACAGATGGCAGCAAATGACACAAGCCAATATTATAATAAATATTCAAAAATCAATCATTCTTAGTTACCAGTCAAATTAGGGTAAACCATTAATTAATTAGGCTATTTCATATGTACTAAGCATTGTGCATAATTTTTTGGCTTAGTACCAAGAGTTTTCTGGCAAGAAATTCTAGTCTGCAGTTCTTTAAAAATAACAGCATAGTTAGCATTCAGTATTAAGAAAAAATAACTAAATGCTGTTCAATTGATGATGTTTTTAAATTTATACTCAGATTGGAAATACTATCAGACTTTGTGTGTAAATACCTTTATTTACTTTTCATATTATTCCTCATTTTTTTTCTTAAGACTCTGTTTCTTAGAAATAATGCTGTAATGATGATAATTTTGTAATACTTATGTGGAAAACATTTAAAAGTGCTTATAAATGAAAATTCTGTGGAGAAATACTGCAGTCTTTCCATTACAGGATTACAGTTTGAAAAGTGTTTTTAAGGTGATAGAAACAGGCATTTTTTCCCAAATAAATGTGTCTAAAAGGGTGTTAAAATCATTAATGGTTTAGTTCATAAAGCATTTAAGTATATTACGAACATGTGTAGGACTTCTTCCGAATATGATGCCTTACTGAATCAATGCTCCTATGCTTACCTCTAGAACATTTCAAGGAAAACCAAACAAATTGCCATCTCTCTGCAGGTAACTACAGCTTTTCTGATCAACACATCACATGCTCACTGCCATAATTCTGTCCAATACGTACTTGAAAAGATTTCATATAAGGAGTATTTGAGGTTTTTTAATAAAACAGATATATGTGGGTAAGAGATAAGGGAGAGGGGAAATACAGAATCGGTGAAAATTGAATAGGATGCCTGGTTCTCACTGACACAGCCAGTGAGTGTTGCAATAAGTCTAACATATATTGAGGTAAATTGTCAGATTTCTGTGTCCTTCTCATATTGATAGATATTAGGAATGGAACACTTCTGTATCATAAAAAAGTGCAACCAACTTCAGTAAGAGTCAGATCAGATCAAGAGAACGAATCTGCTTAGGGAAAGCTTGACTACCTCTTCAATCAAAGAAAGAAGGGAAGGGGTGGGTGGGTGGTGGAATTACCAAACTAAAATTTTAAATTGAAATTATTTTGATACATTTATACATTTCTACTGCTGGAAGTCTGGAATAAATCCATGGTAAGCCATTATGTTACTCCCTAAGAACTAAGATCAGTGGGATCTGATTGCAGACGCTAGGGAACAGTATATGGGCATAGAGCCTTTGCCTTTTCTATACATAGCACTCTAATGCAGCAGTAGAGTCCTCTGCCTATTTGCATAAACACAAGTTCACAGAGCCTGACTTCTGAGCCATCTGTGGCACCTTGACGGTCCCTCCTTTATTAAGCCTGCAGAAAATACTGTGTAAGTATGTATTAGTTTTAGCTGCATGACTGTTTCAAAAAAGTGGGCTATTTTATCACTGCTCCACTCCTCTGCAGCAAGTCATCATTTCATAAGTTCAATCTTGATGAAGATGTCTAGCAAGCACTTCGCTACAATATTATTCTCCATTAATGTTATAAGAACAGTAATTCATTTTTCAGTATGCTTTTTTTTTGAAGAGCTAATAGTGTTAAAAACATCTATCCAGTGCATGTCACTGATGAGCAGTTTCTTATATTAAAACCACTTTCTATCTAGCACATTTTGCATTTGTGTCCATTAAAATGCATGAAATATCTATCATAACATTTTAAGCACTCAGTAGCTTATTACGGGAACCACATAACTGCTTCCTTATTATCTCTTTTTGACAATGACTTTAATGAGTTATATTCAGGTAGTTGTTAAAATTTCCATCCAAGCACGTTTCTTTTTTGGATGACATGTCAAGAGGTTAACTTATGCTCCCTTCCAGCTGATTCCTAGGCCTCAATCCATCAGACAAGTCACTTCAAAGGAGATATTGCTCTGTTGAGTTGAGACATCGAGATAAAGTTGGCTTTCTGAGATGCAGTCCCCTTTGGGAAGTGTGCAAAGAATCCTTCAGCAGTTATTTGTCTAGGCAGTCTTGAAGGAACAAGACGCACGATGAAGACCAAGACATGGAATGAGAAAAAGCTATTAAAGGAAAAAAAGGGAGCTGTGGTTAATGTAGCTTATACTAATTCTTTGGTATTATTTCTCATTCATTTTATATTCTGTGAGATTTTTCTCCAAGGAGTGAAGCGCGTGTATGTAGAAAAAAACCATTTCATTAGTTAAAAGTTCCTCTCTGTCTCTGCACATTAAGTCTTTTCTCGCTAATAGTAAAATCTGTCTGGAAAAGAAAGACCAAATAGGTAAGTCAGCAATTCCATCTTTCACTCACATGCCATGAACTGTTTATGTATGACTTGTGGAAATGGGATCAGAAAAGAAGAATAACAAGTACAGGTAGTATGCTCAGTACCATCTAAGGGATGCTAGTTTTACCAAAATGTAAGCACTATAGCTGTGGAGTATAGGTGAAAATTACCTGTTGGATTTGTCTTGCTGTTATGCTGTACTTTGAACTGTCCCTGTGGTTTTTCTTATGTGAAATTTCAGCAGCTTGAAAGCCAGTATGCTGTTGTGAGGAGGGAACAATGTACACTGTGGGCTCTCAGGGAAAGAAGTGTTCTTGCATCTCCAACTAATGTTTTGCAGATGATAGGAGAGACACTTAGGAAGTCAGTTGACGAGCTCATCGGCTATAAATAAGAGCAGCACTAGCTAGAAAAGACTACAGCGTGGATTCTTGATTTCCTAGCATTGCATAAACCAAGATACAGAGCACACCTTCAGAAAGTGTGAGTAGGAACTTCTGTCAAGAAGCTTGTTTGCTTTATTCAACAACAAAATTGTCATTCACTGGCACTAAGCACAATCCTTAAGAGATAACAAATGGCAGAAAAGCATTTGAGAGATTCTCTCAATGTTGAAATCAATTCCATCTACTCAATTTTAAAAGTCATGCTGTTTTAGTTTTATATGGGCGTGCAAGAGACGGAGCAAGCAACAGCCTGGAAATAACAGATAGGAAAAGCTGCTTGACTCTACACGTTGTTAGCACGCAAATGCTTGAGCAGCCGTAATTGCAAAACAAAATTCTCAAAAAGTTGTGAGTGAAAAATGAAAAAGCTGAAACTCACTATTGCAGATGTCACAGCTAACTTCAGTTTCGTTTGGCCACCATAAATATATGCCTGGGAAAGTAATAGGTTTAGAGGCAGCTGAAGCGTAGCATGAAAAGTTTGGTGCAGAATGCAGAAAAAGCCCTTGTTTGCAGGTAAGAAACACACCTTGGTCTTTTGGGTAAGAAACCACATGAAGAAGCTGGAAGTGTTGCTGAAAATTTACATTTAATTAAACACCCTACTAAACTTACACAAACTGTCCCAATTAAAAGTGGTTTCTCAAACAGCACTTTTCTTCCTGATAAAATCTTTATTGGAATAAGTGCATAGTAATTATTCAACTTTTATCTCAGGAATCCTGAAAAAGTATGTCTGGGAAAAATGCTGGGTTTTTATAGGGAAATATTTATAGGTTCTCTTATAATTAGTATTCAGATTGGTTTTCTGCAGATAAGAAATATCAGACCCAACTAAAAAATGAAAGAAACATTTAAAGAATATTTGCAACATTGTCTACAATTTCAGTCTGAAAAATTCAGGGTCTTTTTCCCTTAAAAAAATGTTACATTTATAATATAGATTCAAATGACTGTTACCGTGTACTGTTTAACCTTTTAAAATAGTACTAGAGCACTGGATTCTTAAGGTACATATTCACTTTATATGACCCTGCTACTGTTAATGTCGTAAGTGCTCTGCCCTATCGCCCATGTCATTGAGATCATCAGGAATCCGAAATTCGGAATGAAACCTGGTGCAGCTGAACCGCTGGCTCTTCCGAAGCTGAAAAGGTCCAAAAGTAGTCATGAACTGTTACCCTGTAGTGATGGAACTTTATGAAGATAAACATGAACCAAGAGCGACTTGACATAGTGATGAAGAAATATAAATTAGAAAAAGTGTGGGTTTGCAAGTATTTTGTGAAATAGTTTAGGAATATGCAGGAAAATAAAGGTAGGCTTGTGCAAGTCAGAAAAAATCAGAGACAATCCCACACCTGCTGAAGTCAGCAGAGGCTGTTTATAGAGCAGAGATCACCCTTTGTATTCACCTATTTGTAATTTCTGAAAATAACCTGAAATGTCTATTTTAGTGCTCCTTGCTTGACTCCTGTCTACGTAGAAGCATCCAAGAATAAGCAGTGTCAAGAAATTGTGCTTTTCGATCCTTGATGAGTATAAACATATTTTAAAACTTTTAAATAACAAACAAAAATCCTTAAACGCTGTTCTCTTTACCCTTAACTAGGCAAAATGTTATAATTCAGCATTTTCATTTAAAAAAGAAAGGATATGAGTGTGAAATTTAGTTGTTACTATTTTATAACAGCTGTGCATTGGGATGAAGACACCTGTAAATTAAGAGGAGCTTATTCTTAAAATAAAGTCACAGTCCACATTTTTTTCCTTTCTGTGCTAACTAGTTGCCAATCTGCTTATTCTTAAGCACAATGTGCAAGATATGAGGGTAAAATGAAATAATTTGAGTGTGTTTTTTGTTATGTTCATTTTGCCTAAACATAAAGGTAATGTTTTATATAAAAAAAAGGTAAATTATGGAGAAGCATACTTAACTTGTGCTTACTTATATTTTGTAATGTACTTCAGAGTTTTGACAGCCATGGTTTGATATAAATGGGCACAGTCAATATCAAAGTCAGAAAGGCTAATGTGTGATCAAAGCTCTTTTTTGCTTCTTTCCAGTTGTCAGTTATAATCTAACAAACTACAACAAATATTCCAATTCTCTCAGGGGGAAAAAAAAAAAAAAAGCTCAAGTGTGTACCGACTTTTTCTGCAAAAATCACTGTAGGTTAGGTTATTTTTCCTTCACGGGGCTGAAGTGGAAAGAAAGAGGGTAAACCTAGCAGTAGAGAAGAGCAGCACCAGTTCTTCAGACCCATAAGGAGTGTTTGCACCGTCAGGGTACGCTTAGTGACCTGCTGCCTGTAGCTGCCCTGTATCTCAGTCCTCTTTGTTAGCTGAGTGACAGCGATTTGCAGATCAGCAACGCAGGTCCAGGTTATCACCGCTCTTTAGACAGCCATCTCACGGTGAAATCCTTCTTCCAAATCAGAACTCCTCTAGATCTCTCTCAGATTCAGAGGAGACGGCAGAGTTCCTCTGGAAGCTGGGGCACTGAGTTTGAGTAGTAACTTGTAGACATGATGTCTAAGGAAAAGGAGATTGCCAGGTGTTATCACTCTATTTCTTTGAAAGGGCTTAGAAGAATGTTCTCGCTTTTTCTAGAAATCCAGACCAGGGAATGTATTTTTTCTCTGCCTTTGTGTTTTCTATGGTTTGAGGTTTTTGGTTTGCATAGTCAAAAGAAGGATGATGAGTCTGCAGAGATAAAACTCGAACTTTTCTTGGGAAAGCAGTAAATGAACTTGAACTCATCTTAGGATCATTTTCCCCCCCTTCTTTTAAGCCCACACCTCACAAATCAGTACTATTGACAGAACTCTGATTCCATACAGAATCAATGAATATTAGAGATCCCGGCTGCTGTTAAAGTCATATCAGAACAATGAGTATTTGCTTTTAAAAAATTGAATATTGGTATTGCTTAAAATTGGGGGTTCATGCTAGTCTTGCTACTGTTTTACACAGGAGTTGCCAAGTCAGTTCTTATAATTTTCAGTCCGATTACTGTTATAGGAAGGGGAAAAAAAGCAAAGACTAATAACTCGAGATGAATTAGCCATTTTTTTTTTCTACCAGTTTTACAAAGTGTTTGTTAAATAGAAGTTGAAAGTAATTTTTCATTAAAACAAATTTTCATTATGAAAAAGCTCTCTAATACAAACATTCTGTATGGGAAAATTTCAGTATTGTAAATGAATTATAATTTCCCATTTTATTTTTCCTTCTGTGATACACTAACTTACAGGATTTTCCTTTAAAAACCAAAGAACTAATTTCAGGTGTGTATATATATATATATATATGGATTATTTCCACCCACCCCCCGTCTATTATTTAGTGCCACTGTGTCTAGATGAGTTCCTACAGTGACGCAGCTCAGCTTCTTCGTGCCCTTCCTCTCCTTGGTGGCCAGACTTTCCAGCTGGCTTCCCTTACTGTCATCCTTCCGTAATCTTTCCTCAGGCTCTGTTACAGGAGTGTTCTGGGAACTGGGGAGCTGCTCGAGGAAATGGGATAGCTTGTGAAATGGCTGCTTTCCTAATGTGCTGAAGTAGTTTAGGTAGAATGAAGTCAAGGACGTTGACTTGAGAGTGTTCGTGTTAAGTGCATGTTGCTTAAAGCAAAGCGCCTAAACATACTCAGCCTAAAATTCTTGGAATTTTTCATTATAGCAGCCATGTCAAACTAAGGTAAAAACAAATTAAGATTTACGAAAAGTCACGCAAGTAGTTTGTGAAAGTGAATCTGCTGAATACCAATTCAAAGCCCTAGCATTTGGGTGCACTTTAAAAAATTTAGCATGATTCAAGGCAGGGTATGACCTTATGGTGTGTTTGTAATGCTGCGTGATGTTTGCAAGTGCACGTATTTTTACCTGCAGTAAGTACAAAGTAAATAATCTGGCACTGAAGCTTGCTTTAAATTAGCATAGAATTGCCATGTATTGGAAGTTCACGCTCACCTTAACCTACAGCAAAGTCAATTGTCAAGTTCAACATAATTTCTGAAAATCTGGCTGAAAACGTTCAGCAGTGAGCTGACAAAGCAACAGCCCTATGTTTCAAGCTCATTGACTTTGCTGCGCTTTAGTTCAGGGCCTTGGGGCAGATTCATAAAACCTTTAGTACCTTTAGCACATTTTCTGATAGTCATGATCCTCAGAGAACAGTACAAAAGAGAACCTGCACTCTTATTAAAAATACAGGGATCTAGCTGACTTCTGCTTTTAGCTTTTAAAGATACTTTTCTTTCATTATTTCCAAGAAGAACGAAAATTACATGTCCTTAGGGCTGTTTGTTTCACTTGCTTAGATATATGACTTACAAAACTAAATTAAAATGTAGCTGATTCCTAACAATAAATGTTTTAAGTAATGTGTTGAGAAATGTCTCTGAGCTGTGTTAGAGGTTTTGTAACGCAGTTACAAAATCAGTTTTATCCTCTCATGTACTCTGAGTTCACATATAGTTGCAATTGCATTTTCAAAACTATTTTTTCAAGAAATATGGTTCACCTTAATATAGACCCAATTAACAAAGCACAGTTCCCAGTTTTGCGAGCATGTGCATGTTCTACACATACTTTGATGTGGCAGGAACGTGTAGAGGCTGAGACTCACAACTCAAAAGTTTACTACTTTCTGATGTTTCTTTCTCTCTCATCTTGGTGAAATTCAGTAGTGGTCCTCGTTCCGCTTGCAGAGAAAGGCTTTCACGAGACACTGTTTACCATCAGCACAGCACCTTGGCAGACACCAAGAAGACTTAGATTTAATTTAGTCTGATAGATCTATGTTCTGCCCTCCCATCTTGATCCACTGGCTCTCTTTAGATACTTGTGTGTCACCAACAGTTAATATCTCACAGCTCTAAATGAATTAGTGGATGTGAGTATGTGCGCTATCATGCCCCAACTTAAATAGCTCGCTTAAGGCAAAAGGTAGACAAAGCTGGGAGAGGGGACATGCCGAGTCAGACCACGGGCACGGGTAGTGAATTCACAGAAAAAAGAGAAAAGAAACAGGCAAATGATTACAGAAAACTGTGTCCTCAGACCTGGATACGGTACTTGATTCCAGGACTGGTTGGGGTTTACATCCTTCTCTGGATTTTAATTCCCTGGTGCATGCGCTACATATGCTGGTTTTCCTTAGGAGTGAACTAGATCAATACTAAATGCAATCTGTTTGTAGTCTGGTCATGTAGAGGAAACCGGTAGAATTTTCAAATGTACCTTGTTTAGCTTTCTGCATTTCTGTATGAGTGCATGTACAGAAACAGATTTAACGTTATATTTATGTTACTCAAAAAAACCCATGAGCACATCTATTCTACAGCTGAAATGAAGGCTAATGAATGATATTAGCAACTCTGATTGCCTTCATTTTAATTTCTGAAATGTCAGGTTTTGTTTTTAAAAGTATCAAAAATACCCTAAACTGCCAATACTTCACCCAAATTGCCAAAAGCAATTTTGCCTGTAATAAAGCTATTGTGGGCTGGAACATTTTGATCAAGCAGCGCAGATTGATGTTTTGCTTGATACTATTCAGTGAATATGCTGTTCTTGTGGAATTTTCTGTATGACTTTGTTAGGAAGAAAATACAGTTAACAAAAAGTCTTTGACCTGCAATAAGACTTTCTCAAGTTAATTTACCAATTAGCTTTAAATGATAAACTGATACACATCATTGATCTTTAAAAGGCAACTAAGATTTTCTATTAGTAAGAAACCTGCATAGTCGGGGAATTTCAGGCTGATGCAGATGCAGTCATTTAAAATACAGTTGATTCACTATAATTGTTGGCTTCTTAAATTCGAGTTTGCAAATGAGTTATTTGGAAGACCAGAATTGTCTCTGCAGCCAGCCACCAGGGAAAGGATAATGAAGATTAAGATGCCTTCCCCTATTTATTTTGTGTTTCTGCATCTAGTTCTGGAGGAATCTTTTCTGAACTTGTGCTGCAGACTGGTGTGTCATATAGCTGCCCCAGGAGGGTTGCACAGTGGCTGGAGACTGGCTGCTTGCTGAAACACAAACCTAGATTACAGACATGCTAGATTTACCCTGGAAACCAGGATAAATGAGGTGGCACGGTTTCCTGGTTCTGCATCAGGTGTTTACAATAACACTCTTAGGTGTCTCTTGGAGCCGCTCAGCTGTCTTTAGTTTATGATGCGGCTTGCTATGTGTATTTTATTTTAGCTGTAGGACTCCATCTGAAACCCTGGCATCCCTGATCTCAAAGTAATATTCCCTGTTAGCTAGAGTGATCTCAGGTTTTGCCCTTTTGTCCACTTACTCTCTTAATTTTCAAATGGGAAATGCCACCTGACACCGATTACTGCAGTATGCGTAGTTATCTGTTAGCGAACTAGGCTGAAACCACTGATTTTTTTAATACTTTTTTTTTTATACAGACCAATAGAGAGTAATGATTTGCCTGTAACTAACTTGGGTTCCATAGGTTAGTATAGCATTCACCAGACTATTCACTGAACTCTTGCTAATCTGTTTACTTTGTCTTTCTTCTGATACTTTATTTTTGATACACATTTTTGATGACAGAATCAGGCTCCCCATTCGCAGAACTGAAGGCCCCAATCAAGTTTGGGTGGCATTTTGGTATACACCTTGATGCTGGTGCATGGCGTTGCAAGAATCAGTAATAATTCCTGTGTTTGGTTCAGGCAACGAGTTTTGAATGTGTTTTGGTACAATGCCAAAAGCTAGTGTCTTGTTTCAAAGTGATTGGGGTTTCTGTGAAATTCTGTTGGCTAAATGATCTCCCAATTTAAGTACAACAGGATAGATACCTACAAGAGAGAAAGTAAGTCTGTGTGTTACCATCAATTAACAGACCCATCTGAATTCAGCTAATTTTCAGCGCCTAAATTAGGCTGAACAGGCTCCTCACAAGACAGCAAAGAGAGCAGGAATCTTTAAAGGACATTTAGAACATTCACCACACTGAAAAGGAGGTTTTTTTCTTCTTGGCAGTTCGTACTTTTTGCCTTTAACTTTAAAAAGGGCCAAAGGTAATTAAGTTCTAGCTGAGGTGATGAAAACAAGCTATGCTGAACTTTGGGTGCCTAAGTAAAGCTGTAACTTAGGATGCTTGGGGCTCTACATTTGTATATCCTAGTTCATAATGAATGGCATCAAATCAAGATTTGCACCTCTGACTGGCTGCACAGTCTGTGTTTTCCCATGTAAAGACGCGGTTGTACAAGCAATTATCTGCTTTTAACTGGATGTGTAGATTTTACTGGCATGATGGACTATGAGCAAATTGTGGGATCCATAAAAGTGCCTATACTTTTTTATTTGGTACTATCCATTCGCTCTAGGGATGCATAAAATCTAGTAGTTAATTAAGCCTTTAAAACAGGAAAAGAGCTGAACACAGATGTTGGTAATAAATTTCATACTTAAGCGAGAGCAGATACTTAGTGGATTTTTGCAGGTTACAACTTGCATCTGAAAGGAAAGGTTTATGATTAGTGTATTAATATCTGAAAGAATTAGTAGCTCAGAAAGTCAGCAAGTGCTGGGTACATGAAGCAAATCAACTGTATCGTGTCTAGAAGAGAGAAATGATGCCAGGGGAAGGACAGCATGGGAAATAAGTGTGGTGGGACATCAGGTTGGAAGAGTAATTATCAGTCCATAGAAAACAGAATTATTATTTTTTTTTTTTTATTAGGGCTCTTGCTTTTCTTCTCATGGAAAATATTTAAAGAAAAGAAGGGGGGAAAAAAAAAGCCCCAACCCCCCAAAAGTGGCAGTATGGCAATATGCCAATTCCTATTTAAATACAACAGCACTTTCTGCTGGTGCAATTTGAATGAAATGGACTCAGATCGGTGTAAATTCTGAGTAAGACTGGAGAGCCAATGATTTAGTAGATTTATAGTTAATTCATGATAAACCAGGACAGAAGAGTCTGAACTGTTATGATCACAATGATGCTTAAATTAATTTCAGGTCACTGTATTTGAAATTCAGTGAGGAAAGTGCTAGCAATGTTTGAGGTTGGCCAATGCCATTGAACAAAATCTGTTCGGACTTTTCTTCTGCAGACCTTCTACTCTTGTGTGGTGTCCAGGAATTCCTACATGGGTTTGTGTTCTAAGCATTTAGAACACTTTCTCCTAAATGCGCTGCTCACGAGCACATTTACTACTTTTATATACAAAAGCATCTTCTTGGTCAGGAAGCAGCCCAAGACAGAGATAGGCTTTGGGAAAGAAAAGCCTCTTCTTCCATTCAAGGTAGCTAGTTTCCATGAGGCCAGGACTGCTTTCAGTGCATTACTCCCATGGTGTGTTATACCCAGGTTCAGCCTTGTCATAGCCATTTGAACGTAGTTCCCCTTAATCCATAAACCAAAATAAATTTTGGGTTGCGTGCACTGCAAACAGAGGCAGCTCACAGGTACTTCTGACCTGATTTTTTTTTTTTTTTTACTCTGAGTACTCTTGCAAAGGAACTAGACTGATACATAGGAAAGCGTACATTTAATTTGACAACAGGAAGAGTTTACAAGTCCCTAACCATTAAAAGATAATTGAAATATTTGCCTGTATAAATGTGAGCAGCCAGGTTGGATTTGATATTTATATACACGGAGGCACCTTTACGTGGATGTGACACTACAGAGGGTTGTTAATGTGAGAGCAAATTCAAATTGCATATGCTTTATAGATCTTTTAGAGATCTGTTGTGACATAAGGGAGACTAAGGAGTTCAACTACTTAAAGTAATAAAAAAAAAAAGAGTTGGGCTAACAAATTGAGAAGGGTTAACAGGTTTAAAATAATAAGTGATGTATTTTTAGGCAAGCCTATTGACTTTCCCTAAGATTTTTACTCATGTCCTTTAAGCATTTTTTGTAAATTCATCCCTTGCCTCTCAAATCTAGTTTGAAATTGCATCCATTGCAATGCCCAATAGAATACAGAATAATAGGAATTGCTTAGAGTGTTATTCACTGCATCTATATCACCATACCCAAAGATAACTTTATTCACTTATTCTTTATGCAAAACTGGTCTTTCTCTTGTCAACAAAAGTAAACACGTAAGGAATAGAACAATTCGGGTAGCTGGCACCAGTGTGTACATATCCAACTCTTTCTGCTGGGTTTGCACACCTGGTGTAGCCTAGTGTCAATACAGTGGCATGGAGAAAGCAACATGATGTTATCAGAACCTCACTGCCTTTGCTGCAGCTAGTATTTTTATTCCTGGAGGTCCCTTGACATGCTCAAAATAGCAAAGACTGCATATAAAAACAGGACAATAAACCAGCAGCAATTTAAAAAAATGCTGATAGATAATGGAAAAAGTCTAAGATTAAAACAGTCCAACATGCTGAACAGCTCCATCAGGCTTTTAGTGTCTTTTTCCCTCTGTGCAGTCTTGAAGTCAGAGAGGCTTTGATTTCAGGCAATGTCATATAGTACCCATACATTAATAGGCCTCGCCCATCACAGTTAGCCTGCACTGGGTGGAAAATAATCCAAAAAGAAATGTGGAAGAGTTTCAGAGCCAGTGGCACAACCCTTTTAAAAGAAGGCTGACACATGGGCTGCAGTCACCTGGAAGGACGCAGTGGAGGTAATGGCCTGACTCAGTGCAAGCCTAATGTGTTTGTGTCAAATGTCACTTTATTTTATGACAGTTATCAGCAGCCTTTGTTCTGCCACAGGAATGGCAAAACAGGCCAGGGAGGTCTTCATTTTGCAAGAATGTAATATGTTAATTGCAGATTAACTTTTGGCAGTCACCACATAGGTCCAATGGCTGGGGTTTGAGCACAGAAGTTTGGATTGATAGATTCAACGCTTGGTCAATCACCCGTATCAATGATGGTTCATAGTCAGGATTTTTCTTTTTTTTTTTTTTTTTCCTTGGTCAAGAGTGTAAAGGACAATTTCTATAATCATTTTATTCTGAGAATTTTTTTCCTATGTATTAAAGATACCCTTTTTCCTAGATCTGTGAATACTTCAGTTACTGCAAGCACATTATGCTACACAAATACAGAGTTGTATTTGCTTCAAAAGTGTTGTACTGCTTAAAAAATAGCCTATTACAAAAAAAAGTTATCCATTAAATGAAAAAGGAAAGTATGGTTTGAAGGTGCGCTAACATCAGAAAGTACTGGATCTGAATATTAACAAGTCATCTGGATGATAAAAGTAGAAGATTATCTTCTGAGAAGCACTAATAAACAAACATAGGCTGAGAAGCTGACATAGATTGAGAAAAAGTAGAGCACTCGTGCACACACATTTACCACTGGTACCTTTCCCCAAAACTATTTTTAATGAAGGAACAAAAGTCCTTCTAAATACCTGCTGAAGTTCTCCTGGCTGCAGCAATCTCATTTCTTAAAGGCTTGAATATGACTGGAAAGTGCCTAACTAATTCCATGTTGACTGTGCCTGTTTATGACAACCTGGTTCATTAAATGTGCATCTACAGTACCTTTCTATAGCTAAATATACATTAGAAGTGTTTTAACGCAGTAGCTCTATATTTTGAGGTTTGCTTATACTTTGTAATTTTCTTGCTTGATGTGATCTTTGGTGAGTTTTAACATTTGCCCAGACAGTCTCTCTGTCTCTCTGTCTCTCTTTCTCTGTGAGGTTCACATGTAAACTGATTTAAAGATTGCATAATGACTGTTTGGCATATCCTACAGGCAAAGGTCCAGAAACCCTTTTTGCTGGCTATAACCTCAATGATAATGAGTGGCACACAGTGCGTGTGGTTCGGCGAGGAAAAAGTTTAAAGTTAATGGTGGATGACCAGCAGGCCGTGACAGGTAGTGTGGCATTGTGACTCCGTGGTACTGGGGGGGGGAACACAAAACAAAACACTACAGAAGTAAAATGCCTTTATCTGAAAGCAACACGTAATTTCTTTCTTTTCCTGGGTAAGATCCAAAATCCGTGTTATGCATCTTGAAATACTGGTGCTACAAGCACGTTATTACACTTAATGTTACTCTAACGTCGCTGTTGGAATTAATGAAAACCTTCATGCTGACTTAAATGAATGTTTTTATACAGTAATTGGAGAGAAGTGATTTGATATATCACTAATGAGAAGGCAAGTAAAATGCTTTTGGCGACACACTAAATTTATACTAAGGTTAAACTCAAAGCCATTGCTGTATGAAAGAATTTAATAGATGTTTGAAGGATATTCTATTGTGTTTTAAATCTTGCATCAGCTGTCCTCAATAATTAGCTCTTAGGCAACAGGTTTTTCTCAGATACTAAAACAGCAGTTGGGATGGGAGAAAAACCATGACATGAATGCTAGCAGGTGTTAGAAATATATTCCTATGTATAGATTATAAGAAACGATAACCAAGAAGACTTTGATTCGGTTCTGTTAAAGGTAAGGCTTACATATGTGGTGTTAATAGCAACAGACCTGGCTTCTGGTCCTGATTCCTTGCACAATACAATGTGCCTAATTTTGTGTTAGCTATTTAGTATTTTCCTTTGTTTTCATGTGGTATTGCATCACTTTTATCGTTGGCTCTAAGTTTGTGGTTTGGTTTTTTTTTTAATGGCAACAATTTTTAAAAAGGAAAGCACCTTCTTTAATAGTCCTTTTTCACTTCAGCAGAACACTGAAGACCATGTTGCTGGTAGAAAAATAATTGCTGTGTATTCATATAGTTGCAAGAATATATTTTCTAGAATCAGAAATTACCAATAGATCTTCCAGAGGTGAAGAAAAAATTTAGTCTGTGTCTATGATAATGGTTTGGGTCATTCTCCCAAGAAAGTTGGTGGCCTAAACCAGTTATTTTCTTTGTAAAAATAAATGCATAATATTGGAGGAACTACAGTGGAAAATGTCATTATCTTGCTGCTTCAACTGCAACTCGAGTAATAAGGCTACTTTGGGGACATTTTCTAACCAGGGGAAGCATTTTAGACCTGAATAAAACTATTGTGTCTAGAACTAAATGCACACTTCTTGGGCTCCTCACGGCAGATTTCTTATTTACAGATACTAGGGGTTACAAAGCCACCGAGAAGTACTGTTTTCACCTTGGGTTTCCATCCCAGCTGCTCAGTGCAGCTTCAGAGAAGTTCAAAGTACATGTGAAAGATGAAGATGAAAACCGGGAGGGTTTATCATATGTAGTCTAGTCAGATGAAGTGCTAGGTAAACTTGCAGGGCTGCAAGTTGTTGTAATCACTCTCCACTGCAAATAATTGTAGTTACTATGAAATATCATGGTCTCAGCAAATAGCGGAGACACTGGAACAGGTTTCCTAGAGAGGTGGACGATGCCCCAAGCCTGTCAGTGTTTGCAGCATTTGGATAATTCTCTTAATAACATGCTTTAACTTTTGGTCAGCTACGGGGTGGTCAGGCCATTGGACTAGGTGATCGTTGTAGGTCCCTTCCAACTGAACTAGTCTGTTCTAGCTGTTAAAGCCAGCAAAGCTTTCCAGTTCCCTCCTGATCAAGCAAAAGTGTCTCCTGTGCATCCAGCTTTCTGGTGCAACGCTTGTATTCTTTCCACATGCCAGTATCTGTATGAGAAGCCGGCCAGTTGACTCAAAACCCCTCTCAGTTCTTTGAGCTGGAAGTTGCCTACATTTGCATGGTCCACAGAGGTTTGATGTTCTTCATCCAAGGGAGAAAGTCATCCCGATATTTCACAGGTAAAAAGTTTTCTTAAGCTCCTCCATCAGCGAGGAGGGAACCGGCATGAGAGAAGGAGCTAGAGGGAACTTGGATGTCTGATAACATGGGAAATCTCTTGTTAGTCCCAGGAATATTACAGTTTCTACATGGAAAAATCTTTATTGCCATATAATGCCGTGATTTTTCTTTTTTTTTTTTTTTTTTGGCAACACAGTGTGTTGCCAAAAACTTCATGAGCTTAAGTTTCAGATCTACCCGATGCAATTTAATATGTAGAAGCTTTGAATTTCCTAAAGGGGTAGTGGAAAAGTTGCCACATTAGAATGTAGTGCTTTTGCTCTGCTTAGAACTCTTCTTCAGATGTTCCAACAGTCACAAATGTGTTTAAAATATAATCTGGTAGTTATTCATGTGAAAAGTTATTATAATCTCATAGGAAGCGTGAGGAAAAAGCAGATTTCCTCCCAAAAATTCCAGTTTCCCCCTGCCACACACTGTGTTTTCCTATTTTGATCCCCTTTCCTATGTCATATATGAAAAAAAATCCCACCATCAGATCCAAAAAGCTTAAGCTGGAGGGGAGGGCATTAAGTAATTCAGTCTGACTTTCCCTTTTTTAAAAAGGTTAATAATACCACCTATTTATCCATGGACTAAGCTTAGTTATCTTAGACGAATGCATAATTTGTGCATGGATAAATAATAACTTTCAGAATCACAGCTAGCTTTCCTTGGAAGTCATATAGGTGGTTTTGAAAATTTTACTAATCATAGAAGAGTTTAAATACTTGCAGCCCTGATTCAATTTGTTTTCTGGAAATGCATAGAAAATAAAAGTGGACTGAAGGAGGTCACTGCAGTCGGGTAATGGAAAGGATGCCTAGTTTATGGTTATGAACAGAAATCCATGTGGCCTTTTGTATGATATCCCGTAGCATTACAAGAGGTAATGCATTTTGTGCACTAACCTGACAGGGTAAAACCAAAAACAAAACCCCAAAACCCCAGCCTCGTAAGCATGAACTGCAGTCTCTCTCTTTTTCTTCGTTGCTGTAGTTGCAAACGCTGTGGAGCATTATGTGAAGTCTCAAGTGTTGTTAGCATGTTTGTACAACTGAAATGTTAAGAGATTTGGGATGTGAGCCCAGATTCTGGAACTCTTTTGTTATTACTATGCTCAAGAAATAAATTAATTTAAGGATTTAAGGTAGTGAATGTAGTGAGGATACTGTGCTACAGGCCAGAGCTTAGTGGATTTTTGCCATGACATTTATGCAATGCCATCTGAAGTGATATAAGACTGGAATACATCATGTTCCTCTCTAAAACATGCTCTTCAGTGCTCTGACTGTGGTCCAGCACACAGTGCTTGGCCTTGCAGAAAGTTACAGCTTTGGCATTTTTCAAGACTGACTCGTTACTGCAAGGAATACCTCACCTTTGCTGGATACATCAGGGGAAGTAGTTTCTTCAAACTGATGTTTAGAAACAAGAACATCACGAAGGCTGTCCCCGGAGGGGGGAGTAAGGTGCCTCCTGTCTTGCTCAGCCCCTACAACTGCAGATCCCAGATGCTGATGGTGTTCAATGACATCAGCAGAGTTAGTTCTTATGTAGAATGTACCCTGAAGCTAAGTAAGCTGCTTGTAGATATGTATAATTAATTATTAGAGCAAATCTTGTGTGTGCATGTGTGGTCTGAATGGTGCTAAAGCCTGCAGAGCTATTCTCACTGTAACTTCATCGATTGCTGTATTTGTATCTCAGTGCTGTGACTTAACCTGTTTGTGAATCCCTCTCCCTGGGCAAAGCCCAAACACCTGCACTTGCCTTGCCCTTTTCCCCGTTCACACACACGTACACTGACACTTGCGTATGAAACCCACGAAGGCACCGCTGTTCTAGCCCGCCTCGGGGCTTTCTGCCCCGCTGCTAAGCATGTCTGACTGGGTCGGAGCTCACGCTCTCCTCTTGGAACGGTACCTTCAGGGAAGGACGGAGGGAACCCAGCCGGTCAGCACTGCAGCTGTGGGAACTTGCATTACAGAGCGGTTTTACGCCAGTATTTGTTCCAGCTTGGCTGGGTCTGCTGTTCACCTCCTTTGTACTCCACCAGAGACATGGAACAGCTAAGGAAGTGGGAAATCTAGGCCATGGCTTGCAAAAGGTACATTAAGTGCTAGAGTTAATTAGTAATAAAAAGCTGTTTTGTCACCATACCCACACAACGTGACCATGAATCAGCCTTGTGATAGTATTGCCCTACTTCTGTAAAATAAGCATGGAAAAAACCAACTTAAACTCCGTTAGACAAGGCAGCTCTTCAGTGGACACAATCTTGATGTGCTGGGTAAGGTATTTAATAACAAGCTTAAAAACGAACCCTGGCAGACCTGATCCGTTTCTTCAGCAAAGTTATACAGTCAGCAAATGTCAGGCTTTCTGCTGCGCAGGAGTCCTTGTGTGACAAAGACTCAAAAGCAGCTGTGAGGCTTGGGTTTGGCCACCTTCCTGGTGTAAGCAAGTCACTTGCTCTTTTCAGTTTTTTTACAAGATGCTGGGATGCACTCTTGCTGCAGGCTTTCTGCTTCGTCCGCCTCTTTGGCTCTGCCCCCATGGCCCCCCCAGTTTGTCCCCATGGTACAAAGCCGGTGGCTTTCAGGGAAGGCTCTGTCCACCCTCACAGCCCAGGGTTTTGCGGCAGGACTGGCATTAATGTTCCTAAGACAGATGAAACAAGAATCCTTCCTTCTTCTTGCAAAATCACACGCTTCAAAGCAAAACACATGAAATAATATCCCCCAAACTGTTACGTCTCTCTTCCGTGAAACTAATGTTTTAGCTCTGAGATTTACCTTTGTTATCTTCATGTTGTGTTAATTAATTGCACTTGCTGATAGTAAAGTCACATGTCTGGTTCAGTGTAACCAAAGGGAGGGATTCTGTTGGCAGTTTGATATACCGTGGTACTCTATTTCAGTTTAGAAATCTTGCCGTTGGCCTTATCCAAACGTGCTGAAGTCACTGGAAAGGCTCCTGGATGTTTATCGGTAGTTTGGATGAATTTAGAGGAATCTTCTCTGGAGCCAAGAATTGGTCTTGCCTGTTCTGAAAAGTGTGAAATTGTTACAGATACTTAATCACATGATGTGCTTTCAGACCTCCGGTTGCAGATGCTAACATGAGTTTTCTTGTACTGTTTGAAGGTCAAATGGCTGGCGACCACACGCGACTGGAATTCCACAACATAGAAACAGGAATAATAACAGAGCGGCGCTACCTGTCTTCAGTGCCTTCTAATTTCATTGGGCACCTACAGAGTCTTACGTTTAATGGCATGGCGTACATTGACTTATGTAAAAATGGAGACATCGATTATTGTGAGCTAAATGCAAGATTTGGGTTCAGGAACATCATAGCAGACCCTGTAACCTTTAAAACAAAAGCAAGTTATGTTGCTTTGGCCACGCTGCAAGCATATACATCTATGCACCTTTTTTTCCAGTTCAAAACAACCTCCCTGGATGGATTGATACTTTATAACAGTGGCGATGGAAATGATTTCATTGTGGTTGAATTAGTAAAAGGGTATGTATGGATCAGCGCGACGACAAAACCGGTCTATTCAAAATGTGTATACAGGAGAAATATAAGGGAAAGTTTAGGATACAAGTCTCGACCTGATGGGGCGCATGTGATTGATGAATGTTTCTTCTTGTTAAAACTTCATGTGCTTTATTGTGACTCTTTCTTTCAGATGAAGCTAGATGCCTGAAAAATATGAAAGTAAATAATAGGTGTAACTTCTATAGTGGTTACTACAAAGAAGTACTAGTTTGTAGCCTTCTTCTTGTTATCTCTCTACGTATGTATGCATGTGGTGGTACGTGGAGTGCCCGTTACTTTCCAGAAACGTGGGACTGCATCTCAGCTCATCTGAACGAGTGGTGATTTCTCTGAATTAAGGTTGCTTCCCTATCTGGCATTCATTGTTGTCTTCCAGTTTTACTAGGACTACTGAGGAGTACAAGGAAATAGGAAATATTAGACATGTTAATTAGTGCCCCTTTGCTATGTAAAGAAAAAGGAAACTTTTCCAATTTTTTCTTTTCCCAGGTATTTACACTATGTATTTGACTTGGGAAATGGTGCAAATCTCATCAAGGGAAGTTCTAATAAACCTCTGAATGACAACCAGTGGCATAACGTGATGATATCAAGGGATACCAACAATCTCCACACTGTAAAGATTGACACTAAAATCACAACGCAGAGCACAGCAGGAGCCAGAAATTTAGATCTCAAAAGTAAGTATATTAATTCCTGTAGAGGGTCATTATGGAATGATAACCTGAAAAAAATTGTGTATGTAAATTCCAATATAATTTTGTAATCCCATATGAAATTATTTAATTGATTATAAATATCAAATATTTGATAAAGTATTACAGCAAATATCCCATATCAAATATTTGATTTGATAATCATAATATGATCACAAGAAATCATATCTTCTTTATGTTAGCCTGACAGTGCTGGTGTGGTAGTAGTTCTGCACAGTTAAGTACCACTATACATGTGTCAAAATGCCACAGGCGTTTAAAAAAAAAAGTAGAAAATCGTAACACCACACAGTGGCCCATATATACCAAAATATAATTGAGAGAGTAAAGGAGCTCTAAAACGTCTACGAAAAAAGGTTGATTTTTATATGAGCATAAGTTATATGAGTGGCATGCAGAAACCGCAGCCCAAGCCCTTTGCAGAACAGATGATCTCTGTGTCAGAGAATTGGGGAACATTTTGACCTATCCTCCACTGCTCAGTATTCCACATAAAACCCACATTTTGTTGGGAAAATAAATGTGAAGCAATATTTTGATATCATAAAATATCTCTTAAGTAAAGCAACCGTATGTGGCAGTCCCTCAATGTATCAGTTACAAATGCAATTTGTGAGAAGTATGGGACCATAAACACGCTCACCTAAATATGTAATGTGTTGTAATTTCAATTGCAGGGTGCGATAAGCTGTGTTTTATAGGTCTAAAGCTACATTTTATAGGTCAGGCTAGGTTCTTAAGATCCTTTTTTATAAACCAAACTGTACATGTATATTTTAAAGTACGTAACAGTCATCAGTTTTAAGGATGGGCTTCTGAAAAGCTAATTTGCATGAGAAGAAAGTATATTTTTAAAGGATGCATAAATATGCTTTTTAAATATTGCCTTCCTAACCAGCCATAAGAAAATATTTTCTAGTCAAGTGAAAAAGTATTGTGCATTTTAATATTGTCTATAAAAATTCTTGTTAGGAAAGCTAAAATTTCGCAACAGTTAAAGAAAATTTAATATTTCAAAAGCTGGGATGTTCAAAGTAGATATTAATATTCCATCAAGAGCTTATTCCTTGCTGGATTTTCTTTTAACTACCTCTGAGTCGCAGATAATGAGCTGACCTTAGTAATTATTCTGAATTTTGTGATATTTTACATGTTTGCTTCACTTGAAAGTGCTATTAAGATGGTAAGAAAGACTGTGAAAACCACATCTTGATATGTCATAATCATCAACAAGAGATTCTTTATCAGAAATACTTGCTTTATAAATTGAAGCTTTTCAGATGGCTCACACTACATTCTCAAAATTGCATTTGAAATTTGTGTCGTTATTTTACATTCTTGTAAATCTGATCAATATTTATTGAGACAATATTTCTATGTTATTTGTGATGCTGTAGAGAAAACATAATTCTCATTTTTTGCAATAAGTACTACTTATGTGTGTGTATGTACATATTTATGTATTTAAACTTGGGGTTTTTTCCCCAGTATATTAACTAGATATGAGTAAATATCTCATTATATTATCAAAAATAATGTAGATTTGGGGAAAAATAATCCTGTTAAGAACTGATAACTAAGTTAACATAGTAATTTCATTTTACATCTCTTTCAAACAAAGCAGTGCTTTCCTACATTGCTTTAATTAAGGGAAAAAAAAGCTTGCACAACGTGCTTAATAACGGCACTAGAGGGCGCTGTTATTTCACCGAACACACTGCTTAGTGCGCTCACAGGGAAAGCTCATCAGCAAGGACAACCTATAAAATCCAACATTCCTTTGTTTTCTTCGCTTTGAAAATTCTACTTTTGCTTTACCCTTTTGAAGTAAAACTGTATCCATATCTGGCGCATTTTCTAACCTTGAATTCCATGGGGGAAAAAACCTGAAGAGCATGAAAAAACATATTGAGATGTGAAAAAAAAACACCATTCTGAGGAATGTGAAAGGTATTAATGCCTACTTTCTACAATTCACCACCCAGGAAATGTGGCTAGTGAAAGAATAACAACCTGACTTATTCAGCACAGTAATATACAGTAAGCATCTTTCTCAAAGGGGTCTAGCATACACAAGTCTTTAACGTCTGTTCTCGTAGTAGTATGTTTCCTTTTATCATTTTAATATATTGTACTATGTTTTGCTTGTTCAGCTTCCCTTAAACGTGGCACAGCATATATCTGGAGAATTTTAGTTGTGTTTTAGGGGGGAGTTCAAGCTTATACATTTTAGCCAGTAAGGCTAAAAACAAGAAAAAAAATGCCTTTGATTATTGTTTTTTCTTCCTTTGTGTTCAGTTGAAATGCCTTCCTGTAGTTTGTTCTTTTCTATTTTATGTCAGTGTTTCTTACGATGACACATTGCTGTTACTCTATAACCACTCCATACACTTCACCGATACAAACAACTGTGGTTAATCCATCGTCCTGTGTTATTTTAGCCCTCGCAACAAAGCAAATTCAAACTGATGCTTCCTGCATGTGCTGTCAATAATTCTGTTTCACCAGAGTTAGCGTTATGTGAAATAGAAATGTGTGCAGATAATGTAGAATCTGCAGCCTTTCTAAGGAATTGTAGAGTTACCAGATTTCAGATGCTGAAATCCAAGCTAATTCTGGAAAGATAAATCACATGTATGTAGTTTTTTTTTGCAAATACACAGTGAGTTGGGTACGAGGATGGGACACAGAATGCATTGTAAAGCCTGCAGAGCATGCCAGTTGTCTGGGAAGGCAGACGGTTGCCATAAAATTATGGGAGAGAATTTCCACTATACGTTTCATTTTGGATGTAGGAGTTGGCTATATAACGTAGGAAGTTTGTCATTACAGACGTGGGTTCCCTGGATAACCTCTGGTACAATTTCAGCGGATTAGAGTGGGTACCTGTGGAAACACATTAAATTCTCCAGCTTAATTATTGATGTAATTAGATGAGTAAATTATAAATTGGAGACAAATAAATGACTGAACATAGTCCTGTGTTTGGATACCAAGCACTGTGTTACTTTTCCTTGCAGAGAAAATTAGCAAAGCGTACTCAGGTGCATTTCTAGCAGGTAACCCATGAAGATAAATGTCTCTTGACAGCAAAGGCGGCGCAGCTCGAGCCTGCCAGTGTTCCCGTTACACAGCAAATTTCCTCTCATGTATTTCATGAGCAGATTCCCTGTCCTGCTTTCAGTTCAAGGCCTTCCCAGACAGAGACAGTTGGGTGGAAGGGAATTCTTGCTTGCTGTACTTCACGCTGTGCTTTTATGGTCTGAAGGGTCTGAGTAGCCTTGAAGGGGCACCAAACTGCAAGTGAAAGTGAGATGTGACTTGTGCTCTTGCTCCTCACTGGTGCCAAAGAAAAGATGGTTCCTTCGTTTGGACTGTAGGTATTAGAAAATCCGTAATGTCTCTTTGCTCTTCACATTTTCATCCTGTCATGTGGGAAACTGGTGTACTGTCAGAAACTGTGTTTTTATATATATAAATATGAAGACACATGATCTGCTTATGAGGAGGAACATCCTCAAGCATGATTTTGTATCCACTTCCCCACTAGGGTTTAATTTTCCTTTTGCTTCTCTCCTCCACGTATAGGCACGATTTTAATTCCCAAAGTTTTCACCACTTTCTTTAAAGAGCAAATATACAAAACCTACAAAAATCTACTCAGACTGCTCTTGGAATAGGTCAGAATATTAAGATATTTTAGCATTTTAATTGTTTAGAAATCAAAATCTCACACTCATACAAAATGGAAAGCCAAGGGCTGCTGCTGCTGGTTTAATCCTAACAAGTAGTTCGAAACTTTTCTAGGAGTTGGTAGTTTCAGTACTTCACTATAGCATCCTATTCCAAACTTTCTAGCTATGCTGTATCCTCCAGGATGAAATGCAGTTTTCCTAATTTTGGTACTGGGCCAACTATATTTTCTATCTGAAAGGAAATCACCATCACAATAATATCCTACCCAACTCAACATTTATGGTTTAATTTTTGCTGCCTGTGCATCATTCCATACGCTTTTAAGATCTGCTTTTTTGATTTGAATTTCATACTTTCAGCTTGTCTCAATGTTATCCTCTTCCACGTGGCCTTCCCAAACGTCAGGTTTAGAGTCTGTTGTAAGTTATCTGTTATTCCTGTGCTGTTCTATCACTGCATCCGCAAAAACCACTATTCATATTAGAGCATATGTCACAATCGACTTCCTTGGATTTAAAAAAGCTGTCTAGATCTCTTATTGTCTGTTTTACTTTTATTTCTGTTGCTGTTCCCTGGCCCCTGGTTTCCTTTATTCCTTTGTGGGATATGGCTGCCGTTGCTATACACATTTACTTTTACATTTGCCTTCTCCAATAATGTGAAATCAGCCCAGTCTGAAGCATCTGAAAGAAAAGTAATCATATTATTATCTGGTATCAGCTCAGTGGTTTTACAAATGCACTGAAATATACTTCTTTCATGTACATAAAGAGTCACTTCACAATTAATTAATCCTTGTAAACTTTTAATGCAATTAACTACATTATCATTAGGTCTACTAGCCTGGCATATGCATTGATGGTAGTCACTTAATCAATTGATATTTCATTTGCCTGTCAAAGTAGGCTATTTATGCTATGCAAAACTGAGCTAAATTAGTCTTGACCATAAAGAAGATTTCTTGTTCCAGCAATGGAAATTGAAATTGTTTCAGGTTCACATAATATTTGTCCCTGTTGTTTCATATTGAGCCCATTATTATTATTGTTGCTGCATTATATGTTCTTTTTCTATATTACAAAGTCTCTGTCAATGGCAGCAATCCTTCATATTTCTCCTGCTAAGCAACAAAGCTTTAAGAAGCACCAAAAAGTATTTTTATATAAAAATGCAAATTTTTACAAATCATCGTGTATTAATGCTTAAATTTCTCAAATAAACATGCATGAGCTAATTGCGATGACCTTGCCAGTGGGCTGTGAACTCTTCATGCAGAAATAATGTTCTGTTCTAAATGCTGAGTTCCAAATATGGTCAACAGCAAATAGGTCTTCCTAATGAGACCTGTTGGAGGAGGCAATGGCAAATGCAGCTGTTGTCTTCCTGATAATGTTGGGAAAACTGTGGGGCTTTAAACTGAGAGTTCTTCTTTGAGACTTGCCGTGTAGCAAAGACGCGGGGCAGATCCACAATAAGCAATCAGACAACCTGGTCTAACGCAAATTCCTTTATCCTCCTTTCCACCCTTGCCACATACTGCTTCTAAACAGCTCTGCTGTCTACCAGGCTGTGAAAATAATTTTGGCAATGCTAAGCCTCCAGAAATTGTATTCAAATTTCCAAAAATGTGAGATGGGGAAAAAAAAATTAAAATGTACCCCAGTACTTCTGGATTCAATAAACATCAAAGAATATACTCCAGTGCTTGTGCTGGGCTCTGTGAAATTAACAATAATCTTTCAGATTGTTAAAGATTAACAATAATCTTTCAGATTGCTCCATGGTGAGAGAAAGTTTTTCCTTTCTGCTGCTTCTCACCCGCTCTGTTCAGCCTCTTACACGCACACAAATGTATAGATTTGCCTGCACCCCTACAGCTCTTTGGCATGCAGGGTATTACCATTGCTGATGGTGGAATTTCTTTCAAACCCTTCTGGAATACTAAGTAAAAGTTATCCTAAGGATTATACAGGAAACATGTATGCTTTTCAAACTTCCTGAAAAATCTGGTTGTTTAGTGTAAATACAGCCCACTGAATCCCAGCACACCCCGCCCCCCCCAGCCAAGAAGCACGTCCTCAACTTGTTTTCCAAATGTGCTGAGGTGGGTCTGAGAGCTCCCCCCTCTCGGATCTTGGTGTCCTGACTGAGCAGTGCTTTTTTGCAAAAAGAGCTGCTTCACTTAATATCCTCAGAGTCTGGAAGTGATTGTCTTGATCCGGAGGTTGGCAATATTAAATACAGTTTCCCTCTGCAAACCCGCATTCAAAAGGAGAACGCTGAACCTCTCAGCTTTTTGGTACTTTTATGTGGAGAATCTTGCCTGAAGTATGAGCTAAAGGAAAAGTTTTGTCGATGATGATCTCTGAGGTCTGGGGTGCCTGCTGGAAAGGGGAATTCCTCCCTGTTTTGAAAACAAGCTCTGCTAAGAGCATGGGTTGGCTGTCAAAGCAGAGTAAATGATTTCTGAATATCAGGAGGCAGGGAAATTTGAGTACAGTATGCCATGAAAATGGCTGCTTCATTAGATTTTGTCTATATTCAGCTGTATGCAATGTACAAAAGTGGTCAGAACAGGGAAGAAATGAAGGACATTTGATGTGCTTGAGTGCCTCACCTCTCCACCACAACCATCCCCCTCACAGAGAGTAATTGGCATAACATCAGTTCTGTGGGAGATGGATTGCCACGTGCATTTATATGGCAATTAGATTTTATTATTTACCATTTACCATGCTTCACCAAGTTTCCTCACAGTCCATTGGACAAGCAGACTGCTTTGGTTTTAAATCTGTTTAATCTTTTTTAATACCAGTGCTTTTAATCTAGTCTTCACAAGGGAAAAAAGAAGCAAAGAGAAATAAAGTGTCTGGGAATCTGACAACTGTTATTGTCAAGAAAATGTTAAATGTTTTGGTGTAACTCCATCTTGCTGGAGAACGCGTGTTGTTTGAGAAGGGGATTGTTGGAGAAATGGTGGCTTTTAACCTGGAGAAATACAGGGGAATGTTCAGATTTGAGTGCTTACCTTTGGAGTATCTACTTTTGTCTGCTGAAACCAGCTGCTAAGCACGTTGTCCTGTTGTTGCTGTTCCCCCCCCCCCACATCCTTTCCGTCTTGCTTGTGAAACGTAGGTGTATTTGCGTTAATAATCATGGAGTAGTTCCAAAAAGAGCCCAAAAGTGTAATAGGACTGAAAACGGAGTACCAAGAGGTGAAGGTGTGGAGAGCACATCCAGCAGAGCTGAGATGTAAATCAGTGAGCAGCACAGCAATAGCATGAGAAGTTTCTAGGCAGAAGCACGTTTGTACCAAGTGCAGAAAGTCTTCAATGCGGTTACGAGTAGTGTGATGGAATCAGAAAGATTTCTTGGAGAAAGGTAGAGCAGCAGGTGTATCTCCAGTTTGGGCTTCTGTAGAAGTTAGTGGCGAGAGATATCTGTAAGATGCTCTTCCTGGTGCACCCATCACTGTAAGTTCTCTCTGGTACCTCATAATCCTCACTGCCTCTTTCCCTGTCAGTGCGGATTAGGGTGCAGTGCTACCATGAAACTGTAAAAAGAATGATATCAGCCAAGGGAAGAAACCTCTTCAAAGTTAAATTGTCTTGACAGGTAACTACAATATGACCTATATGCCAATAAGGATGACTAAAGAAAATCCACGGTGCCAGCGGTTCAGTGCTGGTGGTTTCTTTTTTTGAATACTTTTAATGGGGTATTCAGGGAAGATACTGAAAGCAGCTTAGAATTGGGCTGAAAAGACTGGTTTCTATATTCCTTCCCAAAAGAGCAACTTGCTAACCCGTAAATTCCTATTTTTGCCTATAATAGCTTTGCCTTGCTTGGTTATCAGCACAGGGAATGTGGAAGACTGAAGGCATCACCTGTCACATCATACAACTACCTTCTGCTCAAAGTATTTGAAAGGAAAATTAACTCAGCAGAGCCTGGATAAGCAAACTAGTTGCCCTTTGCCTTCTTAGGCAAGAGAGAGTCTAAAAGGGATGGAATTCATCACTCCAAAAAGGAAAATATTTGAAAAGCCTACTGCGCTCAAAAAAATAAACCCAAACAAACAAAACCCACCAAAAAAACCCCACTACATCAAAACCAAAAGACTTCAACCACAAATCAATACTGAAGCTACAGATTGGACTCTTTGAAGTGAATAAGTGCATACAACCAGTATGTTTACATGTTCGTGTCTTTCCTCAAGTGTTTTTGCAAGGGGTAGATGAATTCCATCATGCTTTGCTCTAGCACCAAACAGGCTGCACTTTGCGCAGCGAGTGCATATTCTCTACTGTAAAGGAAGATTTGAAAAGCCATACGCTGGAGCGTATGTGCTGCAGAAGCTGTGTCAATGCATCGTTTAAGTCTTTGTCAACTATCCTTCAATTTATTATTGGCTTATCGTCACAGCAGGCTTCTTGATTTATTGAAAAAAGAACAATTTTATTTCATCAATATTTTTAAAGGATTAGTTTGGTTTTTTTTTTTAACATGGGACAAAAAGTAAACTTTTATTTAGCAATAATGAGAGCGAGGATAGGCTCCAGAATCACCACCCATCTGCTAATCAGGCCCAATTCCTTTTCTAAAGTGTGTGTGGAAACTTCACATCAAGAAGGAAAAGTCACCACTCTGCCTATTGCACAAAGTGAATGGTAGGTAGGTGCTTCTGTATGTTGGAAAGGGGAGAAGGTCGTTAAGGACAAGTAGGCTTCTATATTTCATTGAATGTCAAAGGCATCTCGATGCCTACCTGACATTTTCAGTTGAAACAATATCCCTTGATTCCAGATTGAGATGTTGTGTATTGTGTTTAAGTCACTGCATATTCAGCTTGTGAGAGTAACCCATTTTCATGTTTCAGTTGCCTCAAAAATACCATGAGTTGGGATTGTGTGGGTGATCTTATCTTGAGTTCCACCTAGTACTTCATTGTACAATTACTAAGATACTACAAAGTGATTCTATTGATCTTGTAACATCAAATCATCTTTTTTAGGAAGGACTTGGAGAAACCTTTTCTTTCGAGATTAGACTTTCCCTGTGGTATTTCTCAGTCTTTGCAGTCCTCGTTCCTCTTTGCCTGCCTGAGGGAAGAAGCTGTTATGTGCTTGATCATTTTGAAATAGCGTATTTGGAGAAAAGTGTGCCTGACACCTCGACTTCACCACAGCCAGATGTTCTTTGTATTTTCGTATGTCATATAAAGGAATTGTGGAGTTGCCTGTTGTGCTTTCAGAACCTGCCATGTTGTGCCAGGGTTATCCATCTCTTTCTTGGGGAGTAGTACCGCTCTAGAGTGCAGAAGCAGTCTTTTTCCTAGCCACAGTAGTGATTTAGTACAATGGGACACTGGAAACGTGGCAGAGAAGCTTCTAAAATGAAAGAGAAATTAAGAGAACAGCTGAAAGTACAGCTGAAACCAGCAGCAAAACCAGACACGAAAGGAGGGAATGCTTACCTTTGGAGAGAGTGATGGATGTGAAGATGCTTTTTTACAGCCATAAAAAAACATTCCAGGGATATTGTCTTTATGGGTTATCAAAACCCCAGGACACAATTCCTTCTGCTGTTTTCTTTCATGGAACCACAGCATGGTTGGCGTTGGAAGGGACCTCTGGAGATCATGTAGTCCAACCCCTTCCAAAGCAGCTCTCCCAGAGCGGGCTGCACAGAGCCGCCTCCAGGCGGGTTGGGATGGCTCCAGAGAAGGAGACCCCACAGCCCCTCGGGGCAGCCCGTCCCACGGCTCCGGCACCCTCACGGCAGAGAAGTTCTTCCCCGTCTTCAGGCGGAGGTTCCCGTGCTGCGGTCTGAGCCTCATGTGCAGATGCGGCCCCACCAGGGCAGAGCCGAGGGGGAGATAACCCCCACCCTCCTCCGAGCGCACCCCGGGGTACCGCTGGCCCCTCGGCCACCAGGGCACGCCGCTGGCCCACGGGCAACTGGCTGCCCCCCAGAGCTCCCAGGCCCTTCCCCGCAGAGCCGCCCCCCAGCAGGTCAGCCCCAGCCCGTGCTGGTGCGGGGGGTTGTCCCTCCCCAGGGGCAGGACCCTGCACTTGCCCTTGTGGCCCTTCACGGGGTCCCTCTGCGCCCAGCGCTGCCCCTGCCCAGGTCTCGCTGCCGGGCAGCGCAGCCCCGGGGGTACCAGCCACTGGTCCCAGCTCCGACCATCAGCAAAGCTGCCGAGGGCACAGCCAGCCCCCTCCTCCCGGTCACCGGTGGGTAAGTGGAGCAGGACGGGACCCAGCGCTGACCCCGGGGAGCACGGCTGCCCCAGGCCTCCAGCTGGCCTCTGTGCCACCTGTGCACCCCCTGAGCTCCACCGCTCAGCCCCTTCCCAGCCCACCGCACCGGCCCTCGCCCAGCCCACCCGCCCCGAGCTCCCCGCCGAGGGGGCTGTGGCAGGCAGTGCCAGAAGCCGTGCTGAGGCCAAGGTAGACAACCCCCACCGCTCCCCCCTCACCTACCCGGCCAGGCGTCCCACCGCAGAAGGCCGTCGGGTTGGGCAGGCGTGGTGCCCTGGGTCACTCCATGCTGACGGCTCCCGGTGACCTTCTTTTCCTCCGCGTGCGTGGAGGTGAGTTCCAGGGTGAGCTGTCCCGTCGCCTTTCCAGGGAGGGAGGTCAGGCTGACCGGCCTGTGGTCTCCTGGGTCCTGCTTGCCCTTCTGGAAGACTGGAGTGACACTGGTGTTCCACAGCCCTCGGGCACCGCTCCTGCTCTCCATCACCTTTCAAAGAGAATGGAGAGTGGCTTGGCAATAACATCTGCCAGCTCCCTCGGCACCCGGGGGTGCATCCCTTCGGGGCCCATGGGTTTGTGGGTGTCAGGTTTGCTCAAGTGATCTCTAACCTGATCCTCCTCGACCAGGGGAAAGCCTTTATTCCTCCAGACTTCCCCTCTTGCCTCCAGGATCTGGGGTTCCTGAGGGCCAGCCGTGGCAGTAAAGACTGAAGCAAAGGCGGCATTCGGTAACTCCGCCTTCTCTGCATTACCTCTTTGTTATGTTTTCATTCATACATGGAACCATATTTGAATGAATGGTGTTCTTTTCTTTCAAGAATGGCATTCAGGAAATGAACACCAGATATGTACAAGAAACCATACAGATTTCAGAGAAAAAAGAAGCCTAACCATATTCTGGTTAAACTCTGGTTCCCTGAGCAGTATGTACATGTTTCTGTTACCATTATAAACACATGGATAAAATTACTATCCCCTCTCTGCTAGTGATTGAAAGCAGTGGTAGTCGTTAAATGAAATTAATAGGTTTTGCCCAGCAGCACGTATTACATAAGAATTCTTGGGTATGGATGTGAATCGGGAAAGGAGGGAAGTCCATGAGGTCAGCAATGTCAGTAGTGCCAAATAGTAAGATGCTACTGGTAGTTATTCAGAAAAGAAATGAGTAGAACAGCTTCTTCATTTTGTTTATTTTACATTTCTTTGGTTTAACATTTGCAAAGTTCTTGTTTTGAAGAACTGTAGAGACTTGGAATAAAAAAATGATGAGTTATTGCAGAAGGATTTGGCAGGTTTTGTTTTACCAACAGTTGTGTGTGACTCACCGTTGTGTGGCGTTCTGTGCCTCTTTCCCTAAGTGTGATTCCAATAATGAATACATTGAGAACTTGGGTTCATTTATTAGCCAGCAATTTGTTTCTGTGTTAAATTCCCTCATTCCTCAAAGCACAAATCAGCTCTAAGTCAGAAAAGAGACACATAGGTGTGAATAGGAAAACTCCTCTTGGAATAAATGAAGATCTGCATTACCTATAAAAGACATAAATTAAAACCACTAAAGTTCTCTTTGTCAGGGCTTATGATATAACCGGCCAGTAGTGTTTTGCCATGATTTGTAGGTATGGCTTGGCTCTGAAAGTGCTACTTTTCAGTTGACTCCCCTGGCCTGCAATGAACATGCTAGTGAGAGATACTGTAGCATACTTTTTTGTTTTGGTTTGGGTTTTTTTCTGCAGAAAAATGAAGAGAGGAAATAATCCTCCCTCTCTAAATAAAAGGGAATAACTCTGTGTACCCACTTCTAATATAAGTAAGAAGAGAGCTGTGAGATTAAGGAGTATCTGCTCTCAAATAAAGTGCTTTATTTGAAGCTTCTTCAGAGATCAGAAGGAAATCTTGGAGCACTATTCCCTCACCCATTTCTTTACAATATGCTACTTTGTTTATGCCAGTTGATATGTTTTATATGAATTGGTTACTTTCCTTTATAAATTAAGGGAAGTCAGGATGGTTATGAAAAAGAAAACCGGAGACTTTTTCAGGAATACATTTAATAATCAAAATAAACTTAAGAAAAAAATACATGCGAGAAATGTAATAGCTAAACTTTAGTTCCAGAAGCTATGGTTGGCACTGTAACACGAGCATATCCCTTTCTATATGTATTTTTAAAATGCTTATCTGTTGAAAGAATGAAAGAAGAAATAGGAGAATTGCATTTTCCGTTGCACACAGCTCCTGACCTGCTCACATGTTTTCAGCGGTAGCAGCATTGCGGTAGTATTGCATTTAGGCTGCAGCTGGTTTAGCTGGTGTCATGATCTCATACTATTGATCTGATGAACGGTGATACCTTAATGAAATAACTAACGTGTAATTTATAAGGGCAAGTAGGCAGATACACAAGCTATTAATCCTGGTTTAGAGCATGTACCATTTCCAGTAGTGAGGCTGTACTTACATAAGAAATGAAAAAAGGGAGAAAACCTTGGAATTCGTGTCATACTGTGTTGATTCCTGTGAACCCTTTTAGTAGGAACAGGAGCAAGCTTTATCTTTTCTGAACCTCTGCTAATGCATGTTCAATATACAAATAATTTCATTAACATTTTCTGTAATTGCGTCTTGTCTGAATTTCTAATGCGTTGAGCTTTGTAGGAAACTACTTCATTGAGATGAATGTGAAAATGAAGCACGTGAATAACTGAAATAAAAGTAGCTACGCAAAGCATTTGTCTTGGTGGCTATGAAAAAATAGGAAAGTGAAAAAAATTAAATATCTTTAAAATAGGAATATTAATTCCAGAGCCTATCCCTTAATAAAATTTTGTCTCTGAGAGAAAGTGTGTTTTCATGCCATTAGCAGTAAACTCAACCCATGTCTGAGATTAAATCTGGGAAATATTTAGCCCATAGTCATAAGAAATACTTGTATACACTTTATAAAAGGTGAAATCTAATAGCTTAACTACTCGGTACGTATGATATGTATTATTGTAGTATATTAACTAGTGTAGAAACTGCTCTATACATATGAATATGTATTATTATAGTATATTAACTAGTGTAGAAGCAAAACTCACATTATTTTGAACATCAACAAACTTAAAATATTACCCAGAACATGTCTTTGTGGAAACTGTCTTCATTAGTATATAATGATCAGTTCTAATTTTCAATAGTCTTACAGAACTACAACAATAGAGTTATGCTTTGGTTAGACTCAATGTATCTTACTTCTGTGCATATGACACTTAGTGGAAAATGCTCCAGTGTATATTTTCTGAGTTCAGGTTCGTGTGTTGGCGCCCTGACCTGGAGTTCCCCAGCCATCCATCGTAAGGGACACAGGCGATGTGCCTGTGGGCAGCAACCCCGGTGTGCTTGAGGGGTGCATCTTAGGAATTAGCAGGGCATCAGTCTGGAAATTAGCCATTTTAAAGGTTTAATCACTCACAGGAAGAAAAAAATGTGGGGTTTTGGACAGTATAAACGTTGGGAGGTTTAAAAGGAGGTTGCACATGTCATGTACAATAGATCGAGTTTAACCTTTTTAGCATAGGAGTGATTTTCTCAGCGTTGCTCTCTGGAGTTTCCCCCTTTCAAGTCTATTGGAATCAATTGAGACAAATTATGCCTCTGTGCTGAGCTGACAATGACTGAAAGCACAGAACTTCAGGAAACCTGGAAGGGTTTTACTTTCTAGATGTTCCATCTGAGAAAAAGATGAAGAACCTTTATCTTGAGGCAAGAGTTTTTACTTTGTTTCCAGTTCAGCTGACTGAAAAAACACAGAAGTGCTTTCTGCTGTGAGTGAATTGCATCCCATTCGTGGGAACATATGGATCACCATATTTTGATCTGTTATATGTAATATCATGCTTCTGAGATTTATACTGTACCTTAAAGCTCTGGAGGAAAGCAATATCTTGTTTTTTAAATTGTCTACTTAGAATGGAGAAAGCTTGGAGTTTCTTAGTATCTGATGCTATAAAGGTTGCTAAGACTTTTGGTCGGATGGCTTATAAGATTAATAAAATATGCATGTTCCTAAGCTTTTTATCTCTATTTCACTAATTCAAATACAGTTGAGTTTTAGGGCTGGTATGTAGCAACTAAAATTTTTTCACAGTCTGATAGACATTGGTTTGTTTCAGGCCATTTGCTTGCAGGCAAACTAAACCATTACAAACAGCCCTAAATTGCACTCCCTTGCGCACAAGCGAGTACGCCAGGAGAACTGGGAGAAGGTGTGGTGGCAGCTTATACTGATAAGAGGGAGATCAAAATTAGCCACATGGGGTAGTGGTGATAGCTAGTACATTCTGAGTCCTGTTGCTATAAAAATCTGCCTACAAAGCTTGGTGAAGTGCATAATTTTGCATTTGAGGTGATGCAGAAACACTCTTTGGCACATCCTGTGGCCTAGGCTCCAAAATCATCCAGACTGGGGGGTGTACTGGTAAGCACAATGTAGATTACAATGTGTGTTCAGACAATCTATTGAAAAATTATGCTAGCACAAAACGTGTCATCAGTGAGGGTTTAATACATAGGTGCAGGAAGGATTTTGTCACTGGGTGATGCTTGAGAGTCGGAGGCTCCCCTAAGCACCTTCCTTCGAGTAGGTTCAGTGCTCCTCCGAAGCTCAGATGGTCCTTGTCCTGTCTGCCCAAGGGGCTTGCCTGCAGGCGCGCTCGGAGCATGCCCGCCAGGCTTGCAAAGGTGACTGCTGCTTCTGGGTGGGAGGATGGTAGTAGAGGAGGTAGACAAAGCAGGACAGTAAACTCATACAAGATATAGGAAGCCGTAGTTTTGCTCCTTTCTGTCTGTGACTGAAGGAACCAAGCCCATCTTGCCTGCTTCCCCCTGCTCCCGCGTGACTGACACGGGTGTGAATTTTTTTGGGGTGATGAGTCTGCTTACACCACTGCTTAACAATGGCATCCCTAAGCTTCTCAGATGTGGCTCTAAACGCTTGTTTGCCTGGTGTGGTTTTACATGGATGTTTCCAACATGGACATATGGACTTCAGGTGGATCTTCGTGCTCCACTTACTGCCTTTTTTCTCAGCGTGCTGGATCCATAATTGGGATGATTTGCAGTCAGGTTCCTCGAGTACACTAGCAACATGCATCAGTGCTAAATACATTTCTAGATGAAGATTCTGTGATGATCGAATCCTCAGCTGTGAAATAGATGCATGTTTCCCATATATATGAGCTGGCACATAAATAACATGTCCAGGTACTTTGAAGTAATTAGTCATTTGGAAAAATATAGTTCTGCGGTGTCCTTTCACATCATGTATGCTATCAGTGATTTGTTCTACATTTATTTTGAAGAATTTTTCTCCGAGATATGTGTTGTTTGGCATAAAAAGACCAGAAGATCAAACAAGGTCAAAGATTTTCTGAATCTGATATTTATTTCTTTTTAACAGGTGATTTGTATATTGGAGGAGTGGCCAAAGAAATGTATAAGTCCTTGCCAAAACTGGTGCACGCAAAAGAGGGGTTCCAAGGCTGTCTCGCATCAGTTGACTTGAATGGACGGCTCCCTGATCTGATCTCAGATGCTCTCTTCTGCAACGGGCAGATAGAAAGAGGATGTGAAGGTATTAAATATGCTGATTTGTTTGGGGTTTTTTTTTGTTTGTTTGTTTGTTTGTTTTTAAATATCACAGTGAAAGTATTGTGAGAATCCTGCAGTTTTGTTGATACGTGCACTCCACACACGGAGAAACTGTATTTTGCCTGCTTCTAATTGATCTCGTTTGACCCTCTCTTACATAAAGACTGCATTTTCTCAGTATTACGGAGACAGCTGTGTGCCAGCCCTACAGCACAGCCCGATCTGAGAACACCAGTTAACTTCCTAAAAGTTTAACATAGGTTCCATCCTTCTCCAGCGGCAAGATATTTTCCATGTATTTTATTTACTTCTGTTGTATTTTAATTAATGATAGGAACAATAACAAGTAGCTTCAGTGAAGTCCTTTATATCTTTGTAACACTTAGGCATTAGCTAATGCTAAGGCATGAGCTAATTAATTCCACTTTTAAAGCGGACATTTTGGGTTGATTAATTCAAGGCTAATTTGTGAAACTGCTTAAGATCAATCTTTTGTCTTCTCTATTTTTGTTCACCCCTGAGATTTGTATTGTTGTGAGCCTTCCTATCTGAAATCAGTAACAGCCAAATATGGTTTATCTCACATTTTTACGTCTTTATTGACTCATAATGAATATCACGGAATTTAAGTGAGGACAGAATTAGAAGAGGTATATTTGTAATTCAGGGGTGTCAATCTCTAGCTATTTTTCCAGCTGGCATTTAATCCCACATTATTTTTACTATGATTTATGCAATAATTTAAATAAATTCTCTGTCCTTGAATATGTATTTTATTCACATAATTCTGAATTTTGTGTCTGTTTAATTTTATGCATTCTCCCCTCTCTCAAGTGCCATCCTCCTCTGGACAGAAAAATGTGTAAATGACACTGTAGAATTTCAAGTTGGAGTCTTGATGATTTTGATATCAAGTTTAAGTTTGCAAATAGACATTGTAAAAAATCCAAGCAGAGCTGGGGGTTTTCCTCAAGGAGAGAAAGCTTTCTGGTGGATAAATTCTCTCTCCTGTTCTGTTGTGCCTACGGAATGTCTGTACAGTTAGAACTTTTTTGTTCTTTACCTGTTACCTTTAGTTAACAGCATGAAATCTATTGATAGCACATAGGAATATGTAGAATTCACAACTTATTTTTCTGTAGCTTTCATGTCTATTGATTTCTATCAGGAATGGAAAAATATGTATAAATTAGTTTGTCACTGAGTTTAGAAAATTAGATTCTGCTTTCTGAATGGCGTTAGCAAGTTCCCTGCCTGCACCAGCTCTTCAGAGTCAAAATACGCCTGAATTCCATTATGCATTTCATAGCTTCTTTTGAAATTATGTAATTTTCTAAATTAATTTTATGTGCTTCAAAGAAATATTGCTACAGGCCTAGAGCACCAGTTCACCTTTTAAACCAGTGGCAGAACTCAGCTATCAGTGAACTTAATAAAGCTACCAACAATTTAATGAAGGCCATACAAATATCGTCCCTTTTGGTGCCAAGTTAGCTTTTTCCAACACCAAAACCATCTGACACAAACCAAATGGTCAGACCAGATGCGCTGCCTGGGTCCCAGCAAACAGCCCGTCAAAAGAAAATAAGAGCATGGAAGGAAATACAGCCTACCAACCTTCCAGGTTAACTCTTTCCTTCCACTGATTTATTTTTTTCCACTGGTTTACTTCAAGTTTTCCTGTCTGACCCACCTGTCAGTCTCCTGGCTGCAGCCCATGGGTTAGATGTACAGCAAAATGTTCTGCCACCTAAAATGTGAAGTCACTTGTGGATTTCACCGCCTCCTAGAACCTCTTCCATGCCTCACGCATGCCCGCAGCGCTGCTGCTGTGCCCCAGCAGGACTGCCTCCGTCCCTGCAGTTTGGCGTCTGCCTGATGCTGCCGTGGGATGCATGAGCTCCGGCTGTCCCCTCAGATGTCATGTCCAAATTGCTCAGGACACAGCAGCAGAAATAATTTCCAAGCAGCGTTAGTCCCCACTGCTTTCGAACCAAACGTCACGTGCTGCACTGGTGGGTATATGGCCTTTGTTAATCCATCCACCCGCTGCAAAATCTTGCCTGGGAAGATGTTGGATTTGATGTTCTCCAGACTCTCATGACATTGAATTTCCCACCTTTCTGGTATTAAAAAAAACCCACCAAACCTGGGATGAGAGCACTTTTCCTCTCTTTTGTAAAACTGTGAAGCCATAATGTACTACTAACTAATTCCATCTGTTAGGATTTTGGTCATAAAATATTGATACTTCTCAATAACTTTACTGTCCCAAGTGCATGTTAAAAATGCTTTCTTTGAAACACTTTTTGCAAACCCACACGTGGGATTGCTACAGCAACTGGTAAGGCTTGTGTTTCGAAGTTGCAGCCCCAGGCAGATAGATAATCTCTGTTCCCTATCATTGAGCATTGAATATAATTTGCACTTGGCTGAATCCACCTTGTTGACAAATTTTCAATGGCTAGAGCAAAGAGAAGCAAACAGCTAGAAAGAAAAATATGGTAACTAGCTCTTCATATTGCAAAGAGCAAACCTCAGAGCCAGGTTGCAAGTGTCAGCTCTGGTTTTACGAGTCAAATCCACTGTACTTTACATGCTTTAAATAAAGCAGAATTATAGAAATTCAATGGAAATTCTCTATAAATATAGAAATGACAGAAACATCGTTTTTACACATTTAAGAGGAAAGTGCACTACGTGCCTGCATGTGCATATATAATATAATTTGTGTATCAAATGAACTACCTGAAGTTTTCAAAGTATTAACATACATGAAGATTCTTGGTGGTGAGATATGGATTTTTTTTTTTTTTTTTTTTACAGTATGGAGTAAAACATTGTACATGCTACTTAATAATGCATTATGCCTAATATATAGCATGTAAGCCCTCACATAATACAAATGTAAAAGAGAGACCAAATCCAGTCAATTAAAAAGTCTGCAGTGAAGATTGAATAAATTAGAATATTTAAATTGGATGTGAATCAAAAGGTCAGTGCTTGAGAAGAGTGTATTTTTACTAAATAGCTTCGTTCTGTAATATATATAGGAAAATATGAACCTGTTAAGGTAGATAGTATTTACTGACATTAAGCAGTCCTTCAGTGTTCTTAATGGAAATAAGTAGACTTTTTTTTTTTCTTTAAGAAATTCTTACATGTAAGCTAGTCTTTATGTCAACTTTTGAATAATGACTACTATAGATAAGCCAAAAGTGCTAAGAATCGATTTCATAAAAAGCAAAATACCCTGCTTTTTAACCAGATTGTATCTGTATTTTTTCCAAACACGTGTGTTTCAACAGGCACTTTTCCATGTGCCTGCTGGGTCCTGCAGTTTATGTACTTTTAAGTCCTTGTGACTTTTGCTCTACTTTTGCAAAGATGAGGAAATTTAACATTGCATAACTAAAGTGTAAATAAATGCATGAATATATAACATTTAAACACCTACAGATATTTTCACTTCATCTTTGTAAAGTTTCCGAGTAGCAGAGTCTGGTGAGAAAAAAATGTGTCTTGTCTTGTCAGCTGCGGGATTCTGTCATTATAAACCCCAGCTGAAGAAAGGGTGATGTAATGCACAAATGTTTAAACTTCTGGGCTCAAACCTCCAAAGACAAGGAAATCACTAATACCCAAAACTTTTAATTTCTGGGCTCAAAACTCCAAAGAAAAGGAAATCACTATCCTAAGTCTGCCTACTGCAGTAAATCAGTTCTAGGTGGCATGATTATTATTACTATTGGTGGATATAATAATAATAATGATGATAATAATTATGATGATGGTAATAATAATAAAAAACAATAATAATAATGATGATGATGTAGTGAAAGATAAAATAGATTATTATAAAGCCAATAGAATAGTTAATAATTTTGCCCAAATATGGGTGCAATGTGCACTGCCCTCATTCCTAATTGCAGTGGTGACCGTTGAGGGTCTTGTTCAGAGGTGTGCTCCAGCACTGCTTCATTTAAAGCAAGAGGCCATTGAACTGACTTAAATCATACTGATATGCATTTTTCTAGAATACTGGCAAATCACAAGGAAATCCGACCCTGAGATCTCTGAAGGAGCTGTAATGTGAAAGCAGGGTTAAGTGGATTTCTCTCTACAGGATGATTTAGGATATTTATATCATCTTTGGACCAGTTTTGCTCTGCCATCAATGACTAGCAGTGGGAGTTTCAAATGGATATTGATGTGTCTTCTCTAAAACAATTTAGGACAATTTTATAGTCTCAGAACCAAATTTTTCCTTGTAGTGTCAAGAGTTGGTGAGAAATGTGTGTGAGCTCATAGTAATCTGTAGTTCACGGTCTGTATTTCAGCCTTCATTCACCAGCCACGAAGAAAGGGCGAGGAAAAAGAAGGACCACAGAGGATGACAGTGCTAATTATTCTTGAATTCAGTATATCTGAACATGACAAATGGCTAGTCAGGATTCAGCCATGCATTTACTCTGCTAATGCATTCATATCTATCCAAGGGAAAAAAAAAAACCACCAAAAACTTTTAATTTTCCTTCATTACATGTCATCAGCTTAATTAACCATTATATTTGTAGTAAAATACTGGCAAATTACTGCTTTCTTATTTTGGCTTGCCTGAAGATTTATGGCTATTAGCATTAATTTGTTTGCATTATATGGCATTTCTTTCTCTCTTTAACAGCAGCATGCACTTTACTCTGAATGTTTTTTTTCTGTGTTTGCTGCCATTTCAATATTGCTTACTAACATTTAATATATTTTGCTTTTTTATTTTGCTGACAAAGTTGCATTGATGAAAGCTGATTTGCAAGGTAGATAGCCCTGTGTGTATTAAACAAGACTGAAACCCCCAATGCACAGTTGGATTTCTGCAATAAATGCTCTGTACATTTCAGAATGAAAGTGTGTTATTTTGTTTCAGATTTTGTCTTTCACACCTCTAAAACAATGGGCTACACCAACCCTCATTTTCCAGCATAGCTTGCATAAAGGCTTTCAGTCTTGAATATGTTTGTATATTGATTGCTTTAGTGCTTTGATCATTCCTTTTCAAATTTTGTTATATTTCAGTAGTCTAGTTATGATTCTCTAGCAATAGAGTAGCTTTGTTTTTCATGCGTATGTCACATTTCGGCATGCCAGTTCATTAGTAGTCTGATTTTCTGCATTTTCCCTTAAAAAAGGAACCTGCATGGGATCCCTGAAGCATGTGAATCAGTACTTGCCAACATTCATGCCAAAGAATCCCAAACTCCTCTTAATTTCAGACCTAAATAATTTAAAATAATTTGTGGGATTAAAAGCGGTCTATAGTGTAGCTTCATTTTTTTTTATTTTTTTTATTTTTGTTTTTATTTTATTTTCTGATTTTTACTTACATCTCCAAGAGCTTTGTTTTCTGTGGCATCTGGCTTTGCTGTTTGAAATGTATTTACAGGAAAAAAAGTTTTTAGAAAACATTTAGCCAGTTAATGGTCTGACATGAGATTAACAAATAACTTGCAACAAATGTAACATTCCCCTTGCAGCTGGAATAACTCTGCTTCACTTTGTGCATTCTTACATGTTCGATATATCAACCTTAAAACTAAAGCATCGCCACCCCCCCCCCCCCTCCTCCCCTTTTAATATTACGTGCCACTGCAAAATCAGCAAGTTTATGTGCCTTTCACGTGGTAACTCTTTGCTCATTTGATTTGAGATGTTGGCAACTAGTTAATGTGCTCCAGTGAGAAATGCCTTTCTTTGGAAGCCAAAGTGCAAGTCCTTTTTTTGTGTATTCTCATCAGGCCCCAGCACCACGTGCCAGGAGGATTCATGTGCGAACCAGGGAGTGTGTTTGCAGCAGTGGGATGGATTCAGTTGTGACTGCAGCATGACATCCTTTAGTGGACCGTTATGCAATGACCGTAAGTACGCTAAAAACTGCTGATGTGAACGCTCGAGAGCTTTAAGGCAATATTTGAATCAAGTGTCTGAAGCTTTATATTATTTTACTATTAGGTATTTAAATGAACTGGCAAACCCTACGAAAATCTGTAAGGCTTGTGGGAAGAACATAGCTAAAATATACAGTATGAATTTTGGACAATGTGCAGTATCAAACACTGGCAGAATTACGCTTGATTGCATGCCTAATATACTGATGGTTACCTGTTTGAAATAATCCCTTTCCTGATTGAAAAAGCCTTTTACATTTTATTATCTTAAGCTATATTGTAATTTTGTAGCATTATATCACGAGGGCTATAATTACTGTGAAACAGTTGACAAGGCTCATTATCTCCCTTTGTAGATTTCTTTAGGTGACACACTAAGCATGCCAATAATAAAAGCATGCCGAGTATTTTAGTTCTTTTAAATTTCATCTGAATAAAACTATGTAACATACACCAACCATCTGGCCTTTCAGGAAAAGCATAAATGTGTCAAAAATAAGGGGCCTGATTCACCAGTGTCATAATCTAGTTTTATTCCAATCTAGCCTTATTGATCTAAATAGAATTATGCAAAGTGGAAGTGGAATAGTAATTCAAGAGCCATAACGATCCACGGTAACTGATTCAAGTGAGCTACTGAGTTGTCTTTTTCACTTGTCACATTTGAAATATCCAAATGTTGCACATTTTTATATCCATGCAAAGAAGGAATTTCTTCAAGGCTAAGTGTTTTTATTTCTATTTGTTGTATACATTTATCTGAATGAATGACATGGTTAAAAAAAAGTGGTATAACTGTGTAGTCAAGCATTTCTTATGTGTATGTCTTGTTCTCCACTCTACAGCAAGGTGGTTCTTCTTGGACAAACCCTAAAATAACAGTATAATTATAACTTTAAAAGCCTTTGGCTCAAATTATATCTAGCACCAGGTTAGAAAAAGAATTACATGTAAAAGCTACCTTCATTATTCTCATGAAAGTACCACTTTTCTGCTGTTGACCATGTTTGAAAACCATGGAAAGGACTCATCTCAGTCCTTTTCTCTGCAGTTGCTGCATGGTAGAACCAAAATGTGGTATCAAACAACTTTCACTAATTTGAGCAAAAGTTGAGGTTTATTTTATGTATATGAGTTTGCCCTTCCCAGCAACGTGAGTGATTAGTCATGCTGCTACACATGTATTTTTTTAAAGATTTCAGTCCCCTGTCTGCTACAGGAGAAAATTGTTTCTATTTTACTTTTAAGTTGTTATTTTTGTTCTTTGGCAATCTTTGAGTTCACCCAAAAGTAACTAAAAAACTGAAGAAGTCATATATTCCACACTTAGCAAAGGAAAAACTCTGTTTATAAATTTGCCTTAGTAGTGGCTGATGTCTGGGCCCGCAATATTCTCTGATTTATTTCTTCAAGTGACAGCTATTGCATAAATTTGGTGAACTGATGAACTTAGGTAAGATATTTACCACTGTGAAGGCTCATTTGTATGATAACTTTATGGACTACACTGCACACAATCAGATAATTCTCAATATAGTATTTCTGATGATGGTAGAGGAGTACCTTTAGTACATGGCTGCCAAAAATGCTTACTTTTTTTCCCCAGATAAATCTTTTTTTTTTTTTTTCTTGTAATGTCCTTCTATCACAAACATGAAATATAGATTTATCCTGGATATGGGTGTTTTGTAATAGAATGCAGAGTCTGGTAAATATAACAAGTTTGGTTTCTGCTTTATCTTGGCTCCTCAGATTAGCTCAGATACCAAACATCCGAAAATCACATCTAATGAGAGATATTTTTCATAATGGTATATGTGAAGGAAAGGGGGAGAAATTATGTTGTAATCTCGGTGTCACCTATACGCTCCTGGACTGCTCTCTGCTGTGTTTGGGAAGAGCACAGGAAGGGGAATGACAAGATGTTACTATGGGTTTTAGTAACTTGCCACAGGCTAAACTGCAGTACTGCAGTAAGGCAGATTCCTTTCACGTGAAGAAGGATTATCTCAGCAACAGGTCTGGAATAGCACCTGCTCGTAGCTGGAAAAGCCATCCCCTTTGGAAGGATGTGTGCATCCCAAGCAGCGCGTGCCGCGCGTTCCCTGCAGGTTGCACAGAGCAGCGCTGGCTGGCAGGCGCCGAACCCTGGCCTGGCGTTACTACACAGGCGGGCTGGGCTGCTGGCTTCCTCTGCGTTCGTGTGAAATGGGGTATTTAGGGCATCCAGGTCTCGCAGGCAGAGATTTTTTGTTACCAACCCCCAAAACCGACCACTTAAAAATAAGTGTCGGTGGACAAAAGAAAAAACGGTTAAAAGGACCTGGTTTGTGGAGGCTTGTATCCCTCCTGCACTGGATGTCCCTGCTCAGGTGCTGGCGGTGGGGGCTGTGGGGTGGCCTCAGAGTGGAGAGCTTCGACTGCCCCAGGCAGGGCCAGCTCCACCAGAGCCACCACAGGGCACAGCTGAGTCCCTCAGCCAAGCTGGTGGCACCTCTATGAAAGCACGCTTAGCCAGTATGTCGTGTGTACCAAAATGCACGATGAGATGAAGGAGGAGGGAAGAAAAAGAGTGAGGAAAGCAGAGGGAACACCAAGGGCAGGGCAGGGGGAGCTAGGCGAGCAGCTGGGTAGGAGCTTGGCCCTCAGCCAGGATCAACCCACCACACCTCCCTGGTACTTTGTTCCACCAGTTCTTAGTAATCATATTTGAGCAGTAACTTCATTGTGCCAAAATGGCTGAGGTGAGGGGGGACCTGTGGAGATTGTCTAGTCCCAACCCCTCTGCTCAGAGCAGATTCAGCTAGTGCGGGTTGTCCAGGGCTGTGCCCAGTTGGATTTTTAATATGTCCGAGGATGGAGACTCTGCAGCTTCTCTGGGCAACCTGTGCCAGTGCTCAGTCACCCTCACAGTACAAACATTTTCCTTCTATTTATACGAGGTTTTGTGCCTATTGCCTCTTGTCCTGTCACTGGGCACCGCTGAGAAGAAGCTCCCTCCTGTACTCCCACCCATCAGGTGTTTTAAAACACTGATAGGTTCCCCCCTGAGCCTTCTCTTCTCCAGGCTAAAGAGTCTCTCTCTGCTCTTTCAGTCTCTCTTCACATGAGAGATGCTTCAAGCCCTTCATCATCCTTGTGGCCCTTTGCTGGGTAAGTTAGTGCTGCTCCTGCACTGGGAGCCCAGCACAAGGAGCCAGTGCCCCAGGTGCATCTCAGCTGTGCTGGGTAGAGGGGAAGCGTCACGTCTCTCAACCTTTCTCCAACATTTCCTCCTCCTAGGAGGCTATGTGCCTTCTTTGCTGCAGGAGCACGTTGCTGGCTCACATGCAGCTTGGTGTCTACCAGGACACCCAGATCCTTTTCAGTAAAGCTGCTTTCCAGTTGGTCAGGCCCCAGCCTGTCCTGGTGCATGGGATTATTCCTCCTCAGGTGCAGGATTTGGCATTTTCATTTGTTTTACAAGGTTCTTTTCAGCCCACTTCTCCAGCTTGTCAGCATCCCTCTGAATGGCAGCACACACATCTGGTCTATCAATCACTCCACCCAGTTTTGTATCAGCCACAATTTGCATAAAGGTGCACAAATTACCTTGCTGCATTTGAGCTGATACCTTTGTCATGTTTCCCATAGTAACCTCAGTGTGTGAAGATTTGACACGCATCACTCCTAGGCTTTACAATGTAGATGTTTCACATGCATCGTTCTTGTCTTTAATTTCCAAAACAGAGAGTTTGGAGGAAATAATGAAGAAATAGTTTCTTGAAAAGTGTTACAATACATTCTACTAATACAACATGGAAGAAGTTTCTTTAATCTTTCCTATAAGTATTACTCCTGTGCTGTTCAGTGTATTATTCCAGGTGAAAATGCGCACACCTTAAAATAAAGAGTTTTTAAAAGTTGTTTCAAAATAAGCACCGTGTGAGAGAGGTTGGTTGTTTCCCAGTCCAAGAGTGTCCTCTGTGTGTCAGCTAGAGAAGTTTAGGGAATGTATTCCATGGAGAATGACCTGGGCCAGCAAAGGTAAGGCTATAGCATCAACGACTGTGGTCAGGTATACCCACAGTTTAATCCACAAAAGTTTTGCTTCATTGCAAACCTCAGTAGTTCCCCCGCAGTGAGTACGCAGTGCCTGTAGACCCTAAGCCTAAGGTGGAAACATTCCGTGTGCTGCAGTTTCTATTTACTGGAAGATAAACGAGGCAGGGGAGGTTTGGACCCCGAGATGCTATACAGATTGTCATTTTCTCTTTTGATGTGATATGACACTTGGAGATTCAGGGCAACAGTGCTCTTTAGATGTGATAGACAGAAGTGTTACGCTGATGAGTGTAAAGCAGACCAGTAGCGGTTTTTCCTACGAAATGGTATTAAATAAAAGACTGTATTAAAAGGACAGTTAATGGCTGTTCTTACAAATGGATGGCTGCATGCAAGTCCTCTGAGAAAATACATCATGAACATCGTAACTGTTTCTAACAGCAGGTTATGTAGTGAAAGCTGCCCTCCCAGGGAATTCAGCTTTTTTAAAAGAGAAGGGTTGAAAATTACTCTGGAAAAACAAAACAAATCTATGAGATATTATCTGCTTTCTAGAAGAGATTTTCTGCTTTCTGTAAGTTTACGTCTGTTTTACTCGGGCAGTCTTTAAGTATAGCCATATTAGTGAATGTAATGGCATGTTTGTGGAAACAAATACTGCTATTATGGCATAGGAAATAGCAGACATAATAACATTGTCACATTACATTAGTATAGAAATGTTCTGTGCCAAATTACAGGGCAGGTTCAACACTGTCTGTTACCATAAGGGAATAATGTATTGGCATTGTACTTGTGATGGTATAGCTAACACTGTGTGAACACTTCCATTAAAATCCATTTCTGAAGGGTTAGAGCTTCACCATGCAGTCTCTTCTGGCTAGAAATTTGATATTCTCAACACTGTAACAAAACTTTTTTTTTTTAAAATTCTCCTGTTTGTTTTGACTCTTTACCAAGAAAGATCGAAAGCCTTAATTTAAATGGAGAGCTGCGTCAATGTCGCTAAATGGGTTCACGTAAGACTTATTTGATTTTCTTGATAGGTGATTGCGTTATAGAGATAATGCCTTCCAACTAAGACTACATCTGTAGTGATGTTGAGATTTTGTTTTAAATGTTTGACTATTAATATAATAATTGTGTATCGGGATGATTTAACTGGAGATTGGACAGGGAGTTCAAGGAAGACCTGCCAGGAAAAGAAGGAATCCACCTGCCAAGGTGGGGCAAAAGCATCTTAGCTGCAAGCTGGCCAACCTGGTGAGGAAAGAGCCAGGACTAGGAATGGTGGGGAATGGATGTGACAACTCACAAGATAGTGAGAAACCAGTGGACTGAGTGGGATGTGAAGGTGTGGAGCTCTGGGAGAAGTGGTGAGCCAGCTGAGACCTTATGGGTTGGGGTCAGAGGAAAGACCAAAGTCTAATATGATGTGATGAGTATCAGCACATGATAAGGAGGAAGAAATACATGAGGCCTTCTTCAGACAAGTTGAAGAAGCTCCATGTTTACAGACTTAGGCTTCATGGGAGCTCTGAATTACCCCAGTATCTGCTGGAGGGGCGACAAGCAATCTAGGAGATGTCTGGAGTGCATTTACTTGCTGACACAGGTGATCAAGAAGCCAATGAAGGGAGGCACACTTCTAGACCTTGTACATACAGACAAGGAAGAATGGATCAGGGTTGTGATGGTCAGGAAGTCCAGATCCTTGACTGGTAGAAGCAAGACAAAAAGCTGGAACACAGTCCTGGCCGTCAAGAGAGTAGACGCTGGCCTGTTCAGGGACCTGCTTGCAAGAATCCCATAGACCTCAAAAGAACTGGTAGATTTTCAGGGATCACTTCCTCGAAGCTGAGGAGTCCTCATACACAGAAAGTCAAACAAAAGTGGCAAAAGGCAGGAGGAGCTTCTGACAAAACTCAAACATTAAAAGGGAGTGTGCAAGAGGTGGAAGCAGGTTCAGGTGGCCCAAGAAGAATATAGACACGCTGTCCACGCATGCAGGGATGGGGTTGGGAAAGCCAAGACCCGCCTGGAGTATAATCTGACAAGGGACATGGAGGAGTAAAGGAAAGGCTGCTACAAATCATGAAGAAGTAGGAAAATGTGGGCCTGCCACTGAATGGGGTGAGGGGACCTTGTGGCAAGGGACATGGAAGAGACCAAGGTACTCGGTCTTCTTTGCCTTGGTTTTACTGGTAAAACCATCCTTTAGCATCTTCAACAATCCCAGGTCCCTGAGACCGGTGGGAAAGTCTGGAGGCAGACATACCTTGGTGGAAAAAGCTCAGGTCAGGGAATATCTAAACAAAGTGGACATATAAAAATTCCTGAGACCTGATGGCAGGCACCCACGAGTGTCACAGGTCATTGCGACACTGAAATTCCTTATCTGTGACAGCTCATGGCTACCCGGGCAGTTCCCCAAAACTAGAAAGAGGCAAATGTTTCTCCTGTCTTCAGGAAGGAGGATCCAGGAAAGTACAGGCTGGTCAGCTCCACCTCGGAGGTGATGGGGAAAACCTACCTGGAAGTTATTTCTAAAAATATTAAAGATAAGAAGGTTATTAGAGCTAGCCACTATGGATTTATGAAGGGGAAATCATGTATTATTAAATGACAGTGGATTCAGCACTTAGGTATTTGTAATTTTTTTTTTTTTGCTAAGCTGACAGTCTGTGTTCTGATTCGCAACCATGCTGAGTACCCAAAATTGGGACTGAAGCATGTACGTTTCCAGGAAATCAAATCCCAATTATTTCAGACTGAACACACCCGATAGGGAATACTTTTGGCTATTACTGAGGATAGTAGAAACTAGGCACTGTAAAAATACATTAGTTAAAGTTTACAAGATATTTCAATATTAGATTATTTGACATTATAAAAATTCCACGAGGAACTAAATGATTCTCTCTTCAGTGTAGTGTTTGGAGAGTGCAGTGAGTAATATTGAGGTTATACTTTGAACCACAACCCCCCTGAATATTGAGTCAGCATTCCACTTCTGCAATAAGTGAGTGGTTTTATAAACACCAGCCTTCTTCGCTGCAGAACTGATCAAAACAGGCGCATTCTCGCACTGAATGAGACAAGAGTCTTATATTTTGGGAACATGTAATTAGCAATTATGTAATAATCCATATGCAAGGAGGGGTAATTTAGTATTGCACGCAGAAGTGTAGATCTGGCTTTCCTTAGGTTTGCAGGGTTTTGTGTTCAATGTCGTGTATGTGTACATATATTAAAAAAAAATAATAATAATCACACACTACATTTATAGCATATAGAAAAATAGGATTATTTATTATTTTCTCTTATCCCTGTCACTGACTTTTTACAGTCTTCCAAACTATCATATGGTGTTGACGATGGATACTCAGTCTCCTCTCACAGTGTCTTCTTTCCTCTGGAATGCAAATCACAGGGTGATCTTCACATAACCTCCGTTTACATTATCAGTCCAGTATTACACAAACGATGGATTTCAATCATTTTACCACATATTTTTCTTTCACATTTATTAATTTAGTTATCTGTTATGGATACTGCAGCTTTGGGACCCTTTGACACCGAGAGTGTAAGATCACTCTTAATGCTACTTTTTGTGAGAAGGATATATGCAAAGTAAAGAAGCTTAATTAAACTAGTGACCGAAAGCTAAACTATCAGAGCCACTCAGCAGTACTTTCCAAAATCATATTGCATATTCCTGGCTAAGACTTTGCAGTTGCTAGCTACCAATAAGCGTATAACCTGCTATTAAGAAAAGGGATAGAAAATCCCTCAGGGTACTTTAAAACACATTTTATTTCCATCTCCAGTAGCTGAGAATTAAGAAATCTGTCCCTGATAACATACCAGTCTAAATAGTTCATATGATTATTTTGCCACAGAGACTCGCAGTACACAGGAGAAATAAAGATAGCTGCACGCAAAATTACAGTGCAGGGCAAGCTGCTGGAATGAACTAATTGAAGAAATCTCAATTTGTTCAGCTTATTTTATCCAATATATCTCTATAATGAATATCTGGAATTTCTGGTGACAAATATCAGTGGTGTAATCTGTATAAACTTCAATGGAAGTCGGACTTCACGTGTATAGTCTTGAAAAGGCAGAAATGTTGAGGTATTTAGGAGAACTGGAAAAATGAGCAAGGGAAGCAAGGAGTGTTGCCTGTGAGCCATGGCTATGGACCAAGATTGCTTTTTTTACCTTTTATTTTTATTGGAATCCTAATGAGGATAGGCTGCACATTGAGCTGTCAGGTTCCTGTGGTGTTAGGTGGGAGCATGTGTTGCTCCACCAGAACCATGGAGCATGACACATGGATGACAACATTTTGTCAAGGTTTTAGTGACACAGCTGTACTAGTGGGTTGGGTTTTTTCCCTCCACTGTTTACGTGGATTTTGTAGTGTGTAAATTTTGGTGTTTCATTAAGATATATCGGTCTATTAATTGTGTCAGTTAACAGGCATGCTGTTGTTGACAGTCTGAAAACAAGTTTTAGAATTTTTTTCTTGTTCACCTACAGATTCTGGAGTAGTCATTTAGGTGAGTTATCCATGCCTGACAAAGTTAAGTGATTTCTCTTTCCTTAAATACATTACAAACTGTCCCTTTAAAAAAATGAAACTAATCAAATGTTGTTTGACAATGATTCTAGAAGCTCCTCCATGTAAGAACGTTTCTAACGAGCAGTAAGTGAAGTTTTAAATGGGATACTTGATGCAGAAAAAGCCAAAAAGGAACTTTTGATGTATCCAGAGTACATTGTTATAGCTGGGTTTGTGGTTCAGGTAGAAGCAATTATGCAACATTCCTGGCCTACTCCGAGGTGTGTTCTATTTCACAATATTAAAAATGGAACATAGTGTCAGAAAATTGCCAGCTTCTCTGTGCCTCTGGAGGAATCAAGGGAGTAATTAAATTGGATTTTGGTGTGTCAATAATATCTTTCTCTTATTAATGGGATAATAATTTTGTAAATCAAATCCTAGAAGTGTTTCCAGTGTCATAAAGGTGAAAATGATTAAGGGTTAATTAAATATATTCTCATGGAACTAAAATTGTCCTGTTGGGTATCGTTAGATTCCTTTCTCTAGAACTTTCAATTATTACAATTTAATGGCATACCATGTACAAATCAGGCCTGAAATTCATGTAGCCAAAAGCTATTCACAGTAATAAGCACACTGGACAAGTGCTGTTACTGTTCTTTCTCACAGATTTCTCTGAACATTCCGACAATATCATATATTAAAATCAATTTTAGGTAACCAGTAGTTTTCTGAAACAAGATTAATCACTATACATGGCACAACTGGAGCAGAAGTTTCAGCTCTGTAACGGAGTCAGTCGTTCCTCCCCAACAAACCCCAAGAAAGAGAAATGGGTAAGTGCCAGCTTCTCTAATAGATGACAGCTGCGAGGGTCACAAATGGTAAGGAAGAACAAGAAAAAGCTTTCCCAAGCAGTGTCTTCTATAACCCATAGCATGAGAATAGCTCAGAGCGTGTATGGGGAATCTGGTAATACCTGGTTTACGTCCAAGATATTTAAGTGCAATGGCACAATGATGCACAATGGTGCTTCAGAAAGATAAAATTATTCAGTGTTTCTGAAGTCTGTACAACTGGACCCAGGTTACTAAGGCAACCTGATCTTCCTCAAGATGTATTCTGGTTTGACAGATAGGTAGGTTAGATTCAAAGTAACTACATACATATGAGGAACTGCTATACTCGTTGCAAAACAAGATTTTGTTGGTGGTTTGACACCATCTTGGGAGCCTGCTGGGTGTTCATTTTTGCCAGATGCTGCAGAACATTGGGGCAAAGAAAACCTTTCTGTTAAAAGCAGAGTAAACAAAATGACCTGAATCTTATATGGGAAAATCACAGTCGTCTGGAGTCCAAATTAAAGACCTGTGTAATTCCTCAGAAGCTGAGAATAGCAGCATGCACTGGAGCAACAGCAAGGCAGAGAGGAGGATACATCACACAGACATTTTTGCAGCTTTCATGATTTTGTTCCGGTGCTACAGGATGGATATTGTACCTGTTTGTTATGGACCACTTTTGGCCTGCCAGCTCCACCTAACCAGCAGCTGATCTGAATGACATTTCTGTATTTTTCTCAGGACATACATCCATAAGCATGCTTATTCTCTCAATGTCTCATGTGATGTTTAAGGTCCTTCAATATGTCATTTTGACTTAGGCTTATGAATCTTGTATGCTGATGTGTCTGGAAGCCTTTGTAGCTATTTTCTGCTTAGGTATTTTAGGAAATCATGAAAGAAGGTAACAGAGTCAGTAATAACAGTATGCAAAAGTACTGATGGAAGCAGTACTCCTAGGGCTGAAGGAATTTTTAGTGTAGAGTTGCTTAATGAAGGCCTGGGGAAAACCACTCCATATTAAAAGTGGTCAGTACCCAGTTTGGATACTGAAAAGCTGGAACTGCAGAAAAGAGAGTGAAGAATGGCTAATGTTCATGAAGCTGTTTGGTGTCCACAAGCCCAATTTAAAGGCTGTGTTAAGGATGCTTGTCAATTTGGTGCTAATTCTGGAGGAACGTTCTAGCTGCTTAGCTCTATGCTATCACTCTTTGTAATGAAGCTATACTTTGAATTGAAAACAGACGTATGAAGCAGCACATCATTTCACTGTAAACATCCACACACTGAAAAACACTTAAAATGTATGATATGCAGTATTCAATGTCAAAGTGCATTAATATTTACAGATACCATTTGCAAATCATCTTAAGATCTGAGCCTGATTTACCATATAGGGAAGACTTCCCTATAGCATGTTTGTTGTTTTAAAATCCTCTCCCTTTTAAACAGTGTAAATCTTAAGAAAACTTCTAATCAGATCAATGGTCTGATATTTGGATTATATTAAATATTTCACAAAGAGGTAGAGTACTTTGAGTTTAGGAACTTAATGTTGCTTAGAAGTATCAGCTGTGGAGGACCACTACCTCCTAGCCAGAGATCCTAAAAATGGGAGCTGAAGGCACTCAGTCCCTCTAAAAATCAGGTTTTTGATTGTTTATATGATATAAATGTTGCTGTGTGCTGAGGGACAGAGCTGCATATATGCACCCTCAAATAAAGCCAGGGAAGATGCTGGCTACCACAAACTGAAATTCGGTTACAATCAGAGTCTCAGGTCACCACTTGAATGACTAATTTAAAGATGTTGAAATCCAACATCACCATACATAGTCATAGGATTTTCCTTCTTAAACTATTAAATCCAGTTCTTGAAATTAAACCCAGGATTTTTGAAATGGCTTGAAATCATTCTACTTTCCATTTTCCTCTCTTTTTCCTATCTTCTGGATCACCAAAACACGTTAGCCTGGGCTCAGGTTGATTACGGTCATAAATTTTCTTCTGGTCCAGTAGTAATTGTAGGTTGCCTTTCCTGTCTGGTCAAAAATTCATCATAATGTTGATTTTAACTACTGATTCTGTAAGTGGCAGATGGTCATATCTTTGTTCATTTTTGTTTGTTTTCTTTAAATACTCCTTGGTGTTTTGTGCTTACCAAATAACAAACAATAACTCCTTGGTTATTTGGTGCTTACTAAAAAAAGCTTTTTCTTCTGACTTCATGACCTGTAATTGTAGCAGCTGTCACATATTTGAACTAGTTTTAAAGGCAGCTTCTATCTCTGGATTTGAGTTTGGGCCAGAACTCTCCTGAAGATAATAAGAACCACAACCCTCCAGGAATAGGCAAAGGGCCTCCTCAGTCTGTCACCATCACCCCTGCTGTAGGACAGTACTTGCCACCATCACTGTAGCAGCGTACTCGCCACCGTCACCCGTGCTGTAGGAGTACTCGCCATTAAAGCCCTGCTGCCCTGTTTCTCCCTCCAGCAGTTGTGTGCTGTATGGCGTACACACAGCATCACCCGGTATTCCTGGGAAAGGCCAGAACCCCTGCACAAGGGTACTGGTGCTTTTCCACGAGTGGTAAATCGGACACATTCTAAAAAAATGTCCAATTTACTGTTCTGTGTACAGAGCCACCTGTATAGCTCTTTCACAAAGGGTTCAAGACTGCTCAAAAGTATCAGGCTTGATACATGTAAAGACCTGGTATGGGCAGGGGACCAGTTTGAGATTCCAAAGGATCCCGTGGTTCAGCCAGGGTGCTGGATATCTGAAAACCTTGGACAAATATGAAAAATCCTCCAATTTCAGCCAGAATCCCAAGGTCAAAGAAGAGGATGTTCAAGGGGTTGCTTGATATCTGTTTGATGATCTCCCACCTGCTTGCTCTCTGTGGCCAAGTTCTGCTTTAGCCTTGAGCTCCCATCTTTCCTGTTTTATTCAGTCTTTTTTCTTTTTTTTGTCTGCTCAAAGGATGGGGATACATTTTAATAGGCTTGCTTCTGTAATCCCTGAGGGGAAGTCTTTATAGCAGGAAAATAATCAAAATGATAGTATCTCTGTAATTGAAAGCGCTACCAGGAATAAATGAAAAATGTTTCCAAATTTGCTGGACCAGTAGTGGCATGTCAGATCAAGTTCAGATACTTTCAGAACTTGAGTAGATTTAATTTCTGAACAACTGAGGCCTAAAAATTTTTGAAAATCGTAATTTTGGGAAGATTTTACTGAGCAAACGTAATCCTATTTCCCCCTGAAATTCTTCCCCAAAGCCTTTCTCTTTCTTGCCTCTACTTGCTACCAACGTGTATTACTAGTGATATTTAATTTGAACTGCTTAATGCAGCTTTCCTGGGATGACGGCCAACTTCAAAGAAAGCTTCTGTAACCCCAACAAATGCACAGGGCCAAGAGATGATATTTTCACTGAAGATTAACCTTTTCCTGTGGATGGTACTGTATGCCAGACAACGGGGAAAAGCTTGTGGATACTGATTCATAAGTTTACAAAAGAAATGTGGTGTATTGTAGTTTCTGATGTCTAGAAAAGGTGGTTCTCACACTTTGACTATTTCTGTGTTGTGTGGGGTTTTTGGTCCAGTTAACCCCAAGATAAAGAAGTCATCTAAGGAATTGCTCCAACGTGTTTCTCAGCCCCATTCTCTAGGTAGAATGAAGTGAGGATTAAGGTTGTGTAATAGTTACGTTTTAAAAAAGTGTTGAATTAAGTGCTTTGAAAAATGTCAGTTTTGAAGATCATAATTTAAGGGTCTTCTCTATGTTTAGAGCAGGAGTAGCAACATAAAATTCCCATAACACCCTTCTGATGTAACCTTACAAAGAAAGTCTCAAAAAATAGGAATTCTGTTCCCTTAAAAAAATTTCTTTAAACTGCTGATCCCATGTACCTTCCTATCTGGGGGAGTGTCAGTGGAAATGGGGATAGCACAAATACTTTGAAGTCATGTCGTGAGACTCAGCATCACCAGTGCAGCTGCAGTGGCTGTGGGGGGACCAGCTGTGAGCAAATTTCAGGCCCTCAGACCCTTAGGCCCTCCAGAGCCAAGATCTTGAGGAACTCCATCTTTAGCTTGATAAGCCAGAAATAATTGTTCTGGTGAGGGGATGCTTGGAATAATCTTGCTCAGTTTATGCATGGTAAGTTATTGATGTGTAAATACTGGTGGAGCTGTAGGTTTTGTTAGATAGTTATGTTAGATAGTTTTTTCAAACTGGAAACCATAAGAAAGACACAATGTATAAAAAAGAGATTATGTGGAAGGTTGTAGGGAATTATAACCTTGCATATAAATGTACAGCCTTAAGTCATAGGTTCCGGGTGACGCTGGCCAGTTTGATGGAGAGTTCTAAGTGATTTGAAGTACTAAGCAGGTAAGTATGGGGAACAATCTCCATAGGATATTTGTACAAAACCTTGTTCACTTTTAGGTTTATTCAAGCTGAAATACGGACTATTGAGTACACCAGCAAATACTAGTTCCCTCATGGAAATATTCTGAAATTAAATTTAATATGTATGTTTATGTGAGTAAAACTCTGAATGGTACAGAATTATAAAAGTGGTCTCATATGAAGACAAAAATTGCTAGATTAATATACTCTCAAAGTTATTTTTTATTCTTGCATGTCACTGTTCAATGATTCTGAGGAAATTCTTTTTTCATCACTTGGTTAAAATATAATTGCAATATTTATAAAAAAATGGGGATGGGAAGTTTAATCATGGACCAATAACAGCCTTTTGGAAATTTCCTCTCTATCGTGTATATACACCAGTAATCCCTTTTTCACATTAAGACGTCTTCTAAAATTCTTGGCTGAGTTTCTGGTTTTGTGACCGTATGAACGATTTGTCTGATTTTGGTTTCTGTTTCAAGATGAAATAGCTATAAATCCAAACGTGACGTTTAATATGAGTTTGCACATTGCAGATGGACATTCTGATTTCTAAGCAGTTGTGTGAAAATGCGGGCGTTTCATTTGATAGATTTGTTTAACTGGGAAGAGTCTTCGTCTTTGTTGGGAAGTAACAAAGATAAAAGAAGTACAGAAGAAATACACAGCTCAGAGGTCCCTGAAGACCTTTAGGATTTAATCTTAGAGTTCTTTATAATTATGCGGAAGCTTGTGGTTTAGTTCTTCAAGTTGGCAGGCGGTAGCAATCCCGTAATTATGATCTTGGTTGTATGCTGCCAATGCACAAAGGGAAACCAGGGTAATCCACTCCAGTGTATTTTCAGTAGTCGTTGCATATTGCTTGTGCTTTTTGGTATAAAATCCTATGTAAATCTCACTGTAGTAATAAAATTACTGAAGTTATAAGAAAAGTAACATTTTTAACTTTTGTAGAAAGGGACATAAAATCATTAGCCGTCGTAAACCACTCTGCCATAGATAGCTGTAAAAACGTTTAATAATCATGAAGAACACACATTCCTGTCCAGGCTGCCTCTTTTTTGCCAAGACTAAGCTATTTAAAATATACATTATTTAACCTACACTTGTCCTTAAAATATGATGGTGTCATCATTTATGCTCGGTTTAAATCAGCTTTTGAAAGGGAAACATTTGCAATGATATTTGTTTCTATTGCCATCTGGGCTGTAAAACTTTTATTTATCGGTATTTTTATTCCATTTAGATATAATGTGATTTATCTCTTCCTTCAGTTTAGTAAACATTTAGGTAGTAATTCTCTGTAGTTATTTACGACTGGACTTGAGGCTGTTTTCAAGCACTTTAAGACCTTTATTTTTTTAGCTCGTGGAGTGGCATAAAAGGGCCTTAAGTCAAAATCCAGTATATCTACTGAGAGCCCGGGTTATTACCTTAAGAAGATAGAATGCAATAGTGCTGTCGGAACAGGAAATCTCCCCTCTGCCCCCAGCCCCCAGAACAGCGAAACAAATGAAGAGTATGAACCCAAAAGGCAGATAAAAAGTTTTCTTTGGGCTGTGACTGCACCGACCTGGGTGATGGCTGGGATTCTCAGGGACACCCCAGGGACACATCGCTACCCACATGTTCGCTACCCGTGGCGGCTTTTCCGCCAGGTGCGTACAATGTGTTTGGAATTCATTCCTATGGGATGTCAGCGGCACACAAATAAAGAAACTGGTCATCTAAGCTGTTGCAGTGTAGTGCACAGAAAGGGATTTCTTCTATCCAGACTATCATGGGGTCCAGCAGATTGAAGAGTGTAATTTTTCAAGGAAATGCGGTCAGACACGTAGAGGATATGTCAACATTAACATAACAATGACCAGGTTTGCACCTTCCAAATGATCACATTTGGATATTTCACACCTCTTTGTGAAAAACACCAAGTATACTGTGACATTTGGGATCCCGGTTCGTGGGTGGCAGATACATCTGAAAAAGGTGGTAATAACAAAATAATTATTCATCTTCAATGCTCATTTTTATGTGTGCTTTTCCCTGAAAGGTTCTATAGCATCCCAGATGAATACATTTCTGTAGCATGCTGCCCATTCATATTAATGTTTGAGACAGATATTAATGAATTTATTCATGAGAACATATGTGTCAGTTCTGCAGACAGTGAAATGAGCATGCGATGATGTTGTGGCTCTCATGATTAAGTATCACCTCTGAAAGCTGGTTTCTTTCAGAGCTGATATTTACCCTGTGTTTACACTGTGGATAGTCAATTGTAGAGATCAGACTGGAAGCAATTTCTTTGATGTTTTTAAAAGTAGGAAACAATTTTTTACCTATCTGAATGTCAGTTTGCCGTGAGTAAATTAAAATGTTACAGAACGGAGGCTGACCATTATTGCCAATTGCAACTTGAATGACATGCTGTGGTATTAGTATTCCTGGCAGGGCTTTTTTTTTCTGTCTGTGCAACATGTAGCTGTTGTTCCGTGGTATCTGTTTAAATCAGGAGAGATGAGTATGGTGATCAATCATAGGTAGCAAAGAAAAACCTCTTGATATTACATATTCCTCCTTTTTATCTTTTTTGTGTAAAATATTTCCGATTCCCCTTTTTCATTTGGCACGTCTCAGTCGTTTTGTGTATGAGCTAAACTCTCGCGTGATTGAATTTATTGATAAAGCTGTCTGAAATTCATTGGGAGCAGGATGGATTTCTAAAGCGGGAGCTATCTTTGTAGACCGCCACGAGTACTGTCTCTGCCTAATGAGAGAAACTGAGGCCCTCGTGGCTCTGATACGCTGCGTTTCTGTGCCTGAACGTGCCTGTGTAGCTGTATAACCCATGCGATGGCGTAGGGCCATTATTAAATTTACTGTACGCTTCTGTGGTTCCTGGCAGCACAGCCTCGTCTACTGAGAAGCCATCGAAATAAGCTCCTCAGGCAAAACATCCATTAAACTTTTTTCTTTAAAGGAAAAAAAAAAAAAAAGTATTCTGCTAATTTGCCGCAATTTATGTTTGCTTTGTGATTCTGCAGCCGAGCCTGTCAACGGAACTGTGCTAATCATTAGGAAGTTAGTGCCTATGTGCATTCAGACATCCCACAACTACCACTCCATAACTAAAACAATATTCTAAAAGGGGTTGGTTTTGTTTTTTCTGTATGGTTAGAGTCTTACAGCATGTGATTTTGCACTTTTTTCTCTCCTTAAAAATCCTTGAGTATTTTCTTTGACAAAATAACTGTTCTTACGGTGTACTTTTTTCTTTTATGTAGTGTCGTTTAATGATAGAAAATGGATGTCTCACAGATAAAATTGCATACTACATACTATTGTGTCCTGTCGCAAAGATTTAAGCCCTGTAATCTTTTAAAAATTGATCATTAGTCGCTTATCTTCCATAATGTTACTGTTGGCTAAAAATTTGGAAAACAGTTAAATTAAAAGAAAAAAAGAATAGGAGGCAGTAGGTAGCACTTTGTGGGAAGACCATTAAAAATGAATAGGGAGTGGGCAGGAGAAGCATATCTTATAAAAGGTTTTAAGACCCCAGAAATCCAAGACAGAAAAAGAACTATTCAACCATTTTAAAATATTGGGTCATTTTTTTTCCCTCTTTTGGAGGTATACAGAAGCCTGTGGACTCTGTGAACCTTATCATCTCATGCAAAAAGCCACAGCTCAATTCACATTTTGAATAAGCAGTTTCCATCCCGTTGTGTTCCTCCACACTTTAAATCTGTGGCTGTGTTGCTCATCTGAGAAGCTCAATGCTGAAAAGTTAATACAAAACTACTTAAATTGCCATTTTGGAGAGGCTGAGCATCTCAAGAGGGTGGTGCTTTCTATTGATATTTTACTATTAATTTAAAAATAAATAAATTCCCACATGAGGCAACCATGCCAGTGCAGGGACGAGATTATATTTGCCACGTGCAGCAAAGAGACAGCCAGAATTCTCAGGGGACTTGTTTGGTCAAATTCATATCACTAGCTAGGATCTGGTCTGGTGTCTCTGACTGCGAGAAGGCATACCATCATCTGTAATGAACAGTAACAGTCTGTGTAATTAATACCTTGCCCTTTTCCTAATTGTTTCTAAATCCTAGCAAGATGCTGAAGGTAACTTGTGCTACCTGAGGCCAGACAGCTTACTTTTTAAGCAACACTTTTAGGTAGCTAAGCCATTTTGGACACTCTCACAATGTGCACTATTGTACGTTATTCTGCTCTGATTTTTTTCTCATTTTGATCTCTGCATCATAATTAGACCAGAGGTTTTACCGTGTTAGGTTAAACCTACGATCCATCTCATCCTCATTTCACTATTGGCCAGATAGCAGATGTTTCTGGTGAGAGCTTAAAAGCTGTGTGGCTGAGCCTACCTATAGGAAATACTGACATTTAAAAGCTTTTTTTACATGTATCCCTGGGCAAGCTTTTGTTTCCTAAGCAGTGAGATACCTAAAGAGAAGTGTGTAAGGGAAGGGTGTGTAGTCTCCGATATTCTAATTTCAGATGTTGGTGAGGGGGCTGGTGGGGGGAGGAGCACTGTTGTGTTTTGCAGTCTTTATCAGAATAATGCCAGATCCTCACATTTTATAATCCTTGTTTACAGCTTCCAATAATCCTGGTTTTGGGTTTCTGACATACCAAAAGTTGATGCTTTAGCTACAAAAGTTCTGGTTATTTTAATTAAAAGCTGTTTCCGTTAAGCATTTCAGCATTTAGTCGTATTGACTCTGCTGAAATTTCATTTTGCTTAGAATTCAGTAGCTGTGATTATCAGGGTACAATTGCAGCCTTAGTGCTCTCTGGTAAGGATGGGAAAATTGCTTTGACTGAAATGATTTGCAAATTTCTGCACATCAAGGGGTCGCCTGCCAAGATTCTGCTTTTCACAAATGTGGATCTCGCAGTGGGAACGCACACGGGCAATTGCTCTCCAAGAGATGCTTTACTCTCAGATTTACTTTCCCTAGCTTGAGGCATTTGTGTGTTAGTTCCAGGTGCCTGTTGTGGACAGCTACATCTGACCATCTACAGCATCATTTTAGGTAATTTTGCACCCTTGTGAAACTTGTTACAAAGCCATTTTAGAGAGACGTTCCATGGTTTGCAGGCAGGACAGCTTGCTGAGCTGGTTAGGAAGAGTATGTTTGTATGTATCTCGAAGAAGATGGATTGGAAACAACTGAAAGACCAAAACAGCAGGCTGCTGGGAGAGGAACAAAGAGATAACTATCTGTATGGTGTCCCTATCTAAAGACAAGTGACTTTCGGGGTGATCAAAGGATGCCACTGCTCTCAGGCAGCTCTCTGTAAACTGAGGGAAGAATATAAATGGAAAACCGTAGACATGTGCTCTGATGTGAGGTTACTGAAACCAGCCTTTAACCTTCATAATTTAAGTCTCATGACCTGCGGAGCACAGTTTCCCATGGCTCCATTCACATGAGAGAAAGAATAACTGATTTCCCTTCCTTTTATCTTTCCTTTCCTGCACTTAGTTTAAAAAAGAACAACCAGGCAACCAGCTGAGCAAAACCCCCACACTCTGTTGTCTTTACTTCCAATATCTTTTGGGCCTAAGTGTTAAAATTTGAGGTAATGAGTTTGACAACAAGCCTGGGGGGGGAACCAGAAAACACCTGCTCTTGGGAGAGTTCTCCCGACGGGTTGGTTGTTTTTCATAAGAGACATCAACCAAGATGCTCACCCCAGAGGGTCATTGACACAAAAAGGTGCTAACTGCCCCATCTTCAAAGGGGCCACAGAGGGCAAATTCCACAAAAGGCAGGATGCTGCTTTCCAAAGGGGCCCAGATTGTACAAATACTGAAATAAGGTGGTTTGTTCTTGCACTGTCTCTCAGTACTCTATAGGGCAGCACTTGTCACCGCTGTGCCTCCTTGTTCCATTACTGCTACGTGCCATTTCTGCTTGGGTTTGGGACTCAAGGAAACACATGAATTTACCCATGTGAACATGTTCTTGTAACACAAATCTTAAGCCTAGTATTTTTTCTGACCTCTTACATCCACCGTACAGAAAAAATAAAGTAGGCAATAGCTCCTAAGCAGCAGATGAAGAAGAAATGATGACTGTATTTTAGGGGTTGTTACAGCAAACTAGAGAAGGGAAGGTGCATAGGTGCTTCAGGTTTTCAGCGCTGTACAGACTGTGCGGTGAAAGTTGAGGCAGCCTGATATGGGCAAAGCTTTCGTTATTCCGGGGACGTGTAGCTGACAACGTACACGCATGTCCATGTTACCTTAGGAAAAAAACGGGCAGAGAAAGAAAGGAAAATTCTCTAGTGGCCAGCTAGGAAGAGAAGTGGTGGGTGCCCGCAGGTGCCGCCTTCTCCTGGGTGTCCTGTTCCACACAGCAGGGAACCACAATGAAGCTGACAGCCACGACCATGGGTTTTTTTTGCCTCAGGCAGATGAAACCTTTCATCAACACCTGCTCCACCTTCTTGCTGGTCTTTGTTTGATGACACTCCCACCATTTTGGAATTTGCTTAACTAGACTGTAAGTCTTGCAAGCTAATTGACTGCTAAGCCCTGCCAAGTGCACCTGTTGTTTGGCAGCTTTTCTCAGGTTTTAGGAGGACTGCCGGCCACTCTCCTTGCTAACGCTAATATAGACCCGCTCCGCAGTCTAGAAGCTCACGGAAGGATAGGGGGGGTGATGGGACTCTTAGTGCAGAGCTAGAAATGAGCTACAGGGCAAGAGGGTGAGGAGACAAGGGAGAAAGAGTATGATGTAGGCATTCAAAAGCATCACTGTCTTGTGGACTAGGAGAGAAAAATGGTTCAAGGTGCAGAGCATGAGGCTGCAGGGACAGGCAGCTGGGAAGCCAGGCAAAGGCACCATCGCAGCCTGGGGGAGCAGAGGCAGCAGGCTGAAGAGGAAAGGCAGGCTAGAATGGGAGTGGGGGCCCTCAGCGACGTAGCCACTGGAGCCCAGTGCTGCATCCTTAAAATCCTGTTTCTGGATGGATCCAAAAGCACTTCAGTGTGACAGCACAGAGCAGTTCAGGCAGCCCTGTGGCACCACTGCTCCCAAGCACATGCCATAGTAGCATTTTAACAGCTGCGTAGTCTTTTCCATTCCTCTTGCCACAACACATCTGACAAGCCATAGATAGGGGTTTCTCTCTGAGGAGCCCTTATTAGATACATCCCCAACTTTCTGACTTAAGATGTTAAAGAAATCAGCCAACGTTGATGCACTCTGGAGAAAACGATCACATCCTTCCTTTAGTTGTGGCTTTCTTAAAAGCATTTGTGTAAACATCTGAAATATATTCTCAAGATCCACAATATTCATAAGCAATATTTTTTATAGAAATTAAAAAATAATGTAAAAATTAAATCCGTAATCTACTTTCTGCTTTATTTAGTAGATAGATAGGAGATAAGACAAATGGGAAAACAACCTTGTATAGGGAATGCCACGTTATTGCTATCACTCAATTACTCAAAATCACCTGTCACTCTTAAGAAAAAGCACCAATCTGAATAAGAAATTACTGTAATTAAATGTGGATGTGGCTGTGAGGTCTTTCTCAGTGCAAAAACAATGAAGTTTGTTCCAAAAGAACTTTACCATGGAAAAACAACATTAGAAACCAAGCTAACCCTGTAAATAGAATTATATTTGGAAACTCTTGGCGTGTTCTGTTTTGCTGTGTAGGTACAGTTTCCTGTGTTTCCATCCAGGTTGTTAATTAGCCACTGATTGGACAGAGATTATCACAGAGATATTTTTTTTTTTCCCAAATTGGAGTTAAAGAAGGAATTAACCTAAACTGTCAAGCCCAGAGCCCGCAAACTTGGAGAAAATTTAGAGCTCAGACCGTATCTGACACATGAATGTGCTCATCTTAGATGTGCAGCGTCCAACAGCCACGTCCCACGTTGCACTGTAGTAGCTCTGGGAGAAGCACCTTGCAGGGTACAGTTAGTTTCTGGCTGAGCAAATCCTGCGTAAAAATAAGGAGTGGATTCCGCTGGTTTGATGAGTTTCTGTTCACATGAACTTTCCTGAACTCTTTCTCTGGATTTTGAAGTTGTGCTTAACTTGAATGTGCTCGTGCCTGTAACCAAAGCAGAAACGTACGCCAGCCTCAGCGGTGTAAACGTTTCCTTGTGACCAGTTAGTTTTCAGGTAACCTTAATTGCTCTTTGGCTTATAGTCATCTGCCAAATGGGGATGCTTCTTGGGAGAGCTGTCTATAGCTTTTTGATTTTTGTCAACTTTAATTAATTCATTCGTTAATTGCAGGGAGATTCAACCAACCTGTATCTTAAACAATCTCACATCATTATCTTCCTTTCTTTGTTTATTATTTTAATGAAACAAATTGCATCTTCAATGATCCTTCTAAATTGGCAGCTGTAATTAACTATGAAAATAGAAAAAAATATTAAAAATTGGGGCTAAAATTACCTTTTGTTCAGAAATATTTTTCTAAACATTATTTTTTTTAAAAAATTCAAATTTCATTATACTTGAGGCTTCATCTAGGCTTAAAACAAATTTATTTCTCTCCATTAAACCTAAATCCTACATTCTTCTAATGTGTTACATATCTGACTGTAAGCAGTTAAAGTTGAATTTTTTTGTCAAGGTTCTCCCGGCTGGTGAAAATTTACATCTGAGAAGACCACATTTTCATAATAAGAAACAGAATTAAGCCTCTAAGTTTTAGCTTTCTTCCAGCTAGAGGGAATTTGGAACTTGACATGGATCTGAGCTACCAGAATGCCGAGTCCATACAGAAACCTGTAGTTCCACATACCTCAGAGATGTTCCATGTGTCTAATTCACTTTATTCTAACCATGTAGTGCTGTTTATATTTTCTTCTTTGTGCCTTTCTTAAAAAAAATAAATAAAATAACTGATGCCGTATTTATTACTATTTAGCTCATTCTGAGTCTGAAGGCACTTTGCATATGTCATGACTGCTTTAGTTCAATCTCCTTTCTTATTTCCCCTACATAAACTGGGCCTTTCTGTAGTGATAGATAACTTAAACAAACCTGATGAAGTTGTATTTAACGCTGACTGGATTCTGATCACAGTCACATCTAACGCTACCTATTGGCATTTCAGATACCTGGCATTTTGCACTAATACTCAAATGCATTTTTGCTTAGCACTTCATATGCGTTTGACCCAGATTATCTGTGTTTAGTCATGTTGTATCAGAAAGCTCTTCCTTTCTTTTCTATATTTATTACCTATTTAAAAGTGAAAGCATTTGGCTTGACTAAACTTCAGTGTTGCCTTTGTAGAGATCCTTTGGTTTATTTTTAGGTCAGAATCTCTTAGCTTCTGTTTCCCTATAATAATCTATGCCAAAGGAGTGTTAGGAGAATTTAAATTCTTTAACATCTGTAAAGCCTTGAATCACAAGGCACCTAGGCATATGCTTAGAACATCTGACTGAAAACGAGGACTTACAAATCCTACAGAGAAAGTTTCTATTGAACAGATTAGGCAACAAGCTCTAGGGAGAAGGAAAAGCAGAGATGGGCAAGGTGGAAATAAAGGGAGAGAAAAGGAACAGCAAGTATAGAAAGAAGATTAAAGAAAAAGCAGATAATAGAAGGATAGCTGCTGATAAGGAGCAGGTAGCTAAAAGCTATTATTCAGTAAATGAAAATTCTAAAACAAAGAACTCCAAGCTAAGACAAAAAAGAGGGGACGGATTTAGCTGTTTGCTATAATTAAATATTTGCTGTATATTAGTAAAGGGAATTAAAATAGTTAAAACTCTGTCTTTCCACAGATTATCCTTCATTGTGATTGACAAATATTTATTGCCTATACAGGTGCATTAATATTCTTTTGAAAAAGTTCAGGAAACAAATACATCTTTGGCTTTACTTGGTTGGAGGTAGAAAATAACTGTATTTGCTGCTGATCCAAATATGGACTTTCCAAGCTCTTGAAGTAATACTAAATCTAAAACCAATATCACCAGGGTTTGAAACAAACAAGCAAAAGGATATGAACTGGGTGTGTAAAGTTTCACGCCGTAAAGAAGTATTTCTAGTTTTCTACATCTATTTCCCCAGGAAAACATGTATGACATTTTTTTGCAATTCCTACCCCTCACCCCCCAAACGGCAGAGTAACTGTAAGGACAGAAAACGTCGAATGCGTCAACAGCTTCTATAAAACTCATTATAGAAGATTCAGGTTGCAGAGCTTTTCTGGTTTTCATCCAGCAGTTTCCTTATGACACCTATGCCTTGGAGCATTTATTCCCTTTAAAATTAAAGCAAAGAAAAAAGGAGAGCTAGCATGTATTTCTTTGTCAAGGCAAGACAACCCCATTATTTATTAATTTTTAATTCCTCTGTTACATTTTAAGATACAGCAGATTTAAAGCTATAGCAAATGTTCCATGCTGCTCTCATTTCATAGCAAAAAACCCAAGAAAACCGGCATTTGATGTGCTCTAATAATCTGAGAATTATCTGTAATACCAATTGCCTTCAATGGCTAAATAAATATAAATGAAATGTCACAGTCATTAAATATCTATTGGAACATCTGGCATTGTCCCTCAGTAGGACGTGAAGCCTACTGCGCACGCAAGGCGTCACGCTGTGAGCGTGTTTCTGGGTGAGTCTGGACGCGGCTTTATCCTCGTGCGGGTCAGAAACCGCACTTGGGACAAACGACCAGTGCCAAACAGCTAACGTAACACTCAGCAGAAAGCAGATCCAGGAGGATGGGGAGAGCTGTGGTCCTGTGGGATTGACTTCTGAAGAGCCACGAGGTGACATTCAACCCGCCCGTTGGATGGGAAGGAGAAGGCGACTGCTAACTGTATTAGAATTCATACAGCATGGAGGTTTACTTGAAGCATTTAGTAAGTACAAGAGAAACTAAAACTCTATCCAGAACTACTAGTTGACTTGTTTGTAGCTTCTACCGCCCCTTTTGTCTTGTTTTATATCTCTGTCCTGATATTCTTTGCAAACACTTTGGGTAGAACGTACAGTACGGGTTGATAGACCATGAGTCTGCCGCCAACAGCTACCGAGAAATCGCAGCTTTGGCTAGACTATATACTATTTTTTTCTTAACCTTTGTAGATAGCTAGTGTTTAGGTGGGCACAGAGCGTGAACATGTGATCATGAAGCTGTACCCAGGTGAATCGGTGGTGCTAAGTGATGGCCAGTAAATACCCATTGACAGGGAATTATGAAAGACGTTCCTAGTGCTGTGAATGAGATGAGAACTGTGAGTCTCTTTCAGAATGTCACCTCTGAGCACAATAGTGGTTGATTCCTTATAGATTAAAGCTAGTGCTGAAATTCAGAAAAAAACCAGCCTAAAGGTGGTTGTACTTTGAGATCGGATGATTTTTAGATGTTCAAACACTTCACTCCAGTTTTCTCATGGTGAACATCAACATTTACTTGCAGTACAGAGTTTGCCTTTTCAGCTGGGAAGATGCACACAGTAATTAACACCACACCCACACACACCCCCACACACCCCCACACACACACACCCACCCCCCACCCCCCCACACCCCCCACACGACACTTTCTGAATTACACACACACGACACTTTCTGAATTGCACATTTTAGAATGTCAAGGAATCTCACTCTATTCTGCAAATATAAATAAAAATTCCTTATCACAATACCTGAAGTTATATAGGCAAATTTCTCTTTTTGGAAAAATAATAGAATATGCACCCTAATATTTTCTGCTGAAAGATTATGTTCCTAATTTGTCTGTGGGATACATAGGCACTCTCATTCAGGTCTATAAAAAATTGTTTATACCATCTAATGAATTTTCTGAAAGTAAAAGGTGTTTTTGTAAATAACAGTACTTTTTTTATTCCTGTTGAGGCTTTAGAAGGTATTGGGAGCAGTAAATTTTATCTTTTTTATTTTATTATGCTGATAAAACTGCTTGTGCTTCTTGCTTTGGATAGAGTCAGTGTAATTCAAATAGACAAAATCTTTTTCCAAAGAACAGTATGAAATGAACAAGAATGGAGTTATTAAAAAGTCTAGACATGTGGCCACTGTTTTTGTGAACACAGACTGTTTGGGATGGCCAAAGGCACAGTAAGTTCTGAGAAGGGGAGTTTTCATTATGGAGCGGATTCTGCTGGCTGCAGCGTTAAAGCAGGTGTCCCTTGCTAGCTGGCATCTCTGCTGTGGCCACACATTTGTTTAGGAACGTACCTGTGCAGAGCCACAATTACCAAATTGCATCTGTGCAAGGAAATCTTGTTTCCAGACATGCTTTATGTCAGAACTAGTTCTTGACTCCAGGTCCCAAGTTCTTGGATGTTTCATAACATTTAGAAGTTCACTGGCGAGTTTTCGAAGTACCCTTTGCTGAACACAATGCTCTTGGAAAACCATTCTGCTGCCTGAAGGCCAAAAGTCAAATGGTGGTGCATATATTCCGGATTTCTCCATCAATCCAAAGAGTGTCAGTGGCAAATGAATTACCTATGCCATAAGTATGTTTTGATGTATCAGTGAGAAATTCCCACCTATGCTATAACTATTGTGTCTAGGGATGCTCTGGGATAAAAAGTGTTGTATAAATGTAGGACAGTATTGTTGAGCTACATTATCTGAATCACTTGTTCCGTGATTGTTTGCTTTAGACCCTGTGGTACCTTGGAAGTGGCAAAAAAAAGAAAATCTAAATAAAGCACAAGGGCATCCAGTCTACCCTAACAAGAAAAAGAATTGTTAAGGAAATCATAGTGCTGAGGTCTAAATATTTCACAATTAGGCATTCATTTGGAAAGAGCAGCTGCTCTATATCCTCCACAAACTATTTTGCTTATGTTGTTTACTGATTATAAAACACAGAATATACTTTTATTGACTATGTTTTCCCCTACAGTCTTCCAGGAGTGTAATAATGAATATTCACATTAAGAAACAGCTTCAAGGTTCTAGCACCAGCAGCAGCTGTGCTTCTTACAATGTCTGCAGTCACTTGGGTTGACTAGATGTAAATAATTTACATGTGCTGTATATAGCAGCCCTTTCAGATCTCCATATATTTATGCTAATACATAAGTTAGATTTTGCTGGCAACCATTCTGTTGATAAAATTGAAACAAAAAGTAGGTTGTAGCTGTTCGGGGACCAGTCTCCCAGTTGCCCTGAACAACTGCCATGTGCAGTACAGAAGCCATCATCTTTAAGTGTTGAATCTCATGATCTCAGAGGAATATTTTAAAGCTAATTATCACTATCAAGAAAGTCCTTGAGGTCAGAAGGCACTGAAGTTCTCTACAGAGTTTGTCTAGTTACCTATTAATTCAAACACATCAAGGAGCAGACAGTAAGCTCTTTTGATATACAATAGCAAGATTGTTCCCTCACATTCTTTCATTAATGATATAAAGCTGTAGCAAGTACAGGAAAAATTGCTTTTTCCTTCACTATCTACCATGGGATTTTTGCATCTCATGACAGATGCTTAAGCTTTTAGTTGCAGTGCGTAAATCTTCATGCAATGCTGTGGATGATCAGTGTCATTACACAAAAATATGAGGAGGCTCTATCTGAGCTGTGAACTTACACCCACCTGCCTAGCTCTTGTATAAATGAAAAGCAATATATGCAAGTAAGAAAACATATTGCCCCAGCTATCTGTTACATCTCACGGGTGATCTATTTGCATATACAGGTAGGGGCTGCTCTTTTGGAAAAAATTCCTGTACTGTCTTTGAGGTCTGCTCAAAAGAGTTAATGGCTAGATGCATATGTCTTACCTAGTTGTCATTTTGCTGTTCTGCTTTACTTTAAAGGATGTCCTCTATTTATCTCTAGCGGTTCTTTTGGGTTATGGTTTCACCTGAAAATGCCAGACAGGATTGACCTGGGTACTACTATATGAAGACATATACAATCAAGAAACTCCCAGTGTAGAAAATTATGCTGCAAAGTAATATCTGATGGAAAATGCATTATTTATTGATTTTAGAACAGTATAGAAAAGATGCACAGAATTCCTAGTTTGATGTATACTCTGCAGCTTTCTAGCAGGAAATCATCCATGGTTTTTTGCTTAATTTTAAGTTTCCATCAACCAACAAATACACATTTCAGTATTCTCTTTGATTAGTCACTGTAATTAGCTTTTGCAGTGCATATACCTTTTTTTGTAAGCTGAAAGGAAAAACATAATTCTCACCTCTGTTACCCAGAATAGTGGTGACGACATTCAGATGTCAGTGCTTTGTGCTATAACACCTAGGAAACCAGTAAGAGATTGCTGTTCCTCGAGGGGTATCACTGTCTGGCCAATGGTTGCTCAAGTTAGATGTCTTCATGACACAAATACATGTGCCAACTTCATGGAAAATTAAAAATGTCAAAGCAAACTCTCCAAGTGATAAGTTTTTGCCTCGTTTCAGCCTATCTTTGTCCAAACCAACTGATATCTTTGCTACAGGCTCATGGTGCCCCTTAGATGCCTGTCAGAAATGTGGGGGGAGCTGCAGAGAATTGACATTTTACTTACAGAACAGAAGCTAATGGACCAGTTAGTGGCATTTCAATAGCTTATGGTGAATAACAGAGTGCCAGCAATTTAACAAGTGAGCTCATGATACAGCCTGTGTCACAAGGGACCATGTGTTCCAAAAGAGGAGGATTCAGCAGCTAGAGAATTTATTTGTGTCTTTTTCCTGTGATAAACAAAAATGCTTGGCTCTTGCACAGGAGAAGGAGGCAACACCAAAAAGTGTTAAACAAAAATAAGTCCCCCCAAAAATGTAGTGTTTAGCAGCGTTTTCAAAATGTTTAATGTAGTCCTGAAGTATATTGAGACAACTGACTACACAGAACAGGAGTTAAAATATTGAGCTGGGAATGAAACTGGAAACATTTCCTATTTGGTGCAGTTTAATCTTTCCAAAGGAAAATCTTTGCTTTTTGGGTATATTTTTATAGGCCCTTGGGACAGTCCTCTTGGGGCTTAGGAAGTAATAAACATTACATACACAGGTGAATTGTTGCAAATGGGCACCAAAATCACTTCAGGTCCTTTATTTTTGAACAGAGGGGGAGAGAGAGAAGAATAGATATATTCATGTGCTTAAACATGCTTATAGATACCTAGAGAGACCTTCAAAAGAACCTAACTCCTTTTGGTTTTAGCAGTAAGTACCTAATGTTGGTGAAAATTCTACTTATGTTTCTTAATTTATCCTTAGGCTTGTATTTGACTATCAAAATTGGCCTGTAGAATAAAATCCTCCAAGTTTTATGTGGCTCAGGTGCTTGCATCCCATTGTATTTTTCTTTAACATTTAAATCACATGAGACCAAGGTGCTAATAAATGAAATTATGAGGCTGAATCAAAGGTGTGACTGCAATTTGTGTAAATATATCCAGCTAGCGTTAAACAAATTGCTGAGGTTATTGTTAAGCCCTGTAGGTGTCAAGGCTCTTGACTCAAACCTGTATTTACTCGTGGACCCGTGTAACCCGCGCAGTTCAGCCTGAAGCATACTTTGCTACGTGTGTATTGCTACCGCAAGGCAGACTCGCTCAAGTGTCTCTGTCTTGCTGTAATTGCAATTTTAGGTTGCACAAGAGTAGGCAAAGCACAAGTTTTGCATGCCACACAAAATTTTAAAGTCTTTCATTCTTAAAGAAAGTGAATAATCAAATGTTAATTCCCAGGCAATTGCCGTAATTATTGTTAGTGCAGATCATATACCATACTATTAACATATATTTCACAGTATTTTCCCAGTTAAAGCTTTCCAGCTTGTAAGTACTACTGGTTTCATCTTTCCCCTTTAGTAAGGTTCTACTGGCAGGTTTGTCTCAACTCCCATCTGTCTCTGGTCTTGCAGTGTTTTGCTTTCCCCTATGCAAGAACAACTTCTACTTTTTCTTACCTGATGTGTTTTTTCCACTTTTTCTTGGTCATTTTTTTGGTTTTGCAAATTAATAATTCAGTTTATGAGTAGTGGTTTAAAAAATGAAAATACCGTTGTTCTAAACCTTTGAAATGGAGAACTTTAAATCATAATTGCATATTTAAATTCTTAGGTTTTCCAACTGGATTTTACTAAACAGTATATTCTTATAAATAATGAATTCAGCTTTCCATCTGCCATATAAAATGTGGTGTTTCTTACTATAAATCATTTGAAAACAAGTATTTCTGCTGAAATAAATCTCTGTGGGAAAGGGAATTATAGGTAATTTTAAGACATGAGGGGTCCAGTGGCAGAGTTTGTGAATTAATATATTATTAAAGATGTGCTTGAGATGTAAAATTCTGGAACAAGTCCATGTTGTAAGATTGCTTCCTTATCCTTGCTTGTCTGTTGTGAATTAGTCTGTTTCCAATAGGAAATTTCCTGAAAAATACTTAGAACAAGAGAACAGCCTAACCTAAAATGTCCGTAATTTCACGGTGAGTTATGTGTCTTGAATATAGTAGTTTGGCACCACTGAGTTGACATGGTTCATTAGTTATCATCAAACCCCCAGATCATCTTTGTGCAGAAGCCCGAAAGGCTCTAAGTATGCACATGCACTGCAGTTATGAGGTAATCAAGATAAAATTTAACAATTTTGAAGTTAAATTGGAAATAGATAGCCCTTTCAAAGCCTTAGATTAAAGGGAGACAACCATATGTGAATCAGGTACAGCACTGCTGAATTATCTTGTTCAACGCCTGTGCTTTCCAAATAATAGACAAGGTAACTGTACAGAATGATTCCTTTGAAGGATCTGACAAGCATGATTTATGGCATAGCCCAAAACATATTCTTTGCTTGAATATTCAGTTGAAAGAGCTTCATTTCCCCCAATTCTAATATTGTGGAATTATATCTAAATTGTGTCTTAACTTGGGAAGTCACAGGAGGGAGAATATAAATTGCACTCTTACAAAAATATACAAGGGATTTAAATTGGAAAATTGCTGTTTTGGAATGCAAGACAGCAAACTACAATTAATCACTGTTCTTCCTCTCATCAGACTTCACAGTGAAGCTTCAAGAAACATAATGCAGTATTTTAAAAGGCTCATTTAAAAGCCTTCCTCAAATATTATAAACATCTGAAAAAAAGGATATCCTCGTTTGGAGTTATAATGAGTTAATATTTGAGAACCTAAAACTAATCTGGTTTGCGTAAAGCCTCCAAATTTCTAAAAAGCTCAACTCAACGGAATTATTTTTAGATTCAGACATTTATGAAAGTTCCCTGTAATCTCCAGATGGAAGGAGAAAGTGATAAACTAGAATATTAACCCCAAGGAAACAGGTGCTTCAGATTTTGTGTAGGTTTTAAAGGATGGGTTATATTGTTCCTAAAGCACCTAATATCAGAGTTTCCTCCTCATCAACATTACAAGTGTAGGCTTTTCCAAATGCTTGATGCTCTGCTTCATGTCGCTGAGGTTCCCCATAGGCTTCCTACCTACACAAAGTCAGTTGTACATCCTCCATCTAGAACCCTCATCTCCGTGTGCCGCAGTCTCGTATGACTCAGCTTTTAAAACTCCTGAAACAGAATTGCCCACATCATTGTTTGCATAAGCAAATGTTTCCTTTGAGCAACCTGTAGCTCAGAAGCATTTTGCTAACTCTTACCTTCTGCAGGGAAGGACGCTCTTACACTTTCTGTGAGAGCATGTTTGCATTGCTAACTAGGGCCAACTGCTTCTCTTGTAAACCACGGAATTTGTCCTTCCTTAATCTTGCCTGGCTTTCCAGCAACATAACGAAAAGGCAATGCTTAACAGAAGAGTGATTTTACTTTGCTGGATGAAAAGAAGAAATATCCACACAAGTGTAGTTTCTTTTCATGTGGGGTTTGGTTTTGGGTTTTGGTGGAGTTGTTTTCTGTTTTTGTTTGGTTTTGGTTTTTTGAGGGTTTTTTTAGTCATAATTGTCTTGGTGTTATAGATTATTTTTTTTAAGGATTCCATGAGGAGGTCGATTACATATTGCATTGCTGAGTCCTACACAGCTGCAGATCACACGTACCAGAAGGGACCAGAGCTTGTTCAGCATATTCTATTGCAACATTCTGGGGATTCAGGATTTTAATAATTTCTGAATCACATCTGTAAACCTTTAAGGATAACACACTTGACCTGAGGCCATTTGCAGAAGCATTCTTTGGAAGGAATTTATTCTAATTGCTAATTTCCCCTCCTATATTTGGAGAAGGGATTTTATTGCTTAAAAGGTAGAACAATGGAATTACTTCTAGGTATTTATCCTGCATAATGACATTTTGCAAGTACACTGATCTGGTGGCTCAAGAGCAGAGAAAGGGCAAGGCAGATAGCTACGTTCACTGTAAGTCCCATAAAAGTGCCTAACATCAAGTCCAACTTTCCCATTGTTACAAGAGCATGTGACAGCTGTTTTTGAGGGGATTCATTTGCTTCTATTTAACAGTCTCAAGTGATCTGAGATGTCAGCAGAACCTATAGGACAAGTGTGTCCTTCAGGAGCAGCAGCAGCTGGGATCTAGGTGTCTAAAATGCCACTAACCACCCACGATAAGGTGCTTGGGTTGCTTCCTTAGTGCCTCAGCTGCTCAGATGTTGGGGGCTCATGGAAGGGGCCAGAGGCAAGTCAGGAATAACACGCGGTGCAATTAGGCTAGAGGAATATCTCGGAGAAAAAAAGACAACTTGTCATGAGGCATATAACATGTATTACATAATATATAAAGAGTTTTTAATACAAAGATGAAATTTTTTATTTTAAAAAATTATTATTATTTATTGGGGTGTGTTTTTTTGGACAGCAGTACCAGGACCCAGATGCGAGGCTCTGGAAGATTTTCCAGTAGCAGCAGCTGGCTCCTTGGCAGCCTCCTCAGGCAGTTGTGTTGATGCTTTGGAGTTGCCTCTGGCTCTGTCATGTAACTAGGCAGCTGAGCAGCCTCCTTATATGTTTGGATCACATTTCTGTTAGATACCTTTGATTTTAGGAAAGAGGTGCAATTTTCTTGTACCCATGCAAGATATGTATATATATGTGATATAACATAGAATGATGTATGTAGTATGATGAATATATATAATATACCAGTGTGTAGAAGCTTACAATTCCATCTATGCAATAGGAATTTTTTACTCTAGCAAGTGCTTCTCAGAGCCTTACTGAGTTATTATGGAAAAGCCTTACAAATGAATCACTGAAGTCCTGCAAAACAGGTAGAATTAAAAAACCTGAGACTGGTGCTGCCTGAAGCCTGTGCCTGCTGATGCAACCCACCAGAAGATACCATTTGCTTTGGTACTAATGTCTGATGTGAGCAGTCAGCTTGGCTAGCTGCCTCCCCTCTCCCTGCATGGGTTTATGGTACTTGTCCGTTCGAACAAGCTCTTTATTAGCTGCCGTGCTTTGCATACCTACGTATAAAAGTTCACATACTTCAGAAATTACTTATATGGCTCCAATAAAAAAATAAAGGGGGGGGGGGGGGGAAGTGAACACATGTTCACATTCTACTGTGCCATATGTTATAGTAAACTGGGTGTCTGAATTCCCATATGTGGATTTTCTTATCTCTGCCCCTTACATAACTTTGACATGAATGTCCAGATTGCCCGAGGAAAAGGCAGTAGGGTACAGTTTTAGCTCATCTTTGCCAAGGCTTTCATTGGATGCCGACAGTTTTTGCAGTGCAACTAGCTACAATAACAATGGCATTAGCAGATCTTTCCTGGTGCATTTAAAAGTGCTTGGGAAGTTGAGTGTCTTTAGTAGGGAAACTAGGCATTTTGAGAACTACATCACATTGAGTGAGCCTGCCTTTTATTGCAGGTGTCAATTTTTGCCCACAGTTGTTTCTTTGACTTAAGGGTGGCGAAACCCAAGACCAAATTAAGAAGATAGTAACCTAACTCCAACCTCAGAATGATTTATTCCCAAAGGTTAGAAAAAATCCTATGCTTTTGTAAAGCTGTCTAAAAGCTTGATAATGAAAAAAAAAATGCATAAAATTTTTAATCTTTTTGATTTTGCTTAAGAAAGACCCAGTATCATTTGCAACCATCCAACCTTTTCTTCAATGCTTCACTCACCATTGAGGAGACACATACTCCTGCTTTACTCTCCTGTCTTTAGAGGGTTATTGCTCAGGTACTGGTCGCTGTTCCTAACTGCTTCAAACCTGCCCTCAGCTGTGCCTACCCCAGCTGGTGTAGGGCTTTCTCCGAGAGCTTGCAGGGCCCAAAGTCTTAAAATAGGAATCTGGAATGGCAATGACATTTAGGCTGCAGGGCTTTTCATTAAATTAAAGGCGCTGGGGAGACTCTGATAATAGCTAAGAATGGACAAGGAAGAATTTGATCAGATAGTGCTCTTGTAATTTGATTATGTTTATGTAAGGGAGAGCTGGGACTGGAAAGGGGAGAAAAGGAGAAGAATCAACAAATAGTAAGATGACATTAGGAAGTTTTTATTTCTACTGAAGAGCTTGTAAGAGCTGAGTAATGTCAATTTTATTCTTACATGAACTGAGCTAACCTTTGGGAGTAATCTGAACTTGCCATACAACAAGGCTAGAACAGTTCTTTTCTTCCAATCCTGTTCTCTTCCTCATGCGTACGCTTTGTTAAATCTAAGAATTAATTGAATGTAGCTGCAGGAGTGAATACAAAGGACGTATGTTGTGCACATGCAAACGATATGATAGAATCCTGGATGTGTTTTTAGCTGCCTTCATGATCTGACTTGCCCAAAAGCACCGGTGGTACTATAGAAGAGGATGCCTGTGAAGCGACATGGCTTAGTGATGGCCTTGGCAGTCCTGGGTGAAGAGTTGGACTTTATGATCTCAAAGGTCTTTTCCAACCTAAATGATTCTATGAATAAGCAAAGGTTTGGATACCTCAAAAATTTCTGAGCATAACTTCAGGCACTGATATGTAGACTATGTGCATGTTTCCCATTCACAGGGAAAGAAGCAGGATTTAAAATACTCCAAAAAGATTTTGAACATTATACATGTCACTCATGTACCTTTTGGATGAATCATATTCTTTCTCGAGGGGAAGCTAAAGGCATATGCCTATGGAGAAAAGGTTTCTTTTTTTGCTGAGAATGAATGTAAGATAGAACACAGATGAAAAAAATAAAATAAATACTTAATGATAGTGCTGGACTTGAAATTAAACCCAGCAGGTGGGTAGATGCTACATGCATTTCAAAGGATACTGCAATTCCCCTACAAGAATCTGATTGAGGGCAGGCAGGGAGCTGAGGTTAGGTCGTGGCTCTCTTCTTCCATCTGTAGTGTTTTGTAAAATGAAACCCAGGGACAGAAACTTGAGATTCAGAACATCCATGGATTGTGTTTCCTTTCATTAATGGCCTAATGTATATTGTTTGCTTGCGAGGCTCTTTACTGTGTTTTATTCTGGGTGTTGCAAATGAAATCGCCAATCGCAGTGTTTGACTGGACACACAGCAGTACCACCTTTCCACCTGGGGACGCTGCTGTCAGTTGAAGTGACATACCGAGATGTTTTCACTAGGCAGCTAACTGTTACGTCTCTGTAGAATCATTGAATATCTCAGCTTGGAAGGGATCCGTAAGGATCATCCAGTCCAGCTCCCTGCTCCTCACAGGGCTGCCCAAAACTAAATGGCATGACTACATGCATCGTCCAGACACTCCCTGAGCAATGACAGGCTTGGTGCCGGGACCGCTTCCCGGGAAGCACAGAATCATAGGCTTGTGTCATATGTATCGTATGTCATGGTAGAGCACAGCAAGAATTTGACAGTACATGCAAATATACCCAAAATTAAAATTTCTTGAAGATACTTACAACTGCTCAGGCCAGCTGACCTCCCACTCATTTTCACTGTTATTGGCAGATTAAAATGGGAAAGATTGAAGTAACGTAAACCCAAATGTGCGCAGGGACTGTAGGAGGTAGAGCCATTGTTATGCCTTGTGTCTTCTATGATCTACCATGATGTAAAGCGATGGGAAAACACGCACATACATTCTGAAAGGAAGAAGTTTTAGATAAGAATTTTTGTGTTTACTTTCATGTGGAAGAACCAACTTGTAGAATTCTACGGTACAATGCTTATATCCTCAATCTTTGCTGTAATATTAGTGGCTGATTTTGAAACTCCAGCCTATTTTGTGAAATTATACCTACTCGCTATGTTAGACTCATCATGTGACAAAATATGCTACATGGACCAATCAATTCACTATGCATTTTAGCTATCCCACTCAATGAGTCAGGTTGCGTGATGCACTAATATGAAAAGTTTTATCAATTGATTAATTTTAATTTGCTGTGGAAAAAAATCAAGGAAGAGATGTTAAGGTTTTCTTGTATTGAACCTCACTCTAGTTTTATAATACCACTTGCTCAGTCATCCTCCAGGGGAACAATGCTGATCTCAGATGCAAAAAAAATATATAATTTCTCACCAGTTTTGCAAAGTATTTTTAGCAGCAGTTTTTAGTGCTTTGTTTCCAACACTGAGTATTGTCTTGGCTCAGCCACAAAGCCACCAGACTTCAATCATTTCCATTTTTCATCTCCAAGAAAGCAATTCTGATATTCTTCACCAGCTGTAGTTAGGTATAAAGGAATAGAAAAATCCTGTAAAAAATCCTGTATCCCAACTAACCAGTACTGAAACCTTGTTCTTGATTGAATTATATTAGAAATGAATGTAAACCTTATTTCTTCAAGAAGCAATCCACTGCCTGGCATGATGTTTGCGAGTGCAGAGATCTACTCTTGCAGCCGGCATTGCTGGTTTACCCCGGGTGTAGTGTGCAGTAGCCGCTGCATCACCCCGCTGCCCAGCTCTCCGTGCGATGTAAAGAACAGCACAAACACGGTGCTAGTGCAAGAATGTTTAAGACCTGCTTACACGTTTTACTGTCTTCCTTGTTGACCGTGCTCAGCAGGGAGGCTTTTAGACTTGCGAGGGAAAATGCTGTCTTTGTGAGTTTGATTTCTGCTGCACCTTAAATATTTGGTCGTCAGTTCATGCTATTACGTACCCAACTTGGGATTTAAGGGAGCACGCCCCTATGTGCAAATATAATTCCTGTGAGCGTACCTACTGAGGACAGGGTAGACCCTTTTATACCAGTAGTTTACAAATCATTAGAAATACTTATCGCACATCTGAACGATTCCTTAGTGAATACTTTGATCTAGACAGGATTCTATTATAACATGAAAACTGTAGTTGCTAAAACTGGTTTATGATTTTTGGCTGAAGTATATTTTGCTATTGAATTCCAGGTAATATGGTTTCGGGGCAGGAAAGATGTCTCTTGATGACTTTTGACTAGAAATTTTCAAAACTGAATTAGTGCAATTTGAATGCGCATGTAAATTCTACTTTAGCTTTTGGAGCCAACAAATTTCAAAGGTTGCAAATGGATTAAATGCATAAAATACAAAAGAGAAAAAAACCTACCAGCTGTCTTTTGTTGTAGTTAATTTTGTTTCAAGAAAGAAATGGAGGGAGGGAGAAAATATGAATTCCAAGAATTAACAGGTTTTGGATTGTTTTGCAAAATAATTGAATTGATAAAAAAAACTACACTAAAAATCTGCCATATAGTGTTAATAAACCTGGTCCAAGTAAAGAGAAACTGCTCATTCTGAGGTTTAAACCCTGGAACTATCCTACAGTATTTCCTTAAAAAAAATCATTCTTTCTGCTTATTAAATATATAGTTTTAATCCTTCCTGGACCTGGCTCACCTGGCTGGGCAGAGTGAAATTAATCCTTTTGTATTAACTCTATTTGAATCTTAATTGTATTGTATCAGTTAAATTATCAGTGTCTGTGGTGGTTAAATATCTAATCAAAGTGTACAATGACATTTTAGATACTCCAGACTATTTAGATTAGCTGAACAGTGGTGGTCAGTCTCATGGATTCATCCTACTCTTCTGTAATAATGGTAAAGGCATAAACCACAGTGCTACTGCAGAATAGATTGAAAAAACCTCCTCACTGCTATTTAAGATAGGTCATTTAAATACCTACTGCCCTGTCAAGTGTTTCCTCCAAGCAGCGGTGCAAAAAATTACCAAAGTTTTAATATATGGCGTGTTGTAGTTTAATGTAGGGAGTATTTTACTTCTACAACAATAATAATATGAACGGAGAGGTAAAGGTTTAGCATTCTCTGTTACTGTATTCATTATATACTGAATTCAAGTAAATTATCCCAACCAAATAAAACTTCTACAAGCTTCTTATTCTGTTCTTGTCACCTTTGGCTTGGCAGGTGCAAGGTGAATGTCATGTCAGGAATGCACTGGTAAAACAACACTTCTCTTGTAGTAAAAGCTTCGAACACTGTTGTAGTACAATAATCATCCAGGTTTTGTCAGGGCGATAAGGTGTTGGGCTCTGGTAATGTATCCTGTGATTTATAAATAATAATAAAAAATATCATTAATAACAGTTCACCATAGCATTAGCTTCACTGTGGCATAATTTCCTTGGCCTTGCAAGTTTCTCGTTGGCACAGCAACACTCAGTAAAGTTTTGGAGGATGTATGCTGGCAAAATACATGGAGCTACACATTTTAAAACTGCTAAGTCTAATTCATTACAAGACTTCATTACTTGTATTTACTATTATTTGCAACTATAAGCCATCTTTTGTAAAAGAAAAACTGTATTTTTCCATGATATATAATCTTACATCTGTTATAGAAAAAACTTAAGACACCTAACAATACCTGCAAATATATTTTCACTGAAAGCTTTGGCAGAAAAAAGAATACACAATAGGATTAGAGGAAGACAGACAACTGTTTTTGCCAATATATTCCATTTTCAGCGCTAGCTAAATGGGTAAAGATAACGGTCATGAAGCACTCTGCCAGCTCTGATTAGGATTTATCTTACTAATGCACACTTAAGAATTACTAAATTTTAGCTTCGTAAATATAGATGCTTAAAATTTGGATGTAAAGGACTAGTCAATTTACCTTTTTTTCCAAAATCCACTTTATGGATTTGATAGGTCAACACAAATTGTCAGTATTTTGCATTTAATTGGTTCTTCAAAACAAATGCATCACTTCTTAATTACTCAGTACTTTAAAGCTGTTCTTGGACTGTTATGAGCTTTAATGTATATAGGTACATAGAATACGTCATCTAATCAAACAGATTGCATTTGCTGTTAGTCAGAGCTCTCTACTATATATAGGTTTTTTATATAAAACTTTGTAAGTGAAATCTTGGTTACACTGAAGTCGATGGCAAACCACAACTGGCTTCAGCCAGGATTTCAGCCCGTGTTAAAGGACTTGCAAAATCAAAATAGCAATTATAAAGTAGAATTTTTAAATCAGATGTAACAGTCTCAGCCATTTCATTTTCATAGTCTCAGAAATACTAAATAATTATTTTAAAAAGCAGATTTATATTGCAAGATTTACCTCTTTCATCAAAACTCTCCAGTCATTGTGTCACGCTTATTGGAATAAGGAATTTTACTAGTGACATGTACAGTTATTCCTGCACAAGCAGTCCAGAGATGTAGTAAAACAGAGATGGAGAAAGACACCCTGGATGTGTGAAAAAGGTCCAATATATCAAGTGAACTATGTTGAGGTTTGCTTGCATCACCCTAATTCTCCTTCTTGGAGGAAAATCAAATAGGGAAATAAATCCTTTGTCAAGTTGCTTTTATTCAGTAATGTGGCTTGAACTAGGAATTAAATACCATTTTTCTCCATTGTACTAACAAATGGATGCACTGCTCACTTTAAATGTATGCAGAAATTCCTCATTATTGAATATCAACTTTCTGTTCAGAGCGTTTTTCCACAGTTTAGAAATCCAGCCCCTAAAATAGAAATTTATAATGTAAACGTTGATACAACATAATAGCACTCGCAGATGATATTGTGATAATCAACCAAAGCTGTTTGCTGAGGGCTTTTTCAGTACTTCAACTGGATGAAGCCTGTTCACAGCAAGGAGAGGGTGGTGGGAAGCCTGCAGAGGGTTACCTCGCCGCTGTGCAGGTAACACAACCCAATGCCGGCAGCGCTCAGTATCCTAATGTCTTTATTTCAGGTAGAAGCTTGGTTTTTCTCCCTGCGTTTTGATAAAGACACCGAAAACAAAACAGGCAATGAAAATTTAATTTGGTTAGGAGTCTTTCCTCAGATTTTTGTGGAGAAGGTTGTGTACCAAAATCAAAGCTAGCGTTTGGGCGAACATACATGAATTATGTATTTATATCTCCGAGGGTAACATTGTGAGTGTTGTTCCGAATTCTCTGTTTCAGTTGTTCTTTGAGCCATCAGTGCGCTCCTAGGAAGGTTTTCCACAGTTGTGCTCCTCCCTAACTTTCCCAAAACCTGTTATTTTTGATGAAAAGCGTGTGTGAAAGTCAATACGATGTGGCGTTGACTCTAGCAGCAAGGCTAGGTTTGTAGAGATTGAAAATCCTGTTCGATGGGGTGTGGGAGGAAACCAGCAGGTGGGCTGCCCAGCGCAAACTGGGCATACCTGGAATATTTTATTTCAGTGGGAGTTTTGTCTGAGTGCAAATTAACGTCTGGTATTTCCCACAGCAGGAAGGGTGAGTTTAAAACAGTAGGTCTTAAATCCAAGTCACTAATGAGAACGTGACGATCAGTGGAGAGACTGGAAACCAAGTCTAAACCTTGCTGCTCTGCCCTGTCTTGATTAACACAAGTATTTAATTTCGGAATCTGTAAAATTGATGGGAATGTTTGGGTGAACTCGGCAGCTCTGAAGACCTGTGTCTGCCTTCATTTTATTACTTTATTGGTGATTACACTAATCTCAATGTAAGTTTGCACAGAAATGTTATCCTTGTGCTGTACTGCTGTGCTATCCAGGTCTTTCCTTCTTCCTTAGCGCTGGATAATAGAAAGTATATTTTTATCATCTAACATCCCTGACTCTCTAGCAGTGGCATGTCACTGACGCAGACTACATTTAAGCTCTAATTTAATCAAAATGAATGTTGAAGGCCACCAGATTTCCAGCTTTTCATGCCACTGTTTTTTTCTAATATTTTGTAGAAGGATTTAAAAATTCTCTATGGAGATTTAGTATCGGGTGATTTTTTTTTTCCAGAGTTTTGGAAAAAAAACCATTTCCTCGTTAAAAAAAATGTTTATAGCATTTAGTTTTGTACAACATAAAAGACAAAATGTTAGATATGTTGAAACATATGCACATACATATATAAAGATGTATCTATTATTTAGTACCAATATAGAAGTTGGCTATAACTCTCAGTAATGCAAATGCCATAGCAAATACATTACAAAGCACCAATTGTTTCTGGTATTATGCTAGATTATTGACTTATTTTCATCACTAGTACAATGAATCTGGAACTTTACCACTTTCGTGACTATTTTCAGCAGTCTTCATCCTTTTCTTCTTTCTTTCCTTTTCCTTTAAATATACTGACCTTGTATCTTCCAGGGTCATAATGCTGCTAGAGGGCCAAATCACATTTGGCTGTTTAAGGCCAGAAGGACTTCCCTTGCTTAATTTTTTTTTTTTTCTTTACTTGCACAGAACAAAAGTTTGTGACGAAAAGGGCAACAGTGAAGAAAAAAAATTAAAATGTTGAGCCATTACATTTATTTTTAAAACCTTCTTAAATTTAAGGGTGTATAAATCAGATAAAATATGTCAGCTAAAGGATGATAATGTGCTAGAGAACCGTGGTATTATCGTGTCTAAATCTCATGATATTCTGCTCATGTTTTGGTGAGTATTTAATAAAAAGCTTTTGGAAAAAAGTGCGAATTTTGGGAGGTAACAATAGCGAACAGTAGTACTGTTTGTTTCTTATGCAGGGAGAAATCATAGCTACGTACATTTTAACCAGTTACAACTAGAAGATTTATTGTCTGAAAGTATAAGAGGAGGGTAAATATTAGTTTCAGAGAGGAACAATTTCAAATAATACAGTGGTTTCTGTATTAAATTAAATTACAGTAGAACTAGGGCACAGTAGCTCAGCTGCTGCTCCTCCCACTCTCTGCGTGGCTCGAGATGGCTCCGTTGGTGACTAATGCCTTGTCTGTCTTTAAGGGCTGTTAGAAAGGGGTGGAAAACATGGGGAAAGAAAACATGAAGTCTGTGAAATTCCAGACAAAAGGTCCAGCCTGAGGCCTGAGCACGGGTAATCATCAACGAATACGCAGGCAGGAATGTTGTGTGCAGCAAAGGTGCGCGGCGTTTGCCACCTTGTGCAGAGCTTCGTGGTTGGCACTGTGGGGTGGCTGGGGCGTCCTCCCACCATGCTCATCCCAGCTTTCCCCCTCCCACTGCAAGCTGGCAATTTTCTCCTTTACTACTTCCCATAGGAAAAACTTCTATGTTTCAGCAAAGTAGAAACTTTGCGCGTGTTTGGCTTATTTTTTATTATAATAAAAGTAAAACCCACAGGGCGAAAAGTAATTTTTTTCTTTGAAAAAAAAAAAAAAAAGGTTTAACAGCTGGGAATTTGGAAAAGTGAGTGGGAAAAAAAAAAAAAAAGAGTTTAGCTCAATTAGCTGCTGTCATTCAGTAGCTTCCTCCTGGGATAACTTCATTTCTTTATTCTATTGTGTAGACCTAATTCCATTGTCATGAAAGAGAACAGACGAAAGGAGTTAAAGAAGTCTTAACTACAGCAAATCTAGTATATTAATTTTCCAAATTGTACCAAAAGAAAAGGGTGCTGTTTCTGTCCTGCAGTTTGTGCTTAGAAAGCTGTTTAAGACATCAAACCTATGTGAGTGTCCGTCACGCTCTTCACCTTGGGTGGATGCAAGTTCCATGAGACACTGGTGAGCCTCTGTAGACACTGAAGGTTTCTAGGATTCCTACGTAAAATAAAATAATACTCTTGAATGTACTTTCATAATGTGTCTGCAGTAAATAAAATTTGGCTTTTAGAATTTCTAGGTTTCAAACCTTTAAGCAATGCCGTCATTAACCTGGGTAGCCAAAGGAAAAGCAGTTCAAGGTTTCCACTGCGAGCCTACAACTGTATCACGGCACGGAGCACGGGGCTCTCAGGCTAGCAGTCTCACTGGTCCGAGGAAACATAGCCATGCACCTGGACATTGCAGAGGGATGCACAGACTCAGAACTTGGCTGTTATTCTTCCTCTCTGCACTCTGAAGCTGTGTGAGCCTTCACAGGTTCAGGACAAAAGACTGTACTTGGCTTTTTTGGTTTGCCCGTCTTTTGCTATGCTCTTCAGGTAAGCTTTCCATCTGTTCCTCTAGGTTCTTCTTTCCCCCGACCATATGTGGAAAGTATCTGTTGGAGTTGGCAGCAAGCTTGTGTCTGTTGAAACAGTGATTGCTGTCTAACTTCTTCCTTCACTGCAGAGCTTTTCAGATGTGCAGTTTATGCCCTGGCCAAATTCCCAAAGGGAGCATTCCCCGCTTCTCTCACTTGCAGGGCCCCCCCGAAGGTAGCTGGGAATGACCAGTTGGGGTGGGAAAGCAGACATACTTCTGCACTGTATCTGCTAGACCAAGGTTGAACATTATCTCCGTGCTGTTTGAAGCAGGACTTAGCCATGGTCTCCCACCTACCAGGAGGGCGTTTCATCCATCTGGCTACTGGAAAGCCTTGGTAAAGCTCTCTGTTGAAGTTATTTCATATTCCGAGTAGTTCCATATTCATTGGGTGAGGGAAGGAGAAATAGAAGAGGAATTACCGTAGTTTGATAATTAAGGCATTCATTCACACAGGACATCCAAATTCAAGCCCTTTGTCCCTTCCCCTGTGAATACGGAATGACTCGTACGTACTGAAGCAGCGTTAGCAGTTTGGCTGTGCAACACCTCAGGGGTTGGTGAGTCGGGCTGTCCTTTGGGACGTGGAAAAAAAAATGGTCCAGGATCTCACAGCAGATCAGCTACAAAAGGGATCTGAAACGGGTCTCTTGCCTAATCGCTCAGCTTTTGGGTACAGTAGATTGAACAGATGCTGGATAACCTTTCCTCTCGTATTAATTAAACCACCCTCTAAATAAAATGAGTGTACTGACAAGATGATAGAGAGCACAAGTTTTTGGTTGGTTTTTTGTTGGTTTTTTTTCGTACGTCTCTCTCTGAATGATAGAGTACTTGAGTGGCTTCACTTTAAAACATGCACATGCTCTGTACTTCACTGTCATTACTAGATACGTACTTGCAGTTGAAAACAATAAGAATTCCATGCCTGCTCAGTACTGAGATAATAATATCCCAAGCACAATGGCCAGTGAGCTTTCGTGTAGGCAGAAATTAAAATATCTCATGCTGTCTAAATAAGTGGTAAAGGCTGCATTTACATGGAGGCTCCAAATAATGTAAAATAGTAAACAGTTCTATGTCAGTTGGAAGTAATGAGGTAAACATCAGCCAATGCAAGAGCCCCGTTTAGGTGCAGCACAGCAAAAAAAATCTGGATCTGAGGAATATCAGAAACACTCTGTACTCAGTAACAGTGGTTGAATGGATATTAACAGTAGCTATGCCTACAAAAATAGAAAGTGTTAAGTGTTGGTTATATACAATCCTTTGCATACCTACCTTAGTCCATATAGGATCGTTGCTAATTATTATCAGCATTCATTTAGTGAGTTTATTTCCCTTTGCAGTCCATGTTCAGAGAAGGGATAAAATGCTAGTTGTGATTAGTGTGCATAATGTGTGAATAAGACAATCCTATACAAAAATAATAGTCTACAGTGCAATTTTCAGATTAGATCTCAGTCTGAAGCTCTTGAGAGTAAATACACCTCAAACTTTTCAATCCTCTTTTTGAGGAAATTGGAAAATTCTGTTCTCTGCTGTCTTACAGTGCTACAGACAATGCACATTGAAGAGAAAACAGGGAAATAATAGCTGTAGTTACATCACTTCTTGCCTTTGAGATATATACATTTATAGGGCACATGTGACATTTTTTATATTCTTGGAGTGGGACTTTATTACTCAAATGTTTAAATATAAAATAGCGAAAATGTTTTCCTTCTCTCAGTTTTCACAGATGTTCTTTATTTTTAAAGTAAATATCAAAGACACTTTGAGCCAAATTCTCATCTCAGTTCTATCCAACCAAGCCTGCCAGTTTCAGTGCACTTGCTTAAGCATGTCTGATCATGGTTTTCTCCCCTCTCATATTTTCCCACCTATTCTCACTGTCATGCTTCAGTAAAGCCCAAGTTCCATATCTAATGTTGGATACCCTTAGCACAATCCCATGTGGCTCATACTGCCAAGTTGCTTTTTTTTGGTTTTCTTACAATAGCAAAAGACTTTGATCTTTATTTAAAATTGTGAAAAAAACCCTACAGATTAAAGAACAAGAATGTCAGAGTTGCTGCAAGCAGAAGATTTTATCAAAATATCTAAAAGGCAAGGGAAGAGGTGGTGGTGGGGTTTAATTTTCTACCTTGGGCTGGTAACAGGAGTGGAAACTGCAGTTTTCGTGTCCACAGTCGGGCTTTCCCGTATGTTAGTTTGGCATATATTTCCATATGTTTTAGCAAATGCATGGTAGATTTTTCTGTGGATGCAGCCTTACATTCTGTCTTTGTTATTAAAGATGGTATGTCTTTTACATGGAGACTTCTAGCCAGATATACCTTCATGGCAAGCCTTTAGAAGACAAGGCATGAGACAGTTCCACCTTTTTCTTCACTGAATTTCACAAGGGAGCTACTATCTCATATTAGCTCTATTTATCTGTAAATAACAGAGAAGACATAGTAGAAGGCATAACAGGCAGAGAAAATGTGTTCTTCATGTAATATGCTAGATTAAAATCTACTCTCAATGCTTGAGTAAAATGTAATTAGCTCAGGGTTTAAAAGGGCTTAAGCTCTGGTGGTGTTATGTCACATTAAATGATTTAAGCTGCAAAATTTTAAGTATTTTTGACCTTGTTTGAGCTGAGGTACCATTTCCCTCAGCGGAGAAAGCATTATGGTGGCACTGAAAAAATTTCAGAATTAGCATTACGTCTTAAATTTAGTCATACTTTAACCAGCTTGGAAGGATTCAGAGAAGTCCCTGTTATTGAGTTTGAAAACCATAGCATTAGCCTAGATTTTTTTGTAGGAAGACAAATGTAGTAGGAACCTGATCAAGACTAGTCATAGTCACATTATATCAGATCAAACTTATCAAATTCAGTTGTATTAGATGTTCCTCTACTAAAACCTTCTGCTAGGGGAAAAATAAAAAAAAAAAGGTTTCTTCCTTAGTGTTCCCTACTAGCAAACCAAGAGGTTTTACTTTTCGGTCAGTGGTACCCAGGCTAAGCGGGGCAGCCCATGCTGTCACTGATGTGAACGGAGGCACAACATTCCTAGCCTAGCAGCTGTGTGCCAAGTAAGCTCCAGATCCGTGCATGTCGGTCTCTATACATCAATCGGTGTGAACCCATCTGCATATATATATATATATATATTGCACAGTGATGAGTATTAAATTAAGCTGCGTGGGCTTTTCACGCTTTGTCTGCATCGGGTTTCTCATGGTTCAGTGCCCCGGCCCAGTAATAGTACCCCATCAGCAGCGAATATAAAGGAGGGGTGAGGGTAGGGAACAGCCAAATAAACCATGAACATGGGTGAATTAGGGACATTTGGACAAACAGCAACAATTTTGTTAGACATACTTGCCTGTGGTAAGGGGCTCTGTGGGGGTGAAACGCTGGTCAAAATAACACCAGTTCACAACACTCGGGCTGGTGTACAGTAGGAAAAGAAGTGTATGTAGCACCTGGAAGACGGCTGGTCAGATAGCTGAGTGTGGAAGCCACTTAGAAGGGAAAAAAATAAGGAAGAAATGGGGAAATTGAACAAAGAATGAGCATCTAGGTCAAAAGAGTAATGAGTTTGCTGTTCTAGTCTTTAATACCATCCCTACTCATTTCATGCATGCTTTCTTTTCTCTGGTTGAACCTCTTTTGCACACTGGTGGTTTACACTCTCCTTAAATGCTATGATCAACCCTGCCTGAACATGGTTACTTTTAGGTGACTGGCTCTTTGTAGGAAGCCTCTGTTGGTAATCAGTTGGTATTCTTCCTCCCTCACCCAGCTTTAAACACAGGTTCTTTTTGATCCTTTTGCGTAGATGGTTTTCATCTTCATAGAGATAAACCTTCTGCCAGCAAATACTACTACGGCTGATTACAAATCTCCATTGCACTTAGTGTCCATTAAAAAACCTTGGTGAGCTAGTTGGGTTTGTGGTTGTTTGGGTTTTGTTTTGCGTTTTTTTTTCAGTCTTTAGTGCCTCAGTGCTGCTCTGTCAATTCCTTTATAGAAAGGTTGTGGCTATAAGGTGACATGTATGATTAGCACTGTTATTTTCAGATGTATATAGTTTTGCCCTAATCTTCAGTGCTATAAAAAAGTCTGAAAAAAAAATCTGAATTTTTACATTATTACCTCTCATTATGCATTTTGCATGAACATTTGACTTCTGAAATCTGTAATTGGTTTATCAATGATATACAGATTATAACTCAAAAAAGAAACACCTCTAATATTATCAAAGATGACAACTGTTTGATAAATTGATAAGCAAGTTTAATAACCTGCTTCATTAAGTAGAAGCAGAAATTAAGCTGCAGAGACGTTTACATGTAAAAACAGAAAGTCAATTGTTCAGTGATTTTTAAAATTATAATAACAAACCTATTACCAAATGAAGCAGTCTCTTTGGCTGTCCATCTCTCAGTTGCACAGAAGAGTAGTGCTTAGTACAATGAGATCAATTAAATAGTAGAGAAAATGTGCCATTTTACAAATTACTACCAATTACTCTAGCTTCTTTCTGAGTTATGGGGTCTGCCAAGATTCCTTTGAAGTTCCTTTTGGAAGCTGCACAGTCGCAATCAAGATCCAGCAATTTTTAATTCAATTAACCATCATTTCCTAAGTTCATGCAAAGTGACAAACCCTAAAACGTTGGAAATATATTTTTTTTAAACTTAATGTACTTACCTTTCCCATTTTGCAGGCTCTCATTGCCAAACTTTAACACAGGTTATTTCTTACAAGCATTCAGATCAGAAGCAACTCAAGCACTGGAAATCACACAGAAAATACTTGTGATGGTTTTTGCACTGAGTTGTTCCAGACCTTTTAAGATATTCTGATGGTGTGCAGACAAAATTATCTTTTTTTAATATTTTTGAGATTATTTTCTCATCTTAGTTATCCAGACCCCAGACAATTTCTCTACTAATATTTTTTGCTACAATTGAGAGATCCATCAAGGTTTGAAGCTCCCAAACCCCACCTTTCAGTGGCCTTGCTTTCTACATGGATATGCCATATACCTCCCAAACCTGATTTCCATTTTTAAGAGTGCTGAATTTTCAACTTGTTTGTGCAATTTTGTCTCAGTTTTAGGCTTCTGCACAGCAGACAGCTCCCTGGATCAAAAATGTTGCACAACGTGCATTAGGCAATATTAAGGCCAGCCAATTAAGTGCTGCTTGAGTAGATGAGTATCTCCTTTATCATTATATGCCATCAGCTTTCTAATCCCTTCAGGCAATGAGTCTAACATTTATTTTACATTCCTACTATACCTATAAAAATGCACCCTTCTTCCTGAGCCTTGCTACATGCTTTATTTTTACATTGCATGCTTGACTGTCACTCGCTGTACAGTGTCAGAGAGAAGAATGTCACCAACACTGAGAGGAATATGAGAGCCAATTCCTCTAATAACTCTCAGCAAATTTACATGCCAAGAAAACGCCTTGCAAATTACTGATAGTCATCGGAGTAAAACAATTTTTTAAGAGGAAATGAAGTCTTCATATTTTTAAGTTTGATTAGGTAGATCAGGAGAAAACAGTTTCCAATAGACAACAAAACAAAGAAACAAGAGAATTGTTACGGTGTGGGAATGTCTTTAGGTTGAAAAACTAGTAATGAGTTGATCAGGATTGCTAAAGGAATGAGTAGCTGCTGGTGATGGCGTTTTGTTTTTGGGGTGGTTTTTTTTCTTTTAATGCAAGATTGATTTCTGTAATATTGTTTCACACCAATACATTCTGATTAGCAGATACTTCTGCTCAGAGCTTAAATCCTGATCTTTCATAAACAGCTCCATGGGGAGCACTAAGCCTTTGGTCTTAGCCACTTGCCCGATATCCCCGGGAAACCAAAGCTCAGGCTCCAGAACTCAGGTCTTAATTACACACAATACTTCTACAGGCAAACTCAAGGTATGTCCAGGAGTATTTTAGACTTGAAGAGCAAGTTAAGCTATCTGAGTAGACACAGTTTCAGATCCTTTCAGTGCATTTTGCATTAATCAGCTCTAATTCTGTAGCTTCCCCCTGCTCGGAAGGCTCTCTGATGTATTCTGGTACGGTACAGGTTTTGCTGTGTTTCCTTACTTGTATCTGCAGTCTTATTTGCTATTATCATAAGCTTTGATAAGCTTTCAAACTTTCTGTCATTACCTTGTTATGAGTTACTACTGAAAGGTGATTCTGATGAAAAGCAGAAAAGGGAAAGTGCCAGCTCACATGCTGAGATAAGCTATTTAATCACCAGTTCTTTCAACTGTGGATGTTTAGAATTAAGAAATCGTTATTTTTTAAAAAATCATGACCTAATATTTAAAAAAAACCATAAAAATAGGTCAGTGGTGGATAGCCTGGATCTGTGTGTGAATGGAATCAATTCAGGTATTGTACAACAATATTTGATGTGAGCTTAATGTACTTTCTCCAGGTTTTAAAATAATTGTCTTCTCTTATCCTTCATGAACGCATAGGAAATTCCTCAATGGTTAATGTGAAATAATGACATTGAATGACAAAAATGACAAAAATTTTCTAAAGGTTTCGTGATATGATTCTTGATAACTTAGCTTCCTGTAGTGTTTTAGTGCTTAATTGTGGGACGATTTATCCACAGTATGTGTTGACAAGGAATATTTTTATGCAGAAGAATAATACTGTTATCTTCTTGCTTTGATCTTTTCTCTCTACTCCCTTAGTAGTTTTCTGTTTTATTTACAGAAGTAAAATAAAAAAAACACTAATTGTGTGTGTGTGTGTGTTTGTTTGTTTGTTTCATAGTTTTACAACCCACCTTATTTATCTAGTTCTTTATTCAGAACTTATGGTCACTGTTTTTTTGCATTGTAATATATTCAAGATCAGCAGCAGGATATATCTAAACCACAGGAGAAAAAGTCATAAAATTAGATACGAACATATAAAGCAGGGGGAGATGAGGAGAGCTGTGTCACATATGCTGGAATTATTATATATACTGGAATATTATACATACTGGAAAATTACATATACTGTGCAACAACCACAGAATGTGCGGTATATTATATTCACAACACTTTGAAAATATTGGGTCTGTTTATATGAGTGAACAGGTTTTAAACCCATAGAAATGGCTTTACAGGCATGTTCTTAGTTCTTTACCTTTATTTATTGGAATTTAAATGTATTATACAAGAACAAATCTTTTTATAGATACTGCAACAGATGGTCAAACACCATGCTTACCTACAATGGTATCCAAAATTAGTGTGGATGGTTATATCATCAAAGACAATAAAAGAACAAATGTTCACAAGCAAATCTTAACCATCAGAGGCCCAAAGTACCCTGCAGCCATCCTGTGGGCCAGGTCAAGTCCAGGTTCTGCACCTAGTGCTCCCAAACTCAGAAAAGTCTGTTCGATGAAGAGAGGGATTGGAGATCCTCCCAGCTGAAACAAGTCATTTTGTGTAAATGAGTTTCGCTCACGTCAGCTAAAATGATGTAATATTTGTTTTTCATATCATGGCTTTTAAAAACCCGATTTCTAAAGTAGTGTTTTTAAAACCTTTAAAATGCCATCGCATCTGAAATCATAAAATACAAAGTGTTTTCATTTGGCTAGGAAAACTTGTTTATAGGTAAGCCACAACAAGCATTTCTTTTGAGTTTGGAAAAAAGCCAGCAAGTCAATTATTTGTGCAGCTCTATTTGCGGCGACAGAAGCTGTCCCTAACTTCTGTACCACTGCAGAGGCAAACGCCGCTTCTGGGGTGGGTGCTTCTCTTGGGGATAGTTGTCCATAGTCGGGATACTCCGAGCTGGCCTGATTGGTGGGTACTTACAGAGTCAAACCAGGACGTAATAACGCCTGAACACCTACCGGTGGAGAAAGTGGAAGAGAAGTTGGCTGTAGCAGCCCTCATCTTTTCCCAGGCGATTCCTCTGAAGGTGACTGCAGGTTGGGCAGAGATAAGGGGAGGCCATTGCACCTCTCTGGCATCGGCCGAATCAAATTGTGCAGCTGTTGTCTTGCCCTGTAGACAGATAACACCATTCTTCAGTATATTTTCCTTTCAACACCAGTGTTAGGGCTTTCATTGTTGCTCTAAAACAAATCACACTCAATCTTGAAACCCTAATTCACTCAGGTGAAGATTAGACTTGACCCATTGTTTTGGCTTTTGAAGCACTTGCCTTTGTATCTATTGTCTGTCAAGTTTCCCAGGGCGTCTATTCAGCACCATCTCCCTGAAGTGACTGGTTAAAATTAGTCTGTGTTTCTGTGCCTCTGAGTTGGGGGGAGTGGAAATCAAGAGAAACGCATCCATATTATATTTTAGAACAAATACAAATATAAGAAATTATTAACTGTCTCATATTTTTCTTTGTCTATATTTATTACGAATCTCTCTGTACCAGGGCTTGGTTGGTATTTATTGTTCACAGTTGATATTTGCTAAGATACTTCATAATGCAAACTTACTGATTGCTTAATTCTAAACCTCCTTGGGATTCATAATGTTTTTGACAGGTTTGCAATTATTTGAAAATTGTAAAATACCGTGAAAATTAACAGGACTGATTTGAAAAATGACATTAGAAAAAATCATAGACACCCTTTAAAGGTAGCTGTTGTTTAGTATTTGTTCATGCCCTTTAGGTAATTTTAGCCTTCAGTCTCACCAACTGAATCACAAGTGAACCTCATTTTCACTATTGTTTTGTTTGGGTTTTTTTAATATATGCTGTGTTTACTCACAGTAGAAAACAGAAAGGTAATTAAGGAGGGGAAGGGGAAATAGATCTTTTTCTCTGCTTTGGAGAGGAATAACTGAGATACCAGTAATAATGCTAGCCAGTATGGAGCGCATTCTAGCTTAATTCCATGTGCACGCTTTCCAGCGTCATTATCACCACTGCTAGTGTCACTGGTTCTGTATGAGAATTAGTATGAGAAGGAGCATGTACAAGAAAGTCAGTGGGACTGTACGGCAGACAAGCACATCTCACTTGACAGCTGAAAGCTCCTAACTTTTCAAAAATCATCACGAGAAAGCATTTGTGAAAATAGCCTGGTGTAATGAATCAGGAACGTAATTTTTGAGTACAGATGTTTTTAAAGGATAAATCAGCCCTACTAGGCTTCAAGTGACTCCAGCCTGAATAGTCTCCACTCAAAAGTTATGCAGACCACTGAAAGGCATCAAATGGGAATGCCCATCAATATCTCTTCCATCAAAACCCAGCTGAGAAGTGCTGCGTAGCTTCTTCTGCCTCCCCCTTTCCCGGCTGGCACGCTTCCAGCAGGTCTCTGGCATACACAAACTGCTGTCGCGTGGAGGTGACGGACAGCAGAAGGGGACAGTTATTCTCATGCCCTGTGCAATTCTTCAGAACTCATTCCCAATACTTCGTATTTCATGCGGCAGGAGAGGAGAGCAGCGCTTGGCTCACAATGACACTGCTCAATTCAGTAACACAAGCTTTACAGAACAAAACCCAACACTTAATTAATCTGCAACTGTGACTACGTTATCATGACTCCAACTCCTTAATACTCTACCACCATTCATAGTCTGTCAGATACTTCCACGATAGTAAAATATCAGATGTGTTCATTAGAAAGCTTCTTAACACAACCCGTAAGTCCCGGCCACTCTCCTCGTGGAGGGGCTTCACGTTCAAATATAGATGTAAGGCTATAAACCCCCAAAGGATTGCTGTGATTTCTAACCCTGTCAAGCAACTTGGGTTGATTTTCATTTCCCAAGGAAAGATAGGATGCTTTCCTGTTGTTTTGGGTAAGCCCAGAGGATACTCGTCTATTCTAGCTGCATTTCACCCCACTACATTTTCAGAGTTATATATATATATATATCTATGTATGTATGTATTATTAATATTATATTCATATAATGTTATAATGTGAATATACAAAGACAAACTTGTAACTTAGGGCACTGAATTTAAAAAGAAGAATATTAAAAGCACCTCCCCTGTGTGAACAATGGCAGGAATCCCTGTAATTCAGATTGCATCCAAGTAGTGAGTGCCAGAGCATTCCCATGTCTGGAGCAGATCTCTTTTAGGATGAGATCTCTCATCCTGACCCCTTGGGGCACAGCCTGGTCCTTGGGTTCTGTGGCCAGGGAAGCTGAGCCCATAGACCTTGGAACCACCAAGCCCTCCAAACCGCTTCCTGACCTGACTGTCCTTGTGTATGTTTCTGCACTTGAAGAAGAATTTGGCTCCCTGTATTCTAGGTTGAATGAAAAATTTTTTAAAAAAAAAACAAAACCAAAAAACAAAACAAAAACAAAAAAAAAACAAAAAAAAAAAAAAAAAAAACCAAACAAAACACAAACAAAAAACCCCAATCCAACAAACCAACCAACCAACAACCCCCCAAAACCCCAACAATTAAAAAAAAAACAGAGAAACTTGGGAAGGCTGTTGCTGAAAGGCAGTTTGGCCGTGCCGCTTCCAGCCCGCTGCAGTACGGATCCGTGGCCCTGGTTTCACAGCCGCCCAGGAATTTTGTCACAGCGAGGCTGCCTGCCTTTCAGCTCAACCGGCATTGGATTAGCCTGCAAAGCCAGAAGAACCTTCTTCTTAGGGATATTATCTGCGTGGTATTAGGATCAGATAAAACTAGATTACAGTGAGCATTTGGTTAATTTTTTCCCGTGTTTGCCATTCTGCAAAAAGACAGTTGGACTGCTTTTTAGTATAGCACAAAGATTTTGTTTCCTGCATTGTTAATTTAATTAACATATTTAATACCAAAATGGGCTTTATGCTTGTACTTTCTTAATTTACCAGCCAGCGGCTCCTTGTGTATAAACTGTTACTGCTGTGTTGGAATCAGTGTATGTTTGTGGGCTTGCATCAGTTGAGCACTTGTCTGTGTATATTTTAGTCTTTCCTGAAATTCTTTTTCTAACTGTGACTTGATCTCCTTTTGTTAATCTTGTAATCTGGAAACAGTAACTTCCAATTACCCTTGTTTAATTTAGACTGCATTTCCATCTAGCTGAAAATAAGGATAATAATATTTTGCCTTTTAGGATAAATAAAGTTTATTAGTTGAGGTTTGTATGGCAAAACCCACTCTAACAATAGGAAATACTTAAAAACATTTTAAATGCAAGGAAATATTACATCAATGAAGAACATAAAGATGTCATTTAGGGACCATATCTTAATCTTAAAATATACATCCCATTCTCCATGGAGGGTCACAGAATTATATCAGTATGCGGAATAATTGTGTGATTTACACTACTTCACATTGCTGTAAATGAGTAAGTGAGAGGTTCCTGAAATCAAAGCTCAGGAAACCTTGAAAATTGAGGGTAGGAAGGAGAAAGAGATTGATGCAATTACAGGTCCTATCAACAGTTTCAATCTGTCAGCCACATTGTTACCTGTAAACTATTTTAAGGTGAAAAAAAAAAAAAATAATAATTCCTAGTGAACTGTTCTGAAAATACAATTTCGTAGTGTTAATCATGCAATAGTAGGTCTGAGTGCTTAAAGCGCATTATAGATGTCTCAGAAGGCTACCATAAAGCGTGCATTTAGTAAAGGAGACTTGACCAATCCTAAGCATTCCAGGATTATTTAGCTAAAGTCTTTCTAAAAATGGCTTGGTGTTTTGGTTGTGGGGTTTGGTTTTTTTGTTTTTGTTTTGTTTTGTTTTTTAATTTAGTAAATTACTGATGAATAGGACATTACTTCAAGATTTATTACCTTAAACAGGAAAGTATGCGAGCAGAAGATTTCTTGGAGGCTGCTGGGATCCTCTGAAATGTTGCAGAGGATAATAAATATATATTTATTTTGCATAATATAATGTTTAACTTTGTGTGTTTAACTTTGTTTAACTGTGTGTGTTGTGGGATAGAACAAAATAACTTTGATCTTTCCATTTGAAATGTATTCCATTTCAGTTCTGAAGCTTTTCTGAAATGTGATGGAAAAAGCCTCACTTTCCTTTTCAAGAAAAGCAGCACTAAATTTAAACATCTATTTCATAAGTATATTAAGAGAATAAATAATTGTGAATTACCAGATTTTGCTCTCATGGATTCTGCAGTCGCTTGAGTCCAGTGATAGAATTACAGTCTGGTGAGTCAAATGTTCCTAGGTTTATTTTGCATTATATTATGCATTTCTGTTTCTGGGTCCTCTGCTTCTTTTCATACTCTGGTTCTATTTTCTGCACATCCCTTCAATACCCTTTTGGTATTTCCTAGAGATGGTGATGGCATCCCATTGGATAGCTTTTTACACATTCCTTTAGTGATGCTGATTCTTGAATTTGATGGGTATGACACTGCAGCTGTGAATCTGATTAGGTAATAATGAGGTTTATTTTTATCCAAACGTTATTTTTTTCCATCACAATTCTTGCATTATTTAGATCTTTAAATTTCTAGATTTATTCTCTTATCCTGCTGAAGAATCTGGAATAGAACCATAAACCAAGATTGTTTTTAAATCTTTATCTAGAAAATTGCGGAAAGGTACCATAAAGAAGGAAGGTAATGCAGAAGGTATCAGGAAAGACCCACATGCTTGAGAAGCCTATTTTGAGATAACTGCATTTCCCTTCAACAAACACTATCAGCAGTGGAGGAGTGAACTGCAACAGGTTTATTTTTAAGTTGTGGGAATTCATTTACAATATGGATCAAAGGAAGCTGTTTCTTTGAAGAACAGTGGACGGGGAATTACTGACAAGAGAGTGTCCTGCTGAAAAGAAATTCAATAGTCATGATGATCTCTAAGAGATTTAATAAGTGAGGGCCAAGTCTTGAGGTACTTTACATACTAGCAGAAAGGCAAAGTCTTCTCCGAAGGGGGAGGTGTAAGCTGCAGGAACTTGTTTCTCTCACTCTTTCTATCAGTGCGACTCTCCAGGGAGAGAAAGAAGAAATTATGAGTATTAGGAGACTTGTCAAGGGTGTACCAGATGGAGATTTACAGAGACGTAACTTCAGGAAAGGACAGGGAATTTCTACGCCTTCCTATCCTCAGTAAAAATACATCATAACTCTCTCTCTCTCCTGTATTGAGACTACACTTTCCTCCCTCATAGCTATTGCAAGCAAATTTCACTCAAGCTTTAATTTGAAATTTTATATTAAGTTCTTTCAGTTATACTTTAGTTCACTTTTGAAAGTTTCACGCACAGTTGTACAAGTCTGTTCCCTGGGGGCTTCTTCATTCAGTACATGCAGGGGGCTGCGTGTGGGTTCAGGTAGGACACCATGGTATCCAACTCTCTGAGCCACTCAGGGATAAGCAGCAGAGAAAAAAAATTATTTAAGAGCACAACGTTGAGAATATTGCTCAATAAAATATTTTAATTCAGTAGAGAATTCAAAAGATTTGAAACTTAAAGTTTTCATAAATAGCATGACTGAAGGTGAAATCCCGTGAGAACGGACTGTTTAATGAATGGTATTGAGCCCTCTGGGTCCAGGAGCGTGACAGTGTTTGACTCTCTTGCATGTTACAGGTCATAGCAAATAATGTGGTACAGCCTTAGGAAATAAGGTGTAACCATGACAATTTTTGTCCGTGTTAAAAGCTGGCAAATATACACACACATATACGTGTGCATCTATATGTCAGCTAAAAGTTCCTATCACAGGCTACTTTTCTAAAACCAGAAGCGGATGATGCATTTTCTTTTCTACTCGTCAAAAATCTTTGTGCTTGACGCATTTTCTTCTATCTTGAATTCATTTGGAGTTGTTTTGTTTTGTGATCTAGAAGAGGAATTTAAGGTGAAGTGATATTTGCTTTCCTATTTGTTTATTTACTATTGGCCTAGTTAAGGTTGGTTATTCTCATTTTTGTTTTTTTAAGAAATGCTTCAAACAGGCAAATAGGCCTGTCATACCTAGTAACATCACATATGGGGCAAAAAGAGGATGCTGATAAGAAGTTTATTCCTACTTATTTCTGCACCAACTCTGGGCAAGGGGAGGCCTAGAGAAGAATATTTTCATTTCTGCAGTTTAACAATTTCCAGCACAAATGATTGCGTGCGGGAGTCCTATTCAGAGAAATATAAAGATGAAAGGGACTGCGGGACATCAGCCCGGTCCTGAAAAGATAATCGGTTATATTTGAGTAGTTCTAGAAAGACTTGCGTCTGCGCTGTTCTGAAATAATTCTGACAGTGGAGCCTGTGCCATCTTCTAGGTGATCTTTTATAGCACTTCCCTACCCTTACCGTTGAGATGGTTTTCATAATACCTACCCCAAATCTTAATTTCTGCAATTTAGAACATTTCTTTTTGTCCTATCCATCATTGTTATTGAGAACAGGTTATTTCCTTGTTCTTTTGAAACAGCCTTTCATGTGTTTGAAAGCTATTATTGTGTTCCATCTCAGTTTTCTGCTCTCTAGCCTAATTCTTTCAAGCTTTATCGCAGCTCGTCTTCTCTAGGCTCTGGTCATGTTGCTCTCCTCACATTTCTCTCAGTTGGCTCATGTCTTCCTGGAGTGTAATGTCCATATTTGTAGCTGGTATTCCTGCTGAGGCTTTATTAATGCTGAGCTGAAGGGAAGAACCGCTTCACCTTTCTGCAGGCTATACTTGCGTTTGTACATTGCGATATGCTGTGAGCAGATGCCGACTCACGGTGTCACCCTCAACCACGCTTGAGTGTGGAGGCTCACATTAAGGCTAGGTGACTGGAGAGAAAAGAAGTACCGATCATTTTACCCTCCCACATAACTATTAGATAAATATCATCAAGGTTTATTGAAGACTGATCAACTGGAAAGACAAGGAAAAAGTCCTCATGAAGAAAAACCCTTTTGCTGTTTACGGTAGCACGGTATCAGCGATCAGCATTTACTGATTTCAGAGCCCTTGACTCATCCTATTTATCAACCACTGGAAATTTGGTACTCTTTCTTATCAGGAGAGAAATCATGCACTGCAAATTAACGGCCAGGTTTGTGTCAATGCTCTGTGTTTTCTTAGTCCTTGTGTTTATAGCCACCTAGGTCAGAAAATTGCCTAATGAGGTTTATGTAGCTAAGGCTAAACATTGATGAAATCTCTGCTGATCTCATCACTATGACCCAAAGCCTCAGTGGCACGGCAGTTTATCCTTTTCATATGAAGAGATTAAACCAGAGATTCAAAATAAATTAACAAAAACTTAACCGTTGTTTACCACCTGGGTATGTATTGAGTAGTGACGCAGGAATTCCCTGCTGCTAGTCATATTTACAACCATTTTCCTGACCTGTAACAGAACTGGAAAGGAAGAAGCAAACTTCTTCAAATGCATAATTTGAATTTTCCTTCTGGAAAACTCATCTTGTGAATCTGCTTATTTCTGAGCTTCTTTAGTGGAAGAAAGCCTTTACTGTATTGCTTACACATTACAAATCTCCTTTGATGACAAAAATGAAAGAAGTGCAAACCAACAATGATTACATTTTATAGACCAAAAAAGTTTTTCATAGACTGAGCTGTATAATTGAAGCCTGTCTTGTCTAGAGAAGTTACTTTAGAAGTTTTGAAGGTTATAAGCTATTTCCCCTGTGCAATTCAATAGCTCATTACCAGTTAAATGGAATTATACTACACTGTATGTAGATGCAGTGTTTTGGAGGAATTCGACAAGAAGCAAATGCACTTGTGGGATATACTGTGTATCTAATGGATATTTATTGTAATGGCATAAACATTGCTCTAAATGTCTTTTTGCATTAATGATAAATTGATCATCACTGTGAAGCAGGTGAGACTTCAAAATGGCTTCTAATAATTTATAGCCCGTATTGATTTTGCTGGAGTGTTTTAACAAGAAGGGTAAATTCCATTCAGGTCAATGGGATGTTGGCTGAAACCATCCACCTAGCTGTCCTTCAGCTCTCCCTTTGTGGCTTTCAACCACAGCGTGATTAGCAGAACTCAAAAGCATGTGGCAACATGAGGAGTGGTCCTGTGCAACTGTCCGTCACCAGGCTTTTGTGTGACTGGAACTCTGGTGTGGAAGTTCACACTTAGCCAGACCAGGGTTGCTCACTGTCCCCTACAACGCAAGTGCAAATGCTTTCTGCTGCAATAGGAAGTAAGAAAGAGAGATCCTGATCCGAAGTTTTGGTGCTGGGTTCTGTGGTTGAAAGCAGGCACATCCCACCCCCCCACCCCCACCCCACCCCCCAACCCCCGCCCCATGCACCCAGCACGTGGACCCTGTCCCCGTGCTTGGCACAGAGGGTTTGGCTCCTGTCGCTTGACCTGATGCAGGTGGTGTGCCCACGTCTCACACTGAGCTTTATCACTAATATTATAAGTTTGAACCTGGCAACATTGATTAATATTTAGGTATTATTATATTTTTAGGGTATTATTGCATTATTATATTTTCATTAACCTAGCTTACAGGAGCAAGGAAACTGAGATTCTTAGTACCAAGTATTGTAAGGATATATCATAATATTTAATCTTCCTTCAGTACTTTTGCATTCCTTGAGTAGGAATTGAATGAAAACAAGGTGGAGGCTTTCAGGGCATTACTTAGAGTAGGAGTTTTATTGAGAGAAGTGCCCTCATTTGAGCTATAGGAATTCACTCATTTTTTAGAGGCAGTTCTGAAAAGAAAGTATTTGACAGAAAATTTGTTCAGTCCCAAGTAAAAAATAGTGACAAAGAAAAAGCATTTAATTTTTTTTTTTAAGCCAAGACCACAAAAAATGATGAAAGGGAACATCAAGTTAAAAATGAAATCATTTTTTAAAATGTGATCCTTTAATTTTCCTAATGTGTTTCCTTCATTTTTCTGTATAAATAATTTGAGAGCTTTTCATGTTAGCAAATGAAAAAAAGTTTCACTGTAAGTTTTTTCTTAGCTCTGCTACTTTCACTGCTTTATAAAGTACTTTGATATATCTCGATGAGAAGGACTACACTAGTAACTAAGCTTTTTTTAAACAAAGCAGCCACAAATCAGTCGCATATACAGTTCCAATTCCACTGACAAAACAACAGTTCTGTGAGAAGCAGGGATATGGAAAAACCATGATAATTCATATTATGTGATTGTCGTCCTCCAGTGCGTTTTATAATTCTGATTAAAATTACTGGCAGCGCTTTGTGTGCATCAAAGGAAAAACAGCTCCAGGAACTGACATCCTGTTAAATGTGGAAGAGCTATTAAGGGCTAGTGGTTCAGTATGGTGGGTTTTGAAAACTTCCTAATGAAAACCCTAAGCTTTTCCAGGCAGTAATGCTGGATGGTGTAACCAAAGGCGACCAGCAGTGCATCCCTATTTTCTGTTGCGATTTATGATGGTTTTAGCATGCGCAGAGATTTGAAGAGCAGGGTTTTGAGCATTATCTTTTTCAGGGCCCCATTCTTCTCATCTTACTTGTTAGAAACAATATTAGATCCAAAGGTGTTAAAAGAAAACTGCTAGCTTTCTAGCCTTTACAAAATGTATGCATCATAAATTTTTTCTGGAGTACACCTTTTATTATGCACTGAAATAAACAGGTAAAATTAGGCAAGTTTTGATCGAGCCATAAAGTTGCAGTTGAGAAGTTTTGCATTTTTTTTTCCTGCTACAACCTTTTTTTAAAAGATAAGTTGGTTTTGACTCTTCATTTTAATTATATAGCAGGTGCCTTGTCTTAGCTAGGAAAAGTCTTAATGTAGTTCATTAGAACCCAAAACACAGGTCTGAATGAAATGATCTTCTGTTTCCAACCTCTTGATAGTTGCAGCTATTATTTCCATATATGCTAAGGAGAACACGTTTGGTCCAACAAAGTTTCTTTACAGTGATAATGCTTTCCCATACAAGCTGTCCCGTTAAGCAAAGTTAATCAGATATTTACAGGATCCCGATTTATCTATGTACAAAACCCGAGGAAGGCCCACGCATCCGTAATTATTACAAACACTGGCATTCATCGTGAAGCATCTGTAAGTGCTTTAAACACAGAATTGGCTTTTACCCGCACTGAATGTTCTTGTCGGAGTGTCAGAGATACAAACTCGTAGGTGTAGAAGACCTGATCCTGCAGCGCGCTGTTGGACACGCTCGCGGGTGAAAGCCTTTGAAACCTCTTGCACTGGCGTGAAGGGCGGAATTCTACCCAGCCTTACCCATGCAAATAATATTTATCCTTAGCACTGCTAACATTGACCTAGCTTGTCAATTAGCTATTAAGTGACTAATGGGTTGTAAGTGATTTGCCCGAGGTTGCACTTGAAAAGCGGTGGCAGAGGCAGGCGTAGAACTTCCATCTGTTCCGTACTACCAAAGGGAAGCGTAGGATAACGTTTTAGATGACAGTACGGTACATCACCTGACAGCCTAGCCATGTGTCGTCACAGAAGTGGTTAATTTTACAGTGTCACTGGATGAGAGAGACATGTACTGTGACAGTAAAACGTAGGTAGCTGTCTTTATTTGCATGCTTCAACAGAAGTCTGTATGTTTTGTGTATTAGAATCCCCTATATTTGTCCCTAAGAAAGGAACAGAACGCATATATCACCAGATATTCTCCCTCGTTAGGTTAATTATCTTTGGCTTAAGTAGTAGCTTATTTTTTCTTGCCCTATCAATAGCCCTGCTGCAAAGAAATACAACATAAAGCCCACATCTGTGTTATTGACTGTCTAGAAAGTGGCGAGTTCAGGCTGCTGGTGCTTCTCTAGTGATGATTTATTTAAAGTGGGTGGGGGGTGGGGTGGGGGGAATCAGTATTACTTGAAAAAAAACCAAACCACCCAAACCCTAGAACTTTCATTTAACATTACAAAAGAGGGTATTGCTTAATCCCTGAAGTAGGAAATTGCTTTTCTTCATGATCCATTGCTTTCATACTGTTTCTGGCTGCTGGTGCCGAAGGAAAGAAAAACTATGTTCTCATTCTCTTCTCACTGTATCTATTTTCTTATCCTGTACAAAAACTTGGCTGTTAATTCATTGTTGAAGTAAATAAAGGGAGGGGACAGCTTGGCTATGAAAAGATCTTTTTGTCTCAAATGGGCATTTGCAAACAGGGAAGCAAAGCAAAACTTCATGTGGGAAACTGGGAAGGGGAAAAAAATGGAAATTAAGGATTTGAATTAGTATATCAAAGCTGAAGTATATAAGATATTGCTGTTCTTTGAGATGCCAATATGGGTTTATACCTAAATTCAGCAGCGTGTTCCCAGAAGGTGCATGTTGCTAAGGAGTGTTTTTTCTTGTGTTGTGATCTTGTACATATACCAAGAGAAAGAAAAGGACAATTAAAAACAAAAGACATAGCTGGCTGAAAATGACGGCATCTTGTTTCACCTTGCTTAAAACTCATTCTTTTTTTTTGTTAAAAGTGCCTATTGTTTTATTGCTTCTAATATGCCTTGCAAAAATGTAGTGTGTTACAGCTCAGGGCTGGAAAACACTAATGGACTGTAACTATGGAATGATAATTTAACTTCAGAAGTTACAATATTTGGTTAATGATTCCCTGACATTGTCAGGACAGGTCACAGAATGCATTTTAAAGTAATTACAAGTTAGCAGCAGTGGTTTATATTTTTCCCTTAGCAACAGCAGTAGAAGTTATATTTTTCTCTTCCTCTATCAGCGGTGACTCCTGTTTCTTTTTTTAATCTGATTTATTAATATTTTTTTTTCAAATCCATTTAGTCTTGCAAATCATAATCAAAGGTTATGCTGGCAAAATAGCAGTCCAAAAATAATTGTGATAGTGAGGTTTTGATACTGGGATGTAACAGAAGAGATACATGCAGGTTTTCCTTTGAGTTTTTTGCTTGTGCTAGCTATATGAGGAAAATAGTAAGACCACACCATATGCCCAATAAAAGCTTCATTAGAAAGGCATTAGTAGAGTAATCCAACTTACTCTGTGGTTTATTTTATTTAGAACATAATAAGGTAAGTTCATTAGTTTGCAGACTTAATGTTTTCTACTGTACCTCAAAGCAACCAGTAACAATTCCACTGAGATGCTGCAGATCTCACTAACACCTGTCAAGATAAACACATGGCTCTCTAGGGGAATCACCTTGGCAACGTAACTGAGGAAATCTGGAAAAAAGTAAGTCTTTCACACACACAAGAGTGTTACACAATATAAACTTGATTAATGATTTTTCACATGCCTCTGAGGTCATATATCTCTTTAAAGTGGGGGAAAAAAAAAGTCAAATCAATTGCCAAAGAACAAATATTTTGGAATGTACAATACTGAATTTGAAATGTATTTTAAAGAACTTGAAGGATGTAGAATAATTATGCAATTTGAATTGAGCCTTGGAAAGGCTGTCTGAGACCAGCAATTGAGTCTCCATCCCCCTAGGGCTAATATATTAGATTACAAGGATTTTTGTAGTGGCAGTATTTGTGCCACTACATTTAAGATTATGTCAGCATTTCCATTTTAAACCGGTATGTTCAGAGGTTCATAACTCAGCTATAGAAAATTTGCTTGGCACTACAAATAAATACGGTTTCTGCACAATGGTGACCCTTTTTTCGGGAGGGAAGAAAACAGAAAGAAAATAAAAAAAAGCAAGAAAGAAAAAAGAAAGAAAGAAGCTTAAAGCTAAATAAGTATTTGGACATTTTGAAGTTATGAATGTCAGAAGTTAATGTCTTCTTGCAACTCTGCTTTTTAAATTCAGTTATTTCTACAGCTGACTTGTGACACTACTGCTGTCTGGAGTCTAAAGCAATGTGTTAAACTAGGAGGGCGGATGGCATGGCATGGCATGGCATGGCATGGCAGCTGTGCCCTACCCCTGCCTTTGCCAAGACTGGTATGGGATCGATGCATTTGGGGAAGGTGGACCTCCACTCTGCAGCCTCTTCTCCACCAAGGCCAGGGAGCGGGTGAGGGTGGGCTGATGATCGTGAATCATCATGAGTGATATCTTAAGAGATCCCATCAGGAAAACCTGCTTAAAAATGCACTGCTGACTCAATTCAGGCACTCCACAACCCTAATGTAGGGTTCTCCTGGCCACCAGTGGGCTTCTAACCAAAAAAAACCAACAACCTGCCATCAGCTTTGCCTCGCAAGGTCTTTAAACTCAATTTCCCCATTTTAGGGCTCTTGCACTTTGAGTCTGGTTTGAGCTTGGCCTTGATGCAGCTTTTTGTATCTCAGGTGTCATGTGCAGTAAAGAACAACAGGAGCTGCAGACAACCCACCACGCACACTTCCCCTGTTTCTGGAGGTCTTTCTCAACAAACATTTTGCGTACGCTTCATGTGCTTGTATGGGTAGAAAAGATCACAACGCTGGCTTCTGCTTTGGCATCTGCCGCTGATCAAACTTCTTGATGACTAGTTTGCAATCTTTTTTCATGGGGTGGGGTGTTTTGTTGTTTTGTAGGGTTTTCTTTTGTCTTGGTTTTTTTTTTTTTTTCTTTTTTTTTTTTTCTTTTTTTCCCTAGCTGGGGTATTTGCCGAAGTATTTTAAATTAGTAGCACTGAAGCTGTACTTGGGGATCTCTCTTTTCTGCAGCAATGCAGTGCCGATTCCTGTGGCAGCACTGGTAGAAATCAGAGAGACTTTTGCAGGTTCTGCAGCTGTCTAATTGCCCGTAGAATTAACTGCTCATGCAGTAGTCCAGAGAGAACGTGAGTACAGCCTGCCCTGCTTGATACAGGGCTACAAATCTCTTAAACACCTCCAGGTATATACAGGTTGATTCGGCCTTAATTCCTGTGGCTTTACATTGGAATGAAAGTGGGAATCTACGCAAAGTGCTAGCACACTTTGGGCAAAGTCAGATATACACACCAAAAAAAAAAAAAAAAAAAAAAAAAAAGCAAGAAAAATGTGAAATTAAGTGGCTTTGCAGCACTGGTAGCCAGCAAAAGACAGCTCCCAGCGGAGTATGAGCCATCCTCCTCAAGGCAGGTCAAGTCAGGGCTAGCGTAAGTAAGGGTAGATGGACTTGGCAAAGTGCCCTGATGACTGATGGACCAACCAAGGGCTATCTGAGAGCAAGAGGGAGCTTCCTTTCGGAGTCCAAATTCACCGTTGGAAAATGTTCTTCTACCTGCCCCTTTATTCTAAATTGAAAGGATCTGGCTTACGTGCATGGTTTCAATAAAATGAAACGAAATAAAAATCAGCTTGCTTTTGACAGCAAGGAATAGAAAGAGATTATTTCTGTCTTTATACACACAAAGTAAAGAAACATTTATTATGAAGATTTAAGCCTATTTGGATGGACAGATTTATGGACGGGAAGACTTAACTGTACCAGGGTTTATTTTGAACTCTACATACAGAGAGAATAGCTGCACTACAGAGAAAGCAGCCTAAGTATTTCCATTGCAAACTCCCCCCCCCCCCTTTTTTTTTTTTACCTGATCACCCATAATTTGAATTTCTGTGGATTTTATGACTGCACAAAAACTCCATCCATCATTCCTAGAATTACATTTTGTACTTTCCAAGTCTCTGAGTATTTACATGATAAAGTTTACTGACTTCCTTTCTAAAGTAAAGAGTCTCTGCCCTAAGTGATGTAGGATTAGGACACAAAGAGGACACCGTGATACAAAGATGACAGGCCATGGATCAGTACATTGCAATTCATTGGTGTCTGAAAACAGCATTCTCTGCTGTTTCAAAGAGGAAAAATTAACACCCCCAATGTTACCAGGCATTGAAACATCTGAAAATCAGACATTTTTAGTATCGGGACATCCTGTCTATAGGTTCTTCATTTTATCAGTTTATAGTGGTAAGTGGAGACATTAGCTTGAATGTTTTCTTTGCTAAGTTGCTGTCTGTAGGATGGGCAAACATAAATTCTGGCCTGCTTAACTGCAATCACAAAATGTCCACAGGCTTTCAAATGAAGTGAGATTCCATACTGAGTAGCGGAGAAAAGCTATAACAGAAAAATATAGGAAGTGTGTTAGAGTGTTCATTGAATACTGTTCCCTGCGCCACAGATACATGTTTGTGGAGGTTTGTTTTCTGTCTGAGTTTGCTGAACAACACTTGAGGGTCAGCAGTTTGAGAGTGGATATTGCAGCACCAAGTGTGGGATTTCATCTCTGGAGAACAGAGGTGACCAGAGAAGCCTTGCTGCATAAGGTGGCACTTAACCTAAAGGAGCCCTGAATTTAATTGACATCTTCTGCTAGCCTCAGGCATGGTCTGCACTTCTGTTTTGCTGGTGTTGCCAAAATTGTTCATCTTCACTGATATAGCTGTATTGACAAAATGTCAATGTAGGGAGAGATGAGCGTACCAGCAAGAAGTTTCTGATTTTATCTGAGGAAGCGATGCAAATTATACTCATGGAGGTACTTTTTTTGTTTATATAAATCTTCTTTAGGAGCATTTGGTGTTTATAGGATAATAGCATTAGAAGAATCCAGGGAAAGATTTGTTTTTACAATTACAGATATTCTTGCTCATAAACTTAGGAACCTACTGGTAGCAACAGAGTTCACTTGGTGGAAACAACTTCATTAAAAGTTACATAAACTACCAACGTGACCTGCACAGGGTAAGTGTTAAATGGGGTTAAAAAACCATTAAATTCACCTAACTGAGCTAAGTTTCCAAAATACTAAAAACTACCTTGTGAACACTACGGTTTATTTTCATACTTTATGTGCTATGCCTGTTATGGGATGTGTATTTGTTTATGCAAACTCTTGGTTATTGCTTTCTTTTTTACCACTTCCTTCTTTGAGTGAACCTTCACAGACTGATACCGCTGGGTTGATTGTGTTGGGAGTGCATGATTCTGTACCCTTGGGGATTAAAACCAGATTATTTCAACTTCAGCTAGTCCTCAGCTAACAAAGATTCATACTCTTCTAAGTCAGCAGGAGGTAAAAAAGCAAGAAGTTTAAATAAGAAACGGTGCTTACCATCGGTTTTCATAATGTTTACTTGCAGATGCTTTTAACTTTTACTTTTCATTACAAAGCTAAACTCTGACTGCTAGGACACCTGATTAAGCTTTTTAAATAGAATCATAGGATCGTTGAGGTTGGAAAAGACCTTTAACATGGAGTCCAACCCTTAACCTAACACTGCCAAGTCCACTGCTAACCCATGTCCCTAAGCACTGCATCTAAGTGTCTTTAAATACCTTCGGGGATGGTGACTCAACCACTCCCCTGGGCAGCCTGTTCCAGGGCTTGACAACCCTTTTGGTGAAGGAATTTTTCCTGATCCCCAATCTAAAGCCCCCTTGGCACAACCTGAGGCTGTTTCCTCTTGTCCAGTCTCTTGTTACCTGGGAGAAGAGACCGACCCCCACCTGCCTACAACCTCCTTTAAAATACAACATGAAAAGACTAGAAGTATCTAACTACCAAGATTTGCTTCAAATTGGAAAGCAGTGCTTGTTGTTACCACAAAAAAATGGAGTGAGAGAGGATTTTACTTCCTGGAATTTCCTTCTTTTGCCTGCCTGCCCCCAGATGCCTGCCACCTGCTTTCAAAAACACTCCCTTCTTCACCTTCCTTTTCACCTTTCCATTCTTTCCATTTTCAATCTTTTTATGATATGTTCTGCAAATTACTTCTCCCTGTTCCTCACCTGTGCAGTATATCACCTTTCCCCTCCCTGAAACTTGGATCGTCCCTCTCTTGTTTGTCTCCGTGGTCCAGAGTGCGAAGCCAAGGAAATGTCAAATGTTATTAAAATTAGAGCTAGTACATCCAAAAACGAGGAGCACATCACCAGATCCGGGAAGGGATGCTTACGTAGGCATCAGTCACTCCGTTCACATTTTAACTGGGTACCTAAATAAATTCAGATGCCTAAAGAGCTTTGTGGAGACTGGCCTTTGTGTCCCCAACTCTTGGTGTGGATGCGCAGCAGCAAAATAATCCATTAATTTAACAGTCCCTAAGTAGTGTTTAACATCATAACATAACACCTAAAAATGATCCATTATAATCTATCTGATGCAAAAAACTTCTCTAAGTAGTCTCCAAACAGAGATTTAAACTAGAAAGTTTAGTGGCAGTTATGTGTGTGCGCTGCATAAATAGTACACATTTAATAAAGCTGAGCACTTAAACACCCTTTTTATCTTCAGTGAAATATTAAATTAATTACCTTTGAAGTACCTAAACATTTTATTCATTTGTCCTTGGTATTTAAGCACTTTAGGCCTGCTTGACACAGTAGACGGCAGATGGAGTAAGAATTTAGAATAAGGGGCTGGAGCTACAAACATACTCAACGACAGAGAAGAACGCTTACACAAAGTCCTACTGCATCCACACCGATGTGTATCTTCAACCAAAGTTGAATCAGCTGGGCTGAGGCTGGAAGGGATCTGCGGGAGCAAGGTTACACCTAGGGGGAACGCCAAGGCAGCCGTGCATCCCTGGATGCCAGCAGGGAAATTCCCAGTAAAAGGTAGCACAGCACGGCTCTCGCTCTCAGCGGAGGCCTTGCAACAGCCAAGCAGAAGTTACGCTAGGCAGGACTTGCCAACCGAAACGGGAGCTGAACAACCGCGCAGCCAACCGTACCCGTACGGGGTCGGCAATGCCGGCTTCCTCTTTCAGAGAAGTGCTAGCAATTTGGGGATACTCACCTGTAGGGTGTCTAGAATCGTTAAGAACAGTCAGTTAACCACTGTGTGTTTCTAAAACGGCAGCAAACATGTGAACAGTTTACCGAAACCCCAGTTCTAGTGACTGATGGAACTATTATGTTTCCTGAGTCAGATTGAGAGAAATCTACTGGTATTTATGGAAATTTTTTTTCTAACACGTATTACTTGCATGAACAGGAAATATACATCAGGGGCTTTGATTTTAGGAGAGCTGGTGAATCCAGGTTGGTGTTTATGATTTTTTTTTGTTTGCCCTTCTTTCCTTAACTTTGAAACTTAAGAGCGTTTTACTGTATTTTATTTTTTCAAAGGCAACAGGGCGCACCATTTGCATGTGGAGAGTTTGGAAAATTGGGGCTTCTTCCTTCTTTTACACTAAGGCTTGCGGAGGCAGATTGGAAAAGCCACCGATTTCCCCACCAGCCGCCTGTGGCTGTGGCCAGCCGGGGGTACAGGAGAGCCCCCCCCCATCCATTGCGGGCCCCCTGCCGTGCGTGGGTGCCCTCCCACGGAGCCAGAAGGGCTTTGGGCTCTAAGCCTGGCAGGTGGTGGTGGGGGTCTTTCTCCCCGAGTGTTTCCATCCCCGCCTACAGGCTCCCCGCAATGTACCTCGGCGGCTTTGCAAAACTTTGAGTCTGTGGCTGGGCTGCGGGGCGGTGTGTGAGGGATGCGAAACGCCCCGCAGGCGGGGCAGGGGCTCGCCCTTGCTCGGGGGGTGGGTGGGGTGGGGTGGGGTTGGGGGTGTCGGGGTCCTTACATCGCCGTGTGCAGCCCCCAGCCCCACCCGGCCGGGAAGGGCGTTTCTGCCGGTCTGGGGAGCGATCCGCCCTGTGCTGAGCAGCGCCGGGGCGAAACGCCTGCCTCCCTCCCAAGCCTTCGCAGCTGGGGGGGTTTGCGACTCCCCCCGGTGTGAATTAGCGAGCGCCTCAGCGAACCGCAGTGGGTTTTTTGGTTTTTTTTTTTTCGTTGAAATTAACGCCAAACGTATAAAAAAGCATCCTCACACCCACCGCTCGCCCGCTCCCTTTCACGCATCCGCACCCCGCACCCATGATCTCATGCTGCTGAAGGCATGGCACTAGAGCTACGGCAGGCTGGGGGGGGCGTGGGGACACACGGGGACGGTGGAGGGGGCAGAGGAGGATGAGGAGAGCCGGGAGCGTGCGGCTCACCCCCCCTGCTGTGCCCAGGTGCGGTACTGCAGGGGCTGCGCCCCCCGCGGCCGGCTGCTGGGGGGCCCCCGCCGAGGGGTGCGCTGCTTTCCCTGGGGCTGTAACCCCCTCGCTTTGTAAACGTGACATCTCCCACCCGCGGAGGGGGGGGGGCTTCCCCCTGCTTTGGGTGCGCGGTGGGTCCCGCACCCCGGGGGGCGATGCGGGCGCTGGCGGCGCCGCCCTGCAGCTGGAGCGGCGGAGGGGTGGGGGGGGTTCAGCCCCGAAACGGGGATACGTGGGTGGGTTTTTGTTGTTTTGGGTTTTTTTTCTTTTTTTTTTTTTCTTTTTTTTTTTGTTTTTCTTTTTTTTTTCCAGCCCACTTTGCGGCCGTGGCTGCGGTGGGCAGCCGAGGTGCAGTGGCTGAGTAGTGCCGGGGAAAAAAAGCCAACCCGGTAACTCTTTGTTAGGCAGCGTGTAATTACCGGTAATCAGAGCCGATGCTCGAACAGACAGAGGGAAATGCCTGATGGGGCAAGTTTAGGCCAAATAAAAGACCCGAAATGGTTCTTTTTTAAGATGCAAGTGGGGTTTCAAGACCCTGGTCCAGCTGAGCTGCGGGCGGAGGGGGAGCGCTGCCGCCCTGGGGCTGCCTGCGCGGCGCGGGGGGGCGGCGGGCGGGGGTGGGGCGGCTCCTGCGCGGCTCTTGCGCGGCCCCTGCGCGCTGCCCGAGCCCTGCTCCGGCACTGCGCGGCTCCCCGCAGGCAGAGCGGCAGCGCGACTGTGTGGGAGCTGAACCCAGCCTCCCTCCTTCGCATAGGCTCGTCCTCTGCATTGCATCCAGGCTCCAGCGATTTGCTGCTCCGAGACTGCAGATTTGCATAGCCCTGCTCCTCGCAAGCATGGGGGTTGTGGTTTTTTTGTTGTTGTGTTTTTTCTGGTGTGCTTTTTTTTTTCTTCTCTCCCCCCCCCTGCCCGCAGCTTCTTTCATAAGGGTGCACTATTCTCCCTGAAAACATCCTCGGGTGTTACTGTCAGTAGCCAGAGCACTGGGATTGCCGGAGCAGCCTGATCATTGTCTGGCGGGTGTGTGCGAGCGTGTGTGTGCGAGTGTGTGCGCCGGCTGGAGCTGCGCGGCGAGGGCTCACCAGTTTGGGGATGAAAGGAGGGGAGAGCAGCAGTTTGCTTTTTCTCTGCTTTCCCAGCGCCGGCTGATGGAGTGGCATCCCCTTTTTTCTTTCTTAGTAGAAATGTGGCATGATTGGCTACACTGTGGATTACTGAGGATGGGGGAATGCTTGGCACTCTCGTAGCCCTTGCAACTGTGGAGTATTGTTAATGAACACCCGCCCCGGGAAAGCCGAAACTAGCGATCGTTTGAGCGCGGGGCTTTTCCCCCTCTTTCCGAAGGCTCTGAACTGCCTGGATTCTCCGCCTCTGACTATGTCTCGGATTGTTTTGGGTAGAAGAAGACCTGGAGAGAAGGATCCCGATAAGCTTTCCCAAAGGGCAGAGATGGCTGGGCTGGTGCGGTGAGCTGCAGCCAGCGCCGTGCCCGTGTGCCAGCGCGCCCCTGCCCAAACTTTGCCTCCTCTGCCGCGGCCGCTGCTCCGCCGAGGACGCCGCGGGCCGCTCGCCGCCACCGGAGGATGGGGGGGCTCCTCAGGGGCACCCCGGAGCCGGGACCCGCCAGCAGCAGCAGCACCGGGGGCCGCATGGCCCTGCTCTGGATAGTCCCGCTCACTCTCAGCGGCCTCCTTGGGGTGGCGTGGGGCGCTTCCAGTTTGGGCGCTCACCACATTCACCATTTCCATGGCAGCAGCAAGCATCATTCAGTGCCTATCGCGATCTACAGGTCACCGGCTTCCTTGCGAGGCGGACACGGTGGGTTCGGGGGCCGCTCCGGTTACCCTGCATGGGGGGGCGGGGAGGGTGCGCCGTGCCGTGCCGTGCCGAGCCGAGCCGAGCCGAGCCGAGCCGAGCCGCCCCGCAGAGGTCAGGCGGGGGCTGCCGGGACCCCGCGGGCCGGGGGCTGCCGCCGCGCTCGGTGGGAGGAAGAAGAGCGCCGAGGGGGTGTGTGTGTTGCGGGCCCGTCCCGCCGCTCCCCTCAGGGACGAAGAGCCGAGGCGGGCGGAGGGCGCTGCTGTGCCCCCCCCGGGGCCGGTGGGCGTGGGGCGGGTGGCGGAGGGGGGTTCTCCCGCACCCCCCCGCTCCCCGTCCCGCCGGAGCCGGCTAGGGAGCCCAGCCCGGAGCCGCGGTCCCCGGGTGGCAGCTTCCCCCCCGCCCCGTACCCCCCGGCCCCAGGGCGGTGGGTGCTGTGGCCCCGCACCGGGCGGCAGGGCAGGGCCGGGCGCCCAGGGCCCCCAGCGCGGGGCGGGGGGCGCCGCGGTGCTGCCCCAGTCGCTGGCGGTGACGGCGCCGCTCCCGATCCATCACCCCGGGGGAGTGGGTGAACCGAGGCGAGATCAGCTCCTTGTGCGGGGGGCCGGGGCGGGAGGCAGTGCTTAGGCACCGCGAGGGGGGGGGGGAGGGGGGCGATGCCCAGCGTGGCGGTCAGGAGGGAGACGGAAAGAAAATTCGTTTCGGGTGCGGGTAGATTTTGCTTAAATATTACAGTGCTCCGGGACTTAGTTTGTGAAGTGAGGAAGGTGCAGCAGTGCCCTGCCAGCAGCCCCTGGGACCCATCTCCCTGCCTTTCCCCGTGCACACCGAGGTGAACCCCCACATAAATACATGCAAAAGAGACACGCGTGTGCTCAGCCTTCCAAAAGCCATAAAAGAAGGCGAAACACCGGGCTGTGTTTTAAGGATTTAAAGCCTGCCTTTGTCTCCGAGGGAGGGGAAAAAAAAAAAAAAAGATAAAGAAAAACCCTCCTTGGCTTCTGATTAGATTATACAGCTTCATTCTTCTTCATTTTCTCATCTTGCCTTGCTTCATTTGCACGATCATGCGATGTCATTTACAAGCTTTGCAAAGTAAAAAACAGGTCTTGCACTTAACCTTTGCAGCTCTGTGCAAGATGACCTAGTTGCAGGCACCAGGTAGTTAGGATTTCTTGGATTATTATTCTCCCCCCCCCCCCCCCCCCCCCCGGTGATTAGTGATGCCAGCATTAGCGGATACGAGTATTGTTTACCTGAAAATTCCCACTATGTGCTAAATACCCTTTAATACTCAACTGCTAGAAAAGGCAGAGTGCACAGAAATGGCTTTCTTAAGCATTTTGTTATATAAAAAAAAGTTAGATGTCTGGTCTAATTGAAAAAAAAAAAAAAAAGAGAGACAGAGACTGAGAAATTCAGGCCACCACTCTTCTGTGTAGTGCAGAGGCAGTGTGAGATAGAATGCTGCATTTTCTGTACTGTGTGTGCTTACAGGGGGAAATTAAAGAAATATGTGTGTGCACATATACATGTATGTTTCTTATTCTTTATATTCCTCCCCACGTGAGAATATCTTTTAGAGGCTTGCTACTAATTGGAGGGAAAGCTAAAAGAATGAGGGGAAAAGAACCATGATTGTAGAGGTACCAGCTACAATTCTTTAGAATGCATTTTAAAATCACACCTTTTGCCATTTTTAAAAAAGATTACCTTGGCCCCAATCAAAGGGCGACGGTGTAAAAAGGGAGCTTTCTCAGGAGAAACGGGTCTTGCTAAAGAAAATGAAAGATGAAGTGGTAGAACTGCCTCTTAAGGACTTCATAGGGAAGCCCAGGAGCCTCTCCAGAAGTTAAGTAGCTGATTTTACAAAATGAAGGATGTTACGTGACAGAAGGAGACATTTCAGAATGTTTACTTGATAACCCTAACCGTCTTTGCTTTACTGTGTTTATCAGAAATTTTACTATCTGGTGGTGTTTTAAAACAGCTAATTCCTTTCATGATGAGTCCTTCAGAGAGGGGTTCCTGTTTGCTTCCACAAGCCTGGCAGGAGCATTTCTCTTTCTGGCTGCGCAGGGTTGGCCACAGCTCCTCTGGAGCCCGTCGCTGCATTTCTAAGCGTGGTCGGGGGGAACTGGGTGAGGGGTGAGGGGGTGCTTGCGCCTGCCCTGGCATCAGAGCGCCCTTCATCAGTGCCCCCCGCCCCGTGGGGAGAGGGAGGATTCACTGCTCAGGCTCATCTCCTTCAGCGTTAGCTCCATTCAGTTCTGCAGTTATTCTGTTCTAGTCTAATACAACTGGACGTAAACATTGGAGTCTTTAGGGTGACCTCATATCTGCTTTTTTGTCACTTTGTCAGCTTTTCGTAGCACCATACCTGCTAAAAGTCGAGAAGAGCTTTTAGGGTAGGTCGGTTAGTCAATCCCCAATGAAGGCGCTGCTCTCTGGTGTGGTGAATCAAAAGTGTCACAGGAAGGAGAAACGGTCACTTTGCCCAGGCATTCAATAAATGTCACCACAGTCCTCAGACACCCACACCTCCTCCTCTACCCCTGGCACCGGCTAGCCCTGCCACCCCCATCCTTGCGGCAAACACGTTGATTTTTTAATTATTTCAGTTTTCCTTGAGACAACCCAGTTCCAGCTAATAGTATAAGCAAAGCCAAAAAGCCCAGCATGGTTGGATTTTTTTTCCACTTCTTTTGAAAAACCAAACCACGCTCTTGCTGCTAACACTAACGTCAGGTAATTTTGCTGGGATTTTTCTCAGTGGTATGATCTCATGTGATTTTAGCGGACAGTATTGTGCCTCGCAGAGACACAAACACAATTCCAACCAAGCAGTTTGCTCACCCTATTAAACAAGAAGTAGTTCAGCACGTGGTTTTTGAAGATACTAAACCTAAAAGTTAAACATCTTTCAAGCTTGACCAAATGATGTTTTGGCTTTGCTTTCTGGCTCATTAAACTCAGGAAGGTGAAAGATGGTTGAAAGAATTGAAAGTTTAGCCATGGGAAGGAATAAGAAAGTAATTCTCTGGATCATGACATCAGCAGCGTAAGGAGAAGTACAGAGGAGCAAGAGAGAGACTAATGTTTGCCAACAGCAGTCCCAGGCTGCTCAGCGCTTGCCAGGGGTCTCTGCGTCACGTGGGTTGTTCGGTGATTCATGTTCATATCTCCTTGCTCCATTTAAGAAGGCGGCTATTGCTTTTGTTATAGCTGTATCTACCAGGCAATCTTTTTTTTTCTTTTTTTTTTTGAGTATTGAGTAGCTCATACTGCAGTGCCTCTAGTTTGCAAAAACGTGGACTGTCCGTGGCCAAGCCCACATGAAAGGAAAAAGATTGCAACTTTCTCCGTAACTTTAAATGAAGAGAGGCAGTTTCTTTAAGAATCCAGGAACACAACGGATCATGTGAGAAGTGACAATTACACGTTGAAGAACTAAAAATTTAAAGGTGTAGCCACATGGCTGGCTGTCACCATCCTTATTCATCCCTTCCTTCCTGCAGACACCTCTTTGCTCTCTACTGGGCTGGGCCTTTTACGGCCCCCAGCCTGTGTGTCCATTTCTTCCAGCAATGATCTTCTTTCTGTCCTCTCAGGATCTTGTTCAGGCTGCTTTCTGATAAATGTATTTTGATTCTAGGGTTTTTAAACTGGCAGAATAAGAGCCAGGAGGTGACTAATGACATTTGCATCTCGATATGGGCATATGCTTGGGAAGAGAAGGCAGGAATGGGGAGGGACTAGGACTGATGTGCTCACAGGCGGCATGGAAGAGGCTGGGCAGTACACGTGTGGGTTGGGCTTTTAAGGGCCTGGGTTAGGATGGTGCTGGAGGGGGTTTGGCTTGACGAGGCTTGTGACCAAGGTATAGGCTGATGGTTTAGGGGGAGCAGAGGCAGCCTGGAGTAGAGGGAATAGGGTGTTGGGAGCCGTTATTGGGAGATTGGTAGTTATGGGTGGGGAAGTGCTAGGGAGCTTTGGGGTGGGATGGTAGAGGGGCTGAAGAGGTTGAGCAGAGGGGGTGAAAAAGTGCATCAACAGCAAAGTTCCTGAGCAGGAAGAGGAGTTTTTGGAAAATGAGAGCTTTGAGGAAGAGAAGTTGGTACGCTTTGGGGGTGAGAGCCGAGGCTGAGTGCCGGGATGGTGTGTGTGTTACTGCAGCGCGTGTCCCCCTCCGGTCTTTTCTATCCTGAACGTGACGTGGCAGCAGGGATGTGGGTACTGAGCTCTCGCTTCTGAGCTGGGCCAGCTGCTTCCAGCCGCTGCTTCCCCGCCGCTGCCGAAGTCTGTGTGCGCTGGATTCATCCATGTTATTTCCATTTAGAGAGACTTCTCTAGCAGAATGACCAGCTCGCTGTTCCTGGCACCCCAGCCCACGCTGGGGAAGGTGCCTGTTGAACTCCACAGGAGCTTTCGTTAAGGAAGAATAGCAGGGCTGGAACTGCAGCGCTGCAGCGAAGTCATTTATACCCCCATCGTGAAAAATATGACCAAAACAACTTTGAAAGATGTGCGTATGATCTATAGATGGCATTTTTTCTTTGCAAGAAAACTGCAGGGAAAGGCTTATTAGTGTAGGTAAAGATAATTTTATGACCTTGTACTTTTTTTTGTTTTAAATCTACTGGAATTGCTATTTCTGCATATAATGATAATAAACCAAATATTTGTAGGGGTTAGGGTAAATGAAATTACATTTTCTGGTTAGAATGTGCTTGTTATGTTGCAGAAAAGGGTTATATTTTGATTAAAACACTAAATGTAAATGTTTCCAGATGTTCAAGCATTGTCATTCAATGCGATATTAGAGGTAGAAGTAAAAAGTCTCATCTTTGTGTTATAATTGCGTTTTTTTTAGAGAGAGATGTTTTAAAACGTTTTTTCAAACCTGTTCCTATGTCACAATTTTTTTTTATGTCTCCTTTTCATTGACGGATTTTCAAATACTTACTAGTCCTCCTGCTCTGAGTGCTTCTCAAACATAACTGAGACATTTTCATGTTTTAAGACTGTAAAGCATAGCAGCTTTCTCCACATCTTTAAATTATATGAATTTTATATCCCCTTTCAAAATTTCCAATATGCTCCATCAGTTATTATCCCCATCGGCTGCCGAAGTATTAACATCAGTTGGAATAAAATGAATAACAAAGCAATTTCAGTCAGCATAGTGGTTAATTGGCTGTGCAGTTAGATATGCATATTGGGAAGTGTGGTTTCTATATTATTATTTCTGTCAATACGGCTTGTCAGAGAGGCATACAGTCTTCAGCAGCACTGTGGACAGTCTGGAGCACTGTAATCAAAAGTGGAATGTTGCTCATGGATTTCGGATAAGCATCTTTATACAAGCCCTACTGCCTTAGTACATGCACAGCTATTGATTGACTGGGGTGCCTTTACAAGAGCTAAACAAATAACAACACTTTGTTGTCACTTATCAGCAATACCACTTTTGCCTCAGCCTGCGGTAACCATGTTTTCCTGGGTTTAAAGCATCTTTTATTGTCTTTTAATCAAACACTGTTTGAAATAAGTTATCAGAAGAAATTAATTTAGCATTCAATACAGCGTACTTCCTGCTGTTTCTAATTTTCAAAGATGGATTTTTTCTGATAGCGAGAAGTTGACTTGGCTTTAAGGGAAATTTCTTTCTGTCTCTTTGTTTTAGTCCAGGGGAGCACTCTGCAGACAAAACTCTGGCATACAACTGCCGTGCCCGGTGTGAGCAAGCACAGGGAATTCTACAGCCCTAATATTTTCTCAGCTTTCTCACACAGGTGGCCATTACCGTGGTTAACCTTGGGATGATATGCTTGATGATTATGTTTTTGATGGATCACGTAGTGTAGTGCACCGAAGTTAATCTTTTATCTTCTCCTTGGTCAAAACTTGCAAAAGTTCTTAACCTTTCTGAGTAATCAAGATGACATGACTGACCTCTTCCTTGGCTTTGCCCCGTATCGGTTAATTCACCTCTTTGTTACTCAGTTTGATGTCCTCAGGTCTGCCACAGTATCTAACAAATTTTTGGAGGCTAACAACTTCCTTTCTGGTGTGTAAATACAGTGTAGGCAGAGCTGATACATCTTGCTGTGATAGTGAGTTGACTTGTGAACGGAGCTGTGATTATTAGTAGAATGGAACGGTCTGATTTGATGGAAGTGTATTATAAAGTATAACGCTGTTCTGTAAAGTTATAATAACAAACATAAAGAAAAGAGGCTGTGTACTCATCATTTAGATATTTTTTTCTTTCTGAATCACAACACGGATGTCTGGAACTGATTTCCCCCCCTCTTTCTCATGACTTTATATGCATTTGTGCACAAGCATGTGCGTGCACACGCGTGCATATCACAGATGTTTCCTCATAATGGTCCATAGTGTTAAGCTGAAAAAGAGAGCATTTCTCCGAGTTGAAAAATGTTAAAAAATATTCAGTGACAATATTGATTTAAACACAGGTGTAATTGGTCAGAACAACATAAATGATTGTACCCTTCCCCCTTAGCTGACAGAAAAAATGAGCCAGTGAAATTAAGTGGGAAAGGAGGTGGGGGGGAGAAGAAGTGCTGCTGGATATTGTGCCGTACGGCTGGGATAAGGTGGTGGGGAGGATGCCGTGCTCAGTCGCAGTCGCCATCTCTGGCCTGTGATTACTGAATCATCGCAGAAAACTGTAGCCATTGGTTCTGAATTTCTGTAAGCGCTAAACTGGTCAAATCCACCAAAATAGCCCAGATTAAGGGGTGTGACTGGCTGAGGTGCTGTAATTAGAATAAGAGTCAAAAAGCTTTACCATTTCTGGGGCTTGGTTGAAAATGTACACATGGAATAGCTCCACGGGATCCGTGATCCCGAATCTCAGCAGGGCAGACAAGGCTGAAGCTACAGCAGGGTTTACCCGAAGGCGAGGTCTGTGCACCTCATGCTGCGTGGATGGGTGCACAATGGGATGTACATCGTCAGTTGATTTTGTTCCGTGTATTTGAACTGTAAAGGGCACAGTAACGAGTCTTCCTTTTAAATACATGGATAGGTGTTTCCTGAAGAGCTGGCTGCTGCTGAAGCATGAGCAGGCGGAGGGCTCAGCCATAAAAGATTTGCTCAGGTTGTTCTGCAGGGCGCATCTAGCAGGGGATGCGCTCAGACACCTCCTCAGAAATGACACAAGTGTTAACTCTTTCTTTAGCTCTCTCTACTGCAGCTGTATCTGCAAGGAAATGCCAACATGCTTCCAAAGCAAACTGACTGCTTTCCAAATATGTTCTTTTATCCCTGCATATCTGCAACTGAGTTAGGGCTTCTCTAATTTACTTCATTAATTCAGCTCATCTGCAACTGTAAAATAAAGAAGAGCAGGGAATGACTAGACTTGGAGATACTTCAAAAAACTCTGAGAAACTTTCTCTACCTTGAAGAGGAGCCAGATGTAGTCTTAATCCGTGCTTGCATTGCTGAATCACTGGAGTCGGTCAACTTTCTCCGTGACGGCAGCTCTAGCGGGATGTAGGTGGAAAGGAGATGGGGAGAAATGGCTGTGGGCTTGGCTCCTCCTCACAGACCAGCGGAGAGGAGGAGATGTGAAGGAGTTGGGGGCTAAAGTAGACATCGTTTCTGATTGTTGGTCTGGGCCGCCTGATTTATTCTTCCTGAGGTCAAGCACCAAATTTCCCCTGTGTGACCTAGTCTGTTGGGCTTGTCAGCTGCGATGCCTCTCATGCACGCAGCGCTTCTGGTGTGCTCCCCCTCCACCAAAAGTGCCTTTTGCACTGCCAATGAAGTATTGCAAAAAAAATAATGCAAGCACATGTATTTTTAAAACAGAATTGATGCAGTTAGTGGATGTGTTCACTTTATTTCACATGACAAGAATTATGAGGGAGCTTTCAGCAAAAATAATGAATTGCCATATTTATGGAAAACTTATCAGCCTGAATTGAATTGTGGTGTTATTTTGGGTTTGGACGTTCAGTGCCCACAGAGAGGGGCTTAGGAGCTGTGACAAAGCAACAGATGTGAGATTAGTTCCTTTGGCTGTGCCTAAATGGATGCGTCCTAAAATCCTGGTGTTCCAGTTGGTCAGAACATGCTGTGGCTCCCGTCCATGCACATCCTTGCACCCATGCTCTTCTCAGGCTGGTTTGTGTTTGCAATTTGCCTTGCTTTTACTTTAAATCTGCCCAGGGCATGCACCCCAACCCTGGCGTTCAGAACAGCTCTCAAATACTGCTGTTGATTACTCTTAAAAAAAATGGGGAAAAAAAATGCTGCAAATGTTCATCATCCTAAATAATCTGTTCTATCAAATGAGGTTAAATAAAACATTGTATGGGCAAGGGAATGCATGGGAGAAGTCTACCATTATTTCATTGCTTGGAAGTTTTTCCAAGCAATTCTTTATTGCTTGGAAATTCTACTTAAGTTGCAGGAGTATGACTGCTCACTTTACGTCCCATCAACTAGAAGACTTTATTTTTCAAGTACTGCCGTTAAGAAACATGTAGCATGGTTTTGCTAGAGATTGTTGGCTAGAGTGTGTTATGCATGAGGGTATGTAGGCAAAATGTTCATTTCAATTGTGCTGACTTTAATAGAAAACCAGTCATTCACTGAGACTGAAGCCAGAACAATTTTTGTAATGATAAATTTTAACTTTTTGTAGAAATCTTCTCACATTAGCTCATAAAGCTTGCTTCTCATCACTCAGCACAATTTGACAGCTTTAGCTGTTGTCTGACATGAATATAGTAAAATCCACTCTATAGCGTTTAGAGGGAGAAGTTGTTGAAGAAAGAATAGTAACAACATTATTTTGTAGCAGCAACAGCAAAAACAAACACTGTAAAGTGAGATGTTTGAATATCTTGCTATGCAAGGCATCACAAACTGTCCTTAAGCAGGCAGACAAGAGGAGCTGTTGGTCTGCTCGGAGTAGTGGCCTGTAAATGTCTAATCAAGAGACTTCAATTTCACTTTGTAACTGACAGCGATTTCAGGGGTTGTCCGATTATCTGAATGAAAATGCAATTTCTCCCTAAGTGCAGGAGCTTAGTTTCAAAGAGCCTGAGGTCAGCAAAGGTAAATGATTAAAGGGGGCAAAAAAACATGAGACAATTGCTAGATGTCTATCGAGGCAGTGACTGTAGATATGGCAGTTTATTAACGCTGATACAAATTGCAAGTGACTCAAGTGAGGACTCCTCCGGTCCTGTCTGTTCGTGGCACTCGCAGGGTAAAATTCGCCTGTCGGGGAGCTTATGCCTTGGGCATTGGGAAGGTGGGTTTCACTGCAGTCTGGGTACCTCACATGGCTTTTGCTGACACTTGGACTAGGGACAAGTGTCACTGTTTCAGTACGGGGTCTGTGCTGGAGACGTGAGGAAGGCTCATCCTAAGCTGGTTGTAGCAAGCGTGGTGTGAGTAAATAAGTATGTCAGGATTTTGCAAATATTTTCTGATTATTTCAGGGCATTGACTTGATCTCTGCTGGCTTGGTCAGTCTCCTCTTTTTACCCCCTTTTTCCAAGTGCAATTATTTGAATTGGAAGAAAAACTAAAAACTAAAAACAAAAAAAGGAAATAAATTATATGTCATCTAGGAGTAAATTTACATATGCATGCAGTGTGTGGTGGTACTTTTGTCTTCTGTAGGGGTCAGTTAATTGCCAAAGTATAGTTTGGAAGAAAGGAAGATCAGGGGGTGGAGAGGAGCAGTCATTATTCCTAGATGATACTTAGCATAACCGAGTTCAGCATTGCTACCTTTCTGTCCTGTCAGAGTGGCATACATACATTAACCCTCGTCCTGCCTACGCGCTGCCATCTCTCCGGCACTACAGCGAGTGTGGGCAATAGGCTTGTCCGGAAGGGTTATTCCTGGTTCAGGGAGAGGAGCTGAGGCATGGTAAATCAGCTTCTCATTTGTATTCCCTCTTGAATGATTTAAATAAATCACGCAGTGGTCAGATTGGCCATCTGAAAATTCCCTCGGCGCCTCTCGTGCGCTTGCTCGTGATACAGGAGACGGATCTGGGGCATGGCCAGAGTGTGTAACACTCTGTTGTCAATTGGCGTAGCTGAAAGCAGATTCCACGCTGGTTTAGCATATGCCATGCCTCAGTCATCCCTCTGTAAGCAATTCTTTGGGTAGTGCTTCTCCCACAGTTGTGTGTTAAACAAAAAAGTAAGTGCAGCAGAGGTTCAGGATTATTCTGTTCAGCCTTTGCTTGTGCTTAGTGAGTAGGCATCCAGCTCACCTCCGGAGTACCCATCCTTACCTCCCTGAATGTGACAAGCATCTAACCGTGAGTCACAGGGCAGCCTGAAATGGGAAAAGGAATTAAAGAAAGACTGGCCGAGTTCCGTATTGTTGTTTCATTCTGGTTTATTGTGCTCATGCTAAGACCCAGGACCATTACAGCAATGTTCTATACTGAGCAAACAGGACCATTACAGCAATGTGCTATACTGAGCAAACAGCATCCTTCCTCCCCTCGGTGGTTACATCATACCGTGGGATTAATGGAACCGGTTTGTGGAAAAAAGAAAAAAGGGTGATGCAAAGAAATGGGGGAGGGAAAGAAGAAAAGGAAAATGGGTCGAGCAGGCAGAGCATGCCTTTGTTTAACTAAACAAAATATTTTCTCCCTGTGAAAATGTGTGGGTTTTTTTTTTTTTTTTTTTCTTAACGGGGAGCATTTTCTCAGGTTTTTGGTTTAATTTTTATAGAGCTAGCGCAGTTCTTTTAGATGTAGAAAAGCCATAGAATACCGATCTTTGTGTACCACAAGCTTAGAGCTCTCATGTCTTCACAGATAAGACTTCCCTGTCTTCTGGTATAATTTAAATCTTTCCAAACTCCTGGTCAGTGCTTACATTTTGGGGGCCATATGGGGGGGGGGGGGGGCGGTTCCCTTAAATCTTGTTCTCTGCTTGTCTTGTAATTCCAGTGGCTCCCGGTGTCTGATGCCGATTAAGTGAGAAGGGCAGTCATAACGCATTGAGGCTGGATTCGAGCTGGTGGCGTCACATCGTGTCATTTTGTTTTACGGGCACCGTTTGCCATTTCAGTGTTCCCTGGCCAGGTCACCGCCGCGGATTGAGCCTTGGCATCAGTGGGCGAAGCATCCATAAGTGAATGTGAATGGGGCAAGGATTTCCTTCAATGGAGGCACATCTGGCTTTGTTTGAAAGGATTAGTGGCTTTCATATGGTACTGTAGGACTGTTAGGATAATTAGCAGTTCATCAGAATGATTTCACAGGCCATTATTTGTGAGAAGGACCGGGACAAGGCTGTTGGGTTTGCAGCCAGTCTCTGTGATTTACCACGTGTAATGCCCTTGGCTGTGAAGAGTCAGCAGTCACAGAGGGAAGGTCAGCATGAACTTCCAGAATTTTGTGTTGTTGTTGTTTTTGTCGTTGTTGTTGTTGTTATTATTATTATCATCATCATCATCATCATCATTATTATTATTATCATTATCATTACTGAGTAATACATCATGGTGCATGTCTTTTATTTCTTATCTTAGTGGATGTTACAATTTTTCATATTTGTTCATATTATGGTGGCATCTAGAAATTTCAGTCAGAGGTTTGGGAGCCCATTGTGCTCAGCATATGGAGTGAATAGAAAAAGACAAGAAAGCTGAGGAAATCATCACTCTCTGCTGCTGACAGTACTCTCCTGGGTAGGTTTTGAAATAGCTCAAGAGCTGTGTAAAATTAATAAGCTGTTCCTTATGTACTGAAATCCTCTTTCATACCGCCTTGGCATGAGGGGTCTCTGTGGAGAGGAGGGGCTGCAGATGAGTTTTGCCAGAGGGGGGGTGCAGGCTGTCCCCGAAGCCTGGGTCTGGCTGTGGGCCCGCCGGGTGCTGGGCAGGGAGGTGCTGGGTGGGATTTGCCCACTACAAAACCTCAGCACCAGCGAAGCCTGCCCGGTCCCTCAGAGCAAGGTTTATTAGGCATAAAGTTTGACTCGGTGTCCTTTTGTTTCTTTAGCATCTTTATAAATATTTTCTTCACCGATAGCAGAAAGAGATGAGAAATCAGGGAGCATTACTTTTTTCTAATAGAAACCTAATGTTAATGTTATTTTAGTAGCTTTTTGAGGTACTATGTCAATTGGTGTTCTCTGGTGTGGAAACATGCTCCCTTGGCCTCCAGATTTGCAGTGTGGCATGAAGGTTTTGTTTTTGTGTGGCATTTAAAAAATGTTCTTTTTCATACAGTGTATGTTCGGTGTATATATGCAATAGAAAACCAAAAAATAAGGCAGCACTGAATCGTAATTAGAAGGGGAAAAAATCATTACCTGTCATGGAGAAAACTCTGAAATAATAAATAACACTGGCACATTTTACTGCTATCATAAATATTTATTCAGCACATGTCCATAGGCTCAATTTATTACATCATATTCACTTAAATGTGTTTATGAAACGATCCTTCTGCACACACACATTTTATCAGATTTTAGAGTTCTTGATTAATGGCACAGACCTCTTTTGCTCTATGGCACAGTCTGTCATACCTCTAATCCCATTTTAAAATAAAGGTGTTCTTAGATCTTCATATAATAAGGCTATTCTTCTTGCTACAGTTCTACCTCTTTTGCTTATTTTCTTATTGAATGGATTAAGATTTAATAGTGATGTATTTCATAATAAACACAGCTGGGGGACAGCTTCTTCCATGATCTTTTATATATACACACCTTTACAGATACAGATGTACCTTGGTTACATCTTCATTGGAACCCATTAAATATTCTTGGACAGTCACTTAGCAATATATAAAGTATTTCTTGTCTTCGCTTTCAGCAGAGACATCAATCCAAATGTTCTGGTTATATCGCATAATTGTCAAGGAGTTAAATATGCGCAATGAAGGTACAGTAGTTAAAATTTACTGGTGTACATCTAATGTTTATAGATAACCCTTTTAGAGAAGTCAGGATGTATTGCCATGTTCAGCCATTCTATCTTCATTCTACATCACCATTGCATTGTCTCCCTGGGGGTATTTTGCAGTCAGTCAGCCAAAGACCCCATAGAAAATTTACCTTGCAGTCTTGCAATTTTAATTATCTGATCGAGTGTATTAAATTCTGGTAAGGGTGAAACTGATTACAATTTCTCAGTAAGTTCATGCCTTGTGAGTAGTTTTCTAGGAAATGGGAACCAAGTTTGTAGCGGGTTTGAAAGGAGAGGACTCTGGTTCACTGCTTTGCCTTTGCGTTCCAGGCTTGGGTCTTCAGGTGGCATCATCGTTGTCACCACTGTCACTCGGGGCTGCTGATTCAAAGGGTTGTGTTTTGGTCTGTGACCTTGCTTTAGTTGAAATTTGAATATACACAAGCTGTTGCAGATTCACTGATATAGGCCTGTACATAGTTCATTAATGAAGTTAAAATGATTTGTCTGCTAAATACAAAGCAGGTGAACACGGTACCATCCATCTAACTTGGATCACCACGTTCTTAAAAATCTAAAAATCCTGTGCATTATATAAAAGTAAAATAATCAACCAACAGTTACAAGTTCATATATATATATATATATATATATATATATATATATATAAAAGACAAGAACAAGACTCACAGCTACAGGCAAGCTCACCTAAGCCTAGTGCCCTTCGTCATATACGGTGTCATTAACCACCATACAGAGGGAAAACCTCTGTCCTCCTCCTTGGGAGGTGATAATGCACAAGGCACTCTCTCCGACGTGATAACCTAGATACTCTGAAAATAAGAAAACAATACAGGGATTAATTTTGACATTGTGTGAGGTTTCTACGCGTTGTGTATGAAGCAGCGGTTGAGTAACCAGGTTCTCACCTAACTTCGTGCTGCTGCCAGCCAACAGCTTCTGGGCCACCAGGCTTTTTTCACCGGACCTTGCTGTGAGGTGTGTCTGTAGCAGTGGATACAGAGGGATGCTGTTGGCTGTGGTCTAGTCTGAGGGGCCAGATCCTCTCTTAATAGAGATGGTTAGAAGCTGTATTTTGCAGTGTTTAATGGACATTCTTTCCAGGAAAATGGCCAATTCAGGTTGGTATCTAAATTGCTTTTTTACAGCATTTGTGTTGGCAGATCTGGTGAAGATACAGGACCCTTCAAATGTCTGTGAGAGTTAGCTAATCAAAGGTGTGATTGGACCATTGGATAAAACACACTCTTCATTGCCACAAACTCTGAAATTAGGAGAACATTGCCAGTATACCAGTGAGCTGATGCTTTGCTTCCAGCTGGACCAGCATCCCCAGCTGGGAGCTGTGGTGGGAAGCTAATGTCACACAAGGCGTGGACAGTGCTGATTAATTTAAGAAAGCAGGCAAAAAGCCTTCGCTGCGACTAAACTGCTGCTTATGTTATGTTCGGTGAATTTCATGTAGTGATACTGTCTTTAGTGAATAAAAATTGTGTCTGGTAACACTGTTGCCAGGATAACCAAGTGAGTTATCCAAGAGGCTGGAAGGTACACATCCTGAAATATTATCCAGGTATTTTAGCAATTTAAAAGATGTCATTTTGTATGCTGGATATTTCTTTAATGTTCCATTAAATTGAGAACTCTCTATATAAATGCTAATTTAATTAAAATGTCTTTGTATCTTAAATATAAATGAAAACAACAGGCTAGCCTTGCTGAAAGTTTGTATGGACCTCTACTTACATGTAATTTTTCTTATCTTCTGCAGCATTGTCTTTTTTTTTTTTTCTTTAAACGAACAATATGCAAAACCCTCTCCTGTCTTTTTTCTTTTAGAATTTCTTTTAGACAGAATATTTTGGCCAGGCCACTTTTGCTTTCAGAGTTAAAATTTTCCCCCACAAACGGTTAGTAAGAATAAGAAGTCACTGTGTTTTAACTTGGTAGGCATGACGATGATCCAGTTGGCATTCAGCTATCCCATATACTAATTCATACATGTGAAACAAAATTATTAGAGTTACAGTTTTGGGTCATTTACCCAGCTTCTATCAGGGAAAATGACTTTAAATGTCAAACAGCTAAAAACTGATATTTTTTTTCTTCTTTTACCAAAATGTCTTTATTGGGAGAAGAAAGTAATGCTTCATCTCTTATGTAAATATGCTCTTCTGAAAAACCACCTACAGAAGGGCCAAGTCAGTCTGTTCCAGGAGTGGTAAATGTGCTGAGGGGGCAGCCCCCAAGGAAAGCAGGGGCTGCAGGAGGTGCTGGGATTCCTTATCCATGAGATTGTTTGGACACACCAGGTACATCAACTTCTTCACCAGTGGTGTCAGCCCCCTGCTAAGAGAGTTGCCCAGCTGTGTGATAAACCTTCAGTTTTCAGTTAAACTGTCACTTTTGGCAACCTGGACTGGTTTAAAAATTACGGCCCTTTGAAGCAGAATAGTCTTCAGTCATGCCCCCCACCCCCACATGTGTGTATATATATGTGTGTACATCGTCCTTCTAATACGGCATTACAGGCATTAAGACAATGCTATTGCTATGCATTCCACCTCTTGAATGTTAAAGGACAATAATAATAATAATAATAATAAAAAGATAACTGATGTAGCTATTCCAATGAAAAGTTCAAGGAGCAAAGTTCTGATCTCAGGTATCCCTAACAGTCAGACTTGTGTACCCACGTTTAGAATCTGCTGGTTTAGCTCAGAAGCTGCATTTGTAGGTAAGGGTGTGATTTTAGTTGTGTGTAAGTCCCAAGTGTGGGTGAGTGTATTCACGCGGGGTGTTCGACTGGCATGAGACCAGCGTGGGAGCGCAGGTCGCCCTGCAGCACCTCGGGGGAGCGGGTTTCGTTGTCAGCCCTTCTCGGGCTCCTCATCTGTACATTAACAATTCCTCTCTGCCTCCTGTAGGGCTGGTAAAGTCTTGGGTGAAATATTTTGTGAGTTAACGGATAAGGAATAATGTTCTGTAATTGCTGTTTAAAAAAGGATTTACATCTATTTTAGGTCAGGCATTTGCAACGTTGTCATGCACTGCTTTAAAATGTGGCTAAACGGAAGGGTCACCGGCAGCATCAGGCTAATTTTCTTGAGAGGTTATAATGTCTCGCTCTACTATATGGCAAGAATCTCTCATTTCCAGTTGTAAAAACCATATTTTTTATTATTTTTTTTTTTTTGTCTGACAGGAGAAGGCTGCAGAATATAGTAAGATATGAATCTGGTTAGTCATGTTTGACCTCCCGTGTTTTAGACAGCTGTGGGAATGATGGAGTAACTGCTCTGTTCATAAAATTCCCATTGATACAGAGGCATGTTTGTGACATCAGGCAAAATTTATATCCAAATCTCCCATGGCTGAATTGACTAGAAGTAAACCTGTAATTGCAGCGCAGGTACAGAGCAATAATGACAAGTAATTACTGTTTCTGGGAGGGAGACAAATATTTATAATTTCTTCTGTGCTGTTAGTACATGGGCTGCTGTTGCCTTGCATACTGCAGTCAGAAGGAGCTTTCCATCTTTGTTCCTCTATCTCAGGAGATTTTGAAGTGCCTGTGTAACCTAAAATTCTTTTTGACCTTTTTTTTTTTTTCCTACTGCTATTCACAATCATCTGTTGTCATGGGTATTTAACGCAATTCTCTGCACAGAAGACTCATAGTCCTGATACTCATTTAGCAGAAGAAACATGAAAAGTGGCGCCCCGTACGTTGTTCAAGGCTCGTTTCCATGCTTGGGTCAGAAAAAGTGATTTTTCCACAGCAGACGGGATAGAAAGTACCATTTTCAGGTTCCATAATCAAGACAAATACAACTGCCTGTTGCCATGCACCATGTATTTTCCACATTATAGTAATGGATGCACTGCTGCCACCTGCTATGTCAAGACTTCCAGCTAATTGGTGTAAGTTATGTGTGTTCCAGTTACTCTTACGGTCTATAAAAGGCTGCTTTGTCCTAAACTAGATAATAATTTTTGATGGATTTTGTTACGGTGGCAGCTACTGCTGTACATTGGTGAGAACCATTGTTTTCCACAAGCACAGGTGTTTCCTGCACTTCTCGAGGCTTTAGAGATGGTTCTTTCTACTGAGTTTAGGCTCAGGCACAGCATTTGGTGGAGGTGGCATGACCCAGATCCAGGCAGAGTGACACCTGAAAGGGACATGGATAGACATGGTTAAGGCTGCGCCATCCACCCCGGCTGCTGGCTGAAAACCCGCAGTGGCCCTGTGTCACAGCACAAACAAACTATCAAGCTACAACAAGGTCTTTTACCATCTCATACCAACATTCTCTTCATACAGTCCCTCTGCTGCCTTCTCCTTGTCTCATCCAGGGCGTGCGTTTTCTCCCTGCTCCCTCCTCGGCTGCTCTCTCTATTGACCCTCAACCACTTCACAGAACCAGCCACAGCTGCACCTCATCTACATCGGCCAACCCACCGCCCCTGAAGCCAGCCCACAGCTGTAGGTTATCAATGTTAATTAACCTGCCTTCATTCCTCTACACCCCTTCTGCTCCAGTGCAGGGTCTGTGACCCTTCTGTCAGGAGTGGTGACACCCTCCTGTGGGGGGAGAGGGGTTTGGGCCATGTGAATCGGAGGGGAGAGAGCTGCAAAGGTAAGAAGTTCTCCTGAGCATGGGAGGTGGGCTCGATGCGGTGTGGTCCATGTGAGCTGATGGGAGTATGGGAGATGCTCTTCTTTCTCTGCTGCATCCTGCCAGGTGGGAACTGTCCCTGGGATCTTAGAAAACATGTGAACTTACTCCTCTGTTTTCTCTAATATTTGTGGGGTTTTATTTTTTTTTTTTTTTCTTTTTTCTCTGTGGTTGCAATCTTGTCTTAAGCTGTAACTGTGACATCAGAAATCAGAACTGTGGTAATCTTAGATGAACTTCATTTTTGTAATAAATCTAACAGTCTGGGTCTACACTTGTTTAATAAGAACTAGAGCTGTATGGCTACCAGAGCATAGTGTGTACAACTTTAAAAATAAATTTCCCTATACTAAGTGATTTATTACTTTTAAAAGATACCAGACTGTATTTTAATCAGCCTTTAATACTCAGGGTTGCAGATTTGGCATGACAGAGTAACAAAGGGGATTAAGTGCATGTGATCCATCATTGCTCCCGTGCTCGGTCTGGAGAGCCTGAGCTCTTCAGAAATTCTTGCTTTTTCTTCCCGGGTGCCTCATTTGGTCCCAGATATCTGCCTATGAGTGGCCCTGCTGAAACTGCAGGTTTCATTCTGCAAACCTTCATCTTCTTTCCTTCAGAACTAATTGGAAGGGTCTCTTCTCTAGCTCCCTTTTCCTCTCCAACTCCTCCAACCTGCTTTTTAAAGTGAGATGGTAGGTGCTAGCTATAATATCCTCAAGCTTATGGCCAATTACCATGGTAAAAAACCAGGCAAGCTATTTTGTGGGGGAAAAAAAAATATTAAAAAAATAGTATATGATTGTGTGGTATAAAAATATGAGAAAATGTTAATTCATAGTTTTAGAATAAAAATATTGAGTACCTTTTAGCACTTGTCGTGATGGCAAAATAAGAAAATAGGTGACATCGCACTGGTTATAAACTGGTAGAATTTTTTGTTATGAATTTCTTTTGTACCCTTCCGTATCCCACCTCAACCTCATGACAGTATCATCCAGTGTTCGTGGTGGCTGAATAGTGAGAGGAGCCGGCAGAAACCAATCTTCAGTCTTAGAGGCCACTGGTGTCGTGCAGGAAAGGAGGCTGCCGTGGCGGCTGCTGCTGAGGGTATTTGCTATTTGTTTGAGGCATCGTCCTCTGGTCACTGGAGAACAGTTCATTTACAATTCCTGTTCTTCCAGAACATGCAAGTTCTTTTGAGGTCTCTCTGATGGTAAGATGGTTTTGCTCGTTTAATAACATGTATTTTATGTGTAACACTATACAAAATGTAGAGAATATCTGAAATGAACAAGTTTTTATACTATGTGAACAGGTATTGCTTTACAAAAGACAGGAAAATAAACATACATGCTTTTTTTTCAGAACATATCCTAAAGCTAGCTCTCCTAAACCTGTAAATTAAGCGAATGCGCAGAAGGACATATGCAGGTTTGTGAAATAGTCTTGTTGGTTCAAAATATGCTAACTAACTAAATATAAATTATGTATGTTGGTTGGGTCGTCTCCCCCCCCCCCCCGCATAGGTACTCTCTGGTGACTTATTGTGGAACTGTAACTTCGATTGAGTGTTTGCTAGTTTTTTTACTAGATACTTCTTGTCTACAAACCTGATAAGACAGGTTTTTTAAGGAACTAGGAAGAAAAGTGCATGAGCCATCTCAGCAAAGCTGGAGCAGCTACTTAACTGTTAGTCCAGCCGGTCCCGGCTTTTTGGTACTCTAGGTTTTGTCGCGTAGAAATGTCAGTAGAAATGGCAATTAGCCTGTGATTGGCATTGTCTTGACAACATAATTAACTTTTTACCTTTAAATCTGTGTTAATCAAAGACTTCAGTTATTTTTAAGAAGACTGAAGGATCTGAGAAATGCCCTTTGTCTTTGATCATCTCTTAAACTTGTAATTAAAAGTATCTAAAGGTAATATTAGTTTTTCCTCCAAAACAAGTTTGCCAGAATGGGGGAATCTTGCTAGGTTAATGAATCCCTGCTCTGGCTGAGAGCAGGGTGAATAGATGGGGAAGACTGAGAGTTGCAAAGCCTCAGTCTGTGCTGAACTCACTCAGCTGGCTCTTGCTGAAGGATTTTTGGAAACCAGGAAGGAGTTGGGAAATGGAGATTAGGAAAGGAATATAAAAATGCTTGGATTCCCTTTTCTTTTCCTCCACCTTTCCATCTGCAAATCTAGAAAACATGACTGTGATACTGTCGCTAAACATTCCTCACCTTTTTACTTGAACTGGGGAAACCTGGAGTCAAAAATCGGTTATCACTAAGTGGGTGACTAAATGTCTCATCATCTGTATTCTTTTCCAGTTTACTGTGTTTTGTTGCTCTGCTCCTTTCTTCAACCCTGTGCAGCCCAGATGTGCCAGGGATTGTATTTTTCAGCACCAGTTTGCTCACAGTGGCATTAGGAAAAGCTGTGGCGCAAGAAGTTGAGCCTGTCTGAGGAAAGGTCTTTCTACAAGACCCCGAGGCTTGTTACTATCATTCACTTAATTTGTATTCCATGCGTCGTAATTCTGATGAGATCTTGGTTGTTTACACTGTAGTTCTCCATAGGTTATTCTCTCTCTACTTAACATATGGGACCACTGGGTTATGATACTTGCTTTTGAAGAATACTTGAAGGGTGCAGTTCTTCTTAAAACATGTATTTCACATGCAAGAGTTTTACCTCTTGTTTGTCATGAATGCGTGCAGTGAGGATGAGGACTGTAAGTCACGTGAAACCCCAGCCACGGTAACGTGTATTGAAGGGGCACTCAGTAACCAGTAGCCCTGTAACATTTTGTCTTGCTCATTTTTGTCACTGGTAATTTTACAGAAGGAAAGGGACCTTTCACTCGGTATATATTGAGAGAACATTGAAGTTATGGTGATTCATATATTGCAACTCTGCCATAATAGAGAAAGAACCATATGTAGAATGAAGTAATATGATATGAAATAAAGTGATGCAGGACAAGAACCGACAGTTGCATTACATTATTCAGTGGAACAGGATCTGAAACTGCTGCAGGGGAATGAATACATGATACATAATATGGACCAATATATCATGTAGATCATTTAATATATTGAAGAACTGATGTAGAATGCACTATTGAAATGGGGTGTATAATGTGTTCTGTAGAGAGAATTTTCTTTCAGTCCTTCAGTCTTGGGCATGGACATAGTGGAATATATTGTCGTGCTAAAGACTAGCTGACCTTGCCTCCGTTTACAAAAGGAGAGGAACCTATAAATGAGCTGTTTCATAAAGAGGACTACGTGATTAAGAAAATTGGTTTCCCAAAGTAGTAGTGTCAGGGTCAAATGAACCTTAGACACAACCAAAGGATACACTTTTATTTATTTTTTTTTTTTTATTTTTTCCCCTCTCATTTGTATGGTAATCTTTTGACAAATACAGTGCGCCCAAAAATTCATAATCGTTCCATTTAAGAAAGATTTAAGCTATCTGCAAAGAAAGCTTATCTTACGTGGAACGAATGTTCAGTTAACAGAAAAGCTTTAATTTTTGAGTGTTTACTCCAGATGTTTGTTCCCCCCCCCTCCACCCAGTGATTTGCTGCAAATACTCTGCATCACTCTACCTGCATCCAGGATCCAATTAGTTTTTTGAACTCCTAAGTAGTATTTTTTTCATGCCACCCCATTTGATTTATAATAACTAGAAGTAAGCTTAATTAAGAACTTTTTTTTTTTTTGCAAGAGAATCAAGAAGATCTGCTGGAGTTGCTCACAATTCACTTTTGAGCAAATATAATGCCGTACCTGTTTAAAGTGGAAAACCTCTCCCTAAGGATTATTAAACGCCTTTTACAGGTGTGAAAAAGATCTCACGTTGTTAACAAATACATCCATAAATAATTTTCACACATTTATAAAACCTGTTGCTAAACTGGGGAGAAGTCTTGTTTCTTAACGGAGGTGACTAAATGCTTCAGGAGCTGTGTCTCCCCCAGGGCACTCAATTTAAATGCCAGCCTGTTCAATACGTTCTGTAAGAACAGAAAAAGAACTTTAAAGCATATTTATACCCTGCATGTTGACTAGGGATTGTACCACCAGTAAGTATAGTTTTTCAGCTGTTTTATTTAAGTCGTCAGTTGCGTGGATGTATCCAGCTGTAGAGCAGGTTAGTCTGTGGCCCGTATTTGGGATGTCTTAGGGAACCAGGAGGCAGTTTCACCAGCTGGATGTGAGTACCGATGGGAGTTCTTTGAAGCCAGTGAGGTTCTAATCATGCAAGCGGAGAGAGGCAGCCTTTCTGAGCCACTGGTGCATGCTTTCCTGTTGGGAATGAGTAAAATGGGGCAAGAATTTGACAAATAGCATTTTTGTATACTCCTGCAAAGGTTAAAAATAATAATAAAAAAAAAAAGGATCTATTTAAGCTGTGCACACAGGATACTTTGCTGTTGGTAGCCAGTGCTGAATTATACAAGAAGGTACTTGTTCTATATAAATAAACCTATACTCTGGGGCGCTTGTATAATCCAAAGCCCATTACAGTCAAAGTAATATTCTGTGGATCAAGGTCCTAAAGGAGAGTTCTGTGGAGTTATTGCAAGAGTCCCAATACACCAGTTCTTAAAACTTGCTTGCTTTTTTCTTTTTTTCTCCTGTTTTCATCTCCCAAATTTTGTATTTCCAAATTTTGTATACACACTTTTTTTCTCATGTCTGTAGCCATTTTTGTTTGCTGCAGACTGTCCTTACTTCCCCCCAGTGCTCTTTGTGCTTCAATTTGTTTCTGTTTTACTCCACCTCTTCTATCCATCTCTTATAGTTAGGAATGTCCCTTTACCTTTGCTCTCTTTCCTGAGGGTACAAACCCTCCCTCGTAGCTCTGCGCCTTCAGCTGCAGAACAAGGAGATGATCAGGAGCATTCCTTCCCATCAGAGCTGAGGCCATAGCCCACGTAGCCCACGTTAGAAGCAGAAGGATGCTGAGGCTCGTTCACCCAGTTTCAGAAGGACACCTGATACACCCCAGTTCATTTGCTGCTTTCTCAGTTCATTGCGTTGATGTACTCTGGCACAGGGTGTAGTTTTTAAAAGCGCTGAAGGAACCTGAAGGGTCAGAGGACGTGGCTACATGGGAAAGCCCGGTGAGCTGTGCCCACTGGCCGAGCTGGCCAAAGCCCTATGGGTGCTCAGCACCCCTGGGTGACCACCCCTGCACGAGGCACGGCACTGGGTGCCACACGGGGTGGGAATGTTCAGTACAAGACTCTGTAGAGACACTTTAAGTGTCATGTAGTGATACACACAGCTTGCTGCGTGCCTAGGTGGCTTCTGAAAGTGACTGCCCGATGCCCTTTAGAATTTTGTCCAGGAATTGTTGTATTGTTATGGAGAACCAGGACCTGTCACATCCTGACAGGGTTTCTGTAACACGTTCTTTCCCTTTGGGAAACCCTGAGTACCTGGACCACCGGCTGCTGCTCCGACTACAGCCCCTGACAGGTAACCCCTGCGCGTACACACGCGGTATGTACAGCGTGCGCACACCACACAGCCCTCTCAACAGGAATTCCTTGTGGCTTAAGAAGAAAAGCTCCGATGGAAATAAAAGCAGTGATCTCCACTTAGCCATACATTTCCGGGGCAGAAATAGCCTCTTTCAAACTTTTTCAGCTCTTAGTCATTATTAGTGATGGAGTTAGCTAATCTTAATGAGGCATCAGGTTCCGATGTAGACCCACGTTGTAACGAGATGGTGTGAGTTGGTGTGCGAGGGCTGAGGAGCAAGGCAGGTGGGCAGAAACTGGGATTTGTGAAGTGCCTGCTCTGGAAGCCACCCAGGTCATCAGGAAACGTGGTGAGGTTCACTTAGGAAAAAAATCTTTCAATATAGTAAATACCCCACAACATTTTAAATAGGGAATTTGGGGTCAGTGTCTTCCTTCCTCCAGGAGGAATGTGCACTTGACTTAAGGTCTCCATCACAGCAGTGTCCTTTTACTTTTTCATTCGGTTAAGGAGATGACCGGTTTCTGGAGGAGCAGGGTCAGGACCGGCGTGCCTGGGAAGCTGGAGCCCCTGCACACGGAATGGCTCAGGGGTGCCCACGTTCCTTCCAAGTGCGAGGATTAGAGATCCCAATTAACAGAGAGCTGCTGCCCTGTTACTCCACCGCAGTGTAAGATTAGCTGTTACCGAGGGGTCGCAGTCATTCCAGGGCTTTCCGTGTGTTCTGTAGAGATACAGCTTGAGCTGGGCACATCATCAATCGGAAAAGTTCTGCAAAGCCTTCACCACAGCTAACCAGCTCCCTTTTATCCTGGATGGAAAATTTACCAGGCCAATATATTTGAGTAGATATTGATACGGCAAAGGAAAATGTGATTGAGCCCTTTGCAGAAGAATCTTACGCCATATAGGAACAGCCTGCAATCTTGTAGGATTAGAATAAATAACCTTTCAGCTTTAAAATATTTCTAAATATTTCCATAACACTTTTCCTATAGTATCGCCCACAATATGTTGTATCCTCTTCAGTTCTGTTACTGCCCCCCAGCTCCTCTTCCACCAAGAGTAAAAGGATGCAGATGGAAATCTGCCACCAGTAGGAAGGCCGTACGTTGCAGAAATTTTTGTGTTAATTCTGCTTTACTCAGTAGCACCCAAAGTCCCTGTGAAATGCACCCTGTTTTGGTGTGATGGCTTTTTTTGAGAAGGCAGAACAGTTTGTTTCTCTATACTTTGGAAAAAAAAAAAACAAAACACCCCAAAACTGGACTTTTTGTGTCTTTGGTAGGTCCCTAAATCACAAGTAAAACTGGATGTGAGTGTGGAACTGCTGTATATCGTTAAATGCTGACACAGAGTTTGCTAATGAAAGATATGATCCCTTAATATTGCATGAAATCATTATTTGACAAAAACAGAGTCCTCATGTGCCTTTTCATTTCAAACAGGTGATGTTCAAAAATGTGTAGGCCATTTCCAGATACATTTATTTTCCTGAATGTGCAATAGTTTGGGTTTTCTTAATGGCATGTTTTTTATTATTTCTGTCACTTATGGTTTTTTTTTTTTGCTGGGTTTATTTATTATTTTTCTTGTGCTGATTAACAAGGTTACTATTTGGAATAAGCAGCTTTATTCATATAGTGGATTTCTAATTAAACGTAATCAAACCATTCTGTATCTTGACTAAATTAAGCTGCATATAAAATAGGAATGAAAGACAATTATTCATTCACTTCTCTGTTGTAATGACTATTATTAGTAGTAGTATAGTTGTTAACACTAAAGCTGAGGTATGTTACCTGATCAATAGACAATTACTCTGTAAATATACAATTGCTCTGTAAACTGTGTGACGGTTTAGCTATTTCAACAATAAGTTTTAGGGGCTTTGCTCTGAGTTAGTGAATATGTTTAGATGTAGGTGTCTTGGGTTAAATTGTTGGTCCCGCCTTCAAAGCGAGGAACGTATGTTTGTGCATAAAGAAGTCATATATATTATGAAAACATCTGAAATTTTTTTAGGATCAGATTCTAGCTGTTCTACCAATTGCTTTACATAACAAGCGATAAGATAGCTGGAAATAGACTTGCCTATATATTTTTTGTAAATTCAAGTGAAAATTAATAGAGTTTAATGTATTTATGACACTGTTACAAAATTAACTCTCTGTTTCCCAGGGATATTTTGTAAAACAAATATGCAACCTTACAGTTTACATATATTTTGTAAATTTAGTGCAGCAAAGTCACTTCATTCACAAGTGTTGCACATAGTGTGGCACCCCTAGACGTGTAACAGGGATTGCTGTTATTTCCTTTGATTTTCAGAAATCCTGTGCAGATAACCTTGATAGCATCGGTTCTTGCCGATAAACACAAACCCAAATACGTGCAAACTTTCAGTGAGATGCATGAATTACTTGTTTTTAGAGGGATGTTCTTCCTGCTTTGAAGCAAAGATAACATAAAATACTGTGAGGGCTGGGGGCAACTCAGAGCGTTACCAGTCAAGGAATTTTACAACTCAAGGTATTTGGAGTCTTATTAGCACAAAACATATATTCATAGGAAAATAAAAAGTAAGTTTCTAACAACTGGGAAGTAAGTTCAACAAGTTCTAACTGGGAAATGATCCCCAGTTTGCAACAAAGTATTAGGCAGATGTGTCCACCAAAACAAGTGAAAAATCTACCCACTATACATCTGTCTTATATGCATCAGTTTGAAACGAGCCGACATTCATGAAGCATGTAGCTATACATTGAAAATAAATGGACGATAACAGACGTGAATCTATTCTTTAATCTTATTCCAGTTAACCTTTTTTAAAAGAAAGAAGAAAATACTCCCTCAAAATACAGGGGAGCATGCGCAGGTTTCCCAATACTCTCTTTGTAGCTGTTTGATCATGTAAAGAGTTCTCCATAGTTTTCTGTTCACTTATGTGATAATGAGATAGCCCCCCCACCCACCCCCATCTTTCATTTCCTACTGATTAATGGCAGGAGAAAAGTGCTGGTCTGTGGGGAAGCTGGGTGCCATTAACCATAGCTACTCATTTATCCCCAAGGAAAATTTCTGTGTGGGTTCCTGTTTCCTTCACAGAGTTCATCGAGCCTGGCTAGTGAAACGTTTTCAGTTTGGTTGGCACATCTTAAATGCTTTCTGTGCCAGTGAGGTCTCCCTCTTGCTACGTACTGTGATGTGTTTACACCCTGCGCTACATGTTTGCTTTGTATGCTGCTTGCTCGGGTTACGAGAGGATGAGCCATGTTAACAGGATAATGTACAGATGTGTTCTGAGTTTTATGTTCCAACCCGAGGCATTCGTGTGCTTTTCTGCTACTGCTGAGTTAGGCAGTGGGATGGGTAGGTTTCCTTTCCTAGTGTACTCCGAGTAAATTGATATATGGATTTAATTACCTGCGCTCAGAGGCTGTTATGATGGATTCCTTAAAATGAAGTGCTACGAGCAAATGTACAGAATTAAGCCTTTAGAAAACAAAGCAAGAACTAGAAAGAGATTTTCTTCCAAAATGAATCTTTTGTCATACCTACCTAGTCAAAGAAATTATTTTGCTGTAAAATATGCAGGTGAGCACATATGTATACTTTTTTCCCTCCAACTTGTCTGTTAAACACTCTGCTTTTTAAAACTTTCTAAATTGACGTGCTGATAACATGAGCAAGAGTGGCAAAAGCGCAGCAGCAGTTCATTGCAGCCCACGGGACTTCCGAGAGCTTCTCTTACTTTCTTCTCCTTCTGCCCCTTTCTGCAGAGAAAGCTTACTAGAGGGGGGAGAAAGCTTGTGAAGTGACCTGCAGATGGTATTCGTATGTTTGGTGTGTTGTAGAACCACCCCGGGGCTGAGCTGGCCATCGCTGCCGGGTTGTTGCCACTTGCATCTGGCAGCCCCATGGCACATGGAGATCCAGCCAGAGCAGCACGCGGGGCTGGGCTTTGCGCAGCAGAGGAATAATTCTTCTGAAATCCCGTTAGCAAGGAATTCACTCCAGCAGCTTCTTGCATTAAAGGGCTTTTCTGCAGTGTGAAGGTGACAGTCTGAGGATGTACTAATATTTGGTGCTGATTCCCTATGGGATTTGAGGAGGCAAATTCTGCCCTCATTTACTTTGTCCTTATTAGTGGCTGAATTCCAAACCATAGAAATATCCCTCAAGTGGCTTCTTAAAAGACTGGAGATAATCTGAGGCAGCTCATTTACTATTCCCCTTTCTGAGGCCAGCAAAGAGTTACCATAAAGAAAGTCCTTATGTCTACTCAGATCTGGGGGAAAACTAGAGTTACGTTTTGTGGATTTTAATGCATGTAGCAATACCTTTAAAAAGCTGATGGTGAAACACATTTAAAACTTTACACCATGGCAGCAAAACTGCCATCCCAGAGACTGTAGTTCTTGCAATTTCCTTTCAAGTGAGAGAAGCGTCGCTACTGAATTTAATTGCTCTGATTTGTAGCTCATGGACCTTCCAGCCACGCTTTCCTTTCAAGTAAACTTTCTTTTTTCTTTTATTGGATCTTTTAACACTTTTCCTTTGAGTCTGGTGCTGTGAGGTGCTGGGTGTCTTTTTGGAAGAGTCAGATGCTTTTAATTGCCAGAGACTTTCCCGGCTGTTGGATGCGCTCAGCACATCACAGGAGAGTGTCCCTCAAACTTCCCTTTGGTTCTGCGGAGTGGATGAGGGACAGGGATGAGGGTGAACACGTTATACCAAGCTGAATAGGCACCTATCTGTAACAGAGTGGTTTTATAAACCAGGAGATTACTCGCACTAGTAACAGTATCTGGTGGGGAAACCCATAATTTACATTATAATCCCTGCAATCTTTTCTAACTTTTTCAGACAACTCTCTCCCCGGACAGCTGATAATACTGTTTCTTCCTAATACATCCTTGCAATACACAGCCACAAAATGTCACACAAAGTAAATGGCTTTACTCTGTACCCTGCTTAGTGTATTATTTCCGCTTTTCCCAGGAGGTGCTACACTCTTAGACTTCAAAGCATGCCAGACATAGATGGTCTTGTGGCTTTGCAGAGCATCTCATTTTTATTAGGGATCCATTTTTTTTTTTCTTACCTTGCACTAAAGAATCTATGTCGCTAATTGGTCCAGTAATTTCTTGTCATATCGTGCTAAGTAATGTATTTGTTACTTGGTACTCAATGGCTTATTCAATTGTTTTCTTACACTTTGGGCAAACGTAGCAGTTAGGTACGACATGAATTTTTAATAAAGAAAAAAAGGTGGAGGAGGGACTATTCGAACAGCCTAGTGGGTAAATTTAAATTCCCCATTATCTCCTCAAAATGCCAGTACTTTACATGTATGTAGCAAATTTCATCCTGTTCTTTGTAAATTGGAAAAGTCAAAAAAAAAAAAAAAAAAAGGCTGTTGCTGGATTCCAACAAATATGGGAAACGTTCTGTCCTTGTTAGAAACAATCTTGTTCAATTTCTTGCAAAGCTGCCTTCTATTTTTTTGTTTAAAAATTCATCTCTAATGGCCTCTCAGCGTGGTAAGTGCTAACAATAACTGGTTTGTTCAGGAAACACAATTGCCTTTGGAGATTCATAATTTTGGATGTAATTCTTTTCCTTTTTAAAAATTAATGAATTTACTAAGGATTAACTGATTTTGAAATGTACCAATTTATTTCCTTCCTGTCTGCTCATTTCAAGTGACTCGATTCTATTGGAAATCAATATTAGTGGTGTACCTGCGTATCTCTACCTGTAATTTATGTCTCTTACATGTATGTATACACATGGAAAGAAATGCATTATTTTCTTCTGTAATGTCACTCAACTTTTCCTATGGCAGCAGTAACTTTGTTGTGTTTGTCTGCATCCTGCTGAATTCATTGGTCTGGATTTTGGGTTTTTTTGTGTTTGTGTTTTGGTTTTTTTTTTTTTTTTTTTTTGGTAGGTTCTCCTCATTCTTTTAGCATCTGAGTCGTTTAAATTTATTCTGAGTATTTTCCCCGGGTGATGCTATGGGTTCCTAATGCTGATCTGAAAATTCTTTATGATCTCTTTTATTCAAAAGTGCTGATGCGCTCACTAGCATGATAGAACCGAACAAGTAGGAGGGACACGAGTTAAAAAGGGACATGATTTACATTAAAAGGAACAGAAATTGTTGGAATGACTAATTAGACAAAAAAATAACACCAAATGTACAGTGTCAGTTTAACATTTTGCTCACATCCCAGTTTCATTTTCACATAGTAGTTTCATTTTCAGTTTGACTTTTGGCCTAACCTTTCCCAACTCATGCAATCCAATAAAATCATCAATCTTTTTTTTTTTTTTCCCAACTGACACTGCTCATTGAATTGACTAAAATTTATGAACTGTACAGCCCCAAAGTCTGCAAGTTTATTGCATTTAATGTAAACTTACTATTTGTTACGAAACGTTCCCAGCACACCTCACTGTTGGGTTCTGATGGCATAATACTTTCCATGGAATTTGGAATTAATATTGCATTCTTTGCAGAGATAAAGAAGTAGAATACAAAGAAACTTAATTATTTCCCTAAATTCTAGATTGGAACAAAAGCTGGATATTCAAACTGCAGCAAATTAAAACAGAGTCCTTGCCAAGTGCCCTTAATCATGAAAAAAATCCTTAATTTCCTCGCACAACACTTAGGCAGTTAGTAAGAGGTTTTTTTTGGTGTGAACCTAAGTGGCATGGTTGGCTTTGTGCTGTTACACCTCACACATGGAACAGAAATGTAAATGTTGTGTATTTGAACTTGAATAAGTAGTTAATCTGGGTTTGGGAGGTGGCTGTTGTAGTTTAGGCAGATCAGGGTGAAAAAAGAATAACAAAACCATAATGACATCATACCGATTTTCAAAAACTTTACCTATGCTACATGCTGTATAGATTTTTGGATTCAATTTTTACTTTCAATGTCTACTTTTTAAAAAAAGATACACCTTCGGTCTGTTGAAGGAGGTCTGGCCTGGAAGGCCATCTGAGAGAGACTGAGATTATAGCCAGAGCTTCTCGGATAGCTCTCCTAGTTCCTCTTGTATCATAGTCTCAACATTTTGATTTCTTGTGATCTGTCAGGACAGGAATAAAAGCTCTAAATCATTGGAGAGGACAGTATTCTAACTCCTCCGGCTTTCCATAAAATATTCTTAGAGTTTGCCCTAAATCCTTCGGGAGACAGCGATGCTGATTCAGGCGGTGAACATGGGCTTTGCAGTGCTCACTGTGTTTGTAGGGCAGTTGATTTCATTGCAAGTGTAAATTGTGGTGGCCTATGGTGACACTGAGGAAAGCGTCTGGATGTCACTGCAGGAAGAGCTGGAGGACAGCGAGCGGCCAGCTGGCGTGTCACCCACCGGCTGGCTGAGCGCTCAGCTGCCCTGGGGAATCCCAACCGTCACACAGTCCGGTACTGCCCGAGTCACATACTCTAACAAATCAGCCTCCTAGGAAAAATGGAAAATGTCACCGACATAATGTAAGACATTAAAAAAACCCAACCAACAAACTGCAAAAGCTGGAATGAATTTTCTGTAAGTCTTCTACCCAACTGACTGGCGGGATTTTTTCCAAGATGATAATTTCCAGCCTCCCTTCACTTCCCTACAGGATCACTCCTAAAATGCCATGCAAAAGAAGTGATTCACAAAGTGTCTTTCTCTTCCCAGCAAGGAAATCAAGTGCAGACTTCAACTGTAACTGATAACTGGGAAGAGCAGGGAAACCTTGGCTACATCTCCTTTTGGTTGCTTTTACTCAAGTATCACTCTGGCCCCTGCACTCAGACTTCGGGTGCCTGCTACATCCATGTTCTACATCAGGAAGCTTGGTTAGGAGCTGCTCAGACATGTTTCTTCCCTTATTTTGGAACCATCCCCTTTATGAAAATCGTGTGACGGTAACATTAAAAGTCTTAACAAATACGTGTTGTCTAATAAATACAGCATTCTAAAATCTCAGACCAAGAGGTAGATGTTAAGTGAAAGGACTGCAACTTCTATTCTTGCCCTCCACACTGAATTTCATCTTCTAGAAAAAGTTGAGGCTAGATAATATCCATGCAATTTGTACAATTCCATATTCCACAGTGTCATGATGGGGGGGGGGGGGGGGGGGGGGGAAGAGGAGTTACAGCTGATTTTAGATCCAATTTAAAAATCTCACAGCAACGTTCTCTCAGGGAATCTTTATGCTGATGTCAAACACATAAATAATACTTTCAGAGGAGATAGGTAAAAACCTGAAGAGAATTGCAACTTCTAATCTTGTTTCTGTCTTTACTATTTTAAAGTCAAATATACTTTAAAATGTGCAATTTTAATTGTAAAAATGCAACTGTCTGGGCAGCTCTGTAAGAGATTGTTTTTCAGGCTTTAGAGTACCTTTGCTGATCACAGCAGGGAAGAAGAATGTAACCTAGTGACCGCTGTAATTTCAACACTTCTGTAGAGTTTTAGTCCAAATATTGTATTAAAAGGGATAATAAGACTTTATTTATTTTGCCATTCTACTAGCTGGGGCATTCCCTTACATCCCACTAAAATTGTTTGCACGCGGCGAGTTTGCCATTTGCCTTAATAATGAACTTAAATAGGCATGTGAGTTCCAAGGTCACCGCGGCCCTGGAGTTGTCTTTGCTCACATCGTGCTTTGGGTAAGTTGTCCTCAACCCTATTGATCATTCTTGGTCTGTACTTTCAGACTTAAAAGCTGGGAGGAAGGCAGCGTAGGCTGGTTTCGGGGATGTAAGGAGATATTCTGGCCCCTTGCGTGGTGAGTAAAGCAATGGTATAGATCCTCAAACGGTGTAGTAGAATAAAGCTGCAGCAATATATGCTTTAAGGATCTGAGCATATGATTTTTAAAAGGCTGAATTTAAAGTAAAAGGCTTTCTGCATAGCTGAAAACGTTGGGCTTCAAACCCCGAGTAGAATTTTGTCTTTGTTCATATAGCTTCAACTTGGAGTTAATGTAGGTCTCATCTGGGTACGTACAAAAGGCAAATGTGCGTTTCCCTCAGGCATATAAACTGAGGTAAAAACTGTCACTTAATTTTATTTTTGTACAGCATCTGGCAAAAGGGGATTGTATTAGGTGCCATAAGAATAGGCTTGTTAATAACACAATTTAAAAATGAAAATGCAAACTGAAATCAGTCTTTTCCCCAGTTTTCCCGCTACCTTCTTTAGACTTGTCTGGTTCAGTTATATATGGCTCACTGCTGATTTTGCAATTGCTGTGGAGCTGCAAACGACAAGATTATGCAAAGCCTAAGACTTTTTTGTGCTGCTTCTATTCCTGATGCTATGTATACAAGGAAGAGCAAAATACTACAACTCATAGTGATGATTTAGTTGTTTCAGGGCAATATGCATTTCTGGAGAAGTGCAAGAAATATTACATGAAAATTTAATGGGTCCTTCCAAGTAGGATCATGTTGCCCTCTGTTATTTTCCCAGTATTTATTTTTCATTCTTTTTATCATTTAGTTCTGGAAAATTATTGTTGTCGTGCTGTTCTTTGTCATTTATATCCCTGTGTCCGGGAGAGCCGTAGGCAGCTCGTGTGTCTGCAAGCTTGGTGTGGTACCTCGACTGGCGCAGCCAGAAGGATACAAAGCAAATCGAACCCTGATTACAGTAACATCAGAGAAAAACCGCAGAGTGCCGCCGTATTTGATTGCTATATTCTTTTAGAAAAAAAGCCATATTTTAACCCATACTGCTTGTAGAAGACATTAAGCAGCACCTTTGCAGTCTAAAATTGCATCAGGCGTCGACGGTTAGTCTTGTTCCTTTAGCTAATGTTTTGCAGTGGTTTCTATTTGCACCTGCTTTATTAGAAAATACTCTGAGTGAGCATCTAGCTTTTCCTTTCATCTCCCTGTATCTAAAAATTTGTGGAATAGCTGAGATTGGAAGGTACCTCTGATCATCTAGTCCAACCCCTGTTCCCAAACGTTACATTTTAGATAGTCAAATATGCAGAATTTTTATACATACCTTATACACAGAGATTTGTGGGAGTAAATTGAACAGAAGCCCAAACATTGTTATTTTTCTGGTATTTTTATTGTTTATGTTTGTTTTAGGACTTTGAAATCTTTCCCGTTTTATTTAAATCATTAATGTAGCCAGACCTAGCTGTATTTGTCATATTACATATGTGTCAGGCAAGAAAAGAAGAAAACACTGGGAAAGAAAATGTTTTATTAAAAAGAGCAAAATAGGGTCTTTTAATGAGATTGAGAAGGTATTTTCAAAATTCTGAAATTATGTTTGGAATTTGTGTAGCAAGTGAGCATTTCCATAGAGAAGGTGGGGCTTTTTTGAGTGTCATCATACTTTCATCATGTATGTATCAAATACATAGGTTTGATTTGTCATTTTTTGGGGTGATGCCTGTTTTGTTTTACCCTGGCATAATGGTATGGTGGCCCATGGTCATGGTCTTTCCTGTGGACATACTACTGTTAATAGCAGATGAGAAAATACAATCACTGGACATAGAATCTCAGGGTTCTTTTTAGAATTCTTGTTAAATTCACTTTACTTCATGTGCCTTAGACAAAGTGAAGACCAGGAGCTGAGGTCCTGCGCTCACCGAATCACCTGCAAACATAGGCTGACTTGTCAGGTAGAGCCCATAGACATGTAGGGGTACTCACTGCCACTTCCTACAGCTCTTACAGTCCAGTTGGCTTTGGGAAGGTTTGGCCTTGACAGAGATGTGAAAAATGACTGAACTATGGGAACAAATATTAATTTGGTGGTCCTCTGCCAGTTCAGTGCATTTTGGTCTGGCGGCACGCTTGCCAGTTCATTTTTGGATTCACTGTGGTATATGACCTTCAAAGATTTCAAACTAAAGACCCCCACCAAACAGCAGTCACCAGAACATCCCTTATACTAGCCAAAACCTTGAAGGTACTTTATAATGGCACTTATTAGTATATTTTCCTTCTCTAGTAAGCTCAGCCTGAGAGGAGAAGGAGAACGCTCTGTTGCAAGTATTGTGTTTTCCATTAGCCTTTAGGAAAATTATTCCCTTTCTCTCGGTCTCCTCTCTTAATGTGTCCTTAAACGGTCACGCTGCTGATAATGCTGCCAGGAGAAATACTTCTGCAATTTGCCTTGACCTTTTTGCTTTTCCTCATATTTTCCCATTAGTCTCAACCCATTTAAAACTAACTAAGCTTGACTCTTCAAATGAAAACTGGCCAAAATCTCTTTGGGAATCACTGAGCATTTAAAAAGAAAAAAGATGCATGTGTGATATCTGAGAGCAAACCAGTTAGACAAGAAAGTTTTCAGGGACTGTTGTTACGACAAACAAAACTTTCAATATTTTCTTCTTTAGAGAAATAAAGATACCTATGAAACTTGGAAGCAAGTTAAATCCAGAACAACCCCCATGTTTTACAGATCATTACACGTGTTGAAGACAGCCAGCAGGTTTCTCTCTGTATTGCTGTTTTCCCCCTCTGCCTATCCAAATCCCACACTACAACTTTTGATGGTCATTTGAGTGAAAATTGTTCTTTGTCAGCCTGATTCCATCTTTTAGCCTTTTTTTACTTTATGCAGACATCTGTCTCTATAATGTACAATTTCATTCTTACTGGTAGCAGTTCATGTATAGGTAGGAAAATTGGCAGTGCAAGCACGCTATGGGAGACTGCATCCTTCTGTACCAGATTACTGAAAGATCAGAAAAATATATGGTAGCTCAATGGGGGGGAAAAAAAATATATAGTGGATTTTAGTTCTTTTTCACCCTACCTATCAACATTAATTAATTGTGGATTTACTTCTAATAAGAATGATAAAACACTGAAACTATATAAAACAGAGTACATGAATACTCTCTTCTGGTGGTAAATTGCACTATGATGGATTATCTGAGGCAAAGAAAGCAGGTTGGTTTGCACAAGGTGATTCCCTGAGCTTGATTTAGGAATTACATTTTGCACTAGGAATTTGAAATTGCTGAAGAAATAATAATAAAAAAAAAGGTGATTATTATACTGCACTGATCTTTGTCAACACTGAGAAGAGAGAAAAGTTACCATGTGGACACGTCCAGGATAAACGATTTTTGCGACAACTTGTTCAAAAAACCATCAAGATGAACATTTTCAAAGCTGAAGGTCTATTTTTAAGATGGATGAAATAGGGAAATTACACTGATTGTCAGTTATCCGGAACTGCTGTCAGTCATCTGGGTGATTGTACTTGGCAGTATGAAAGGATCGAAGCTTTTCTGTTCCCTGGTGCTGTTGTGACACGAATGACAATGTATTGCCTCAGTGAGTAATGGGATGCTGGTCTGATTTAACTGGGTTCTGAATGGTCTTCTCTCTGCAACCCACATGGGAAAAGGCTGGGGGGTGGCAGTGGCTGTCTTCCACCTGCCGTGCTGTCCTCTATATTATCATGTGTATGAATCGGAAAGAGAGAATTTTATCTGGCATCTCCACTTACGAATTAAGTAGCGGTGCAGTTAATCCGAACAAAAAACCCTGTGCAAATCAGTATTTCTTTAAAAAGCTTTGAGTGATCGGAGAAATAGTTAAACCTCATGCCTTTCCTGTGCACAGTTTGATTGCTTTCCATGGGAAAAAACCACTGTTGTCACTGAAGTTAGTGTGAATGTTATTAAAAATGGTGGTATTGTGCTGCTAAATCAAGAGCACGCTTTTTGTTAAGGTAAAAGATCTCTTGTAACTGAAGAAGCACAGACTGTAGCTTGACGTAGTTGAATTCATCCTTCTACCAAAGTGATCTGAAGTTGCTCTTTGCAGTGATTTAATAAACCCCCATGTGTTACAATAAGCGTTCCTGCTTGTGTAGGGCTTGGTGCCTTGAAAAGCAGTTTCTGTCTTTCTTTTAAATAAAAATCACATAGAACTGTCATTTCCTCCTGAAAAGGCAATACAGCACCGTGTTGTACTAGTGAATTTAATTATACATATGTAGATCACAGGGAAGAATCAGGTAGACATAATATTTACCTTTATAGTTCACTGATCAATTAGTATGTTGTTGCATACCCTGATTTTATAATCGCAATTATACACTCCACAGGAGCCGTTTCCATCTCTGAGGCTGTGGTGCTCTGGAGCTGTGGTTTGGTAGACTAACAACCTTTTCAGAGTTGTTAGATTAGTCATGTAAATCCTTCTTAGTTTAGGGATCATTGACTAGTTGGGCCGTTAAAGCTCCTTAGGAACCATTACAATCCCAGATCCAGCTAGCAATGCTGTCGGGTTGAGTATTCTCTGTAATATTCTGGGTTTAACATTACAAAAGCAGCAGGGAAATAGCGCTTTGTGTTTTGGTTTGAGTTTTGGGTGAGGAGATCCTTATTTTTTCAAGTTTGTAGATGCCTGCCATCCCAGTCTCTGGATTCTTTCTGCATTCTAACTGAAGTAGCTCTATCTAAGAAAAAAACAACCACCCCCCTCCCCACTCCAAAGTTAACACCACTGGATCGTAAGTAAGCCAGGCTGAAGCAGAACTGGTTTCCTGCTGCCTGGAGGTACTGCAAATGAGTAGTAGCTCCTCTCTGAGATTACGTACTGATGTTTGCCTCTTTTGCATAACAAAGGTATTCAGTCAGAAAATAGAAGTCACCTTTTGCACTAACCTGCTTGGAGAATATTGATTTTAAAGGGGAGATTGTTCAATATTTGTGACTCAAAGTCTGCTAAAATGCAGCTTTTTAAACGTCACGAGTGACGTGAGAGAGGAAGAAATCCCCTGGGTGAAAATAGCCAAACAAATTGTTCATTCATATTTGTGGCAGAATGGTAGGCGCCTAGGAAAATATTGGAAATTCTGATTTCAGTTTACTGCCCGTTATTTGTATCTGCACTTCAGTTTTATCACAGTAGGGTCAGTTGTATGAATAATGGCTCATCAGTGTGAGCATGGCGAAGTCACAGCATGGCCCTTAGTGCTGTAATACGAGCTTAGGAAAAAGAGATCTCGAAAGTGCAGCTAAGCATCTGATAAATTATTCAGAACAGAAGCAGGAGCTTTAAGCCACTCATTGTATTGTGTGTCTTTGCAGCAGTTGTTGCATAAAGTTCGTATAGCACAACAAATGTATGTAAGGGTGCAATCTGAAAGAGATTCTCTTGTTTCGGCGATGTATGCATCGTCCGTTGTGTGACACAAGTAAGAGTTGCTCACTTCTTTTTTGTAGGTCTAGTCTGAAACAGCTACTGTACATGGTGATGGGAAAATGATGTGCCATACTCATTCTGAATGATTATTTTTTTTTTCTCCCAAGATTTGTGGTTAACAGGAGCAGTTGAATACATTAGTCATAGTCCCATCATAAACATGGGGATGACTCAGATCTAACTGGGTTTCGTGGCAGGTGCAGCGTGGGCTCCGTACAGCGACGCATTCCAGGGGTTTGGAGGTGTCTTTTGATCCAGACCTGAATGTTGCCCCAATGAAGCCAACTCTGCAGATTTATGAATGGGGAAGGCTCGTTGGCTGGTCATTAGCACTCTGGTTCAGCTGAGTGCACATCACCTGATGTGTGTTGACCACAGCTAGAGGGCTTCCAGTGGTGTGGACAAGGACAAGGCACGTGGCAGGTTCTCCCAGGAAAGGATGCGTGCTGTTTCCCTTTAACAGCCTCTCTGAAAATATTCACAATTGCTTTAAACTCTGTTCAGTCTCTATTTTGAACATGAATATAATGCTTAGGCTAATATTATGGACAGGCACCATCGCAGGGTATTAGGATTATTATCATAGGATTATAGTTTCTCCTACCATAGAATTTCTCAACACCATTGAGCTCAGTAATGTCTTAATTTCTTCATTTGTCCTCTTTTTTTTTTTGGAGCCAAACATGACTCTATATGCGCCCCATCAATTTCTAGTGTAAGAAGAAACAATTTCCAGTGCCTTCTATGAGCATATGCTCAGTTTCTTATAGATTATTATTTTTTTATAAAAAAAAATGTTTTCTCATTGTTACTTTCTTTCAAATAGCTGTACAGTTTATCTTCACTGTCCTTGTAGTCACAATTTTATCTCGCCTTTTCTCTTTTCAAGGTTTAAGATCCCATGATCTAAGTCTCTGCTGATTTTTAGTTTATGCTCAGAAGTTGCTGGAGATCTTTCTGTTGCAGAATTTACTGTTTCTAAAGGATTTTAAAAGAGGTTCCTCAGTTAAAATAACAGATTAATTTGAAACATTAGTATTTGGAATTACTGCATCAGTGTTGCTATAACAGGTTTTCAAAGTACAGTTTTAACACATTTTCTGTATACATACAACATCTTGAGATATCTTTTAGGGGTACTATATGTAGATTTAAGAATTCTGTACTGGAAGTGCTGTGAGTCCTGAGCTCTCAAATGAGCAGCACCATCAGCACCATCTGAGCCCACACCGCGCTGGATGCGGGTTTGTTAGCTGAAGTGAGGAAGAACACTTTAAACAGCGGTGTGCGGAATTAGCCAATATGGGGTCTCGTGATGTCCCCAGGAATGTAACGTATGCGCAGGGTATACGCATGAGATGTACTTTGTCACACAGGGAAGTTTTGGTTTGCTTCTGGGAGGTTCTTGGAATATTCGTGGAATAACGTTCTCAGAGTGAAGAAGTACTTCATTGTAGAATTTAGAGAGACATTTCATGAAACTTATTTCAGATGAGTATTAAAATAATACTGAGGCTTGAGGTGTAAATCAGAGTTTTTGAAGCTTGGGAGACTAATATTTTTTATGTCTCAAATCACGTTTTTTTGCATTCTTGGTTCACGAACATTTTGCATCTTTTCTGTGTCTGTTATGCCCGATTTTATTTATTTATTTATTCCCAGTGGCTAGATTGAAAATTGCATCACAGAGTACTTCTGTTAACATATATACCTGACAGTCAGCTTCCAAGTCTGTTCCTTTGGTTAAACAGTCCAATACATGTCTTTAACATTGCCATTTAATTGGTAAAATGGAAGCGGTGATGTTAAGCATCCAGCGCCTTTTCCCTAGCGAAGCTGTTAGCAACAGTGTAACATGGCATGACACATCTGCCAGCACTTCACACCCACTTGCTCATGTATAAATGACTGAAGAAAGGACGAAGTAAAGAAAAATCAAGCTTTGCTTTTTAAATAGGAAAGATAACTGCTTAAAGAAAACCAAAAATATGAATGTGACCTGAAATGTGTTGCACAACACAGCAGAGAAACAAAGTTATAGTGGAAAATATTGTAACATTTTATAAGTGATTACAAATTATTTTAGTAATTATTTATATGTAACAAACAAGTTTTGAGAATATATGTAAATTTGACAGTGTGCAGATATAAATGTTTGATTCTGATGTTTATTTTGTGATAAAAGGCAATCAAGGAAAGCAGCCTTCTATATTCTTTGCTCTGGATTAGTTAAATGTGTTTTTTTAACATAAGGTTGATAGGATTTCATACAAAACTTACCTTTTAAGTCAAATTCATTCCCCAAAAATCCATACAGATGTGTGTTTCTTGGGAAAGAAAGAATTTTATAAAAAAAAATTTACCCATCCTTGTTTAGAAAAGAAGGTCTAAAAAGTGAAGCTCATTAAGAAAGCAGGAAGGATGTTCTATTTCCCTTCTTCTGACCTGATTGATATTCCCTTTTCTGTCTCCTGACATGTTTTCTATAATACAGACTACAGAAAAATAGCTGGCAACTTGGCTTGATTTTCTTCCAACCTTCAGACTTCAAATGCAGAAAAAAATGTCTACTAATTTCTATTTCAGTGTTGCCATAGTTACAGTTTCTATGATGTTTTCATTTTCTTACTTCTATCTATCTGTCTGTCTCTCTGTCTTTCATCTTGCTAGCTACCAACTTTTTTCTTCTTTCCTCCTTTACTTCCCAGTCCTCCCTCCGCACCTATTCCACTTGCTTAGTTTAATCAGGTGTTACTATTCTCTTATTTTTTGTTTGGTAATTCAGAATCCTCACTCTCGATGCTTTGTTCAATATTTGTATCCTGTAATACCCCGCAGGTGGTGTCCAATGTATCGTTAGGCTTTGAAATACTCTTTCTGCTATTGAAACTCACAGTAATTAACCTTGCTTTGCATACCGTTCCAAGAAATGCCTTCAGGTCCCTCCTTCCCCCTCTGTTCTCAGGTTGCACTGGATTTCTCTTTGATTCTGGATGTGGTGGACGCACGTCGCTGCAGCATAATACAGACTTTCAACGCTGCAATTTCCCCCTTTTTTGTTTCTCCCAGAGGCTCTTCTCTTGATTTTTCTTTTCTGTTTATAGTAAGTACATACAACAGCAGCAACTCAGAAGGCACTGACTGTGTAGGCTTAATGTACCTACTCATCTGCAGTCATTCATCATTGCTGTTGGATTGCTTATACAACTGCAAAGAGCAAGGCAGTTCAGCGATGCACTTAAATCGGATGCTAACTGCTGCTGGTGAAAATGGTTCATCCCAATTATTAAAAAAAAAAAAAAAAAAGAAAGAAAAAAGCAAACCCAACCACAAAACCATGACTTCATTAGGCCTTCTTAACGTGCAGGTGGACATTTAATTCCTAATATTCTATGTGAAATGTGTAATCCGCTGTTCTAGTAGGAATAAGCAGGATCATGAAAGTGGAGCACCCGTGTCCTTCCATGGCAGTAACACATTTCATGGAGGGACAGCAGCACCGGGTCTGTGGGTGCCTCGACAATACTCACACTGCCTTAACTTTGAAGCTCTAATTTACACGTCTAATTCAGAGCTTTGGAGTTCCTTATATATTTGTTGGACAGATTTAGGTGCCAAGTTTAGATGCTCTGAATAACCTTCAGTGGAGAGTGAAGGTTCTGCTTTGGACTGTTGAGGAAACTTTATGCTCCCAAATGGAGCACTTGGCTTTGATGCCTGGAGGCAGCTGCTGTTTTCTGTTTCCTTATGCACACATTGCATCGTATGGTACTCTCTCATTTAGGAAACACAGAGCTTGATTCTTCTTAAATAATAGTTGTCATTGATTTTGATGAGGTTGTGCTCAATGGAAGGCTGTCTCAAGTAACATTCTGCCTTTGAAGCTGGGGCAATAAGATAACTTGCTTTTACTACCTGAAGATAGTTTCATTGAGTTGTTTTTTGGTTACCAGCAAGATTTTTTTTCTGTTATTCTCTCCTACTGGACATTTATTCTGGACTTGCCCCAGGTCTTGGAAGAAGTCTCATATACCTCTTTACTCCTCAAATGTTTATCTTCTGGCTTTTTACTTGAAGCAGTGATTTAGGTTATGCAAAAATGGATTGATACAAATCCAGTTGATGTGGTTGGAGAATAAGATTGATTAGCAGCGTGCTTACTGTGCTGTCTGTTGCTTATAAGTGGACTGAAAGGAAGAGGAAAAAATGCTTACAAATGAATCGGAGCCATGGATTTTACAACTGCTTTGAAAGAACTAATTCTTAGTTAAAGATTCAAACTTACAAAATTAATGGTAAGCTTCATACTGTGCGAGCTCCGGGCTGGTGCAAAGCAAATCTTCCTTCTGTCTCCTCTTACAGCCTCTTTGTTCATAGTGCCTGTCTGGATCTGATGAGCGGTTAACGAAGCCTAAATAATAATTTATCATGTTAGAATTGTTACAGTTTTTTAATCAGCTGTTTGGGAACTTCTGCTTTGCTGCCTGTCGTCCTCTGAACTGTTCCTCCCCCCCACCTGGGTCAGTGCAGAGAACCAGCTCTTTGCCACACTGCTCAACTGGTGGGCAGCGGTTTTGGCCGCTTCTTAAGCCGTGGTAAATAGTGCCGTGGTTTATTGAGGCAGTGGGACTTGTCACAACTAGAACAAGCATCTGCACTTGAGGCATTGTGTCTAAGCTAGCCACAGGCAGCCGGACATGGCTGGGAAGGGACTCTTTCTATCACCAGTTAGCTGTTCAGGAAAGATAGGATGACTAGAGAGAGAGAGAGAGAACTCTAGGGGATGCGTTTCCAGACCTTCCATCCAAGAGGGAAGCTGCGTATTGGCTTCACTCTGTTGTATCTGTGTCTGCTCCGTGGAACTAGCACAGGATACGCAAACCCTTCCAAGTGCTGCTGCCAGTTTTACAGCTCCAGAGACAATCTCTTTTTATTTCACTGTTACGTTGCTTTGCTTCAGTGTTCCTCAGATGAGTTATTCCTAATTTACTTGGGTGTTAGTGAGAAAAGAAACAATCCCTGGGCTCACGCTTTTGCTTCAAATGCCTTTACCTTCATCATAACAACTTAATAAAGTGCAAACAGGCAGAAATGAAAAGATTTCTTAAATTGTATGTGGTGATACTCCAGAAACTGGTGTATGTGTACAGTATGGTGTCTGGGGATTTTTTTTTTTGGTTTTGTTTTTTTTTTAAGAAATGAACAAAATTCCTTGACATTGTGAAATCTGCCTTATAATGTACTAAATGGCAAACCTGACTTCTCAACAAGCTATGAAGGCTGTTTTTCCCCTAATCCCTCTATTACTGACCTTGTAAAAGGCCTATTAAGAAAGAGTCAGTGTTGATCACTTTTACCACAGTCACAATTTATGAGACTATTATCTCACGTAATCCAAATAGGTGGTGTTATTGTGCACTTTATGCTACAGTTCTTCTTTTGTGCTCAATAAATGACTAGCTGCATTATTAACAAGTATTTATATAGAAGCCCTGAGTTAAGTAACGTTTCTGTGGGCAGGAATCTGCAAGTACCGAAACCAGTACAAACACGGCCAAAAACATAGAATAAAGATCTAGAAGATTACAGGAAAGATTGGACCTTTTTGAATAGCGGAGGAATGGGGATTAAGACTCAAGGTACCCTTCAAAACATGATTCACTACGATGTGAGCGGTAGCATGAAACTCTGAGTCTCCTCCGGGACTGTAACACCGCCTGGAGTCTCCAGGTGTGAAACCTCAGGCTTTCCTTTCCCAGCGTGCTGATTTCACAGGGTAGAATCACAGAGTCTTTTAGGTTGGAAAAGATGTCTGAGACCATCAAGTCCAACTATTAACCCAGGACTGGTGAGTCCGTCACCAAACCATGTCATTAAGCATGGCATATATGCATCTTTCGGACACCTCCAGGGGCAGTGACTCCACCACCTCCCTGGGCAGCCTGTTCCGATGCTTGGCCACCCTTTGCGTGAAGAAATTTTTCCTAATACCCAATATAAACCTCCCCTGGTGCAACTTGAGGCCATTTGGTCTTGTCCTCTCCCTTGTTATCTGGGAGAAGAGACCAACCCCCATACACCTACAACCTCCTTCGCGTGCAAGTACCCAAACGTTCACCTTTCTGTCCTAATATTCCTTTCCGCCTCCTATTAGTGATAGTCATATTTTCCTCCTGTCAGTTTGTCCTTGATTGCTTCTTCTCCACCTTTCTCTCCAAAGTATATGCTGCTGGCATATTTTGATTCCTTGGTATCATGCTTGTAGCATGGTCTACTCGCTGTTTCTTCCTGTTACAACATATTTTTTTTTTCTCCAGCTATAGATCTGATTAGCATTCACCACTTTAAAAAATGCTTCAGTTTTACTCTCCCTGTGGACTTCCCTTTAAGAGTGTTTACTTCAGGCAAAGGACAGATTATGCTATCATGTTGTAAAATCCTAATAATACTAATAAATGCCTCTAATGGACTGAATTCTGTACCTTTTTTAATAGAAGAGCATTGAGCAGGTGTCCCATAGCAGTGGGTTTATTAGAAAATGAAATAAAATAATAAAAAAAAAACCCAGGAAAAAAAAGAGTAGCTGTATACATTAGAAAATTAGAAATATCAGTCTATCAGTCTAGAATCTGTTTGCAGTTTCCAATTGCTTTGCTGATAATAATGGGGTTACAGTAGTGTGAAAACTGAATCAATAAAATCAACACTATGCCCTCTGAGTGGTATAGCGTATTGTGTGGCATAGAATATTGCTCTATATATGTGTCCTAATAAAACCAAGCCACTATTGATGCAGTAGAGAAGGGGCTCAGAAAATACATAGCCGGTTATTTCTGTTTCTCCGAGCATGACTGACATATGCTGCTTGTATTTTTCTCAGATTATTGATAAAGAATTGGTAGGAGTCATGATGGGTTTTCTCTTCGTTTATACCCAGTTATGTCTTTTACTTCCCAGCATGTACGTTAGGGCTGCAACGTATGTTTTTGGCGAGCCTGACAAGCCTGCTTGCTGCAGCGAGCGTGCCGTTGTGAACAGGTTACCCTGGGTTCCAGTGGTGTGGGCTAGAGCCCACCGAGCCCGAGGTCTCAGTGCATGGAACCGTACCCTGACAGCCCCCCGCCCGCTCTGGCACACCCCGCTGCGCCAGCTGGCTGTGGGTTATGGAGGAGCAAGGAGCGCGGGGTCTGTGGTGCCCGCAGAACAAGGCAGACCTCGGTACGGAGCCTGAGAGGATGGGCAGAGCTACGGAAATGTCATAAATCTGGCAAAACCTGGGAGCTGCTGCTGGCAGGGGATGGCTGTGAGCAGTTCTGCAGCTCAGCTGGTGGGTCGCAGAAGGTCTGCAAGGCTTCGCCAAGCACCCTGCTCCGGCTGCTTTGAGAGCAGGCTTGTACTTGCCCGAGTCCAGCTTTCTGCAGAGGCCAGGCTGCTTTTTTCTCGTATTGTGTGGGATTGTTAGCGGCTGAATGGGGAGAAGAAGGTCACGCTGGCTGTTGTGGTTGCAGAGCTGGGTTTGCTGACAGTTGTCCAAAGGTCAGGCTGCTGGTGCTTTGATTGTCTGTCTGGAGTATAAACAAATAAATGAAACACATTGAGGCAAAAACTCCCAAACTATCAACAGTTCGGAGTATCTTTTCAGATGAAACGGCACTTTATTCCCATACAAAATGTTGCATGGAAGAACACGAGGAGAACGTACCAATTTGGCTTCTTTTGAAAACACTCTCTTCAAAGTGCCAACTCGGAAAGCAGCTGGAAGCAGCAAGGGGAACCGCTGATTGTCACACACGGCATGACAGCCAAAGTGTCTTCTTTACAGGAGAAGAAAGTTCCTCAATAATGCTCCTCTGTCAGTACAAATTGCTACAGAAAGCAATTTACTCTATGCTGCCCAGAATTAATAAATTGAGTTATTGACGTCCAGTCCAGGCCACCGCCTAACCTGGAGGGAAGGCTTAGGGCTGCAGTGTCCTGCTCAAACAGTGTGGGGGTTTTTCTGTGCAAAAACACTTTTTTCCCTGAGACACACGGCTCCTACTGACTCAGCACTTGAGATAATGAATCTTTTTCTGAAGTTGAGGTTTCTGCGTGTTAGCGACGGCATAATATATTGAGGCTGAGACTGATAATGGTTCTAAGTAATCATCCCTTTTAAAACAGGAATTACTTTGATGAACATTAACATGAATATCAGTGTAAGTACAGGATGTGCTTAGTACCATTTAACATGACCTTCATTTTGATAACAGCTCTAATTAGGTGGTTTTTGTGGAAGCCGACAATTGGCTGTGTTTGCATTACTACAGTACCTCATGGATTTTTATCTGCAGTTTTGTGACTTTCACTCTATCATTTCTGCTTTATACAGTGAGTTTAATCCCTTCAGCAGATGATGCATCCACAAAATGTTGAAGTGTTCTCTGACATGGGTGCTAGGAGAAGAGCGCTCTGCTGGGCAGTGGGTTCACAGGGCGGTGTAGGTCCACAGCTCTCAGATAGGGCTGTCCATGCTTCTCCAGAGGAGAAAGAGGCATCAGTTCAGCTGCATCACCTTCCCAAAGCTACGTACCACCAGGTCTCTTTAACACTAATGGTGTCCTGGGAAAGAGGTGAGTGATATATACCTCAGACAGCATAGTCTGGGCTTTGAGGGATGCAGCCTGCTTTGACACGTGTTCGGAGGATTTGCATGGGATTTGGCTGTGCTTTACAGTTATGTCAGGTTTATCAGATTGAGCTAGTATGTGAGGACCGCAGACTCTTCCACCCACCAGCACAACAATTAGAGCAAGACTGGTTCTTTAGGTCTACCACCTTTTTAAGATGCCCTACATGTTTGCATGAGCATCAAGGGTAACAGAGTAACTTGAATGTCTTTGTCACATTTTCTTACTGGGTTGGCCTGTCTTGGGAGGGAAAGTAAATCTCGTGCCCTCCTGTGACTCTCCTGCAAGTGTTGGATTCAGTCCTGTTGACGTTCCAGTAGAGGAGATGCAGAGTGATTCTAATCCAAGGCTTTTTCTGTTCCCTTTGCCGTATTTATGGTGTGTGTCTACCCTCTGCTTTCCCTTAAGCCTACACCTGATCTGTGTGTGGAATTGCTCCTGTGTAGGCTTTGAGGGAGTCAGATCACACAGAAGTTGAGACGGTTAAAAAGCATCAGTTCCCAGCATCAGCTTGTGACAGAATCGGGTCTGGTCTTCCCATGAACTATACGGCTGTTTTGGTTTTGGGTGAGGACAATAGGTTGTGTTTGTGAGATGCTGCAGATCGCTATGGAACATAAAAAAGCCTTGTTATTTGCAGATTAGGCATTCCTCCTTATTTTTTTAAGGAGCCTTTGGGGTATTTTGGGGTCACATATACAAATGTTCATTTCGGCTGTTCATTCTAAAAATCTGCTTTTTCTTAGTGAATGTTCAGATTCCCTCAGGTTTTGACACTGCAAGTTTATGAGTCTGTAGGGAGGATTCCTCTTCAGGACACACAAGACTTTTTTTCCTCACGGCTAAGATTCTGTAGAATGAAGGTATGAAAAAGTCAAGTTTGGGTCTACAAACATCAGCGGGATTGAATAGGAATTAGTAATAATTGCTGTTTAAGGCAACACTCTTTTGTCTTTCATTATAGTTCTAGTTTAACGAACTTTTGGCTAAATTTCATGTACAGACAAGATTCTGAATGTAGAGGAGTCTGGATTTCTCCAGAAAATATAAAATTGCTGTTTTGGGATTTGTTTTGGGTTTCCCCCCACCCCACCCTTTTTTTGCTGTTATACATAATGTTTTATTTATCAAAAGGTAATTTGCAGCTTCCATTCCTTCTCTTCTAGTGTACAAGGATTTAGCAGCTTGAGGACACTGATATTGAACATCACCTGTAAGGTCCTGTGGTTTTTCCCTGAGCAGAAGAGGGAGAATTGTTTGGAGACATGGCCTGTGGCTCCGAGAGCTGCTTGTGGTTTCTGCTACATCGGTAGAAACCGAACAATTGGTCCAAACCCTTGCATATTAGGATTACAAGTAGGAGAGGCTGAAGGATTGATGAAAGGGGAAATACAGAGTGACTGAAGCCCTACTCTGAGCATAGAGCTATTTGTCTGAAGCCCTCTCATTATAAACAGTTTTGAATGTTTTTTTTCTATTCAAGGTCAATAAGAATAAAAAATTGGGTTTGCTAACGAGATGAGAACTTCATTGCTTTGTTCCAGAGACCAAGGCACGCATCATTTTTAGCTTCACAAGTCATGCAGTTTAACTTCACAAGGCTAATTGGAAAGTTTGATTTTTAAGAGAAATAGTAATTTAGAAATGTATTATTTAAAGGTAGCAACAAGAAAGGTGCGGAAAGTGCTTCAGCTTTGAATAGGGTGAAATATGGCTAAGAACTGATTAAACGATTTTGAAAAAATCATACCTATTTTTCCCGAAGACCTTTTCAACCCAATAATATATAACGGAAGAGTGCGTAATTGAGCATGGCAGACAAGGGCCATTGCGCTCTCGGCGTTAAGGGTGCATTAGTGTTTCGTGTGTATTTTATGAGATAAAATAGTTACAGTAATTGGTTCCAGACTAAAACGTAGCTTGAAAGATTGAGACCTGAGATCACAAGTTATATTTTTAGACATGTATTCTGGGAATTATTTAAACTACTCTGTTTTGTTTATGGTACACAGGGTTCCCAAGTTCCCCTTTAAGGTTCACAGTTGCACTAAAGGCAGTTTTGCCTAAACAGGTAGGTAGGCACAGTACCCGTGCAAGTAGTTTACAGTCTCATACCCTCAACCAGTGGGTTGCAGTGTAAATAGATGCTTACTCACAGATCCTGATGTGGTGGGATTATATTGCTAACTGAAGCCATTTAGGAGTACCAAGGTCTTTCCGCTCACTGGGATTGTAAGTATTAATATGTCCATCCTGTATCCAGAGGGCCAACTTGGAGGTACTTGCTGGCAGGCAGGACTGTTGGGTGCTTGGTTTTTGTTCCTCAGCTGTGCAGGCTGGCTCAGGGAAAGACTACTCCAAATCCCCACATTTGATGTACTTCCTTGGACGTGCTCCAGGATGCCTCTGCTACCGATTCCACTCTTGTGTGGAGCAACAGGAGGGATAGTGTCACGTAAGCCAAAAAGGCATGCTATGTTTCTCAGCTGGAACCTAATTCACTTGGAATTAGCAGCCAAAATGTAAATTAATTAACAAAGGAACATTTCCCCATTGTGTTAGGCTCCCCACAGAGCTCTTTGGGGGTTATCTTGGGCTCACGCTACATGGTCTGCACCTTTCCCATGGCTGAGCAGAGCAGCATTAGGAACGTCTCTTGTGCTGCTCTCCACGTGTCCTTCAAGGAAGGAGGCACAGTTCTTTTCTCACTTGGGTGACTTGGAGGTTATTTAAGTTGGGATTACTGCTTGCTTGGACTGACGGGAAATAAGCTGAGGTGGTTGTTCAAAAGCAGGACAGGTTCTCCATACCTTGCTCTGTTCCTACCCGTATCTTGAGGACAAAGGTGTTGATGTACCCTTGCATCAGACAGTGTTATACCAGGAAAAGGTAATAGCTTTGAGAGCAAAGAACTGAACTTCTTCACATCAGTATCTCTTTCTAAACTATTATTTTCAAAAATGAGCATGAAAACAGTTTCTTTTTCAGCATGAATGAGATGTTACTGTTGCAGTTGGCCTGAGGTATTTATGATTTACTCCACAGCATCAAAACAAAGTCTATAAAGAGTTTGTCACAGAGCCTCAGGTAGTTATCCACTTACTGCTGAAGAAGAGATATAACATAGGAAGAGATACACAGAATTTTTATATACAGAGAGACATCTGTATATAAGGGACTGCGTTACTAGAAACATTTGTCTTTTCATACTGTTAGAACGTTGAAAAGCTTTTTATGCTGTAGATTAGTTCTTGAAATTGCTTGCCAATTTAATATCAGCATCATCTAAACAGTAAGTAATTGCTTATGATAATGAGTGCAAACTAATTTACTGGAATATGTTAATATTCACAATGCACTTTAGAACAGCAGGGTATTCCAAAAATACTACTCTCTTGTTTAACTGCGGTGTTTAGGTTGCATTGTTATTACAAATGTTAGCAAAACCATCACAAAGCCAGCCTCTCATTGAATAGCCATCTTTCTGAGACTCCAGCATGTGCGAACAAGGAATACGTGGTGTCCTTTGAGAACTAAACAGGATATGAACAAAATCCTCTAGATTTAAATAGTGAATCTTAATTTCTGATTGATGTTCATTAGATGAACATTTATAAGACAGAGAGCCTTCTTTCCCTTATGACTTGTAAAATTTAATTTATCAAATTTCAAGTCAAATAACATACAATCACCTTTTAAATATTTGGTTGTTTTCAATTTCAACTTTTTAAATATTTGGATGTTTAAGCTTTGTGTGAGATGCAGAAACTTTTCTAAAAACATGCTTTATGTGATTCCATGAAAGAAATACTGTAGTGTGGGAGTCCTCAAAGCTTTCGAGTTAGAATGCCTTCGCTGATTCTGCAAGAGTGGTTTTTAATGTATTTGGGTCATTGTTTTTTTTTCCCTTCTTTTTATGGGAAATGTTCCGTTTGGTTTGGGCGTGTTTTTTTTTTTTAAAGTAGATGAATACTTATTGAAAAATGGATTATTTCTGTGCAGAATGATTTTCCACATGCATCGGTATCGTTTATAGTTTTGAAGGGTTCTTAACATCTTTGTGTATGTTACGGTAAAATGCTCGACTAGAGTAAGGCTTCCCAAACTATTGAAGACTGACCTTCATGTCAGGAAATTAAAAGCAATCACTGTTTCCTCCAGCCAGAGCTTTGGCAATGAGTGTGTACACAAAATCACCACTCTAATTAGGCTGGGTTAGTCTTCAGAGGGCGATTAACCGTTCACCCGTCTGGCACCAGTGGGTGAACCAAGTCATAGCTAATAGTACTGGCATATGAAGTGTAGGAGACGACACTTGAGTTAGTCCCCGTTGGGATGAATGAATAGCTTACAGCCCAAAACTGTTTGGTCAGGTTCTCTCCAAGCACTGTTACAGAATCCAGTGGTTAAACCCTGCTCCCTCATTACTCAGCCATGTAAAGTGGCGAAAAACGTAAGGTGCTTGTTTTTCACTGCAACTTTTTATCCTCTGAAGCTGGCAGTGAATTGTTGCTTACAAACAACAGCAGAAGGACTTTCCAAAGAAGAATGATAGCAATTATTGTAATGACAAGGCATGTAGCGGTTCTGTGCCAGACCACAATTGGATATCTATTATGAATCTATTATGCAGCAGAACAAAAAGAAGTAGGAAGGAAGTGAACCGGCCCAACCTGGCTGGCCCCTGTTAGCTCTTATTATAATGGTCTAATAAACGTTAAAGATTCAAATACAGCTGGATCTGTGTACCCCTAAACAATGCTATTTGTTTCATATGCAGATTTGATAATGTAAGTAAACATTGATGTCCCCAAATCAATCCTTGAGATAATGACTAGGAAATCTTCCCAGACAGAATATCGTTTGTAGCTGCTTGCTGGTTCTTATTTTCAGGCATCCCCTGAGCCACCCACCCAGACGGTTTTACATTGTATTCCTCTTTTACCTGACACTTCTCTGAGGTTTGAGAACATACGACTGGTGAAGACTAGCTTTGGTTTTAAAATACGAGGATTGTAAAAATTATTCTAGAAATGTAAAATATACTAAAAGTATTAGCATAAAACATAAAGTTATTAGCCTGTGTATCAAATGAAATGAAGTATAGTGAATTTCCGGGCTTGATCCTGCTTGGAGTTAGACAGACAATACGGTTGTACAAGCCTGCCGTTGATGTGTAGCCTGCTCATCCATCCTTCCCTTTGCCAGGTCTGCCTCCGAGACGCCTCTAGCAACTGAGCAGCTGCTTCAGCGGTAGATGCATGTGCTTCAGGGAGGCTTAAGCTCTGTGTTTTTCCAAAGATTTAATGTCGTTCATTTAATTTCATTTTTGTTAGAAGAATGGTGCCTATTTTTGTATTTCAAAATGTCAGATCTCTAAGTTTTCCTTCCACTATAGCCCATGTGTGTTACTTGAAAATGTTCAGAAATGCTGCCACAACACTGTTTTGTCTATTATTTACTGAGCAATTAGTAGGAGAGCGTGTATGTCACAGAACTACTTACTCTTAACTACCTTTACAAACAAGCAATATTAAACCACGCTGCACACTATCCATAATGCAACTTGCTACGTTCAGTAGTCTCCATCTCAGCAAAGGTTGGAAGTTGCAGTGTTGCCAGTACCATCTTTCTGCTGCAAGTAATAGTAGCACCTAATCTTAGCCTAGCATCTGACATCCTTGTTGGGCTTGTATCATTTTTCAGTGAATTTAACAGTCTTGCAGTTAGCAGTGCTTTTATTTTCAGCACGTTGCACATTTCTTCTAAGACAAGATTTTATTGCTTTTGAGAGCTCTCTAAGTATTAGGGTTTTTCAGGGTTAAATTATGAGGTGCAAAAGTTAGTAAGGAAGATAATAGATATGTCATTTAAAAATAACTAAGATAATGCAAGTTTGGATAGCTGGAATATTGTATTAGTAAGGAAGCCAGTAAGAAATAAAGACTTTAGCCTAGAAGCATACTAGACATTTGCAGTCAAACTCCTGTCCATTTTACTATAGTTAAATAACTTGAGGCCAGCTATTTCAGATGTTTGTATCTTCGTTGAAAGAAGTTTGAGTTTTAAAGGTTGCCAGAAATGCCACAACACTTCTGAGATTCAGGATACCACTGTAGGTGCTTGAATAAAAACATACCTTTGGGCACTCCACTTTGCACGAAATAATGACTTTTTAAAAAGTAATTACATTATTTCTTTGGAAAGTACGTTGCCTTTTGACAGACTTACACAGAGCAAATTTAATTTTGGATTTTCTTCCACTGTTTTCTGGCCTACATGCACATCTGTGCAGAGCTGCTTTTGTGGGAGATGTTCAGATCCTGGTGCACAAGCAATTTGTCTTCAAGTTACGGGCCTCCCAGTGGAGTCAGCAAGCTGGGAAACTCTAACAACTCAAGTTACTTGGCTTACAGGATTTCTAACTTTTGCCAGGTATCTGTTGAGTGTGTAAGGTCCCTGGACTGGAACCACTGAATGATTTCACATAGGCCACCAACAGATGGTAACAACATTTGGTCTCTATCAACCTGCGTCGTATTTGAGCGAATGTCCTAGTTTCTACATCCTGTTACAAATCCCTTCAACTAACCAGCCCCTTAACTGCCTTCATTTTTGTATGTTGGCACAACTAATAAGCCGTAAGAAGCAAATCAGTGCACGTGCGGTCCATTTATTTTCATGGAACTTACTGTAACAGTGGTTATCTTGAAGTATAGGGCCTTGACATTTCCTAACGTAAGGAGTGTGGGAACCAGAACAGTCCTATTGTCTTCAAGAGGACTTCAGTTTACTAATTTCAGTCTATACATTCTACCTGTCTGGAAATATTTTTCGTCTCATTGCTTTCTCATATGTGTTTCCTGACAACACAATTTCCACTTCTCCAGACACCGTTCAAGAAATTTATCTTTAACTATATGTTGACAAGGTTGTAGGAGGAATAAAACCTTCCCTTATTTATAGACATTTGACTTTTAATTTCCATCTGAGTTTCTGGCAAGCTCTCGGAAGCATACACGTTGTATCCTTGTTACCTTTGATAGAGTTATAATGGATTAAAATGTTTCATGTTGACTGCAGTATGACATTTAAAGCAGGCTTTGATTTCAGAAATATATCATTTTCTAACCATCTACGTTACATAAAGGTGCAAGGCAATAATGGGAATTACATGGCTTACATTTCACACAGAAGTATTCTAAATTCATTTTGAACAGTCATCCATACCAGAAAAGTGATAGGTAGTAGGCAGCCAATAAAATTTTTTAAACTGAGAGATTCTGGAGAAAAACAATAATTTTCTTTTACCGGTCTGTGTCTGATTTGCATTAGAAAGACCATACCCTTTCATAAAATAAGTCATATTTTTTGTATAAATGAACATGATAATGAGATGAAATACTGCAGAACTTTTATTTCTGTGGATGTTGCAAAGCTAGTCAAAACAATTTTACAGAATCAATGCCTGAATACTATCAGGTCTATTGGCATTCAGTAAATCAACTCATGTTTTGTTAATAACTCAGATGAACAGATACTCTAATTTCTACATTCTCTTAGGAGTCCTTACAGCTAGCTCTTGCTTAGCTAAGGTCCTTCTCAAAATTATATTCATTTCAAACACAATTGAAAACTCTTAGTTTGATGTGCCTACACAAACTGCGTAGTACTTTATTCCAGTTAAGTGATCTAATCTAAATCAATGGGGTCGTTCAAGATGTAAGATGCTACTTGATTTGAGTAAAGGTGTTAGGATTTTCCAGCTGGAGTGATTCTGTAAATTCTTTGAAACTTTTATTTTAACCATCTCGGTTATTTATGATTATAGGAATGATGCTAACTTGTAATACTGATGCTAAGCTGCATGAGAGTTATGCTTTATAGGTGTACACATCGGCTGAGCCATCATTGCTCACAAATTCTAGTTGTTTGTCCCTTAGTGACCCTCTTGAAATCAATAGAGCTAGATATCCCCATTGTAGATAAATATGATAAACTTTGGCTGGAAATATGAACGTTTTTATTCCAAAATCAGCAAAAATAATGAATCCTGATTTTTTTTTTTTTTTTTTTTAATGGAATGCTGCCTTGTTTCCCAAATGCTGTGCTCTCTTACTGCAGGAATCCAATAGCTTCCCTCCCTCTTTTCCTCCCAGAGCTCCTGATGACACTTGAGACATGTGGCACCATTGTCTGGCTAGCGTGGCACACAGATACACAACTACCAAGTGCCCTATGGGCTATTACCAGGCAAAAAATATAGCGGTTGAGCTTTACAGATTTCTCTTTTACAAAGTCATTGATTTACATTAAACTGCTAAGAGTAAATTTTGTTTGGAATTTCTGCCTACCCCTCTCTCAACTTTGGCTGAACTTGGGTATTGGATTGAAAAGTTATTGAAGAATGAACAAGGACAGTGGATATGTTGTGCAGCTCCCTAAGATTTGTCCTACACAGAGAAAACTTCTAAAAAGAAATCTCGTAACTTTAATTCCCTGGTTTCAAATGCAAGAGCAATTGGAACTGGAATGGAGTATGTTTTCCCCATTTTATTATGGCATGCAATGTAAAATATAAATGATGAGGTATAAAGCCCAAAGACGAAAACAAAGAGGGTTTGTAGTTGTGTAACACCTTTAACGTGTAAAGGGTCTTAAATAAGTTGGGCCATCTTCCCACAGGGATAAAGTGTTTCTCTGTTGCATTACTGAGCAAGATAAGATGCGATCTGGTTCATGGGGAAGCATTCCACTGAGTTCCTAGCAAATGCAGAGAATTAACTGGAACGAGTCCAAGCGGCTGAAGCCGAAGGTGGGGTTGCACATTTGTCAGCCAGCGTCAGGTTGAGCACTTCTTGTAGTCAAGAGCCTGTTGCTAAAAAATCAAAATATGGGAAGACCCTAGGGATCATTTCTGGTGAGAATGCTATTGTGCCACCCACAAAACGTTTACCGGGTCATGGTACTGTCCAAATACCATTGTCATAGTCTGGAGGAAAGGAGAAGCCAGAAAGGAATGATTTTCTGGTTTTCTTGGTTGGTTGTGCTTGTGTGTGTGTGTGCGTTGAGGGAGATCATGGTACTGAGCTGATTAAGCTAGCTGTAGCAACTCTCGTGGTCTGAGGAAAACACGTTGCTTCCATGTTACTGCCTTGAAACTGCAATAAATGTCACTGCAAAGGCCAGGATGCTCAGCTTGACTCAGGACTGTGTTCTGTTATCACTTAGACCTTTTCCTGGAGCCAGCTCTTGGGGATAGCTGAATATAATAAACCATGCACTGCACAATTTTATAGATCTCCGTGAAAACTTGGATCTAGTGCAATGAAAAGCCTCGTAGGCTCTGATAAAGCAAATTAGGGTCCCTGCAGTGGTTTGGGAAGAGAAGTTCTATAATACAGTGTAAAGTTCTGTTTGAATTAATAGTAGCTATGCAGCGTGGTTTCTGTTTATCCAGGAATATAGAAGGCCGTGTATTTTCCCTACCTGCTTAATACTGGCATTGACTGGTTGATAGATAATCTGGAAGAGGCAGCAAACAGCAGCAACAAGGTGAAGGCTTTTCTGTTTCAGCATCTTTTACATACTGGGGATACTGCCTTGTTGGGTCATTTTAACAAATTTCTTCAGCTGGTGATTGAGCTGGTTGAGGTCGTATTCATCTAGTTATGGTCTGGGTGAAACTAGTCTCCTGACCATAACTTCTAAGACATGTCTCGTGCTATGAAATAGACCCCAGTTCTGGATTACAGTCTGCACAGTGTAACCTATGCGGAGAGTACAGTCATCTTACAGCTGACAAATACACCAGCTAGCAGCAGTCATAGTTTGAGCATGCACATTGGTTTAATGACCTAAACAGAAATTGTTTTGAATGGCACTCAATTTCCAGGAAAGCTGTGACCCTTTAAGGTTTGCCAAACTGTCTGTGGTCAAAAGAACATCATAAATACACTCCTAGACTCTGTTATCCATGAGTCTAAGAGGAACCTGGCCAAAAAATGAGACGTTGCTCCACTCTTGGCCCCGTGGCTCAAACTTTTTGGAGAGTTACAGGCAATGATCCATTTGAAAACTGAAAATCTCCTTCCCCACCCAATAAACCTCTCCTGCTGTTTAATAGATGGTATTTAGAGAAGCCTGACGTTGTTGTTGCAGCAAAGCAGTTACGATCCGTATTCAGGCTCCTGCCCAGATTAGTGGGAAAGAGTGTACCAGGACGCCTTCAGGAAGGGTCTGTTGAATCTGATCTTTAGTCTGAAGTACTTCTTCCAGCAGCTTTTCCCATCTCCTTCCCATGGTTAAGCCCAATGGTCATTCCCTCCTCAACCCTGTGGCATTTGTTCTCTATTCTGTGTAAATAATTTATAACACGTCACAGTCTAAGAAGTAGCAGCAGAAGAGCTGGTTTTTAATCCACCCATTATTTTGAAACAACTTCCCCCTCCCCATGGCATATCACGTTGGAGGCTTGAAGCGTTCCTTTCTTTACTTACCTTAGAAAATTCACACAAATCTATGTACCGAAATTTTGTGTACTTTTCTGGAACTTCAGCTTGGGTAGGATGAAAATAAATAGATGGAAATGTAAAAAAGAAGTATTAATGGATATTTGTATGCTCCCCTGAACACACAGCAAGTGTGATTAATGCCTCCATGTAGATGTTTGGGCAAACATGCGTGTATGTATATATTCATATTGTAAATTCTTCGCTCTTGGTAATTAATAGTAACCTGCACAAATAGTCTCACTGGATTCAGCAGGTTTATCAATGCAAGTAATTACTTACCAGTGGGAATAAGAGGGTTCACATTCTAGCCCAGAATCAAGTCAAGTACTGATAACATACAGAAGGAAGAAAATTACATTATTGGGTAATTTCTCATTATAAACAATAATGCTTACCCTTCATTTTTTAAATAATAGTTAAAAAGTGCTTTACTACTAATAAAAGGGCAGCTAGGAGTTTTCAGTATCAGAGTTTACAGGCTTCAGTCTTTAGTCTGTCAGTTACAGTGTGATGGAATCGTAGTTCATTGGGGCACAGAGCTCAATCAAGCCATTGCTTTCACTTAACCAGCATCTGAAACCTGATGTGAATGTTGAAAATAAACATTAAGTTACTAATGTTATATGGGAAGAATGGAATTATGTACCCTTCAGTGCGATATACCTTAAACACATTATTGGGATGGACATGCAAAAGGCAGAAAGTTGTTGATTTGAGCAAACTATTAAACTGTGTCAGATGTGACTTCAGAGCAATAAATATTGAAAAGCTTTGCAGTCATACAGAGTAATAGATACAGTAAATGGGTACTAAACAAAATATTTATCTGCCTAATACTGTATAGGTAAGCAGATGTCCTTGAGTTGCTGCCAGGCTGTGCTGAAATGAATGCACTATTTCATAAAGATGAATTTTGCAAACAAGTAGAACTTGAGAGACTCAGGCCATTAAAAAACATTACGGTATCTTGACCAGTGGCAGTTTGTTACAATAGGAACCATGCTTTCATGGTTAAGAATTTCAAAGAGCTGTATGGACATTTTTTCGTAAACATTGTGTAGACGCATGGACGCATAAAGAATTGTGCAGTAAATTCTGTGGCTGAGAGAGATAACTGGCATGTTACAAAGTTCCCTACTTAAAAGTACTGTGTTGACGGCATTGCTATTCTTGACATTCTAATTCTGCTGCTTTCAATTCTCTTGAGATGAGAAACCCCAAGCAACACAGTGCCATAAGCTAAGAGAGAGGAGGAGGATGGCTGGGGCCTAGCGACAATGTTCTGAAAGAGCAGCAGAGACATTATAAGGTTTGTCAGGGAGCATAAAAGCCTTTGTGGAGCAAGTGAATTAGGCTTCCTCTATTATTTCTTCTTAACATATTGAAAATTGATAGTAAGCAGGGTGGTTTTGAACAACTGCTCAGTTTCTAGCCTTTAATAGTTAATGGGAGGTGAGAATATAAGCTGAGATCAATCCCAGAGTAATAAATTTTACATACTTATATTTGTCTTTCTTGAAATATAAACACTAGAGGATCTATTCTCAAATGGCTTCCGACCCATTTTTTTTTTCATAATTAATACAGGAAATTCAAAGAACGTGACTCCCTGTACAGCTTAGACACAGGCAGATCTGTATTCATCAGCATGGATTAATTAGCCTGTTACCAGATACGCAGTTAGTTTGAAGAGCTACAAAATGGACAGTTACAAAGAAGAGAAGGCTTTGCTATACAAAACTATAAGCCATATGTTATCATGGATAAAAGATAAGTTTAATTTTGATGTTGATTGCATATAGTTTAAGATTTACAGCTAGATTTATCCAGCCATACTGACATTGGCCTTGGCATCAATGTGGCAGCAGTTGGGAATTAATTGCTCTTCATCGGTTATTTGAAGAGCAGTATTTAGCAAAAAAACAGTGACAAAGATTCATTCTGAATAAGAACAACAGAGTTTCTTATTCAGATCTGGAGTCTTACGTCTGGGTCACTGTATTCAGTATGATTCTGCCATGGCTTGGTAGGCATTTTTTTTGTCTTCTGTATTGGGTAAACACATCTGTTGCAACCAAGACAAGGAAAATGATGCACTCCCACTTAAATCTTTGGTGCTATTCTGGTAGTTTTGTCTGTGACATTGAGGCATAAGGAATTGGTTTTTCTTAGCCTTCTCATTTTTTGTTACTTATAAGAGCCTCATTCATGACCTGACACAGTATTTTATGAAGTCAACAAATGGCTTTTACGGTTTTTAATGAGCTTTGGATCAAGCCCTTGGGTTTTCATCAACACAGAATAAATCCTTTCACTGTCACCAATGTGACAGATACTGTATGAAGACCCAAACTCTGTCACTCCTCAATCTGCTCAAGATTGGAAGTCAACACTAGCAGCAAAGAGGAGAACTTGGGGACCACCAAGAGTGATATTACATGTCCCATGTATCATTTTTTTTAGGATGTGCTAGAACTGGGGGTTCAACCGTCGTTAATGAATAGCATGCAGCAGATCAATGTGCATTTCAGAGCACTGCATGTGAGGAAAGCAAGCGTGGGAGAGAAGGAGATCAGGCTTTTGTCACACACATTCCTAAACCAGACACCATTTGCCCATGTCCATTACCAAGCTTTTTAAGGCACAGTCCCTACCTTCGCTACTCGTGCACAACTCTTTGCAATGACAATAGACCCTGATTTCACTTGGAGCGTGAAACCTTAGATATCAGGTCTGTTATTGCGTTTGTCTTTGCTAGAGAGAGCCAACAAGTTTTCCTAGAACACATGCAGGCTTGTATTTTGCCGTCAAGAGAAAAGCCAAGAGATCTATTTGAAGCACAGTGCAGTCCTTCAAGGTTTTGATATAAAATGAGCTTTACAGTTTTTTAAGTACTATGCACAGTGCATAAAATATTACAAATCAATGCTACTGGAAAAAACTTATGAGTAGGATGTAATTCCATAAAGGAAAAGTGATGTTAGCCATAAATATAGGATATCCCTTCGAAAAAGGTTTTTTGCTTTGAGACTGATACAAAGAAGCCTTGCTCAGCAGTAAGGTAAGATTTTGAACATCTGGAAGTTGAAGGAGTGGTGTAACTCTACAACCCTTCCCAGTTTTGGCTTTAAAAGTCTAAATGTTCAAGGGATTTTGGATCCATTTCTATGCTCACAGCATTTTTGGTCAATCTTGAAAGAAAGTAAAAAATGACAATGACGTTGTTATGCGCTATCTTCTTACATGGACATGGGAAGTATGTAGTGAGAGTATTGGGTGGAATAAACTGAATTATATTTAATAAAATTGAGAGTAGCCACACAGCGGGCCAGCTTAGAACAGCTAGTAAAACTAGACATCTGCATTTACAGTGTGCTGACATACCTCCCTACGCTTTGACCTACCTTCCTCTGAAAGAAGTAGACAGCTTGGAGTGGCTTTACAAGAAAGCTCAAGCACATGCAGGGTTGGCCTGCTATAGGCTGTTGTTAGGATACAAGTTTTACGTGGAAAATACCTGGATATGCCATTATTTTAGTTCAGAGGAAATATGCTGTGATGAAGTTAAGCACCTGAGCGCTAAGTGGGTTTAGCTTAACAGCACTTGTTTAAAACAGCATCGATTTTTGTAGGTGCGTGCTGAGTGTAAGGTGCAAAGATTTCCGCTCTTACAAGTTATACATTGAGCATTATGCAAATAAGCCATTGCTTACTATAGATGGTAGGCTGATATCTTTTTGTCCTGACATGACAAGCAGAAGTGTGTTTCCATTTGTTATCCCCATCTGTCACAAGCTGATAAACCTCAGATCCGTAGGAGCCTTATCTGAATGTATTTGTTAACGTCTTGCTTGGTTGGGCATGATGACGTGTCATGTAGTGTGTACCATTTTTGTTGTGTAAGTAGGGAGCTGCATTTCTTTGTCAGCTGGGAGATAACTGGGATTACTTGATTTCTTCTCCACGTAGGCCCAGTTTGGGGAAGCGTTTGGTTCAACTCATCCCTGTTCCGCTCAGCACAGGAACATGTTCTTCAAGCATAAGATTTAGAACTCTCTTGCGTAGATATGCCTGTCTGAATCAGAGCTATGGTATTTTAAATTGCTGCATATGCAATTATGCTATATTCTGTGTTGATTGCACTATATAAAAAGCACTAATATTTCGTTTCTTGCAAAATTTTCAGCGATTAAGACCCCTTCGTTTTGAAATATAGTCTCATTTTTTTCTATGAACCTATTTGCTGTATGAGAACATCTTGATTTTTGTTGAGCATATGATCTCCATGTGGGCTTGCATTGGTGCAAGTGAGCTAATTATATTTATTTCTGTTTTACAGCGGGAACAACATATATCTTTAGCAAAGGTGGTGGACAAATCACTTACACGTGGCCTCCTAATGATCGGCCAAGCACTCGTGCAGACAGACTGGCAATAGGTTTTAGTACTGTTCAAAAAGAAGCTGTGTTGGTACGAGTGGACAGTTCTACGGGGCTCGGAGATTATTTAGAGCTGCATATCGTAAGTATTATTAACAAATGCATGATATTTCTTCTGGTCTTGATTGTTCTTGTGTTAGTGGGTTTTAAATTTATTTAATTTTTACGTAAATACAGCAGTTTGTTAAGGGAATTTTTTGGGTCAATAGTGAGCTCAATGATAATGGTTTATAGCATACAGTACCGTACAGGGTCTCAGACATGCTCAAAAAGCCTTTTACTTTATACCATGCTACTTTATATGGTTTTTCAATTAAAAATTGTACTAGTATAGCTGTACAGATACAGCGGTTTGCTGCAGTCTAATTACATAAAACAGGATTTAGCAGTGTCAGAGGAAGGTACATTAATCCTGAGGATTTAATCTGGAATCTGGTCGGGGAATTACACTGTATCGCAATTGACTGTGCCTATTGTTAAAACCAGAATTTATCCTCTGATTTCACCATTCCTTTGTGATGGTGAGTCTTAAGCAGAAAGACAGACTGTCAAGCTAGGAAGTCTAAAAAAGTAATTTCGGCTGCCTTAGGGCAAAAAACTAGCAATCAAAATTGAAAGCATCTGGATTTTTATGGCAACATAAATAAATGATCAGTTGAGATAAACATAACTAGGGCAGTATAAAATTTTGATGTTTCGATTAGTCTCAACTTTGTTAATGTATTAGTTTGATTTTGATATAAGAATCTCTCTACTTTCAGGAACAGAAGAGTTCCTTTTGAATGAAATTACTTATTGATCTATAACCAATTACACTTTTGCCCTCAGAAAATATTCAGCAGTGATCATTTTCAAAATTAGAGGGAATTACGGTATTCAATCTTCCCAGGCTCCTTCTTTCTGTAAACTCTTGCACTGTGAATCAAGGTGATTTTTTTCTTATTTACTGGTTTGAGTAAATAAACAAAGAAAGAAGGTCTAAAATAAAATCCAGAGGTTGTCTGTACCCTTCTGTTACATCAAAATGCACAGAGCACACGGCTGGCTGGTATTGTACAATGGTAATTTAAAAATGTGAACAAAGCGACTTCTCCCAGGTGCCAGAAAAACTGAGAGCCTACATTTTTCAAGGCAAGTATTGTGTTGCTGAAGAGAATTTAAACATTTACGTTCTAAAGCCACATCTAACATCAGGTACCTAGTCAGTATTTGCCTGTTTCTTTGCAATCAGAGACCAGATCCACCCACTGTGGTCAACGGCATTACTTTCTTCTTACAGTGTTTTCTGTTTCTTTAGCATATTAAGGGATGTTTTCCTTATAGTTTTACTCTACCTGAAGTCTATCAAACCCATAATATTAATGCAATCGGCTGTTTAGCTTTAATTTTTCCATTTTAAACAAGTGTTGGGTTTATTAATTATGAGTGGGAGATTTGGAGAACAAAAATTATTGCCTGCTCGTGTTGTGTTGTGTTTTGTTTTGTTTTGTTTTTTTTTCCTGAGTAACTTTCTTGTACCCATGCTGTAGCAACAGATGGTAAAAATAAAAGAATCATTGAGAGTTTTCTATGGTCAAAACCAACTTAATAGGAATGGGGAATATCGAAACTACACTTTACTGGTCTTTTGAAATTTCTGTGAAGCAGCAAAAGGCCTTTTATCGTCACGCTCTGTGAGGTGATGCTGGCCTCCTCTTACCGTCTTTGTAAGAGACTTTGGGAACCTCCCTGAAGCCTGCTTGGCTTCAGAGCAAAATCCATGATAACTGCAGAAATTTCACTGGATCTAGGTCTGTCCTTCTGAGAGCTGCTTCAACGTAGTCACTCTGGAGCGGAGACGCTAAGGGATTGACCTCAAATCTTGACATCTGGTATGAATTTTTTTAAGGGTCATCAGTGTTAGATAAAGCTTGGAAAACTGCTGGGATATAATTTCCTGGAATCTCTTTCAAATCAAGGTAGTATTCGAAACAAAGTTGAAAGGCAGTATTATCAAAAGCACTCGTGGTACCAAAGAATGTGCATCTTATTAAATCAGTGGAACTGTAGGCACTTTTGAGAATTTTAACTGAGGTCTATTTTAGCTCAGAAGATGTCGTGAAGCAATCGAAAAGGAGAGGCCTATGTATATGTTGTATTTGAAAAATATTGTATTGGATTGAAGTTTTTCAATATTGGCAGCTGCTGCATTAAACTGGTTGTAATAAAAGTAGTAGTAGGGTTTTGTCATTCAAAACTTCCTTCTCCACCAATGTTGAGATACCACTAAGAATGTCTTATCTACCAAATAACTAGAAACATGCAAGAGCTGTGAATGGTCAAGGAGGAGAAACTGGAAGGAGAGAAGGTTCTAATTCTGCATGTTCTTTTGTACACACCTGCTCAGCTGTTTGTATAATGAATATGCACGAGCAATGAATGCCTGCGCACACTGGGATGTGCCATGCATGTTGTGTTACAACAACTGTACTGTAACAAGGACACAGTTGTGATTTAATTGTGCTGGGGTTCAGTTTTACAGCGTGATAGAAACTGGTTCGTTTGTTACTGAGCTTTCTTATCACCCAGGAGGTCATTAATCACGCAGACCCTCCCCAGTGACCAAAGTCAGGGCAGATGTGTAAGGATTGATTTTAAGTGTATTGTCAGCAGAAGGGTGGCAAAGAAAGTTTGGAACTATTGCATTCAGTTAAAAAATTTCAGGTCATAGTCCTCATCAGCATGTTGGGGAGATTGCTGGTTTGGGATGTTTCAGAACTGAGCTATGAGGTAGCTTGCTCTTAACCTTCCTCATTCTAGAAATGGAAGAGGAAATTATGAGTTTGATTATGGTACTTCAGTGTGTGCTTGCCCTCTTTATTATTCTGTTTACTTAAAGACGATGTAAACCTAATAATGAAATCAAGCTCATAACAAATTCTGATTTTGAAAATTGCTACTTGATCAGCTGAATCACAGCTTTAGTGTTAGATTAGGAACACATTTATTTAAAGTAATCATTTAACCTCCCCAAATAACCATTGTTAATACGAGAAACATTTGAAAAAATGTGTAAGCTACCTTGTTACCAGATACTTAACAGTTCCAGTGCAAATATTTTAAATTCCGAGATACGTTGTTATACAGTCCAGCTGTACTGTAGAAGCCTAGCTATCAAGGGCTGGGTGTGTGTATGATACATGTGCACCCCTGTGCTGCAAGAAAGAGATTTAGTCATCCAGAGGTGCAGCAATTAGTTTTCACAGCAATCACTTGACTTCTGTAATGGAAGTGGTCTCCTGTGCAGAATCTGCCGGGATACCCATTTCCAGAGGAAACAGCTATCATGCCTAAAAGTCTACTGCTGCTTCCTTCTCCTGTTGACAGATAAAAGAAGGACAGATAGCTCTCAGAATTATTATAATCCACCTTTTTTTCCCCTCTTTTCTTGGAATCGTCTGCATCCAGCTCCACACCAAATGGGAAAAGGTGGCAGCTTATTCAAGCAGTGTTCGGGTACCCGCCGTGTGCACCTCAGTGCTTGGCTTTCCCATTGCCCTTTAAAGCCCTTAAGTGATTGTGTCAGTGATCCCTGGTCCTGTCTCTGCTCTTCTCTTCTCCCAGGTCATTAGACTTCAGAAAAGTGTGTGTGTGTGTATACATACATACATAAATACATATATGTGCCACCATTTCCCATAGGAACAGTGCTGTTGCTGTCTCAAGTTTCCAGGTTTTCCATGGTGAGGAACAAAGTGAAGTTAGCCAAAAATAATGCCTCGAAGGGCTAAGAAATCCTGATAATTTTCTCTTTCTGGCAATGCTGGTAGCATAGGAAACTGGCATTCTTCTGTGTGGCGTAAATAGTACATGCTCTGCTAATGAAGACAAGAAGGACAGATTTCCATCAATAGGAAAATGGATTTCTATTCCTTTTTTATGTGTAAATTATGCTGTGTTTTCATTTTTCATTGTTAAAATGAAAGACTTTAACATTTTGTATAGCTGAAGGAAAGAGTCAGCAGTTTCTGTATCTTCCTTCTCTGCGTCATTTGTGTCCAAATCAAAGGATCTGGGGAGCACAGAACCGACGTGATGGTTTTATGGTTAAGGCAGATACTGAGAGCAAGAGGTTCGTGTGGAGCGTAAGGCCAGCAGAAGGTGTCGGGTCTGACGGCTTTGGCCTTCCAGCAGAGCCCCCCAGTCCACCGGCCACCAGCTGCTCAAGCTGAACTGGCCTCCCGTTACCTCGACAGGGCAGGGAAGTACTCGTTAAGCTCATCAACAGATATGGGTCTGGTGAAGCAGGTGAAGTGGGGAAGGTTGTTCTGATAACAAACATCTGAAGATTTAAAATAAGGAATAAGACAGATGTGGCAGCGTTTTGAATGTTGTCCTAACCCTTTTCTGGGAGAAGCAGGGGAAAACCACCCTGTAGTAAAACCACCCTGTGGTTCCGGCAAAAGGAGGTTGACAGTCCTCCCTAGCGTATAGTAAACATACAAAAATAAAAAGAAATCAAACTCAGGGTAGATTGTGGCATATATTTTCTATTTTATTCTCTTTAATAAGGAAGAAACGTTATAGGGCAAATGTAAACCAATAAGGTGAATACTGCGATGGGAAAGCATGGAAAACTATTTTGAAAGATGTGGTAACATGTTACCTGAAAAAGTGTGGTATGTTTAAGGGAAAATCGTATCAATATATGCAATTTATAAATGTATAAATTATAAATTTATGCAAATATAACACAATTAACCTGAAAGCTCTGAAGGTACAGCTTTACTGGCATGATAGATTAATCAGTATTGTACTTAGATTTTCAAAATGTGTTTGTAAAACCTTCAGGGTTAGGATTAATGACTGAGTTGAACAGTCATAGGAGAGGAAATATTACAGAAAATTGGGGTTTGGATTGTGAATAAATTCAGTTTGTGCTCTGTCCAAACTATTTATATACTACACCTATTAAAATATATATGGTGAGAAAGGCATCTTTTCATTTGAAACTTTCTCCATGAGGAAGATGTGGATAAAAAAAAGTGAAAGCTTTTGTGTGGTTTTTCAGTTTTGGTTCAAAAATCCTCTTGGTTTCCAAGGGAGTTAATGCTTCCCCATGTTCTGAGCTGTTTAATCATTTTTTGTTTATGTTTTACTTCATTTTTCGTAAACCAGGGAAATAATTTAATAACTCCAAATGAAATGTTGACTTTTGTGTGGGGGGGAAAAAAAAAAGGAAAAAAAAAAGATATCATGGGGTTTTGATTTGCAGATTGAAGTTAATAGAAAATTCTGCAAGAGTCCTCTGACCTTTTTTCCTACTAATTTTTTGGAACTTTTGGCAAACTTAGAAGGGCTGTTAGTTCCTGCTCCCCTCCCTCCACCTCTTAGTTATACATACGCAGTATTCTTCTGCACCAGGCTTTTAATAGCTGACTCTGTTAGATTCTATTGTACATATACATAATATATGGATGATTTTAATTCATGCAAGTATAATGACTTTCCCTCAAGTGAACAAAAATAGTAAAACTCGAGTGAGGATCAGATTTCTGGGTTTGATTGTACCAGAGAAAAAAACTGCAGTCTTAAGATAAATGAATTTGTTATTCTCTTTTGGATACTTCACATGTCTTGGGCATAATGCCTAATGGAAAGTCAATTGAAAGATTCTTATTGACTTAGCTGTATTTGGATCAATGCCTAGAGAGCTGGATGTACTTTCAGTGAGATTGATGGTAAAAATACCTTTGATTTTAGTGGTTTGTATTTGGAGCTAATTAATTTTCCCAGGAAGAGTTTAATAATCTTTCAAAGTAAATTCCCAGAATAATATTTCTTCAAATAATCATCTTTCAAATATGGAATTCCTTATAATTATTCCTGAAATAGCATTCCTTTTAATAACTGTCTTTCAAATATGGAATTCCTTATTTTTATGTGTATCTGTGCAATGCAAAGGTTTGGTAAGGCCAGCGGTGGGTTATATATGCATGAAACAGTAATGAATTTAAAATCAAATTATTCACTTCCAGGAAGGGCTAAAAAAAAACTCCCCAGAAAATGTTTCAGAAATCTAGAACTGCTGAGCATGCACATCGGGGATAAAGTCAATGGGAGCTGAATGTAATCAGCACCTCTGAAAATCAGGCCATCACATGTCAGCCACATGGGCGTCAGGGATCCCTCTGGAGCTCTGGAAAGCCTTGGGATCACTCTGTTTATCAGGGCTGTGATATTTAATATTGTGCTACCTTGAGGCACAAGAAAATTTCTGAAGGATGATCTTATCCAGAATTCTGTTAATATTTGGTATTTCCTTGTAATGCTTATATACACAGTCTTTATTTGTGATTTTTTTCCCCCTCATTAATATATGTGTATGGAAAATGCTATAGGAAGTTTAAGTGTTGTGGGAAGGGATTATACGTCTCTTTGGGGAACAGAAAACTCAGCAACCAGACTATGTGTTAAGCTTTAAACCGAAGAAAAATTACTATGAACGAAGGATTTCCAGACTTGCCTATGGGTTTGAATAATGAGATCAGTGCAATCAAAAAAGAATCATTTATGGGACTACACAGACAGGTGAGAATGCATTTCAATGTACACCAACATTAAGTTAATTAGAATGGGAGCAATGATTTAATCTAGGGAATTTGTGCTAAATGCAGCAATCATTTACCTCACTGATCAGGTTAAAGATCTAAGTTTGCAGGAGAGAAAATAAATAAATCACTGAAATGGTCAATCCATGCCTTGAAAACATGCTATTAAGTTATTCTTTTGTATTAGCAGTGCCATAGATTAAAAAAAAAAAAAAAAAAAGAAAAAACACAACAAACCACCTCCGAGAGGCAATTTTATGATATAAGCTGTTTATGAATGCCTCATCTTGAATAATTCTGCACAGTCTGTTATCACATGCTGAGCAACATGTGTCTGTTCCTGCCACGAAGAGGACGAATTGCTGAGAGAAGGTTGTGGAAATGGGCTAATGATACCTTGCTGTATGGAAAATATGAATGGAATTTGGACAAGTGATAAAATTGAACAGTCTGGCTATGACTGCCGTCACAGAGCACTGCAAGGAGAAATCCCGATGCTGGTGTGGAAGGTCCGTTCTACCAGCGTGGCGGGGCTGATCTTCTTCCAGCTGGGATTGCCTGGTTCCCCAGCCTGGGGATGTGCTTGAGGGAAGTAGATCCATTCATCCTCTTCCTCTGTCTTGGAATAAATAGAAGTTGTCACTTCTTCCTCTACCCTGCTAATAACTCCTTTGTAAATAAAGCCTTCATGCTTTTGGGGGGGTGAAAGCCTCCTTCCCCAAAAGCTTGCTGTATGGTGGGGTCACCGCCTGCCACCCCCTTGGCAAGAGAAAGTTGCAGGACCAGTAGGACCGAAGTTCTCAGCTAAAATGCCATGTGTCAGTCCCAGAATGCTCCAGCCCTCAGCTCGGATGAATCTCGTGAGGTGTTTTCTTCTAGCAGAAATGTAGAGCCTGGCTGAGGGTGAGGAGATACCTGAAGCACTTCTGGTGGCCACGTGTATATTAGAATTCTCTAATAGCAATATGGGGAGGTTTGCATAGGGCCACGGTATTGTGGTAGGAATGATCTTGCAGACCAGATCACGGACTCTGTCTCTTCTGATCTCACATATCTCAAGATCATGCTGTAAATCGAATTCATCTGTTAGCTGAACTGCTTAAGATCCAAAACTACATCCCTGACTTGGATGCAAGTCCTCCTCTGATTTTACTGTTGCAAACTGTACACAAACAAGACTTTTGATCCAGCATGTGGACAGAATATAAACATGGAACTTCATTGTACTGGGGTCTTGTTGAACTTAAAAAAAATGCTAGAAGATTAAGAATAGAAGGGGGTTGGACTGAGTCATGTTATACTAATAATAAAACTTGGATTTTGAAAACTGAAGTGGACCAGTGTGGAGAGACAAGCAAAAGAGCAAGCATATTTAATTAACAGAGGCTTGTGACCTCTCCATAAAGCAGTTTTTAGTTTTTATGTCATTACTCTTAAAGCTCTGAAGTACTTTATGGATTACATCCAGTCTTATTTTTAAGGATTCTGTCTTTCTCTCCCCTTTCCCTCGTTCCATAATTTGTTTTTCTGCCATGTCCTCAAACACAAGTTCATGTGCTTGGGCATATTCTGCAGTCCCAGTGAATCCCAGTGAGAGCCGGTGGCACCCTCCATGGGTCTCAGTGACTGCACACCTTTTCTTTCCCATAGAACGGGACGTACCGTATAGCTAAAGGAACGGAGGAGTCAGTTCAGATGGTGACTGTATGGTGCACTCACATGGAAGGCCACCTTGATGAGGACCATTAATTAGTTCTGTTTAATTGAAGAACAAAAGCAGCAAGAACAAAGCAATTAAGTATGTGGCCAAAATTAGGAGACATATACTTTTGTGATGTTTTTTACATACAAATACTAAATTTCTGGCTTCAGAAAGGAAGACAGGGGAATTAGTTTATAATGTTCAGATAAATAAAGAGGTGATCTTTCCTCTATAACAGCAATTTTCCTAGTGAACATATACATCCACCAATGTTTTAGGTCCATCTCAGTCTAATCAGGTCCTTTTAATCCAAAATTCCCTGCACTGGTTACTGGCCAACATCCTTGCATACGAAGGTTACAGATATTTTAATAACTTGGCACCAACTCTTCCAGAACATTGCCATGTATAAAAAGAGCTGATGAAAAATTTAGCAGATATTTTAGCAACCTTATTAAGATTTAAAGAGTGCTTCAGTATTTGCAATAGCAGAAGAGTCGAGATGTCCACTGAAACCTGGCTGATCACCCAAAGGAGGAGGAAGCACCGAATCATAGGAAGTTATTGTGATTATTTGGAGAATTAGAGCTCTAGATGATTAAGGGTCTCTTCCAAGAGCGAGTGGCTCTTGCCCACCTAGCTAATTCTCTGCTTATTATAGAGATTGTATATTCTATTAAGCATATACTGTTTGTTATATGTAATAATACAGTAGACTCAGCCCTGATAATATTTTCTAGCTTGGTTACCATGTAGTTCTAGTTTTGGAGAAGCACAAAAAGCTTTGCACGCACTCCCCCCTGCTAGGGATGCCTGGCTGGAAGATCAGGGGGAGGCACGTGTGCCCGGTGTGTGAGAAGCCATGGCAATGTGGGGTGCAGGCGGGGTACAGGCGCTTCTGGCTGACAGTGTGTGGTTTGGAGAAAAAAAAAAAAAGGACATATGTGAGCAACGGCATCACTTTCAGAGTATCCCAGACTATGAGTAAGAGGGAGCGACTCTCTGATTGCTCTGACCCTTGGAGAGAGGGCCAGGCTTGCACAGGACAGAGCAAGATTTGCTCAGTATGAACGTGAGCCAGACCCGAAGATTTGGCCCATTAACTCCCTGTCTTTTAAATTTATGAGCTCCGTGAGGGTAAGGATATAGTGTGCACTGCAGCACAAAGTACCAGTGTAGCAGTTTTTCGGTGGATGTGCAGGATGAACAGTATCATTTCTAATACTAGAGAAATTAGCCTGTCGATGCAGAACGAGACTAGGGGAAAAGTGCTGCCGGTGGCCTGAACAGATTCTGATCCTAACTCCAAATAATTCTCATCCCGCCACATTTACTGCTAATTTGTTGGAGGAAACCACAGAAATATGAGTATGTATGAGAAGGATCTAGATCAGGCCAAGAAGCTGCTGCTGGAAGGTGAAAGGTGCCGAGGCAATTTTACAGAGCCTGCTGTTTTTGCTTCAGGCATTTGTTTTAGTAAACATTTCTACTATAGTTAATCACTTTGTGCTAATAAGGAAAGCTCGTCTTAATGCTATTCTGGTTTTGTGAGATACTACCTGAATTGTAACTCATAATTAATTAATTTGACCACCTGCTTAATGCAGGGTTTACTCTGCGATGTCTCAGTGCCATCACCAAACTAGAAATTTGTTTTAGTATTTAATGCTAGGTTGCTTTTTTTCCTCTGGACTGATTTATTATGTGGAGCCTTTCTCACGTTTCGCTTACACCGCGGTGTCAGTGAGGAGTAACTATAAGTAAAATCACTGACTTTCACCTGGTGTATGAGAGGGTTGAACTGAACACACTGGGCCTGGTTCATACTTTGATCTGTTTAGTTATTTAACTTTTATAATCTTTGACACTAACGTGTTGCATCAGGGTCGCGCAGGAAACACAGCCAGAGCGGGGAATTTACCTGGATTTTCTGAAACTCAGGTCTCTAATTATCTCTTCATCTGCTTTCCCCTATCCTGCCTGTGCTGTCTGCTCACTGCCTGTCTTACCTGAGCATGACACGCTTGACGTCAGTGCGTCTCCACCGCCGGTGTCACCGAGCAGCCTTTCCCCTTCTCTCCCAGCAGCAGCCGTGTCTCTCCATCACTCTCAGAGCGATTCTTCCCAGCTGGCAGTGGGCTGCTGCCGATGTTACGTCTCTTTTTGATTTTTGCTTCGATCATGCTGGTTGTGAGAATTTCTGCAACACTAACAAGAGAGGATAAGGATGTAATGAACCGATGCTGTCGGTGTTCTGGCGGTTCATGTTTAATGTAACAATCCCACTAACAACAGGTGACTTTTCCTGTTAAGTGTTTGGAGAGGCTTAAATACCTCTCTGTTCAGGAAAGCCCATTTACACTGAAGCATTCTGATGCTCCAGAGGGTGGATTAGCTCAAGGAACTGACTCATGCATTTCTTGGCTTTCGATAATTACCTCGCTTACACGGCGTAAGGGATGCTGAGGAACAAAGGACAGACACAGTCCTTCAATTTTGCCAGTTCTCTGGGAAATTATCCTGAAGCCGTCAGCGCAGCAGCATGAAACTACTAACGTGCCTTTAACTTCTTGTGCTGGAATTTGTAGGTGATAATCTATGTTCAGTCAAGGACGAAATCTAAGTCCAGCTGTTCCCTTGGGGAGATGTAAATCGTGCTTGCTGCTGCAGCACTGTATGTTCTCTGCGGTCTAGGAAAAGCCACTTGTACAGGACGGGGACGTCGTCCCTCTGTGCATTCTGCTGTTGGGTCAGGTACCCCTCTTCATCCCGAGCCTCTGGATCAAAGGATGGGGTTGAGGCATTACATCCTCAACAGATCTCATCATGCTCCATTTCGGGGCTGGGATGTCTTGTTACATTCTGTTCAGCCCTCACTCTTGGCGGACTTGTGACTGACTGCTTACAGGTGGAATGCTACAGGCTGTGTTCGTCCTGTTCACTGCGAAAGCCCATTAATGTCCTGAAACCTTATTGTTCCTCGTACATTGTTGTTTGGTTTTTTTCCCCTCTGACCCAGCGAATTCCAGGGAACAACAGAGAGTTTCTGAAGCAAAAGTACTCAGCCTACCCCTTGCATAGCAGATGGAGGTTTTAAGGCTCACTGTGGATTATGTACCAATGCCTTCTCATTTAGGGACAAGCACAAAGAGTGTTATCATACGTGAAGCTACTTTACAGTAACTTCTACCAATTAAAACAAAAAGTGAAAAGATTATGCTGCAGAGCCTTAATAACCACTCAGCATATTTGATAATGTCACTGCTGTCGGTATCATATTCACCACTATGTTTAATAGCGGAACAGATGCAGCTCACTAGAGCACCACATGGTATGCAGCAGCAGGGAGTCCCATTTGACAAGTTGGTTTTGTTTTATTTCCCTCCCAGCGAGCCTTCCCTGATATCCCAAGTTTCTGTAGTGTTTTGATTTGCTATTCAGCAAACAGAAAAAGGCCAGGGGATTCCACACTGCTTGTTTTCATAGCAAGAGGGGGGGCTGACTTTTTTTTTTTTAGTGGAAGTGCTATGAAATGCCAAATGAATCTAATATAAGGCATGTGTTGATGTAAAATTGTCAGCCTGTGATCTGAAAAGGGTTGGGGTTTAGCAGGTAGCATGTATCTGCATGCACAGGTTGCTGGCAGGATAGCAGCTATGCTGTTTTTTGGAGGTGGCTTCAAGTTTGGAGATTTTTTTTGTTTTGTTTTGTTTTAAATTGCAAGATTTTGTGTACACATCTGCAATTCACTTTGCACAGTGAGCAATAACTCTCGGCTGAAGTAGTGCCATGGGATGCTGTGGTGGTTTGGTGCTCTAGATTTGCTCTCCATGGAACGATTCATAGGAGCATTTTGTGAGACTTTCCAATCTTAATTGCTTGTCTGCAAAAACACCTGAGTATGTACTCTGAGACTAAAATAAGATGGCTACGCGCTTCATGTATGCTAAAAAATCATGGGATAATACACAGTAGATAATGAAACCGTGGCTATTTTTTACTATATATTGGGTATTTGTTTCCAGGAAATATACAATAAAGATGGAAACAAGAGTAGAAGTCCTGCAAGAATTATGTTATCCACCTCTCATTACGTGGTCCATAAATAAATGCAGAAACTCCCCTGGTTATAGTTCCTATTCCTTATTAATGTGGTTATATGGTTAAAGATAGGTGCTGCCAAGGACTAAATTAATGGGAAGTATCTTCCCCAGAGCTAAAGCCTTGCCACAGCTTTGTGCTCGGCTAATATGCTTCTTTGGCAGATATTTAAGATTTCCGGGTTTCTATTTCTAATTTACTTTTTAATTATTTTTCTGGCTATTTAAACTGACATTTTGAAGGCAGTGATTTGCTTTTCTTTCTTGCTTTTCACTGCATATTCAAACGCAAAACCTCCACCAGCACATCCCGGTGTCACAGCTGTAGTGTGGTATGTGATGACACCAAGCTGTGCTAGTGTGGGAGGAGGGGAGACAGGGGTTGCAAGCACTGTGGAGAACTGATTAAAATTCAAAATGAACTCGATAAAGTGGAGAAAGAGCCTGAAATCAGGAAGATTACTTTCTACAAAGGAAAGCACCGAGTTCTGTACCTATGATGGAAAAATCAAATGTACAGCTATAAAATGAGGAATAATTGTGGCCAAGAAGCAGTGCTGCAGGAAAGATTGGGACGTTGCAGCTGATTGCAATTTGCTGCAGACAGACAGGCATCACTGGGGGATGTATTGACAACAGGTGGGGTGCAGGGGAGGCAAAACCCCTTGTTCCCTCAGAGCTGCTGGGACCTCTGTGGAAGGAGTATGTCCAGTGTTGAGTGCTCCACTTTGAAAAAGAGGTAAGGAAGTTAGGCAGCTAGTAAAAGAACCAGTGAAATACAGTAGTTTATTTAACACATAGCTCTTAAGAAGAAAACAAAAGAGCGGCCGTGTTTTATTTATAATAGAGAAGGCAGGGAATGGCTGGATGTGAAAACGATGTATAGGTTGTTATAGACAGGACCGTGGCTAATTTGTTTTGCTTGCCTGTTAGGATAGGGTAAGAAATGGTTGGTTTAATTTGCAACAGTGCTAGCGTTTATTGGGGAAAAAAAATTAGCTGTGTTAGATGGTTAGCAGTTAGATGGGCAGATGACTGCTCAACTGCAGGTTACGTAGGTAGGTCCTACCGATTTATATTTACAAGGTCAGACTCCGTTCTTACGGGTAACAGGAATGCCATGGAGATTCCTGCTGAATGGCTTTAATCTCAATGCACTTGCTGTTGCTGGTGAGTGCTGGGTGTAGCGAGGTCTTCTTCAGCTGTATGCTCGCACGGACGCTGCTGGTCTTCACTGGAAGGCTTGGGGCCAGGGGTGATTTTAAGATGGATGCTTAGGTGTAAGCACAGTCTGTAAAAACAGGCGTCCTCTGTTTTCATTCCTGGAGACACAGAAAAGGGAGACAGTAAGCTCCGGCTAAGCGTTTTCTTTTAATATCCCTTGGTCTTGGTGCCCTCAGTAAAAAGTCCGTGTGCCTCAGCACCAGGTAGAACCTGCTCCCCCTTTTCCCATCAGCATCCCCTCTTGCTGACGCCCGCCAGCTGCTCTTTGCAGAAAAGAAATGTGAATCGGTGCATCTGAGAACTGCTCTCTGGCCAAGCGAAGGCTTGTTGGAGTGCTCTTCCCCGCCTGCTGGCATGTGCCTTCTCCTCAGCTTGTGGGAAGGGTGGCGGTGATGTAACTAACTTTGCCTCCTCGCCCACCTCTCAAATGTGAGCGAGCGTTTGCTTTGGTTGCTGTGTGGGAGGAGTGAGGTAATTCGAACTGTCCTGGTGGAAATCCAAAATAACCCAAATGGGCTAAACAGATTACTGAGCAAAATTCGTTTGATTATATTGCAAGAATAATGTGCAATTGGTGTGAATTGATTTTTCGGGTTTTGGAACTATTTGGCCAGTTCGCTGCCTGCGGGTGTAGCTACACAGCTGTGTGAAGTGTTTGTCAAGTTTTCTTGTCACAGGAGTGCATGCAGGTTATCCAAGAGATAATAATCACTTACAAACCACGGAAGATGAGCTTTCCTGTTTCATTTCTCAAACAGACTCTTTGGTTTCTTAACACTAGTGACTATTTATAATAAGTCTTTCTAATAATTAGAAGAGAATGATGATAATACCCCCCCACCCCCCATCCTTTAGGTGTTAACAGTGGTCACATCTTTGGGCTTATGTAAAAGCTCTGTAAGCTTTAAGCGTGTAAAGAGGTTTTTATCTTTTGGGAGTTGTTCTCTGGGACTCAACCTTGTCGCTCTGGACGTGTCTTTCTGGGTAGGCTTTGTTCTGGGCTGTCCTCTGGAGCAGGGCATTGCCCTGAGCACCAGCCGTGCTGCATCTGCAGGGTTTGGTCTGGGCTAAACTGGTGTGTGTTTGGGGCTGTGGCTTTGCAGTGACATATGATGGTGGACGGCTGGGATAAGAATTGGTAGCCTTGCTTTGTTTTTGCTGTCAGCCACGGGCAGCAGAGAACGAGCACTCCCTGCCGAGGCAGGTAAACCTCCCCAGCTCATGCCACCCCATCCTTTAATCCCGCTTTCCTACCCCCTTCTCCCCAAGCTGTGTCATGCAGCCTCAGCAGCTGTTTTCAGAGCTGCAGATGCAAAGGTAGGTCATGTCATGGCTTTGCTTCGTTGCCCCGAAATATAGAAGTCACCCAGGCTGATAACGTATGTCCTTTCATCGAGTTGGAAGAAAAATGATGAATAAACCCGTTGCTGCGGCTGTGTCAGGATTGTCACTGTATCTGTCTTGTAACGGAGATGTTGTTCAGCATTTCTAATTACGATATTAATCTTCGCTCTCCCCTGACACAGGTGTGCTATCAGTAATACTAGTGCATGACAGATTTATTACTTTTGACCCTCCGAGGCAGCAGTCACAAACACTTTTGGTTTGCTGGCAACCCTAATTGGTTCCCTATACACCTTCCTTTTCTCACTGAAAATATTTGAGAGCTTCATGCTGCGTTTTCCCTATGATGTACAGTAACATTAAAATAGAGATGGGGAAATGGTCTTGTGTGAATCATGTTCTCCCGTGCACACGCTGCTCAAAGTGATTATCAGAAACGTTGCTTGCATTGTTAGTATTTTTTGAAATTATAGGCAGGACTGATTTCTGCCTCTGAATTTTTCAGGTGTAAGCTTATGCTTTAGAAAGCTTACCAACGTGGAGTATTTTTTTAATTGTTTTTTAAGTGTTGGCTTGCAAGAGAGTTCCTAATCACAAGCAAATGGCTTACCTGTGGTGAGTTGTAGAGGAAGCAATGTGCATTCATGGAAATACTTCAGGAGGTGGGGAAGGTGGTGGAACCTTCCCTCCATCCCGCTCTGCTGTGCTTCCCCATGGCCCTGACCGGTTTTGAGAAATGTTAAATTATGTTATCAAGGGAGTAAACTAGTACTCCTCCTTTTGGTCCTATTAGGGAGGTAGTAGCAGCACTTTAACTCTTCAGGCTGATTTTTAGGAAGGTAGTGGGCTTTGCTGCTGCTGCTTGGCTGGTTCCTATAAACACAACCAGGGTGGGATGCTGATATTTGGGGTTTTCCTCCACTTTTTGCACATGCACCTGTCTCAGGGAAAACTTAATGGGTTTTCAGACTCCTCTTATTTTTATATACTTAAGGTTAAAACCACCAAACCTAACCCTCATAGATCCAAATCAGGGGCTACCCATTTAGTAACTGGCCGTGTGTTTCTGTCCACTATCAGGAACTGGATGCAGAAGGAAGAAGATCAGATCACTGATTAACTGATTAACTAGGCAGTAGTGCTGTGTAACTTAGAAAACGATGCTTTTTCCAGTTTCATTTCTCAATGGAAACTGAAATGTGGAAAATTTTTAGCATTGGCATAGATTGTAAAGCAAAAGCATAAGGACTCATTCGTCGGCACTACTAACCAATTGGTGCTGGCTTTAGTGGGGCTGGGAAAAACCTGGATTCACATCCTTTCCCCACTTGGTTCGGGCTGGGACCTGATCCAGCCTCCCACACGAGCCTGAGGACTTTAATGTCAACTTTTAACTTGCCTTGGTGACTGAATCTTTGTTTCATCCTGCATTTCTAAAAGTGTAAGTTTGGGTTTTTTTGTTGTTGTTGCTGTACATCAAGAAAGGGATAGTTTTCAAAATGTTCTTTCTTTTTTATTTAGTGTTTGCGAAATAAATTGTTTTATAGACTGTCTTGGTGAAAACACATCTTTGATATATTCATCACAAAATGGTCCTGTTTAGTTTATGGTCCTGATTGCTATTGCTTGTTGCTAAATTAAGGATCCATATAGCAATGACTTCATTTTGGAAGTTAGCTGAGACATTTTGAATCAAAATTCTGGATGGAGGTTTACTTCATGTCTCGTTAAAATAAATGAAAAGCAATTCCTAACTGTTGTTTCTAGAATTGTTCGGAAGTGCAGGGTGCAAGGAACTTGCAGAGTACTGCAATAGTTGCACATAGGCATGTATTAAAAGAAAAATGTCACTGTGCACCACCTCTTAACATGAAACATGGCGTAGTTGCGCTTCCTAGAAGCTACATTTCCAAAGGCCAAAACCTTTTCTAAATCCCTTAATACCACTGAATTTATTACAGCTCCTTTAGCACCATGGAATGTGTCTGGAGAGGTGGACAAGGGACATGGTGACAAAGCATTGGAGTGATAGAAAAGACAGAGCAATTAGGTGAAACATTCTTTTGCATGTTGTAGCGGGTATTTCCCTAGCTGTAAAAGAGGTGTACGCTTTTTTTTAAATTACCAATTCTAGCCACCTGAGATATTTTACATCTGGATTCTGTATCATATTTGCTTGATTTATTAACACCCTCAGGAAAACATAGGCAACATAATGATTGTCTGTATCAATCACTTGGTATAAAACTTTCAAAAATTTTAGTAATTCTAACCAAAACTTAATGCATTAGAAGCATTAGTACGTATGTGAAAGATGTTTTTTAAAAGGCTTTTTAATGGTTTAAGAATAAATAACCTTTTAAAAGCCAGCTGCAACTCCCTGTTTTATTTCCTGCTCATAATGAATTCCTGCTGTAAGTATTGTAAGACTCTAAAATTAGATTAAGAGCTATGTTGTGGGGTTTAGTTTCTATTTGCTATCATGCAATTAAGAGGATATTTGTGATGGCAGAAGTGTAAATGGAGAAAACTGGCATCACGGTTCATGCAGAATGTTTTGGTCACTTTCTCCTCACCTCACATCCTCAGAGTAATAGAAAATAAGTAAGTACGGGTTGCAACTGGAGAGTGCTTTCAATGGCTGGTATTAAATCTGATAGATTTTTGACAATTCAAAATAATCTTTTGATGAGGCTTGTGTCAATGAATTTTCTTAGTTATATTTTTTTTATTTCCAAGATATATCTAGAGCAGCATGTACTTGGTGCATAGTAAAAATCTGTTATTCAGAGCTTGCATGCGTGTGCATTTCAAGCTTTTAAGAAATATAAATGTTTCTGATTGTGGTTCTGCCACATAATGCTTTTTTTTGTTGCATCATAACAAAAAAAAAAAAAAAAAAGTTTCTAGCACTAGTTAGGTAATCCAGAGGATCACCTGGCCAACATGCAGCTCCTTGATTTTACTTACTAATCTTAAATTAAAATAGCAAGCCAAAAAAGTTTCTTCAGTGTTGCATCAGTGCCCTGTTCACTTTTTTTTGAATGAAAATTTTAAAACTTAAACCCATTTGCTTACCTTCTCTTTGATTACAAAATCAGGCTTTTTAAATGACAGAAATGCAATCATAAGAAATCATATACTAATAACAGACCTAGACAAATTGTTCAATGCCTTTTTTCTTTTTCTCCCCCCTTCATAAGACGTGAGATTATGCATTTGTTCTACTTTGTGTTGCTGTTCCCGAGCAGTGCAGTAGAAACTAACAGCAATTTCAACTGTGTTGGTTAAAATAAAATTAGAAAACATAGTTCATGCCAAAAGCAGGTATCTAAGATGCACCTTGGTGGCATAAAGCTGGCAGAAAAGGTGGATTTATTTCAAAGCCTTCTGAGACTGGTGCCTCTTGGTCATGTTTTCAACCTTTTCTGCAAGGTCACGAGCACTAGGTGTATTTGAAGGAACGCAGTGTAAGTTGCATCTTCTCTGGCAATAAACCTGTTTTTGCAAGACTGTAGGAAGGGGACTGAGCAGTGAAAACACGCCTAGCCACCATCTCAGTAATGAATGTGGCACGAGAGCGTGTCTTGCTGGAGCAGTGTGGTTCTGAAACACGATCTGTAACCCCTGTCTGACTTTGAGGATTGGTCGTTAAAAAAATGCAGTGCAAGGTTATAGAGCTTCAAGTGTAACTGCAGCGCTGCTTTGGATACACAAATCCAGAGCCTGAGCCGGGATCTTCTCTAAAGAAAGCCTGCCCGGGAACACGTGTGAGCGCTTCAGCTGTGCAGTAAGAACCAAACGGCTGTACTGCTTCCCAGATCCTCCCTGTGAGTCTGGTGGAAAAGCAGAAATGAATTTTTAAATTCACACCTGTGGCTTCTGCGCAAGAAAATATCCCGAGGAAAAGGTGTCAGACTTGATTGCTAGAAAATTTCTTATAACTGCATTATGTTTCAGAATTATTATATTGGATGACAATTTCTATTATTTTCTCAAGGTCCATTCAGTTTAATTATAATTTACCACTCAAGTATACCCTTCTCTTCATGTTAATCTTCACATTATTCTTGCTTTTGCTTTAATAGCTATTTATGAGTCATAGAAAGTGCAGCTAATTAATACCTCTGCACACTGCAACAATTAAACATTAATCAGATTTGATTTTTAGAGTAATGTGCTACCAGTCTTCTAATCTTATAAGTTATGACCTGATAAAAATTTCATTACCCTAGTTATAAAGTTCTCAATGGGGAAGGATTTTCCATTTATTGCATTTAATACATAGCGGTGTCATCTATATAAATTTCACACTCCTCCTACATCTCTATAGATAAATTGGTTAGAAAATCAAAAGTAGGGATGCAAGGTAATCTGACCTAGAGGTAAGTTTTCAAAAAAATATTCGGTCAAGAGCTTGTCAGCAGGATCTGACCAAAGCGATGGATGATGGTTTTTATTAACATGGGATCACAGTGTTTGGTCAAGACTTTTCTTTCCTCCCTTTCCGTTTAGAAGGGAAGGTCAGTAGATGTGAGCGTGAAACAATGTGTAAACTTTCCAAACCTGCCTTAACAGTGAGATTTACGCAGTTGGTATAAACATTTGAGCCTGGTTGGTTTGGTGGTTGGTTTGTTTTTTGGTTTTTTTTTTTTTTTTTTGAGGTGGCATTTGTTGGTTTGGGTTTTTTTTCTTTCTTTCTTTCTTTTTTCTAACTGATGGTCAGGGTTGGGGGGGAACCAACCCCAACGTTAGATGCCAGCATGTCAGAGTAGACAAATGACAGACCTGTTGATGGAATTTCTCAGTGGGGCTGTGTGCTCCTCTGCTTTTGGTCATTTCTCCCCATCCCCCTCCAACTCTTAGACTCGGAGAGGCTGTTGGTGAGTCGAGGGATATATGACAAGAAATGGACAGGCAGGGAATTAACTTTATCGTGTCCCTGAAACTTATCTCTGACTTGATTAACTTGCTTTCAACAGTGGAAAAAATCCTTTTCAAATCCTCAGAAGTTCAGAGCAACAAGATGGAATGAGCCCTGTGTCATAGGTTAGCTCTCCCAGATCACCCGCGGCTTAGAGGTATTTCTTACATTTTTTTCCTCAGAGAGCGAAACCCCCTCTCTTCATTCAATAAAAAAGGAAAAGGTAACTTGATCTGGGCAAGGGCACAGCAAAGACGGTAGATAACCTGTTAGAACAGCTTTTGGTGGAACTGGAGAGATTCCAGTTTTTATTGTGACTCTATAGCAGGTTTAATTAATCCTGTGATTTTTATTCAAGCTTCCTGCATCGCCGGAGCTCATTTGTTTGATGCTCCAGCATTTCTGCCCCATGCAGTGAGCTTGTAAGGGGAGCGTTTGGATTTGAGCTTGCTTGGCTGAAGTAATTTGGTTACAAATCCAGAAACTTTAGACTATTTAACCAGTTGTATCTATAAATCACCTTATCAAAATATTGGGACCGGTACTACTGGGGGGAAGGAATGAGTTATGAGGCTGTCCTTTCCTGAAATTGAAACTGTGTCTGGGTCAGAGCAAACATAAACGTAAGTGGCAGCCTGCTTAACGGATGGGCCATGCTTTGCCCCTGTTGTCCTTGCGCAGAAGGGCTGAAGTTCCTTGGTGCCCTCATGGATGTTCTGAAGTTGGAAGGAATTGGTAAGGTGTGCTATGAATGCGGGAGGGTGCGGGAGCCTTACGGCAATAGTCCGTACGTGCTGGAGCTCTGCTCCATCGGGGGGTGTAGGACTTGGAGAGGTTCACACGATGTGTGTGAGGTGGTGGATCCCCAGGTGAGCGCCCTGGCTCCTCTAGCCCAGCAGGGGAAAGGCTCTTTTGAGAGCCCCCCGCTTGTGAGCGGGGCTTGCCCCGTCTCTTCTGGGGAGCAGTGGGGTGTGCATGCACCGCTGTGAAAGGGGTCAAGGGCTGCAGCGTGCTGGGGTTGGGGGTGGGGGGTTCTCCTGCAGGGAGCTGCCTGGGCTGCTGTGGGAGCTGACCGGTGTCGCTGGAACCACCGCGCGGGCTGGGGACTGAAAATATAGTATTCCTACCTCAAGTATAATCTTGAGGTGTCCTCATAGGCAGTATGGTTTCCTTTGAGTCTATGGGGAGGAAGCTGAAGGTGAGTTACGTGTGCTGGACAACAGCATAACGTAGCGTAACAAAAGAAAATACCCACGTTGCTGTGTTCTCTCATAACTGCAAGTTACCTCCGTTATAATTTATTTTGCTTTTTCCCCCTTAAATTTTACATACTGGAGACCTATCTCTTTAAGAGGCAGCTAGCAATTGTTCCCTTCTGCTGCGTTTCACTAACAATATTTGTGGTTATTTGTTTATTTTTGTCAAGATCCAGTCTCTATTTTATCCTTCAGGTAGTCATCGCTGATGATTTAGTCATCACACGTGACTGTATCCCTGCTGTGCTTGCCATCAAACCTCTGCTAAGCCCTGTTCATAGAAGGTTCTTTTTCTCTTTTTCCCAAGATTTTAATGAAGACTAAATATCTGCTACATTGGTGAGATCACCAAGAGATGCTACTGCAGGATCAATCATAAGGAGATGTAAGAATGTTTTTAGGAGGAAGAATATTAATTGATCTTACCTTTTAAAGGCTATTTTGAATAAGGAAGTAAAATATTGTTCAGAAATCTGAAAAATAAACCAAAACCAGCTCTGAACTCACCATTTGGCCTGTACCTTCAAAGTCAGAGCTCTGAATGAACTTCCCTCCAGATCCCTCCCCCAGAACTACTTTTTCCAGTCTTGACATCTACTGGTTATTTCAAATAGCCGCCATGGGCACAGGGTACGGCTTCCGAGAGCGAAAAATGTGGTGTTAGGCTCTGCTCACGCTGATGTTAGCAAGCACGGTACAAAGGTGTGCGCTGTTCAGACCCTGCCTTGCTGCATCAGTGGCAGGAGGCGGGTGGCGTTTTGGAAGGTGTGGAGCACGTGCCCTGGTGCGGAGACTTGAGCTCTCTGATCTTGAATTGGTTCATGTGTTTTCTTTGAAAAACCATTCAGTGTCTGATATGACAGACAGGGAGAACCCGCAACTGAAAATGGACTTTTCTTTCTGGCAGTTCCTAAATCGGATCAGTTGGTGTGCTTTTCTTTCTCCGTAGAATCGTCCCGACCAGCATTAACTGCCTCAAGTGATAGTTTGTTTGGAATTCGGCCGGGCTGCTACCAAAAAAGGGGTCAAACATCCTCGCAAAAATAAAAAAACCTAACAAACGAACAAGGTCAAATTCCCTCCTGTGTGTGAGCTATCTGGAGGACCCAGGAAACCTTTTTGCCCTCAGCTCTTAAAGTAAGAAACAGGTCCACTTGCCAAGTTTTCTCAGACTTTTGAACTCTTCCATAATAATTTTTAGCGGCATTTTAGTGGTCAAATATTACAAGCTTGCATTTTGGATTTACTGGAAATGCTGGGTGATCTTTAGAAGTACTTTTTAAAAGGCACTTTTAATGAGTATAAAACTTGCAGAACATTAAAAAAATATATTATTACTGCTAGGAAAAATAATTACATGGTTATTACTTGGGAGGGATTTTTGTCCATTACTGCTGTTGTGTGGTTTTAGAGGAATTGCTCGAGTGGGGTCATAAAGAGGAAACTGATGTTACTCTTACCCTCACGTGTGGTTTTTCCTCAATGATCTGCCCTAAACTAAGATTTTTTTCTTGCAAAGTAAGTGCTTAGCTTTGCCTTCCGAGTTTCGAGCAGTCACATCGATTTCACTTGGGCAATGTGTAAACCGAAGAATGTCTTTGGGTTTGGGTTTTTGGTGTGTTGTTTCCCCCCACCCGTTGTTTTTTTGTTTCTTTGTTTTCTTGTCACTTTTTTTTTTTTGTCATCTGCTCTCCCGCCCTCCCCCAGCATCAGAGCTTTGAAGTCCTGTACCTCCCGTTTACACGCCTGTGTGTTTGTGTGTAGCACCTTGCAGCGTTACACGGACTCTAAAAATCTTTCTGGGCTGTTACCCTTGTATGTAAGAAACTAATGTATGGGAGGATTATAGAGTCAGTAATGTAACAGTTTTATTATTCATTTAAACGTCTCTAGGGTAGTAACCTCTTTTTTATTATTATTATTTTAAATTAATTTCTGGAACTAAGCCTGTACCGGTGTGTTTGTCTCTGAGTTCTGAGCCTCGGGCGAGATGTAAGGCTGGGCAGGAGGTGGCCACCACCATGCATCTTGATAACTGCGACAGTTCTCTCTTGGCCAACAAAAAATACAGTTCTACCTGGATAATAAATGAAAAAGATGAAAGAGTGTAATGTTTGCTTATGCCTCTAGCAGTAAGGTTTATATTTTTTCCCCTTATTTTCTAGTTTGAGGGGGGTGATACCTTGTCCAGAGATGGCCCTTTGTTATTGTAGTAATTCGAAAGGCACATTATGGCTGTTGGAGGCTTTTGATTTTCAAGGAAAAGAGTTTGATTTTCAAAGAAAACAGGTTTCTGTAATCATCACATCAATCAATCCTATTTTCTTCTAAGAGCATCTGAACCTTGTTTTAGACAAATTTAGTAGAAGCCTAAGGTATCAAAGGTACTAAATTCTTGCCTCTTTTCTTTTTTTTTTCCTCCCCCCCTCCCTTTTTTTTTTTTTCTTTATTTTCTTTTGGTGAAAATCAGCAGCTCAGTAATGGAAGGAGACCTGTTAATCTCCCACTGGGAGAAAGGTAAGGAAAACTTAGATATTCTCCATTCTGTTTGGCAGTAGCTGAATGGTCGATCAGCAGCTGGACATTTTGGCCAGTTGGCCAGCGTGTGTGTAACTTCGGCCACGGGAAGACGTTTGCTGTCTTTTAGTGGCATGGCAGAGCATATAAAGATAATAGGAAAAACAGAAAAACTCAATATTTTGAGAGGCCTTGGGGGTCTGGAGAGAGGGCTATTGACATGCGAGGGAGTGAGGAACATCAGAGCCAAATAATTAAGAAAATAGCTTGGTTAATTATGCTTACGGAACAGTCTGTTGAAGATTCTTATGGAATAGAAACAGTAAGCCAAGAGCAGCTCTCCTTGTTTTCTTCTTTTTAATGGTGCAAAATTTTCATCTTTGGACACCAAGTGTTCTTCAGACAAAGCAACACACTAAGGGCAGAAATCCTACAGCATGTTTTGCATTTAAGTATGATCTTACGCTGGTTTTGTGAAGTTTGGCAAGTAGTGTAAGCTAGTTTATTACCCATATTCAGCTGGATAAAACAGCTCTAACCCACCAGCTATGCTGTGTCTTTCCCCAATTCCTTCGGGGACCGCACCTAGCCCTCTTGTACCAAGCTACCAAGTAATGTTGAAAATCTGTTTACAAATGGACCAAGACAGCTATTGCTGTAATACATGATGACCGAAAAAAAGAAAACTGGTGAAATCTCAGGCCAGGTTTCTGAAGTTTGTGGTACTGAACTTGGTACTAGGAATTGCTATTCAAAAGAATGGCTGATAAAAGTGTATTTTACCAGGAGGAACGAATGGCATCAGCCTCAGGTCATTGTAGAGGTCTCTGGTGCTTCTTGAATTTTCAATATAACAGATAGCCTTGAGATATATGAAGCTGAAAAGAAAGTAGTTTCAAATAGGTTAAAATAGCTTTTAAAATTCAGTGGGTTTTATAGCTTGTTCTCAGTTCTTAAGTACCTTGAATTATACCCACCTCTGATTGTAATAGCTTGAATGAAGGTAAAAGTGTACAGAAGTATGAACAGTGCTCAGATGCAAAATTTACAGTATTCTCATTGCTTTGCAGGTCAAGACTACGTAAGCTGTAGGAATATTAATGTATTGGAAGGCTGTATCATACAGCAGGGGGGGAAATTAATGAGGCAGATTCAGTATGATTTCAGGCAACTGACAAAACTGGTTTATAACTGCAGAAAATATGTAAGTTATGTATGAGGTCCTTCCAGCTAAAAAGAATAGTTCGTGTAGTTTCCCAAGGTGGGGGTCCAGTGAAAATATTGCTAGGATATACACCGGTAGACTCTTAAGTATTAGTGGAAAAGCTTCTAGAATACATAGTTTATTGATGCCTGTTTCTGTTGCTAAACCAAATTATTTATAGCAATATGTAATGAGAGGATTATCATTCATAAAATACGCGGTCATAAAAATGAGAAATAGTGGGATTATTAGCAGCATTCAGCAGCAGAGAGGCTGTCTCTTAATGGTTTCCTCTTTCTCTAGTCATTATCACTGCAGCTGTGAATTATGGTATTACATTTCAGTGGATTCACTAGAAGAATTTGTCCAGATAAAAAATAATAATTAAAAAAAAAAAAGGAAATAAAATGATTTGGTTCTTTTATCCTGCCTTAGTAATTATGATTACAATTCTGACCAAGGCATGCAGAATTTACTCTGGAATTTTGACTCTAGTACATTACAGCTAAGGTAATATATCGAAGAGAAATTTATACTCTCATAAATGAACTGATTTTGTAGCTGTTAATTTTGTAGAACTGCATTCTTGTTATACGTACGCATAAGTAAACATTACATATGAGTGCTTGCTGAAATCATCTCATATTGCAAGTGGACCATTTGCATAAGTAAGCATTTAAAGTTAAGTCTTGATGAAATGGGCACCCTTGGTCAAGTAGAAGTGCCTGACACACCATTCTCACTGTTATTTTATTTCTGTCTCTGTTATTGAGTTTAAAATCTATTTCTGTTATGATCTTTAGAAATCTCTATCTACACCTAAACAATTCGTGTTTTCCCCAGAATCATTATTGGAAAACAAACCCAAAACCAAAACAAATAAACAAAACTCGGCAGACAGCACATGCAAATCAAAAGTGCTTTCGTGCAGAGGAACGATTTGTTCATTAGTAATCCTGATTAATATCAGCTGTAAAAAGACTAAGACTGTAATTGTGGTTTATGAAAAGGTTATAAAGGTGAAAAGTGAAACTAAACATTGAAATGAGGCATATGTTTTCCAGAAAACCTCTTGAGTGGGTGAGGAGGTTATATTATTTTCCAAAGTCGCCAGTGGAGATTTTCAGGGATGCAAAGGCTAGTAAGTTGTCAAATGTTAATTGACCTTTTGGTGAGCCAGTTATATTTACTTACTGGTCTTTGAAAATCTTTCTTATATTCTAGGGGCTGGATAGTGGAATGATTTATGGTCACGAGAGCCCCAGTGACTCTTCCTCAATAACTGCAGTATTTTTAAAATGATAGTTTGAAATACATGAATTGAACGAATGGCCTATACCTGCATGTAATAAGTAACAAAGGAACAACAGCATTAACAAAAATGAGAGATCCTATGTAAACTAATACAGTGTCTATAGAATGAATGAGTGTCTATAGAAGTCCGCAGGTTAATGAATCTAGTACCAGTTACTGTAGACTGTGGTGTGATCAGCCCAGGTTAGCTGACTTTTGCTGGCACTACAGCAGAAGTGCTTTGTAAATAATCATTTGAAGGCCATACAAAATGTTTCGGAAAGTGCTACATGCTCACTGAACAGTTAGGATAAAGAGCAGATTTTTTTTTTTTTTTTTAGGGGAAAAATGAGGAAGAGGAGGCCCATGCTTGGTTTCCTTGAGGAGCAAAGTGATGGGAGAGACTATGGTCCATAGAAGAAGGGAGTAAATTCTAGTGAAGGCAGGAGTAATCTGGCCAGAGTTGAGGGACCTCTGTAGTTGTATGTCTTACTGGTTGAGTATTTGATGAATGCATCTGGTTTTGGCTATCTTGATTTGTGTTGAGTCTTATTTTCAGTGGAAGTAAGTTATCTTATTGATGGTTTTGAAAACTTTCTTGTTCCTGGTGCTTTGGAGCTGGATTGAAACGCTGGTGTACTTCAAACTTACCTGAACGAAGCACCACGGAACTGAAAGCTGTTACTTCAAGGTATGCAACCTGAGTATATCAGATTATTTTACCTATATTTATTTTCATGCTGTGTGCTTTCTTACTTGCCTTAAAGTGGAAATGAAAGCATAAATGGCCATCAGAGTGTTCTAAAATAGCTTGGTTTGGTACACAGCTTGCCATAGCCCCCCTTCCTTTGCTAAAATGCGGGTGCTTTTTTGTATGTTATGTTTTTAATGGTTTCTTGTACGCCAAGTGGAAGCAGGGGGGCTGAAATGTGAGTTGTTCTAGAGTTTCCTTTATTGGGTTTCTGTGCTGACTTGCTGAAGTCAAAATTTAGCTTGGGAATTTACAGGTTTTGTCCACACCTGCAGTGATGGTTGGTGAAATAGAGGGTGCCGTGTCTGCCTGGTGCTAGTGAGGGAGCAGGTGCTTGTCCTTTTGAACAGCAGTCACCCAGCATACCGCAGGCAAAGGCTCAAGTTTTCCTTCTGTCTTACTTGGACAAATAATCCAAATTCTCCCAGACTCCGCATGCACGTTCCCATTGTCAGACTAATGGCATTTCATGCTGCTTTCAGTTTTTGCTATTTCATCTAATTAATCAACTTTTAACTTGAGCAGGGTCTGAAAGTTTCTTCACTGACCATGGATGTTTCTTCCCTGGCATTCTCTGCACCCACTGATTCATGCTTTTGTTCTTACTTCTCTGATAACATTAAAACCTGAGCTATTTTTATAATCTAGGCAGTGAAGTGGTTTATTGTAGTTCTAAATTTGTATGGCTCAGCATTTGAAAGGGAGATTTATGATGGCAGTGCTAAGAGACTTAACATGCAAACAGACATTGCTGGGACACTGAAAATATCTTTATTCCATCAGTGTTGCTCTTCCAGTGGTGGGGTTTTGGGGGGCGGGAGGTTGTGTGTGTGCCTGTAAGCTATTAAGGGGTTAGGTAGGTGCAGAGCGGCGGTGGTAGCAGCGTGTCTCTTTATTTATTGATGAGAAACCTCAGGAGGAAATGGTGTGGAATAGAAAATCAGCTCAGCTGGAGTCAGTGTCGGGTTGCAGGAGATAGTATGTTTTGTGATATATGCAGCGGCGAGACCCGACGGGATCTGGTTCACCTCTGCCTCCGCAAGGTCGCCAGCTCTGACAGATTTAGTAGGAATTCCCTGATTCCCAGATACATGGCCTTGTCCAAATTTAAGTTGCAGTGGCAGTTTTGATTTAGCCCGCAGATTTACGCTCCTCACGGAGTGCAGACCAGTGGGGATTTAGCTGGAGCGGAGCTGTGTTGGATCCTGGCGTGGAGTCCCCGTTTGATGTGTCGGCTACATCCGCGTTTGTGAGCAATGCCGCTCGGACAAGGCAGAGCTCTAGGGAGGAATGGTGGGTGCAGAGGGCCAAACCCAGCACTGCACATATTTCAGCAAATTTTTCTGAAGGCTGGCATCAGCCTGGTCCAGTAAACAACATCCATTGGTAACCAGAGCGCTTCTGAACTCTGATTCAGCTTTGTCCCTGAGGTACCCTGTTGGTGAGCACCGAGGTGCCCTGCTTTGGTTCATGTCTTGGCCGAGGTGGGAACAAGAGGGGGATTTGCTCCAGTGGGGCCCTGCTGGGAGTAAGCTACGTAAGGCAGTAGCTGCAGCCAGCCCCTCCGGTGGGGACCCTCTGGTGGCTTGGGGGGTCCCGCTGGCTGCTGGGCTGTCAGCCACCTCCGGAGAGGGGCAGGTCCCTCTCTGGGCAGGCAGGGCGCTGGCCTTTTGGAACTGGTGTCCTACGATTTTCTAGGGCAAAAACTAATTTCTGCAATAAATAATGCAAAGAACAGAGGCTTACACCCATTCCTGGTTCTGGCGGATGGATGGAGAAAGACATTTCTCTTGAATAGCACCATTTTTTTGGCTCCAGCAGAGAATTCGGCTCTATTCCATTGATTAATAGTATCACTTTACTAAAGCAAGGGTGAGTCTCCAAAGTGCTTGTATGGGCATATGGCAAATGCTGCCATGTAATTATTTTTATGACCAGTGGCAGCTTACTTTCTGACATATCTTGTGTTAAGATTTTTGACAGTTGGTCAAAATGAGGCTATAGTTAACATATGTTTTGCTATATTTTGCAGGTACTGCGGTAACGTGTGTGTGTGTTAAACTCCTACAAAGATCAAATGACATTAATCCTTCACGAGTTTCAGATACTGGATTAAATTGAAACTTTTATTCAGTCAAAACTTATTCCTACAAGCACAGAAGAGCAGTCAGTGGTGGTTGTTACACTTTCTGTGTGAGACAAAGTCGCAGAATTTTCTAGGCTTTACAGTTACACTTTTACATTTTGGGACAGCAGAGAGAGAATGCATAAGGAGTCTAATAAGCCTTTTTCTGAACGTGACATCATTGCTGATAGCAAATATGAAAGGATGTTGTAAAAGTGAAAATTAACTGTAACACAAACAGGCAGTAAGAAAGGCTACAATAATTGAAAGGTACTAATGAAACTTTAATTTGTTTGTATTATAAGCAGTCAAGAATCATGCATAATTCAAAGGTGCGATTGCTAACATAGGCTCATGTAGGATCATAGGTTGGTTTGGGTTGGAAGGGACCTTACAGGTCATCCAGTTCCAACCCCCTGCCATGTGCAGGGACACCCCCCACCAGCCCAGGCTGCTCCCAGCCCCGTCCAGCCTGGCCTTGGGCACTGCCAGGGATGGGGCACCCACAGCTGCTCTGGGCAGCCTGGGCTGGCGCCTCGCCACCCTCACGGGGAAGAATTTCCACCACTCTCATAGTGAAGATCATTTAAATTTCTTTCTCTGGATGTGAGGAAGTGATCTTTGAAGTGATCCCTAAGCAGGTTCTGCTTGGTCCCGTCAGCATCTTGGGAGGAGAGTGCTCTGTTTTCCCTCTTGCATCGGTGAATGTTTATGGGATGTAAAAAAGGAGTAACTTTAATCGTGTGTGGAGAGGGAAATAGATGCAGTCCTGAGCAAGACACTTAATTGTAAAATCTACCTGTAAGTCTGACAATCTATGCACTGATTGAAGAATGAAGTTTTGTTGCCTGTTTTTTGTATGTGGACAGGAAGGTGTATATATTTTTTTTTTTTTTTTGTAAAATCTCACTAATTTTAATAGTGATGCTAAATTGCTATTCCTTTTGTTTTAATGCCAAGAAAGAGGCCTGTAGCAGTTTGCAATAAGTGTGGGAGAAAGGGAGTATCATCGTTCTTATTTCCATGTGGATAATTAGGTCTTGCTCGGTATCACAAAAAAGCTAGACAGCAAAACTCAGAAGCAAACTTATCTGTTCTCTTTAAAGTCAAGTCCTGTCCAGAAGACCAAGGTTCTTCATAGAGAAAATCCTTAGAGAAGCTCTGCCCCTGGCTGAATTTCTTCACAATTATTTCACCAGTGTTTTCCTCTAAATAGTGGAAATTTTTCCCTCCACCTCCTTCTTCTTTTGGAATATTATTTAGAAAATGCTGAGTTTCCCGGTATAGAGAGATACTCCAGTCTATGGAACTGCAAAGATCCTCGTATTTTTGCTTTCATGTTACATGATTCCAAAAATGTTTGATAGAATGTTTTCCTGCGAGCGAAGTGCTGCGTGCCAGTAAGTGACAGGATTTGAGTTGCACGTAGCAATTAGCAGCTGGCAAGTCAACTGAATTGCAGGATTGGGGCCAGGCTGTATTAAGAGCATTCAATAAGGAAAAAGATTTGGTGAAGAAAACTTGGTGAAAAATTACTTGGGAGTATGTCATTTGATCTGAATTTCTTAGGGGAAAGTACAGGAGCAAAAATGACTTTGAAACGGGCAACTGACTCATATGAAATAACAAATCTTGCCAGTTTATTTTGGAGAAGGAAAAAAAAAAAATCATCAGGTTTGGGGAATCTTTATGCACAAGTTCAGTAGAAATCTTTCAGATGTGGTTACTCAGTATGTCCGTGTGCTGTGGGTGTTGAAAAGCTGGTAGGGGCTTTGCAGGCATGTACAGCAGATGCACAGTGTGTGGGGAAAAACCGAATCCACAGTGAGTCAACAAATACAACCTACTCTGCAGACAAAATGCACATATCTAAGCTGAACAGTGGAAGGGAGCTGTGCTCAACAAATTACTGTCAGAATTTAGTGATGTATTTCATAAAAGCTTCAAAACATTGGCATGATGCATCTTTCTGTGGTCATCCTTCTGCTTCACTGAAAGAAGACGAGTTGAGTTATTTTTTAATAGGAAATATGTCAGAAAAGTCAGGAAACATAAGGGAGCGAGTGCTCCGGCGGGGGGTGTTCTCTGAGGTGAGGCTTCGTTTGCTTCTTCTGCAGCCTCGCCGCAGACCAGGGGTCGGTCACTGTAGCACCTCTGGCTCTTTTTCTCCCTCTTTGTACTTCTGTAGTTTTGCACTGTTCATTACGTGGTGTGCGAGCGTTGGTAAATGTTCACCAAACAAGGTAGGGCACGCTCAGGGGCTGGGATTTCCTTCCCATGGGATGGGTAGCAGAGGTGGGTGTAGGACCTTCCTTGGAACAGCGTGCTTTACCAGGGCTACCTCCAAAATTCTGTCACTGTTTTAATACGTTGTTGTCACTGCACAGTGATTTTAAAGACCCACTGAAGCGTGTATAGTCATTGGTATGAATCTTCAGAAATCGTATGGATCTATGATAATCGCTCCCAGGGATCAGGGAGACTGGGACATGATCTGGAAGAAGCAAGGGTCTCAAAAAGGACTGAAGCAGCTTATTCAGAACAACTGTGCAGAAAGAGATGTAATTCCAGAGAAGCTGACACTGTGATGAGTGTCCCTCATCCAACTCCATCTGTGGTCCCCTGAGCAGGGAAAATGCATCGTCAAAACCTTGGGATGATGATGGAGTGTGTCTCCTCTGGGACTTCTGTGCCCTGGTGGCATCCTCTGAGTAAAGCAGAGGTAGGTGGAGCCGCGCCAGCAGACCTCCTTGAGGAACAAGGGGGGATTTAGGCAAAAGACACGAGTGCCAATTGCAGCACCATGATTGATCTGGTTTTCTGTGGGATACTGAAATCCAAAGTCAAACCACTCCCATAAGAAGGTAATAAACAGAGATGCTTTATTGTATTTTTATGGCCTCAGTCTGCCATCGGTAACTGAGCATGCACTTTTTTTTTTCCTATTCCATGTAATTTGCATGATTAGTGAATTGAATCATTGTGTTTCAGGAGTGTATAGTCTGTGTTTTTTCTATATTTTGGGGAACTCTCAGCAGAGATGTGGTGAAAACACACCTTAGATCACATCTGAGGCAGGGAAAATAAATCGGGCTACTTTTCTCATGTTTTTTTCATAAAACACAGCAAAGCATTGGAAGGTCAAGTGATCTGACACTGCTTGCAAACCGAAATATCGTGTGACAGTAGTTCAGAGCAGGCAAGAGATCCTGTCCTCATTACTGCACAGTGCACTCTGTGAATCTATTTGTGGTTTCCTTTGTACTTTGAATACTTTTAGGATAGTGAGCTAAAAATGAAACAATATGCAAATGAAAGTATTGTAATAGTTACACCAAAAATGCCTCCTTCAGTATTTTCAGAAAGTTTCATACTTTGTGAACTTTAACACTTTAGTTGCTAACAAGGGAGTAACTTCAGGCTTCCCATGCGTGAAATTTCTCTTTTATAACTAGGAGTTGTAACAATATGGTTATAATTCAATAACTAATCTGCTATTATGTGCAACTAATACTCTGAATGCAGCGTTCCTTCTGTCATGAAGTAAGAAAGACTTCATGCTGCAAAATATTTTGCTAGGCTGGAAAGAAACTTCACGAACGCTTGGGTCAAACTTGCATGTAAATGCTATTTTTACTACACCTTTTTTTTTTTTTTCTATGTGCTATTAAGTACATCAGCAGCTTCAGCTGTTACCGATTACTGTCAGACACCTAAAACCTTTCTTGGAACTGAACTACTGGTTGCTTTTCCTTCTGCAATAAGGTATAGTTTTATGGTTTTCTACTTTCTAGTGTAGATCCAAAGAGGAACGAGGGCTAGAAACAGGATTTTGCATGGGATAGAGGTGCTGGATTTGTTTGTGTGCTAAGATGTTCAATTTCTGATGCCTATAGAGATCACTGTGAAAGATTACAAAATTACCGGGTGTATTGTTAGTTAAAAAACACTGTCCAAATACTAATTAAACTCCAAGAGACACACACTGTATGAGTTTTGCTAAAGTGCTTCAGTTGGATCTTTACCTGTAATACCAAGGTACCTTGCACTCACTGTGACATTTCTTCGTGGTATTCTCTGAATTATAGGAAGTAATATCTTAACCTTGGACTATCCCTTCTATGGGACACCAGCTGCAAAATATTAAAATATTACGAATTCTGCCCGGCTCTGCCCACTGATTCAGTGAGAGAATGGCACAGAATTCAGGCCAGACTGTTGCTTGTCCCCAGCTGCGAGTGCTGTGCTCTCCACAGTGCAAAGATGCTCCACTGCGTCTTGTGTCAGTCCTGAATTTTCTGGGCAAATGGCTCTTTTTCTGTTCCACTGTGCCTTGATTGTGCAACAGAGAAAAGGACACATGAAAATGAGAGGAAAGTAGTCTTTTACTAAAAACATACAGAAAGCACTGGAGACCCTAAACTCCGAGTATCTCCTGAATAAATGTGTATGTGGGTTGATCGGGTTTAGTCTTGCATAATCTGTATGTACCTGTGTACAATGACAGTATTCTAAGACTCAAATTGACTGTGTGCTATTTTCCTCCTTAAAGATTAGGTGAAGATTATATAAATGCAGGAGAATTGGAATGTGTAGCAGTTCATATTACAAAGCTTGTTAAGGTACTAAATTACACAGTCTGCATTCAGTTTTGTGCAAGCTTTTTATAAAATGGCAGAGCAGGCAAACTGTGGGAAAAGCACATCTTTCAGTAAGTCGGATAGCTTCCATGGGGCTATGTTCTTACGCCCTTTAGTCCTTTGTTTACTGAAATAAAAAGGCATTTGGCCATAGGATTGAAGAAATGTGTCCTTTTCAGATATTCTAAGAATCTGGTCTGAAACTTAGTTTAACCCAAGATTTCTCTGCATCTTCTTGTCATTTAGCTATTTCAGTAGTGGTTATTTTTGCCTCGAGAGCTGCTCTGAGAACAGACTGTTTCTGTTTAGTCGATTTCTGTAGCATGAAGACGTGATGTGTGAGAGGGTCTTCAGGTGACAGCTCAAATTTGCTGCTGGGCATGAGGGTCTGTATAGTAAATGAAGGGTCTGTATGCTTTGAAAATCAAATCCCATTTTATTTGATGCAATAAAGCCTGAGCACTAAAGGCATGCTTAGGTAACTTTTGGTTTCTTTTAAACTGTTTCCCCTTGCAGTACATCTGTCAAAGCTAGTAGACGTCCAAGATTAAACATGAATAACCTTGGCTTATTTGCAGATGGAAAATAAAGAATTTGCTTAAAAAAAAGTAGTATCTCTTAGCTTCTTGCTCTTCAGGATTTTGGCAAATAGTAAGTGTGAGGAAAGCAATCACAAATTCCACTAGCTGCTTATAATTAACGTCCCTGCAGGCAATGTAGCTTCTAGAAAATATATATAAAGGTCTGATGATAAAGTTGGAACTAAACCAGTGCAATGAAAGGTTCTTAAAACTGTTCATTCACAAGGAATATAATGAGCCGTGTCTAAGACACAATGTGTTATTGCCTAACGTACTTTTAAAAGAACAGCTTGTGCATCCATCAAACACAGCTGTAAATAAATGATGGCAGGAAAGCTTGGGATTCTGGAGTCATAACACCCAGGATGCATTCATGTCAACGGGAAACAACTGTAGGTTGTAGGGTGCCAAGTTCTTCTGGCCCACCATAATGCAGGTACGTTATCCCCTTATAACATATGTCAAACCTGTATCCTGCTCTCTGGCTCATTGATATGTTGTACAAGAAAACTGTTGAGAAATTTCAGAAGTATAATAAAAATGCATTACACAAGGAAAAAAAAAATAAAAATACCTGTTAAACCAAATAGTGCTCATGGGAAAAGATATGTAAAGAAGCAGAAAATCTTTTCAGGCTCTATTTATTTAACTAGTGCGTAATCACAATACTAAAGACTATGATTTAAGGATTAAGAGACTAAGGCTTAAAAGATGCTGTAAGACTCATTGACTTCACAAAGGATTACAGTTGCAAAGTTTTAAATAATAGTAAGTTTATAATATGAAGTAAAAAATGTCAAAAGGAAATAAATAAGCTGGAACATCTTTTGAGATCTAAACATGTCCCCACCCCCGGCCATTCTGCTGATAGACGGAGCTGTCAGATATGCCTGAGAGAGGGCATCTCCTCCCTCCGTTCTGGGAGGAGAGGAGGATGACGTGGAGCACCTTTTTATTTGGTTGGCTGGTTTTGTTTGTTTTTCTTCTGTCGGCAAGTGAGACATCTTCAAGGTATTACAGTAACTCGGTAGTTCTCAACTCTTATAGTAGATGCTGGAGACCAGAAACGTGCTGTACTTAGTTTCGTTTCCGCAAGTTGATCATTGAACCTTCTTTTTTTCCCCAAGGTTTATGTAGGCTGTTTCTGAAGGCAGTGTGGATAGGTGGAAACAGCGAGAGTTGTTCTTGGTTCCCTTCTCCTGTAGAAGCTGCTGATGGATAATGCCTATCATCATCTGATGTATTTTCTTATTACCTGGACAGACATGGAAACGGAATAAAGTTACATGCTCTAACAGAAATCACTGTGATGAATAGGAACGAGGGAGCATCATTTGATCATTTAAACCTTCAGGTCCTTATCCTCTGTTGTAATATTCTGTTCTCGGCAAGGAAAGGTTTTTGGCCTTTTTTTCATATTTTAGGAATATGAAGACCCAGTAGAACCCAGAAATGTGTGATGGGAGCAATAATAAGCTAATATTAATAAGCTATTATTATTACTATTAAATAATAAGCTATTATTATTATTAAGCATAATAATTGTAGGGAAACAAGACCAACTTGTTTTTAAAGAGGTGCTCAGAACAGGAGAGGCTCTTGCAAGCACGAGCAGAAGATCTGCTGCCTGGGGAGGGGGCTAGCAGAGTACAACAGATTCCTCAGGTCTTCTGCAGTTCCTTTACTTGGATCTGAGAAGTTGCGGATTAATAGCTTGCCCTTCTGTAAGAGGCAACATTTCCTTGGCTCAGCATCTGCTTGTAAGCCAGTATATTTGACTTTTCAAATGTTGTAGCCTGGAAGATCGCTTATTGGCGCTGAACGTTAATGCGGGTGTAACCTTGGTGTTAGCCACGGCAGTTGTAGGCACGTTGGTGAATCAACTACGTAGACGAAGAGCATCTTTAATCCAATGAAGTGGTATTGTTCCTCTGGATTGGTCTATCTCTTTCGCTTTGTTGAGACATACTGTTACGAACAAGTCTTGACAACTGCTGCAGCTCTGTTCAGGGTAAAGCTTATTAGTTTAGCCATATCTCAACTTATAAATCTATGTAAATATGATTTTAAAAAGGAAATGCTGACACTGCTGTGACAGCATCAGTTTGTTACCATATTTTTAGGTTGAAGCATTTGAATTTGTTTTTTTTCTGATAATATTTAGGTTAAGAAAATACTGAGCTCCAGAGATGTATAAATATATATATATATTTACAATATTTTGAAAGGTAGTTTGGAGCACTACAAAATAGGTAGTCCATTAAATTTTGATCTCTCTGCAATCTAGTATCACCAAAGCTGAAAAACAATTAATTGCATCACAGTTTTAGAGGTAATACAATTATTCTTTAAAATACATATTTTTGCGTAGTTGCCAACTAAAGTTCCTCTTTGCTGGGTAAAGAAAAGTCTTAAATCTTGGAGAAAGACTTATTTTTAACGTACTTCAAAAGTAAATAAACAAAGAACAACAACAATAGCAGGAAAACCAAACACCAGCTGGCCTTCTGGCAAGCAGAAATTCTGTTTTTTCCGGTTTCTGTTACAGTTGTCAGTACCATTGACAGCTGCTAAATGCAAACGCTGGTAGTACAATAGATGTTTGCAGTTAACATCTATGTTTCAGTTGCCAGCTCTTAGTCTGCCATGTCATACGAGAAGCAAAATGCTCTTAAGAAAGAGTCAACCCTGTTGCAATAATTCTAATGATGAAAGTAATAGAAGTTTTGCTCACCGTTATTTATTTTTTTTTTAATTCCTGTAGATGATCTCTTTAAGGGACTGCTTTTCAGCTGGAAATTGTAACTTCTAAAATTTTGTATAAGTTAGAGTAAGCTTTGTGATCTTAGGAGTAAAGTGTTACATGAACAAGGTAAAAGCTTTATTTACCCCCCTTTCTATTTCCCCAAGCACTTCACCTTTATAATTAGAAGATGGGGATAAAATCCTTCCTCGTTCAAAACTAATGGCAAAACGCCCACTCTCTTCAGCGGTGCCAGGATTTCATGCTTAGTCGGGTCGATGTTTCACACGGAGCTCTGTGCTTGGGTATCATGGCTCTCCACAGACACCTTGGTGGCGGCGGTGGTATTTACCTTCATGGGTTACTAACTTTGGGGATGTTTACACAGGTGAAACGGAGCATGTGAGAGCGGGAGCAATCCATTTGGCCTTACATCTCATTAGGCACAAATGCTGTTTTCAGCAAAGTAAGCAATGTTCCAGGTCTTTACTTGGACGACAGGCTTTGTCCAACTTAAGAGCAAGGCATGTCTGAATGTTCATTAGCCTTGCTGTAACTGATTAATAATATGGGACTGAATCTTCCCCAAAATACTTTCGCTGCCTCTGGCTTGGATTCCTCCCAAGCGTTCTACAGTTACATTTTCATCTCTGAAGTGATCCGTATTATTAGCTCTGTTGTCTGCTCTGAGCCTGCGTCATCTGATTGTGTATCGCACACCTTGGTTCCGTCAAAACGAAGCGACGCCTTTGCCTGGTCGCCCCATCCCTGCGGAGGCTGGGATATGGAGCGGTACCTCACCGCTCCGAGCGGCAGGAGGAGCAGACTGAGCAGGCTGCGCTGCTGTGAGTCCAAGCTGCTCCTGGCTCAGATGCAGCCGTGTAGGATGTCTGTCTGAAGTCATTGCTTTGGAAGGTGCCTCTGTATACAGCTTTAAGTTATGCAGCATAGTAAAACATGTAAAATTCCTTCTGTTGGTTTATCAGCATATACACGTTATCAGGTGTGCTGCTGGACCGGCTCCAGGGATGGCAGCACGTGGCTACTGGCCTCAGTAGAGGTTACCATATGGCTGCAGTGCGTTCCTCTCCTATGGCCTTGGAGTTACACCCTTTATGTCCCTTCAGAGCTCCGCATCGCCCTGCAAATGATGTTTTGAGCCTCCGTTTGTCAGTAGATGACATGTGCTTTGTCTGTCTTGCCCAGGAAGCTGCTATTGTTGTTGGCATCCCATGTGTCTGCTGTGAGGAAGTATCCCAACAGTTTGTGATGGTGTATGAAGTCTCTGATAGAAATCTTTGTGGGTCTCTGTGTGTAGAAACCATACAGTGTTATCTGATAGATAGTTACGGTGTGTTGGTTTTCTTTTCACATTGAAGATAGCTTTGATATTTTTGAGCTAATGTGTTTTTTATCCATATTAAAACGTTCATAGAAAACAATCAAATGTAACCATGGTTTTGACCATGTCCTTGCTTGCGGGTTTGTTACAGTGTTCCTGTTGCCTTCCCTTTTCCGTGCTTTCACGGGCTTTGGTAGTTGGACACAGTTAGGAGCTGTCAGCCAGGTGAGCATCTGGAAGATATGGCAGCTGACTCTGTGTGTGCACTCTTGCAGGATTTGCCCATCGTGCATGTCACACGCTCACATCTCATCCAATCTTTATCTCCTTTCTGTTCTACCAGCTCTTACGTGACAGTTTTCTTGCCTACAGCCTGCCCTCAACACAGATGTGAATGCCAGAGGAGATGAGAAGAAAGAAAAAGCATCCTTAGTGCAAGGAGAAGAAGGCCAGGTCTTTTCTGTTCTTATGCCTGGGTCCCTAATATCCAGGGAATTCCTTCTGGAACCACTGGCAGCACTATTTTTGCTGATTGTACTTTATAGGGTCATTTTCACTAGCAAAGAGTGATGTCTAACGGTTTAAAACAGTACCAGAGCAGAGCTGTTGGCTTACCGCTGCCCTATGTATGCGGCTATACCAAGTGCAGAGCAATAGAGAGTTCGGTCCTCCGTGTGCTACGTTGGGGTAAATATTTCTTCTGCACTGGTTACCAGATTAAAGCAGAACTTCCTAAAGGGACAATTAATGGTCCGAAATAATATTTGAGGTCCTATGAGATGGTAACCTTGCCCTTGTAGTATTTCTGGACAGCAGAGATGTCTTGAGTGTTCAGTGGAAGTGTACCTGCGCTCTGATAAGGAGCTGTGAACTGGAAGAGTCAACAGTGGACGGTCAGTTTCATCCCTTGTCCATCGATCACAGACCAGCTGGTCTGCATCCACCCAGATGCCCCACCTTCCCCGAGATGATGCAGAGTACGGTTTTCAGCCCTCCTCTGAAGTGGGCAGGGTTGTACTGCACAACATCCTCGTGCATGGCAGTGTTGTAATCCTCTGGGATGTTGGCCCCACAGCTACCTCCACAAGGAGCCGACTAGTTGCTCACCTCTTCAGAGGGGACTGCAGGATGGGCAATAGCTCATCTGGATCAGGAGATGGTCACAAGTTGAGGATCTGGCCTTGTGTTCAGGCGTGGAGCAGAAGCATGGGTAATGCAACAAGCTGCTGCTTTGCTGTAGAAAACAATTCAAAAATGTGTCTGTTTTATTACATTTGATGTTTGTCAACTTGACTCTTACTCCTCTGAACTGAAATCCATTCTAAGATGCAGCTGAGAATACATAAGCAACCCCCCAGATATTTAAGGTTTGATACAAAAGACTCTGATACTAAAAAAAAAAAAAAAAAAAAAAAAAAAAATTTGCAACAAAACACTCTGAGTCTACTTTAGGATGTCCATTTTTTGCAGTTGGCAAGATCACAAGAACTGAAAATATCATTAATAAATGTGCTGAGTGAACTGGAAAAAGGTGCGTTTTTAGCCTCTTATCAGAATTTTACAGCGTTTCCTCTTTTCAGAGGAACTTTGTTATCTGGTCGTTATGTAAACATTTCTGTATGGACCTAAGGCAATATCTCAGTATTTCTTTGTTAAGGGATGAGGTCTTGAGTTACCTTGTGCTCGTAAGTGATAGATTTATAAAAGCGAAGTCCAAGTGAGGAGGGGGGAAAAAAAAGTTATGGTTACCCTAATGTTTCTAATTAATTTCCTTGCTGTCCTCTATAATGAAGTGCATGAACAAAATATGTACATATCTTATTCTTGCCTTTTTTTTTAAAAAAAAAAAAAAAAAAAAAAAAAAAGCTAGTTATCCAGCTGGTAGAGAGTTTTCAACACATTCAGGCTAAAATGTAGGAGGTTGGAAAGAACTAATGCGGTGCTTACTTAACAAATAGTCTTATTTGTTCAGACCAAATAGAAATTTTGGGTGAGTTGGCAGGTTTATTGTGGAAAAAGCTGGAAGGTGAGTGGAAGCCTGAAATGAGTGTTGTAATCAAAAAACGTATTCATTTTAATTTATGTTTTTTGGAAGAAAAGGCAATTTGAAATAAAGATGAGTGTGAGGAGGGGTCATGATCCACTTTGGAGGGGGAAAAATTGTAAATAGTAACAAAATACAGGAAGAAACATCACTAATTTGATTTCGTGAAATCTGTTAGTTTGAAGGAGAAATGAAGTTCGTGTGTTGCTCTGTGCTTCACTGAATCTTTATATTTTCTTAGTGAAGGAATTGTTTTCAGCATCAACTGCGTTTCAGTTAACAACTGTGACTTTCTAAGGGGTTTATTTGGAGTATTTCTTATAAATTTCAACTCGTGAAGTCATGTGATAGATAAGACATTTACCTTTAAAAGAAAATAAGTTATAGACATAGTAGAGGATCTAAAATCGGAAAGCATACATAAAAGACCTCAGTTCAAGATATTTATTTTAAAGTATTGTAAAATTATAATCAGTGCTGTATTCCATTTTAAAAGAATATTTATGGTATCTGCGGTATTGCTATATGTTTGACAAATGGGATATAAGGAAATGTCTTTGACATACATTGCAACGTAAGTCAGTAGCTACTATTTGCTGACTACTTTGGTATGGGAAGATGGGATACTGCATCTGCTAGTAAAGGTGGGGAAGACGTCTACCCTGGCTGAGTAACCTCCCCGCGGTGCGGAGCGAGGCACAGTTTTGCTGTACCTCTGCAGACTGAACAGCAACAAAATAGCTGGGACCTTCTGCATATGTGCTAACGGAGAGATCATCTGAACCCCTCTTTGAGAAGGCAGGGGGCTATTGGTAGGAAGGTCTTCCACATCCGTGAGTGCTGGGTGAAGGAGCTAGGCGGCTCCAGAACGACGTGCAGTTATAAGGTGGCCTTCCTGAGAGGGGTGGGTTGCTGGGAGCTGTTTAATGATCTTTTCCTCTCTGTGCTGCCTTGGAAGGGGAAATGACCTGCGGCAATTAGGATGCACAGCTCTTCGTGGATGGTTTCGGTAAGGAGGCTTTTATTACAAATCAATAAATGAAAACCCCAGGGAAAAGAGATCAAGAGGCTGCTGCTGCTGAAGTGTTATTTATCTTCTCCAGGAAATGAATTCTACCTGTTTAGCTTTCACAGGAACCGCGGTACTTGTTTAACACTTGGTATCTGCTTGTGTGCTTTCTTGAGCCAGAACTTTAATTTCTTTGCATAGTGGGGACAGTAACAATCATAACTTCTCTCTCCTTGAGTTAATGAGGATTCATGATGCAGATTTTGTGAACATGTTAGAAAAATGCTAGGCTTACATGTAGCAGACAGATTGCTATAAGAGCCAGTAAGTGCGTATTTTGAAGAACTGTTTAGAACAAATAACTCTTACTTGTGCATAATCTTTCTTCATATTGACAGGCAAATGTCAAACTGTATAGAAACCTCAGGAAATTTTCAGGGTTGACATCATCTTTTTTCAAGTCCTTATAAAGCAAGGAGGAAAACAAGTTGATTTTGATATATGAAATTTCTGCCGGGGGAGAAAGGGAGATTGTTGTCATCTGAGCAGCTTGATAACTTTATTTGTCAGTAAAGAAAGATGCTAGAAGTTAGAAATTTTGATGGGGATTGAAGGAGGTACTTGGCAGAATAAGAGTGTGGAGCATTCCAGTGGTACATTCTGCAACATCTATCTTTCTTGAACAAAACACAAGAATCTGTTTAAACTTTTTAAGAACAGATCATGAAAAGCTTAAGAACTTAAGTTATTAATAAGTAATCATGGCTTAGCATGGGTGTAGACTGTGCGGAATGAATCACTGGTGTGGTTGGCTTTTTCACGTCTGTACGAGCTTTCTGCCCACTGCTCTGCAGCCAGGCGTGACTCGGTGTAGGGGAAAGGTTCGATGGTGTGGTTTGGTGCTCAGGAAGAGCTTGGGTTTCCTGCTTCTAGTGGTGACAGGGCTTGTTTCTTTATTAGCTACTTGCTCTCACATCAGCAAAACCGCACTGATAAACCGGATAGATACAACCGTGCAGGGTGACGTTGGGCAAGGCCTAGGTGCCCCCAGCCCTCAGCAAACTGGGAGTTCTTGTGGCAGGTGGTAGATGATTCCAGCCGGTGTTGAACGCAGAGGTGAGCTGGAGCTGAGGTCTGTACCTCCTCCCCGTGACGATGGGATGGATCAGCAGTGTCTGGTAGCGGTTAGTTGGCAGCGCCAAGCTCCTGCTGGTGTTACGAGAAAAGCGATGGCATGGCTGGCTTGTAAATAAGATCATGGTAAATCACGTGCCTCCTATTCCTGTTACACTTTGGGGTCTAATAACAGATTTTGGTGACGGACTGCTTTTTCATGGTTTAATCTGAAGCTCACCAGTCCTCAAACTGATTTCTCAACTGATTTGGGAAACTGCAATTTGCTACTTGTTAGGCCTTATTCTAGCAATGGGGCCAGTGGAAACGGAGAGATTTAGCATCTAAGCATAGATCTGTAATGCCATGTCTATTCCATCCTGGAGTGTCCTGCCTGGCCCCCAGTTGTGGCTCCAGAAGGTTGCAGATGTGTCTGGATCCAAGGTCCAGTCTGCCAGACCCAAGCAGATGCCTTGGACACCCGGTCTGTCTCAGAGGCATGCGTTTAGCCCAGTGACTGACCCTTTAAATAACAGTAGTATGTACAACATTTCAAGGCAAAACAAAAGTAGTAGTACACAGATAGTTACTCCTCTCCTTCACTGCAGTGCAATGAAGGGGCAAGAATTTTATGAAAGGATTTATTTATTTATTTTTAGAAACACATTTTCCTGTTGAATTAAATGGATGATCTCCTATTGACTCCTCCTATTAAGAACGAGCAGGATTTAATTGTAATTTCTTAATGGGGAAATAGCTTCTTTTATAGCAAGATAATATTCTAGTGTGATAGAAATACCCGGACAACTGTGCAGCCTTTCTTTACTTGATGAGATCAAAACCAGGACGACAGTGAGCGAGCATTTGTGCAAGAAATTGGCGTAACCTCCAACCGATGGTAGACAAATGAAATAATTTTCATGTAAGAAATTAGTTTATTGCTATTTTGTTGCAAATGTTCAGCGTTCATATCCATATACTTTGTTTTGCGTTAGCCTACATTAATTTTCATCATTTTTGCACTTGTGGATAGTGCTTATGACTAATTTGTAGGTGGTGTGGTGCCATATTGACTTAAATAGACTGTATTTTAATGCTATTATGAGCATTTTCTAGTAAAATAATTTCATTACATTGACATTTAATGCTATTGCAGTGGATAATTGACTGCAGATCAAACCCATAATATGTAAGAGCTACCGGGAAGGTGCACAAATTCAATTGGCTCAGCATAAAGTTATTCACTGTATCTCTTTTAAAAGGAATGCAGCCTGAGGAGCCGTATTCTGGTCTGTTCATTCAGTAATCGGATGACTTTTAAAACCCGTATCTTAATACTGCCTCTCTTTGTCACCTTCTTTCATATGACCATCTCAAACAAAAAAGCCTTCAGTCTCCGAAGAGATGGAGAGACGCGGTCATTATTGTACACAGACAGTATATAAACATTATTTGCCAGCTATTGGAAAGGAGTGAATTCTTATTCTGTCAAATTCAGTGGGAAAGCTAGCGCTGACTTACAGCAAGAGCTTCATCCAGGATGACTCCATGCCAGCAGAAAGGCATTCAGATCTCTGGAATCCTTTTATGATTTTTTTTTTTTTGTTCCGACATCAGTTTCTCATTCAAAGATATGTTTGGTTATATTTCTAGTTTCCCTTGCATTATATCAGATCAAGTAGTCACAGAGACTGTGAGATGAATCCTCACTAAGAAAACAAGTTAAGCTTGAACAGATTACATCTGGTTACTTGGAAAAAAATAAAAAGCAATCATTTCCTAATCTAACCGAAGTGCAGGTGTGGTAAGCTTGGTTCTGGCTGTTGTAACCTCAAGGTAATAGAAATAAAAATGATTTGATCAGAGCGTGAGAGGAACAGTTTATTATGCTGTTAAAATGAACACCCAGATTAATACTGACTACTGATGGGTAAATTCCGTGTATGGGTTTTCCTGTTTGCCAGTCTTACCTATATGAAGGAATAAGTTTTGATTGATCTCTTCTAAGTGCGTGTCCATGTCAGTGTGGCCGGTTTTGTTTCTCACATTTATGATTCTCCAAGAACTCTGTGTTTTTCGATAAGGTGATATTCCTGTTTCCTCAGCCTCTGAATACCAGTAGCTACAGGTTTGATACCTTGGGCTTTCCAAACTGAAAATTATATCCTGAAATACATTAAATCTTGTTTTGATTTTTCTGACTTTGGGCTTTGTGTGCACCCTGTGGAAAATCCCCTTAGTTTTCCAGCCTCCCTTACATACACCCTAAGGCACCACTTGGACTGAATGAAGCCTGGGCAGTATCTGCCCGGCTCGTCACTGATCAGATGATTCTGGCAGCCCTGGCAGAACAAAGAAGCACAGGAAAACTATTGGCCACTTTACATCCTGTAAAGTGGTTCGGTAGGGAAAGCAGAAGTGGTAACGATGCGGGTAACAACTGCTCGTGGGCTTTAGGAATGAAGGCGGCTTATGCCAACCCTCCAAGTTGGAGAACAATAGCAATCCACAAGTGTCCAGCATCTGGCAGAAGGCTGAGCCCGAGCTGAAACCACTACAGGTGCAGGCCAGGTCACCACCCTGGCCTCAGACATGTGCACCTGGAGTTGGATTCATCCAAGCTCATGGTATTGATCACAAGTGGACTGGAGAGGCAGGAGCCGTGCTGGGTATGAGGGTGGCCCTACAGAGCGCGGGAGTGTCACAGCATTGCCATCTTGGGACAGAAAGCTCTATATTCACCCATATACCCACCCCGTTCAGCAAATCAATGTGAAACGTGGCGACTAAGCGCTGTGTAACGATAGGGTTCTTGCAGGGAAATTCAGGGTGGGGTACCTGCAATACCCACAAATATCAAAACAGGGCAAGTTAACCAGATACGGAAGGGCTTCACTAACCTTACCAACTTTTCTACTTTTTTTCTACTGGGAGGAACTGGCACCATGAACCCCTTTACACCCTATATGTGTGGGTTATTTTGAGGCTCTCCTCCTCTGCACTACAGAAACTTGAGAACTTCTCCATGCTGAAATTCAAGGACACTTCTCTTTAAGCCATGAAAGGAGTAAATTTTGCTATCTTAATGGAAGTAGATACCAGAAGTTCAGGCAAGAACTGTAGGGATTCCTGGATTCCTGAATGACCTTTTATTGCCCTGTGACTGCAGGATGCTTCTTTTGACACTCCTGTATTTGTTTTCCTTTACTGTGCTTAGCAACTCTTTAAATGATTAAGAATGTAATAGTTTCTGGAGCCACTGTAATTTGCTCTTTCTACTGACCAACTCTCAGGATGTCAAGTTGGAGAGGACGTTTTTGAAGGACAGCTTCTGATGGCATCTGTGAGAGAGGCAGCAGTTCATTGGAACAGGGATCAGCTGTAATTGCCCTACCAAACCCGATCTATATGAAGGGCTGAGGATTTCTCCTTCTTTGTCTGCATTTAACTAATATAGTATAAAAGGGTATGGTGTGAAAGTGTAGTATAATAAAAACTTCAGGGTCGTCATCTCTAATAAATAAGTGGGTAGGCTGCATTTCTTTTCATTTCCTCCATTGATTCTTTTTCTCCTTCATATGTAGCCTATAGATTGGTTTTGCCATTATTTCTTCTTTTGGTACACTGAAGTCCACAGTATTCATGTGAACAGCAGGTTTGGTAACTCATTTAAAATTCCTAATTTCTTGATTCAGTTATTTGCTTTTACAAGGTTTTTAAGGCAGGACACGTGCAAAACAGATTGCTCTCCCATTTTGAGCTCTCATGGAATATGCTTTGGGTGTGAAATGAATGATTTTGTTTTGACCGGAAAAAATGCTTTCTTTTTGATTAATCTGAAGGGTTCATTCTTATGTATTCCACTAAATCAATTATTTTTAAAAGCTGTTCTTTAACCTCTACTAATAGTTCTCTTCCAAAGGAATGTGATTACATTCTCATGTCTCTTTAAAAAAAAAAAAAAAGACACAAAGAATTACTTTATTTTTAATAAAGTTCTTTTAATCCTAGTAGAAAATCTTCATAAGAGGACCTTCTGTAGTGTAGAAAAATTGTGTTCCGAAACCAAGTGGTGCAAATACTTCTGACTGGTTTCCCCCTGTAGGAGAGGTCTTACCTAGAAGCCGAATTCAGTGAAACTTCAATAAACCTGGTCCAGTGTAAATCGGATAGAAACATCATCAGTAAGATTTACATCAAGTTTAAAGTGGCTAGAATTCCAGGAAAGTACATGTTCAGAAATCAGAACTGATTTGACCTGAATACATCACTCTTGTTAACTTGAGTATGTGTTGTGGAATCATTATTCAAGACGTTCACGTTCAAAACGTTTACAATTCAGGAAGAATTTTCCTGACGGAGCAAATAATTGACTGATAAGTACTTCCACTTTTGACTGTATGCATTGTTGCTATAACCCCACTGAACTTTTAGCAGGTCTGAAAGGCAGTGAAATGTTCATTAATAATTATGTTGGTACAGAAGGGAACTATAAGAATTTTAAATGTTTTTGTGAGTGGATCAATAATGAATTATTTTTCTAGGAGGCAATCTAATGCTTATTGTTACAGCATTTGAGAATAAAAAAAGAAAATGCAGGCCACAACAGGACGGACTTTAGTTCATTAAAGGGCAAAAATACGTATTTTTGTATGACCAAAACAGGGCTTACTGCTAAAGCTAAAAACTAGACATGTTATGCTCTTCGGGTTGTGGGTTTTTTTTGTTGTTGTTTGGTTTTGTTTTGTTTTTTTTTTTTAATGCAGTGGTCTTTGGTGTATTGCCCCCAAATAAACTACAGTGAGGACAGAGAGGATATTCCTCCTCCCCCACCCCCTTCTGCTGTATGTAGAGGACTTAATGGGATAAAAAAGGCACTGCTTCACTAGTATTAGTGGTGAATGAAGACTAATGCTAGTCTTTTGGGGTTACAGCTACGTTGGAGGTGTGGTTGGGGTGGTGGGTGGGTGGGTGTGATGCCTGAGCGAGCAGGTATCCCCTTGCCTGGGGAGCAGCTGTGGCAGCAGTGTTGCAGCAGCCAATCAGCCATCGGTGTAAATACTTGAGGTCCTTTCTGGACTTGTACAGGTCATGTTAGGGCTTACATGACCACAGTTTCATCGCTGCCAAAACGTTAGTTGGAGCTGGATTGAGCCCACCTGTCTGTCCTGCCGGTGCCCATCCTGACCACAGTCCCTCATGTGCCCCTTGGTAGCTCCTGAGGAGGTCACCAAGCCTTGCCGTAGGCCCATCGTTTCAGTAAAAGTAGTAAAAATTCTTCGTTTCTATATTAGTTGCCACGGAGATACTTAAATATTGATGCTATTAATGAGTTGTGTCAAAATAGATTTTGAGTGCTTCAGTCTGTGCTGTTACAGATGTCAACGCTGAGTTGCTCGGATGCTTTTACGTCACCACGTGCACCCCAAAACTGTGGCTGCGAAACCTTTTTTTGCTCTCCAAGCCATTCTTTCTCCTTCCATAGAGGAAAAAAATATTTTAACTAAAGAAAAAGAAAACAAAAGGCCACCTCATCCGTAGATGCAGCATTTTACTTCTTTCTGATCAGCATTGGCAGCTGTTCATTTTCTGCTTGAGTGAGTTCAGAAGTCATCATTTAACTTCCAAGTGACGAATGCGGTATGACACTTGCCTGTCTATATCTTACTGGCATTTACTCTCAGCCTGACAAACCCCTTCTATTTCTTCCAGGATCCACTAGTAATAGTTCATTGAACTAATTATTCATCATGTTTCTGAAGTGGGTCAGAAAGCCGATCATCTACTAGAGACAGCAACTTTGTTGTGCCACACTTGGGTGAATTCACAAGGGAGGGCACAACCCAAGCAGTGATGTCAGTGTTACGGAGAAGGGGGCTTCAGATCCGAGCAGCATTACTAGACAAAAAGTTGATTTCTCTGAAACAGATTAACTTTATTGAGCAATTTATTCCCTTGCCATCCTATTTCCATTTTGGACTTCTTCATCCGTAAGGATGCTTCCCCCCCCAACGTTTTTCCTCTTAGGCTCAACAAATAGAAATTAATCACAGTCATTTTGAGAGAGAAAAATGTTACTGTTTATGTAAAAGTTTAAAGCGAATACTGGTTTCCTTGTTGTTTTTTAAGTGCAAGTTGGCAAGGCTGAATCGACCTGTTCCGGCATCGTTTCACTTTGATTGCTGTTTTGTGTAGTGCATGTCTGACTGTGTACCATGACTGTGGATGTTAGTTGCAAAGTAGTAACAGGCAGCATCTCTGATAAATATTCCACATAAATGGATTAAAAATGTTAAAGTTCAGTTTTGTACTTAGTAATACTTTGCTAATCTGTAATGCTTTAGAAGATAATGTGTGAATATGACTAATGCAGTCAGTGCTGTGGAGCCAGCGCTCTTCAGTAGTGCCACCACCGTAAGGAGAGAAGTTGTGTTATCAATAGCATGGAAGAGTAACAAACCCTTAAAATATCTTGGGTAAACATTTTCTTCATGATCATATTTGCGGATATTTGGTATTAGTATCTGAACTGGAAAGATTTTAAGCAATGAAAACAGCTGTTTGTCAAGGATTTTGGAAAACGCGTTACCCGGTCACTACGTGAGGGGCAATTTTTAGTATAAATGGACGCAACTTCACCAGTGACAGGAGATGCACGTAAAATTTATTCCAGCTGAGAGTGTGTCTTTTTCTCCTCTGTCAAGTGAAGAGCGTTTTGTTCAGAAAGAATGTATAGTGTAGCATTTAAGTGCAATGCTTTTTAGCCTCTGCAGGAAATTCAGGTAAAAGCTGAACTATAGCGAAGTTGTGAGTCAAATTTTTTTTTATTGTTCTGAACCATAAACCAAATGCATATTTGTGTTTGAACCAGCAAGGATGTAATAAAGCATATGACCTAGTATAACTTGGAATATATTTCTCTTTGAAAGGTGAGGAGCAATGCTCTAATCTGATAGATGGAGGAATTTAACAGAAAGGCTCTTGCCACTTTTACTCAGTCGGGTTTGAAGCAGTTGCTTCAGGGAAGTCACGTCCTGTTGGCAAAGCCTGCTGCTTTTAAAACAGCTTCTTTTCTGGTTACTGCTAGAAACCACTAACCTCAGGAATGAACTATTCCAGCCTTAGGTCCCGTCAATATGTGCATTCTACCAGCAGAATAATGCATTTACATAGCATCAGGCTCGCAGGCTTCTGGAGGGCTGTTAACTGTAGCACAGGCTTGGGGAGAGCAAGCAAGATGCTCCCTGGTTCTCCTTCCAGGCACCCGTGTACAGAAATACCAGCTTCAGTTTTGCTTTAGCGATTGCATTACTCTGCCGCCCTCACCCGCCTGAAATTTTAGCTTATTATTAACCCTTCAGCCTGGGAAAAGCTAGCATTTCTGGGCCGTTTTTCAAAAAAAAGTCTTTCATTTAGAAGTGTATAGAAAAGGCATCAGTGTGAGCGTGACGACCAAGGTTCAAAAGAGGCATTAGTTATGAATTGGAATAACTCTGTAGATGAGGCTCATCTATTACAGACTTTTTATGGTGTGTGACACTATTAATTAGGTTAAAAGGACTTTTTTTTAAAAAAAAAAGTAGGAATTTAGTTACTTTTTCAGTGTGTTTTCTCCCTTTGAGAATCTCTTATCAGATAGCAGAAGCGGGCAAAGTGGTGCATTTTTAGCATATAGGTGTTTGCGGGAGGTGCAAACCAGTGAGCTGTACTATACTGGTGAGCTGTACTATCGATCTTGCTCCTGTTATCAGTCTGATTATTCCCAACATAAGAACCAAGCACTCTCAGGGTTGTTGTATGCTTGCCGTGATGCTTTTCCAGGTATTTAAGGCCTTGAAAGTATTGGGAGTTTTGGGGGATTGGATGGGGGATGAACTTTAAAATTGCTTGGGGTGGTTAGCAGACTCAACCAGTAAGTCTGGTTGTAAATCAGCTCTTTCTTGGGGATGGAAGCTATTAGAACTGAATGCAGAGGGGGGACAATCCTGGTTTACATTTTGAATCTTTAATGTATTCTTTCCTATTTGGATTTTTTTATGTCCTAGCTTTCTCTGGGTTTTTATGTTGTTGTTCTAGGTGCTGGGCTGTTCTGACTCTGTCAGCACATCACACAGAGGATACTGGTAGATTGGCCCCATATTACAGTCACACAAAGTTGTGACAACAGACTATACCTGAAAAGTTCATTATTCTCGTTGTACATGCCTCTGCCTTTAACTGTGCTCATGTTTTGCTCCAAAGTAAATTGTATTGCCTCATAAATTTCTCTTTTGTTTAATGTGGTAAAGTTTATGCTGTTGGGCATATTCCATAATCGTGCCCATTTCAGAGCTCAAATAATTCAAAAAGGTGTATTTGACAATATTGATCATTGAGATGACTTCCTATTAAGTCTTCTTCTTTCTAAAAGGCAGCCATTAATTATGCCTTTTTTCTCTCTCTTAGGTTGTTAGTAATTCAGAACCCATTATCCTTTTCTCCTTTTTCTCTGAACAGTCTCTTACGAAAGGTCTTGACCAACGTTAAATAAAATTAAGAATCAATTCTGAATGTAGCTGCAGGCTCCCACTTGTTTACCATTTAAGAACACTTAGAAAGAACAGGCTACGAACCATAAGCTTTCCGTATAAAGCCAGTGGTCGGGTTTATTGAGCCCATATTTATCACGCAGCTGCCTTCTCCTGCCTGTACCTGATGCTTTGGGGCTGGTCCTGCAATTTGCCAGCCGGAGCTACCTTGAAGAATTTTTGTGACTGTTCTAGCATGTTGCCAATCCTGGTGCTAAGCACGACTCTGCCTCGTGGCTTGGGGAGTGTTTGAAACCTTGGCTGTAAGCTTTAATTTTAATTTTTTAATTTTTTTTTTAAATGGGTCATCTAGGATTCTGCAATTCTGGGGTCTGGGAATAGCTTGCCTTACTCCTTACAATTAACAGAGGTTTTTTTTCTTGGCTCTGCTCCTTTCCCTTATAGTCTTCAGGCACTCAGCAAACTGTCTGGCCCTGGGCATTTAATTTTTGAAGGTGTTGTGTAGATGTGTGTCTTTGACACCATGCTGTAATTTCCTTCTAAGTTTGGGCAATCCTCTTAAATAAAGTCATATGAATTGTTTAAGTTTTTGTCATCTTGATGCCTTTTATTTCTGCCTTTATCCTTTAATAGCTAGTCTGCAAAGGGCTGATTTTTCTTCCAGCCTTTTCTTCTTCCAACTGACCCAGACCCATAGGCCTTACATCAGCCTTGATTACTAATCAATCACTTATGTTTTCTTTAATCAAATAATGAAATGTACAATGAAATAAGCTAGAAAGTGCTAGTATCCTGCTGCTTAGGCAGGGATGGGATCCTGATGGGATTTGGCTGCAATGAACTTGGGTCCAGATTGTTATCCTCAGCCCCCTTAGACAACATGCCTCCCAGAATATCATCCATTGCTTAAAAAATATGATCCTTCTTATCCTGTCTTGGACCACTAGATGTTTTTCTCCTCATACCATTGATTTATGCATAAATCGGCCTTGCCATATATATTGTTGTGCCAGATTCATGGCACAGTTTTGAGCTAAATGGTACCACATAGCTGGAGCCTGGTTATAGCCGGCAAATCTGGCTACTTCCCCTGTTATCATGAGCATCTAGTTCTTGCTAGGTGATACCTCTACGTCCTCAGTCTGCTGACATCATCAACAATATTAGTGCCCAAGCCCTTGGTTAGACCAGTGAAAACAGTTTCTGGGTTTTTTGCATTACAAATAATTTTTACCATGCCAAAACCTCCATCAGAATTTGCCTATGCACCTCTGGCCCTTTCTGCACTTTTATAGTGGGGGAGGTGGCGTTAAACACATCTCCTGGCCTTTGCATGGAGGTAATTCAATGATCCTTCTTTATCGTTCTTGGGATGTGCAAGCTCAATCACAACAGCACAAGTGGAGATCCTGGAAGAGACCTGGTCATTCAAACCTGAGCAAACTGCCCTGTCCAGAGAGAGATCAAGAGAGATCATCATCTCTACCTCTTCCTCCTCTTCTGGAGATCTCTGGACCGGAGAGGGAGCAGGAATACCCTTGGTGTGCCATGCATCAAAACAAGAGAGCAGGCAGGTTGTGAAGTGTCTTACCCCACCGCAAGCAGAAGCTATGCCAGCATGAATTCTCCGGAGTTACTAGGATGAGTACAGACTTACTGAAATAATTCTCCTATACACTAGGTGCCACATCATCCTTTCCCACTTGCCCAGCATCATTTCTAGCCCACAGTTTTTGTCTGCCCTTTGTTTCCATTCCTGTCTCCTTTAAGAAACACCCATTTGTAATCCATTCTGTAACTATCGGGCATGACTTTGATTTTTAGAGGATCTATTGTAGCCCTAGTGATTTCTGCTGTCTTGCTTTGATCTTGCTTGTAGTTTTAGTTACGAGATTAACAAGCAGCAGCTTCCACTGCTAGATATTTTATAGGTATTGATGGCTGCTGTAGCTCTGTTGTCTCTGTTTAGCTCCTTTTAACCAACCTCCTCAAAGCTTTAAAGGTTTAAAATTTAGCCATTTAAAATTCATCACAGCTGCTTGTCCTTGATGATTGTTGTCTATTAGTTTTTCATGCACAATTGCATACTCACAGCAATGGCAATACGACGCTTCTCCCGCATTATCTTATAAAGAAAATGCTACAGTTTCTACATATTGCACAAGATGTAATTGAGAGCAGTTTTCTTTATTTTATGCTGCAGATTTCTCATATAGAGTCAATATTTTTCTTTAAATTGCCTTCAGTATGTTCTTTAAATACCTGATTCTGGGAAATATGACATCAGAGAGGTTTGATAAGGCTTATTCTCCTATGCGAAGCTAATCTGTCAACAGTATATGCACAAGGTTTTCTCAAAAAGTTGCCATTTGCTAAGTCAGTGCTATGTTTCCAGTAAGGTAAGGAATAAAGTCTCTTCAAATTGTCACTGAATGACAGGCTTTGCTTACTGTAGGCTGTGTGATGAGCAGAGGGAGGAATTTTAGGCTGTGATTTTGAACATTGGCACGGTTGTGTGCAAGAAGCTTTCAGAAGAGTAGCAGAGTATTCCTTTCCCATCTGGTATATTCATGTTTTCATGATAATAAATGAAATGTGTGCTTTCAAAATGGGAAGCCATTTGAATTAAACTGTGTCTAAATATTTGCAGACATCAAAATGCATTTTTCAGACCTTGAATGAAAATTACATCAAGAAATATTTGTGGGTAGGAGGTAGTGGCTGAGTGTTTAACTTTGGCCATGAACTTAAAACAGACCAGTTGTCGTCCTCTGTATCTTAGTAGACTAAAAGATGAAATTTTTTATTATTACTGCTTAAAATCTACTCATATACTCAGAATAGGTTCCTCTTCTACCTTTTTAAATAAACGAAGCATTTACTTTTAAATAATCAGTAATTTCCTCTTGCTACAAGTTCCAGAAAAGGTATCTGAAAATGAGAGAAAAAATTATATGAAAACTTAAATTCTCTAGTAAGAAAAACCTATGTGCCCAGCTATGGATTATCAGTTGGATCCTGTAAAACAAACAGTAACTTGCAAAGATTTCATGTGGTGTCGGTCCGTTATTTAGTAGCTGCTCTACATTACACTGGTCTGCCCTTGGCTGTAGAAACACAGGAGTGTCCTAATCAAATCTCTACTAGTTCTGCTGATGAGATGGGCAACTGCAGACAAGGACCAAGGCGAAAGTCTTTGAAGCTGATGACTTCTGTTTAATTACCTTAAGATTCATTGCTTGCCCACTTCTTAATTAAGCTAAAGTAATCATGAGACCTGTTTGACAACTGTACTCTAAAAGTCATCAGTTTGTTACTCCTCTATTTGATAAATGGGCAGGTAGAGGCTAATTAGTTTCAGTCCTTTTGCTAATTCTCTGAAATAAAAGAAGGGAGAGGTAATTTAGAAAGATATTTTAGAGTCTGTCTTCTACAGAAACCATGGTAGTAATAGAGAAAGTATATAGAATGGAATTTGAAAGGTTCAACCAACCACCCAGCCAAGAAAAAAAATACCCACAACCTAAAAAGCCATGTGAATTTCCCACACTTTTGCTGTCCGTGAGACATCAGAATATTTTTACAGGCTTGAGGACTTCATCTCCTATAGGATGTGGGCAAAGAGTCCTTGAGTGAGGTCTGCAGACAAGCAAAATTACAGTTTTCCAATATTTGATTTTTATTGTTAGTCGGTATGAGGATGTTGCCTTAATATGATTATTATATGTACATGGTACTGAATGTCACTATGTGATGGTCAATATTTACACTAATGGCTGAAGAAAGCCAGTCAAAAGGGAGTAAAATCAAACAATTTTCCTTTCAAAGTGTTACTGTGACATCAATATCAAAATCTAACTGGTGCCTTGTTCACAAGGAGGTGATTCCCACGGGAGCTGCATGATAGCCGGGACTCTGCAACGCTGTTCACGATGCAAGATCGTGCTAGGTCATGAACCATGAAAGTATAAATATACAAAGCATGCACCGATGTTATTTTTCATACCTATGTACATACTTTTCCTGCAGTGAAGTAGTATTGGACTAAACAAAACAAATTGACAGGACACCGACAGTAAAAGCTGTGTAAATACTTTCTTATCATTTCCTTGTGGAAGTCTCCATGAGTGGCTTAAGGGTAATTATATTAGTAGGTGGGGAATAACCATGTGGATTTAAAATTGTGACCGTAAATATCTGCAGGAGTAGCAGCAATTTAGTAAACTGTAGATGATGAGCAGGATTAGACAACTTTCAAATGTATAAGCGCCAACATTTGGATTTTGAAGCCCTCGACCGTAGCATGGTTGCAGAGCATTAGGCTTCTGCAAGATGAATGGGCAGGATGTTTCTTCTTGCGATTCATTTATAAATTATAATAAATATATCAACTGCCAGATTCCTGGTTATTTCTGTATTTGATCTTGCTGAGTAAATGTTTTACTAAGAAACAGATATTTAGAAAAAAGACCTTGTCCCTTTTTTACCCTGCTGGATTGGCTGTTTGCCATTTAACTGCGGTGGTGGTGTGGCCCAGCTAGGTTATGTAGCTGCTAATGAGTTAATCCAGTCTGCAGTTTTACAAGTCCTTGCTAATTTCGTAGTCATAAACATTATCTAATTATCTTCCTGGACTAGAAGAAAGGTACATTGGACCTTAGGAATTTCAGAAGCAGAGCAGAGAGAAAACCACGGCGTGGATCTGAGACACAGTTGCATAGTTCCTTCGGTTTTGTTCCAGCATTTTTCCAGACCTGGATTACTGGTTTCTCCCCTCGGGGGAATGGGCTGCCTTCCTGCCCCAGGTGTAAGGGCAGGCTGAAAGAACCACCAGCTGCCGACTGTTCTCTACCTTGTGCTGTTAATGGCCGTGGAGACAAGCTGCTTCATTGCTGCTGCTGGCTTTGGTGGGTAAATGACATTGATTGTCATTTGGCCCTGGGTAAGCAGTTGCTTCCACAAATATGTTCTGAAGACAGAACTATCGACAGACGCTTATTAGTGGGGAAAAAGATCTGACTAACTTGACCTATTTGGAGCAAGTCTTTTGGAGTACTTGCTTGTAATGTTCACCCAAATCTATCTACCTAGGCTATGTGCTTATGGCATCTATGGTGTTTATACCTTCAGCTTCTATGCTGTATTTTCAATGCATCAGTCACACTAAAATACCCCAAATAAAAATAATTTTAAGTCATTTGGCGTAGCACTTGCAGTATTTCAAAGATTCTCTGCCGTCTTGATCTTGAATATCTGATTTCACTAACTTGTCTTTGAAAAGTCTATGCTTTTTTGCTTCCACTGGTGTTTCAAAAGCATCCAAGTGACCCTGAAATCCTGCTGGGGAAAAATGGTGTCTTCCCAGCCAGATACATTGTTCCTAGGGGACCCACACAGGATACATGCTCTTTCATCTCTTTCTTAAGAAATTTAGACCTGTAATTTACAGAGCCAGTTTGGGGTTTTGTTTTTCCTATTTTTTTCCTTTTTCTTTTCTCACTATGTTTTTCTTATTCTGAGAGAACAGAACATTGTCTCATTTCCTCTTGCTCCAACAGAGCAAGCCTGTCTTTTCAAGGACAGATCATTAATTCTTGGTGTATCCTGCTAAATTTTGCATGCCAATAGAATCGAACTCTCCAACAGACATGTTTTGGAAGCCTTTTCTCAACTACCTCTGTAGCTGTTGGGAATCATTTTCTTCCATATGTTTCATTTGCTGTTGCTGGGCTGTGGTGCTTTTTTTTTTTTTTTTTTTGGTGGTGGTGGTTTTGTTTTCTCCTACCAACGTACATATTTTAATCAGTCCTGTTTCTCTAGAGGATCACAGCTCCTACTCCTCCCCAGGTTTAGCTACCTAGAAACCTTCAAGAAGTTTTTTGATTCCCAGAGAAGACTGTTCCCTATATACATTTAATATTTCATAGCTGTAAGTCATCCAAACCGAAACCTTGTGATTTGCCGGTTACAGCTACCAAACAAAAGTGTTCTTGATGCTGAATGCACGTGGCTCTTCAAACCAGATGGTGGTGAGGAGGAGGAGGAGGAGTTAAGCAGCTCAATAGCTTGAACCATGAGGTCACGCTGTAGAGCGCCTGATGTCATCTTTTCAAGTAATTACCTGCTGACTTTTGGAGAGAGGCATGCACAATAGAGTAGAGAATAATCAAAGACAGAGCCTGAAGCAGCTGTTCCTGGAAGGTTCTGGACCATCTTCCTCTTATTCTCTTTTTTCCTTTCTTCTTTATGTGCAGAGTTGGGAGTGAGAACAGTTGTTTAAATGTTTCATGTGTGCTTTTGTTCACAGTTCTATTACTCAAACAACTTCAGATTTGTGCTTTTTGGTCTTTGAATTTCCAAGGAACCTGAACACCCACGGCTCTCGCTACCTTCCATTTTGCAGTTGGAAGCACTTGAACTTTAACCATCTGATTGTTTAGGCTGCCTATATTTTTCCCCCATCCTCTTTATTCTTTAGTTATTTTACTCGAATTAATAGAATAATGGATATCTTTTAAATGAACAATTTATTTTAACATATTTGAGGAATTTTATTATACTCGCTCGAAGTCAAATCCTCCTTTCTGCAAAAAGCAATTGAAACATGATAACACTATTTAAATTATTTTGGCATGTTCAGAGATTCTTAGATTTAAACTTAATCTCCTGCACACAGGGGAATTTAGTCTGTTAAGATGTAAAGACAAGCTAGTTTCATTTTGCTTTGCTATGAGCACTCTGAACACATGCTCAATGTACCTCTTCTTGTTTCTGGAAGAGGTCAATGCTGGAAGCATTTGCTTATTTGTGATGCTAACTTAGCCTTGCCGTAGATCTTGTAGAAACTGATGCTTCTATGAAATCCGGGTTCTGATGGATGTGTGCATTTATGAGAATCTCAGCTGTTGTTTAAAGGCAGGTGTTTGTGTATTCCTGTCATTATGCAAATTTGGAAACATGAGCCCTGCTGTCCAGAAAATTGCAAACAAATACGCAAATATATAATTTTTTTCTTAATCTAGTCTTGTAATTGGTGGGTGTGGTTCATGATGTTGGAATGTTTAAGTTGGAATATTTACTCTCTTACAAACAAAGGCTAGTGAAGAGCCTTTATTGCTGCATTTCCACTGCGTAGAGTTATAAAAGACTCTCCAAAAAAACCCTACCAAAAAATAATCTTTGCTTACTGGTAACTTACTGTTATTAGCCACTGACTGAGGTTATGAATAAGTGCTAATTGCAGTGGCACGAGAAATACTAGCAAGGATGAAAGAGAAAGCAGTGGTTCACCCAAACCTACTGTTCTCTTTGGTTCCATACGCAGATCAAAATAGAAATTCTGCTGCATTCGGGGGCCGCTTCTTGGGCTGTATCACTGATGCCTTGTTCCGTCATGTAAATTTGTTGTTTTATTCTTTAAGTCTGAATGAAAAGATTCACATTTATAGAACAACTTGAAGTTGTGGTACTGCATTCTGAACTGGATGCCAAAGCTATATGGCTGCTGTCTAAACTCACATTTCTCACACACTGCCAGAATGTGAAGTCATTGCTCCTTCTCACTCTAGAGTTTTCTGGACTTTGATAGTTCATACTTAATTTTTTTTAAAAAATATATTATAGCTCATATCTGTGCATAGAGCTATGATGGCTGCTTATCCAGTGTGTTAATGATTACATTTCTTCTCAAGATGATGTTCTGAGAGTCTTATAGGCTCCAAGAAATCCAAGTTCTCGTTATTGTTTCTGTAGAATATGCAGCTGTGCCAAAAAAGATGCCAGATTTTAGTCTGGTCTGAGTAGCTGCAGTTGACTAGATGTGTCATTACATGGGAAAAATTCACCTCAAGATTTTACATGCTCTGTGTGTATTAATTGCTCTTTTGCCATGGTAATGGTAATGGTAAACTATTTTTTTCAACTGTGTGATGCTCATTTCCTTTGGGTTGCAGGGAACCACTTTTTTTTAGGTGATGCAGGTTCTAAAATTCGCATACTTTATGGATCTGAAAATTTGCTTTTCCTCTCTGGAGCATCATCAAACTCAGGTCATTGGTGTCAGGAGAACTGCTGGGATGCCTTTTCCCAGGTTGCTTCCACCATCTTTAAAATATCTATACTTTTCTTGACCGATCGTGGGTAGAACGCCTGCCCTTCTTTGTACACAGACCTGCGGGTTTGTACCTCTTGGTAAACTCTAATTTCTTAAATTTTCATCCCCTCTATTTGTGGGGGGGCTTTGTTTGTGGTTTGGGTTTTTTTGGTTTTTTGTTTGATTGTTTTTTTTTTCCTCTCCCTTTAAATATGGTGCCCAGAAATACAGCTCAAGGGCTATTTCTCCTAGGCTGGTATAGCAAAGCATCTGTGCTTCTGTTTTTATTGCGGGTTCTCTCGGCAGCACAAACAGCTAGGCACTTAAAGATAATTAAATGAAGGCTCAGAGTCTGCAGCTAATGACAAAGTTGCAGAATTTACATTTTTTTTCTTTTCCTGCTTTTCCCCAACATCAAGATTTTTGTCTCAATTTGGATGACTTCTGGCCTCATATAAAATATTCATTAACAAGAGTCAGAAAGGTTCCGTTAAATACAACAGAGTTCTTCTGAAACTGTGGTGCAGATTTTTTTTTTTTATTGTGTGGTGGTTTTTTTTTTTTCCTCCCCCCCATCCCTGCAAGAATCCAAGCAGAACATCTTTTATTTTACAGGAAAGGAGGCTAAACCTCCTGCCTGTTGCATCCTCTGCAGGTAGGCATCTTGCAGCAGCAGCACTGCTGGCGCTCAGGTTGTGCGGTCATGGTCATACCTTGAGCCCAGGACCCAGCCGTACTGATGTAACCCACAGAGATGCTGCAGACACAGACCCAAGAGACTGTTACAGCGGGTCAGGACAACAGAATGAAAGATTCATATCAGATTCTCAGTGTCATCTTTTCACCCAGGCTGTAAAGACCTTGCCCTGATTTGCCCTGGTTTGTTATTGACAGGGAGCAAACACAGCAGGGGGAAGGGGATGATGAGCTTGGGTAATGCCTGCTTGTTGCACACTGAACCATCCTTAATTGTTAGCTGTCAAACTGGGCCCACAACAGTTATTTCTCAAACGAGAAACTCAGTTTGCTTCTTTTTAAACTACAAAATTACTCAGCATTAATAATGATGTGCATAGTGTTTAAGTGGAGAGGGCATTAAATTAACTTTTCTTCTTGAAACACGTGTCGTATCTAACATGAAAGGCTTATTTGCCTAAAGCTTAACTGGTACCAATAACATAGCTAATTAATGTCAGCTCATAAGACTAATGACTGTTATTTCCAAGTGGTAGCATCAGTTTATTTGGTGGCATGTACAGTGTCTTTTTTTTTTTTACTCACTTGGCTTTGATTTTTTTCTAAATCCGAAGTTTTGTCCAGAGTTTCTGCTTTATGTCCTTCACCTGGCAGTCCCAGAAAGCATGTGTTCCCGTCAAACAAAGGACTAGGCAGCTATGCTTTGCCCTGAATTTCTGGTTTGGTTTGGATTGTTTTTTTTATGGTTTGTATATGTAGCTTGGTTTTGGTTCTTTTTTTATTCTGCACGCTCTTCTATTTCAGCATCATTTCTTTTTGAACCTTTTTACAACTCTAAACCCAGTGTCTTTCAGTTCTCGATAATCATTAGGGTAGATCTGTTTTATGACCAAGCTTGCAAAACCCCATCTTGCAACTTGCATGCCTGTGTCAGCACTTATACAAAGCAGGCATTCAGGGAGAAAGTTTTCCAAGGCATCTTATTCTGAAATTTCAGCATTTATACAAGTCATTCTTGTCCCTTGGGATGAACTCTGTTAAATTCAATTGTCTTCCTGTAAACCTAATAATACACTTCCCTTTTCTGTGGGGCAAATGGTGATGTTAAAGCTTCAGGCTCCTGGCTTATACAGTTGCCAAAAGCAAAATTCCAGATGAGTTCAGTGATGATATCCCACTCGAAGCCTAAAACTCCTATTCATTTAGCTACTGAATATCACCAAATACACAGATAGGAAGAAAAGTGGTCGTGAAGAAATAGCAAGGGAGAAGGGAAGAAAAAACCCTTGCGTTCTTAAAACTTGGAGAGTTTCAAGCACAGGAAAACCGAGGCTGGAAAAGACATTCGTGTGCTTGCAGAGTTGGAATGGTTTGGGCTTTGCAGACTTGTCGAGCATTTCGCAGCTGCGGTTTGAGTAAGTTGAATCACTTGAAAGACCTCATGTAAAGGGGTTGTGAGAACTGGAGTTCCCTGCTAGAACAATAACAAATCAAGGGGAAAAAAAACCCAAACCAAAACAAAATCAAAAAACCCAGAGGACATGATAAGGATGTTTAATTCATTTAGAAAGCATCATCCCTGCTGCTTCTGTAAGTATTGATGAAGGACAGCGCTCCCTTAACACAAAGCCTAACTACAAATACACACATGCAAAAAATCTAACCTCTAAAAGGGCAGAGGTGCATTTAACCCCACCTGGTAGACCCAGCAGAAGGGATTCATTACAGCTTCACTTAGCTCCGCTCTTCAGCCAGTTTTGTAGTTGCTGTGTATTACTCACACCTGCTCTGTCCATAGGATGGGTATTGTTTGCGGTGCTGCTGTTCTCACTCATGCCTTTGGGTTTTTCAGTGCTTTTTCATCTACTACCACTTTTTTTTTAATTATTATTTTTTTTAATTCCTGGAGTGGTAGCACAGCTGTGTACCCTTGCCTGCAGCATTATCCAAGTGCTGGTATGTACGTTAGCTGCTGTCACTGGCTGCAGAAAAATCAAAGGTAACAGGTCCACAAAATACTATGGATTTATTGGCTACTCCCCGTTCAGATTTCTCTAGCAAACTGCATTATATATGTGAGCCTGAAACACCAGTTTGTTCCACCTTCATGTGCAGCCTCTTGCTTTTCACGCCCTCCTGGTCCAGCACGTGTGATCTCAGGCTGTAATTTCCCCCTGGGGATGTCTTTCTCCGTGGAAGACAGCGGTGGTGTCTGCCTGCAAGTACCTCTGGCTGGCATGGCAAAGCAAAAGAGTGTTTAAAAATTAGATAAAAATAAAATGCGTGGAAAGACAAACTTGTACCAAGGCATTTCACCATCGTTCAGTTCAACCTGAGCTAGTCGTTAGAGGTTTCAAAAATGAGCTTAAGTATGTGGGATAGAATTGTGCCTCCAAAAGCAGGTAACCGCCGGCTGTACGAAGAGTGGATGGGCTTCTGGCACCGGCGTGTCTGGAAACCGAGTTAAAAAGGTTCCTTTGGCAGATGCAGTGCCAAGGACCTCACGCAGGGCACTGGAGTCCTTTTTAAGAGATGATTTTTAAAAGTGAGTTAAAATGGGCTTGGGGTTATATTTTACACAATGTTGGAGAGACAAGTGCCACTTGTAGCTTTGGTGTACTTTGTTGGTAAACGGAGTTCCCCTGCCATTGAGGGATTCCATGTGGATGAGATCTCTCCAAAGGACTGCACACACAAAAGCAGCTGCTGAAAAGACTTGCAGTGGCTTCAGCAGTCGGGTGGAAAAGCTTGGGGACCCAGGAGGTACAGAATCAGGCCTCAGGGTAGTATTTCAGCCCATGAAGGAGGCTGTTCTGCTCCCCTAACAAAGCAAACTGTTCAGTACCTTTCTGTTCCATGCAGCATCTTCCCCACCCCACCCCCCCCATCCCCGCCTTGCTTCCCTCTGTGGAAGCCAATTTTAAGAAACAGGAGTGGCTAAATTCTGTTCAGGTGAGTTTTCTGCCTCAAAGCCTATAAGGAGAAGGGGCTAAAAGAGGTAAAGGATTGTGTCCATGGATCTCAGCTAGCTTTGCCCGAGCAAGAAGAGCCTCCGTTGCCTAAATAGCCCTATGTACTGAAAGTGTACTGGTTTCTCACTTTTCCTGGGGGACCTGTAATGGTACGGAGCTGAGTTGTCACCAGTCCTTGTCTTGCTGGGTGCTGAGGTAGCCAATGCAAGAGATCTCAGCCTTCCCTGCCCTGTGCAGCTACCCCAAAACCCACAGTGGCACTTCAATGGTGATGTTTAATGGTATCGGTCTGGCCCTACTGAGCCTCTTTGAGAAGGAGCATAAATCTCGTTGGCCTCGCATCCCTTCATCTCTGTTTCCAGCTGCCCCAGCAGCCCCAGCAAGGGGACTCGGTCAATATTGCAGTGCAGTATCCTGCGGTCTTGGGGCTCTCTTGGGCTTATTGGCCAGTCCCACGGCACCTTCTGAAAATGGGAGCTCCTCTGGGTGACATTGGCTGGGCAGCTTGCTTTAGCCCTCTGTGCTCTCTGAAGACTGATCTCAGGGTGTTTCCCACTGCAAATTTGTCTCACGAGGTGGAGGGAGAAGGAGGTCTACACCACCTCTTAATTTCTGTGCTGGGTGTTGCGCTGCTCCAGTATGGTGTTCTCCATCTGGCAGGTTTGCATGTTTCTGAAGAAGTTTATTATTAGCTGCGTAACTACTAGGGGGAAGCAAAGGGAAAGGAGCTGCTGGAATGTTCACAAATGCAGTACCGTTGCAAAAGTGAGCTGTTTTCCTGCCAGTCATTTTTCATTTTGTTCCTCAGAACTGAATGCCTTATTTTCATTTCACTGAATATTTCAAGAAAGTCACCTTTTGCCACCAGCATTTATCATCTGCATTTTCCTCCTTGCATCCTGCTTAAATCTCTTTATCTTGATTTTGTTGTTTGGCATATATTTATTTATTTACTTGTTTACTTAAAGCCTTCTGCCATTAAGCAGCCTGCCACCAAACCAATAAACGGGTAAAGAAATAAATGTGTTAAATCACAGCACAGACAGTTTCTTTAATGCAGAAGCAGCTGACTCTTTCAGGTTCTTAAGAGCTGCATCGTAGCTTTGAAAGTGACAGGCTTGAACAGTGAATTGAGTTTTCTTGATGGAGCTGACCTCCAGGAATCTCTTCCTTTTCAACTGCAAGAATAAAAACTTTCCCTAGTTTCAAAGTTTGTCTCTTTCGTTAGCTTTCTTTTCTTTTCCTAAACTGCTCTTGATAATGCTATAAGGCTGGGACCTTAGACAAGTTGTTTTTATCCCATTTTACCTTTCTGCTTTTTCTTACGCTCTGGCTTTGACAGGTTTGCCAAGGAATGGGAACTACCCAAGGTCACTTACTCAATGAATTGCTTTGCCTTTTTGGATCTCAGGCTCTTCTCTGCTCTGTCCCTAATCGTTCCTTTCAGGAATTAAGCACATGGCAGCAAAGATGCCTTAAAAACATGATATTTAAATTTGATGTGTAGTAAAGTATATGCAAAGCTATACTCCAGTTCAGCCTAATGAGCAATGACCCAAAGATGCTCTGTAACTCTGAGCTATGCCTTTCACAAAATAGACTATAACTAGAAGTGGGAAAATAACTTCATTTCCACTTGCTTCTTTCATTCCATTGATAAGGAGAATGGCCCTCTACTTTATTTATCCAACTTTTGGACGATTTGGAGCCAACGTAAATAAATGGGAATTGCCGTAAGTGAGCATCATTCAACCATTATGTAGTTACAAACCAAGTAGGAGCTAAGAAAGTATTCAAAATGCAGGTGCAAAAAACTTGAGAGCCAAAGCAGCATTTCTATTATCCAGCCTAGCTATGGAGTCTCCTGCAAATGCTCTGAGCTTATTCTCAGTGGAATGATTTGACTGAAAACCAATTAGAAAAATCATGTGTGTGCCACGCTCCTACACAGAGGCACAAAACACTACAAACACCAAGTAACCGCTGTTGCTCTGTGATTAGATTTCCTTGTCCCGAGTTTCTTGATATTATCTAAAAGATAATTTTCTGGTTTCACTGTCTTCAGACAGGAGTTTCTTCTGGGGACAGCACTATGCTAGCCCCTTCTGCTGAGTTATTTTAACACCAGTGTCCTAGGATCAGGAATATTGAATGGTATAATATTGTGTATGTTGCTGGTCAGGCAGCATCACCAAGCCGTGTTTGAAGATGCTGTGGACTTTCAGTCATCCCTGAAGGACCAGGGTATCAGGAGCAGGTTCTGAGAGCCCTTACAGAGCAGCACAGGTCTCAGCAGCGTGTAGCCCAGCGCGAGCTCTGGCTGGCACACGGAGCAAGGCATTTATAAAATGGGGGGTGAAAGGAAACTTTAGTGTAATCGTGTGGAACTGAGATGCTCAAAAGATGCTGGGGAGGAGCAGAAAAACTGATGGTATAGGATATGCTTAAATAGCTGTGGCTAGGCAGTGGCAATAAACTTGAGTCTAGTACTAACTCCAGAATAGTAACAAGCTACCAGGAGGTCGGGAGCCTTTCTCTGAGAGCTCCTTGATGTGTGCTTCCTTAAAAACTGCCTTTGCAACTTGTTTGCCTGCAACTATGTGGATAGAGGGTAAGTAGGCTCGATCCAGGCTTGGTCCTCACCAAACTGAGGAATTGACAATCACTCTTGCCACTTCTTCTAAAAATACTCTTATAAATTTTTATTCTTCAAGTGGTTTGGTGCAACACCGGGCATGCGTAGAGCACAGGACTCCAGAGAGGACTTAAGAGTGCCAGAACACTTCATACCTGAATCAAAAATATCCTGATGTGAGTACCCTGGATAGTCACCTTAGCCAAGAAAGAGGTGAAGGGGAACACAACTTTTGCTGCCTGGGGAGATGTCTGCTTTCAAGTGAGGTGCCTTAGGGGGCTGGAGAAGGTTAGCTGGCGTTTTTTGGAATGTTTTCTGCCTTCAGTGGAAGTAACTTTCAGCTGTACTTTTCAATACTTTGTTTAGCTCAGATGCCCAGACACGTGAGTGGTGTCTCAAATGATGTCAAAATTAGGAGCAGATGTTGTGATAGACTGCAACCGGTGTGGGATTACCAACACCCAAGTCCTCCCCTGCGAATACCAGAATAAAAATCAGATAGTATTGTTTTTTGCTGTTCCAATTTTTCCCCTCTGGGTAAACCAGAAGCCAAGAGCAGAAGATGTTTTGTATTTGGTGTGTGTTCCACAGCCAGTTGCTACAGTCATTGGGTTCCAAACAAGAGTGTGTTTTTAATGAACGTATTGTATCTATTTTTCTTATCTAATATAACAGTCTGTCTCTTTTGGTAAGCTTTCAAGGATTATATCAACTTTCATGACTGCAGTGTGGGATACAAAGGCTATTCAAAACTGACTGTAAATGTACTGCTTGGAGGTCAGGAGAAACCTTTTGTGGCACTGTGGAGCACCCTTTAAGTTGATTTACTGGGCTAAGTCACAGGTGGGATGCTCATAGCTGAGGTTTCTCTGAATTACACTGTAGTTCGTGGATGCATACCTGAGCATGGGAAGGAATTTCTGCAAGGCTGGTTTATCTTGCTTTTTTTTTTTTTTTTTTTTTTTTTAAATGATTCATTGTTTATTTTTAACACCAGCATCATAGAAAAGAGGGCTGGTATCATAGTAAAATAGCTCACATCAGAAACTGAGTTTGCTATGGGCTTTCTGTATGATAATTAATATGTCATCTTGCCATTTGCATTTGTTTACAATATAAGCACATACACAATGGAAAAATATTAAAAAAAAAGGTGTGTGTGTGTGGATATTTCGGTGCCTGAAGGATACATTTGGAATAAGTGTGGGGCATTCAGCTACTGTGTGGCTGAAGTCTATGAATGTATAAATGACTAATGTATATTCATGCTGTCAGTAGCAATTGAAAGGCTCCTACTCTCCTGACCACAAGAAATGGCATTCTGGTTTTTGTTCTCCTCCGGTCATTGTGGCTTTTCCACTCTACCCACAGGGAAAATGGCCTTAAGACCCAGTAAAACAGAAAGGATTGCTGGAGAGGAGAGTTTTCAGAAGAATGTTTCTCTTTGTCCTTTTTTTCATATTTTTTTTTTCATGTTTTTTGTTTGTTTGTTTTATTTTTTCCCCCTAAATTGGCTCCATCTGTCCTCTACCATAAAGATAAAGGCTGTGACAGCATAAGCTGTACGTGCACAAGGACACTCGTGACTCTGGTTTCATACCTGAGGGCGCCGGGCCTGTTGGAATTACCTCTGACCATCGTTTTAATTGCACTCCCACTGCCACATAGTTCTCAAAGCTCACCTCTATTTTGATCAGATTTGGCATGGTGCTAGTAAGAATTACCAAAGATATAATCAGCAGAGCAAGCCTGCCTGCCAGTTTTTCCTTGCACATTCAGGAGCCCAAAGGTAGAATCTAAAAGCCGGTGTAAAGCAGTGGTTTGACCATGAGCAGTTTTGGTGAGGTTGGTCAAATTTGTGTATTGACCGTGGCTTTTCGTTGAAAGGAATTCCTTCTTTTTATATTCCTGCTTCATAAAATGCTAGCAAAGGGTTTGTAGCACCTGGGAGAGGAGCTGCCTTGGAAAAAATAAGAAAGAAAAGATGAGGTGGGGGAGTAGGATTTTTGGACAATGAAAACCACGTTATCTGCACTTGAACTAATGCGTTCACAGTGGCAGTTGTGACATGCGATAGAGTGAAATAATCCCTAATTCAAGCAATTTGCAAGCTAAATTCCTTAGGGGCGGAGGTGGAGGGTAAAGGAGAGTTAAGCAGCTGGGCAGCTAGTGGGTTAGATGGGAATGGTGTAATGGTGACGAAAAGCAGCAGCGCTGCAACGAGGTTGAAAATGTCTCCGTCTCAAGGTATTAAAGTCTCCACGGGAGCCCTGAACAGTTTCAGGGATGAAGTGGACTCAAAGGCTGAGGTAAAGAGGGATATTCACCTGAAATATCACGCTACTTTTGCCCGCAGAAGAAAATGGGAGAACACTTGAAAGAGACTTAACCTGGGAGAATTATTTGATTGGGGTGAAGATGGCAGCAAAAACAAGGTTGGAGTTTGAACTTCCCTGTGTGTAGGACGCTCGACACCAGTCAGGCTGCTGCAAGTGGAGATGATAAAGCTTTGCCTTAGGTTGGATTCAAACGATGAAGTTCACAGGCACATTTGAAGGTCTGCAGGGTCACACCAAGCATTACTTTTTAGCTTGAATGGCCTCTTGCCATCTGCTTCAGCAACGTCAGTCATGTCGGTTGGAGGGTTTTGTGCTGGTCTTTTTTCCTCTACAAGTTTTTCTGGTCCTAACTTCTTGAGCTGAGGTTGGTTTTCATGTTTTCTAAATGTTTTTGTCCTTCTTGAACCGTAAGTGTAAATCAGGCTTTTCCGCATGTTCTTCCACAAAGGCATCCCTCTGCAGTGGGGATGTGTCTCCGAGGGTGAGGATCCTGGGGGAATGCCCGCACGGTGGGGACAGCGTGGCACCCAGATACCACCGGATCAAACTGCCCAGACAGGGACTGACACCCCCCCGCCCCGCAGCACCACGCTTTTCTTCCTTCATCTCCAAATTCTTTATAGCTCCTTCAAGAAACATCAACCAAGGCTTGTCCGCTGCTTCGTACTGATGATATACTGCAATATTTCTTTTTCTCTTTGGCACTTTTAAACCAGCAGTGTTTCATCTTTCATCTGTGACAGTGATTTTCCTCTTTGTTTTTGGGGTGGTCCTTTGTGTGTTTTGGGTTTTTGTTTTGGTTTTTTTTGTTTGTTTTTTTTTTTTTTTACTTTGACATATCCCTTGTCCTTTGAAATGTTGTGGCATATTCTTTGGGAAAAATAAGAGTGGTTGTTTCTAATAGCGCTATTTTATGTTTTATTCCTAAACAGTTCATATATGCATTTTACAAAAGGAGTTAAATTGAGTGTTGTAATTGACTTTACTCAGACGGTTGGGGGCAGGGGGAAGTAGAGATACCAGGAACCAAGAACTTGTTTTTTACTTACAATCAGCTGGGCACTTGGTTGCAGTGTCTTTTGCTGGCTAAAAGCTACCGTAGCCTTTTACGTGGAAGATGCGAGGCATAATGAGTGTGGCCTGGTGTTCGACAATTTCTTTTTTCTAACCCCTGGCTTTGATAGCCTGTTTCACAGCAAACACCTCTGAGCGAAATCCTGGTGGCTGACACACGCTGCCTTGCTGCTTCCCGTTAAAAGACAAGCAAAGTGCGTGCAGGGCCCAGGCTTGGTGAGAATTAGGTTCCGTGCTTTTAGTGCATTTCTTGAATCTCTGGCTAAGTGATGAAGACAGAAGAAGTTTTTGTGATTGATACAACAAAGGGTGTGTTTCCTACCACTACCAGTTTGTTTAGTCCACATTCATCTTTGATCCCCTGTGGACTGGCCTATTTCAATCCAGTATTTGTCTGTGACTGCCAGAGGTACGTGGGAAATGCTCTGTTAGATGCGCTAGGAAGATAGCGAGGTGATTGAGTGTGGAGTAGACACGTCCCGTGACTTAAAGATAAAAAAAGATTATTCTGGGTTTATCATCTAATGTATCTATTTCCCCCATGTCTGGAGAGGAGTTTCAGAATTTTAGGAGGCGCGAGGACCTTTGTGATAAAAGATGAAAATGAAAAATGAGAACATCTGTTTGTTTATTGCATAAGAGAGTATAATGTCTTGAGGTTATCCAGAACGTAATTTTCTGTAACCTCTTTCCAAAGAAACAGTAAGAGAGCACGTGCACATAACTGTCTCAGAGGATCAGCTAGTGCCGTTCTATAAACATATTACCATGGCTAAATTATAGCTAATTTTGGTGAATGATTATGTTTATAGTCACTGAAACTTTATCACTCTTCAGCATTTGTCAGTCTTCTGGAATAAGGCGATACTTGGTGAATGTGGGCATGTGTCCTTACTCGCTTTACACTTGGATTCATGTTGCCCTTTTTGAAATTTTGGTATTAAAAATAAGGTAGCTTTCCACTTTTATGTCATGAAAGGAAATTGCTGAGCAATATGGGGATCATTTTGTGCTGTACATTGCCACCGGTTCATGTCAGTGCCCAATGGCTTTTGGCAACGCTGCCCAGGGCATTTAAAGAGATTATTATTATTATTTGGCAGCATTGATACTATTACTTTGATATTACAGCTAAGTGGAAGAAAGGTTAATAAAATTATTTTCCCATTGGAAAATACTGTTCCGTCAAACTGGTCTTAATGTGTTAGATTTGTTTATTTTCTCTCGGAAGATTTTAAAATTTGCAGGTTTCATGCTGCTTTGAACAACAGAGCTCTAAAGTCCAAACTCCTTTGCCAAACAGAATTTCCATTCTCTGTACATCCCAGCTTCAATTATGGGCAAGGACTTCTGATTTCCTGCAGGCTCGAAGCAGGAGGTTAAAGATCGTCAGCTGCACTAATGTCCACTGCTGGTTAATCCATTATTAGTATTACTATTTGAATCACAGCAGTGCTGAAACGCCTTAATCAAGGGTACCATCCATGTGTGCTTGTGCACACATGTATAGATAATAGGAAATAGTTTTGATCAAATGTCTGACTGAGCAAGGAAGGGAAAAGTTTGGTATGGTCGGCAGTCGTTAGGACCGTGGTGTGTGACGTCAGGGATGTGATGAAATCCCTGGCGCTGCTCTGAAAGAAATCTCGCTGAGAACAAGTAGGGTTTGGGGTTTATTTCTGTTTTCACATTGACTTTCCATGCCTTTTCAAAATTTCCCCCTTTTTTATGGTGTCCTCTGGTACTGCTCTTTGTTCACCTGATTATCATGGTGCCTCCGCTGACTAAGGGGCTGACTGAGAAGACTGCAACGCCAAGCTATTGCATTTCTTTTTATTGCTAATCATTTCAGCTCCTGGCAGATGGCCTGATTGCCCGAACAAAAGGAAGCTCACGAGAATGGTGGCCGTGGAACTGGCCCAGTGACTTTCGGCAAGATACACGGCTTATGAGAGCTCACAGTACATTGCGATAGTAAACATTATTGCTGCTTTAATGTTCTCGGAAGACATTGAATAATGGGTTTATTAAATGTAATTTACAGCCCACTCTAACTTAAAGAAACGAAGCAAAATACATTTGGCAGGTTCTTTTCATGCTTTCTTCGGGGCAGCCAGGAGTGTAGCCAGGGCATCTGAACTAGAAGCTTGCTTAACTGATGCTACCAGTTCTCTCCTCAGGTCTATAAATCTCGTTAATGTTAATGAGCTACCTGCAGATGTGGGACACACAGGCATATATATGTTCCAAAGAAAGGGAGGTGTACGTATGGACTCAGAGTGGTTTGTTCTGTGAATATTACATTAGATATGTTCTGTCAGGGGTCTGGAAATAGTTTTCTGCAGCAAGCTAAGGAACTGCAATATTTCTGGGGTTTGTTTATTTTTTTAAATTAAAACCCACCTCTTCTCCTGACTCATTTCAATACTTGTTTTCCTTCCTATTGCTTGAATTGCACCTGCAGCCTCAAGTAACAACCCCGGAATAAACTAGGAGTGGAGGGAGCTCTGCTAGATATATAAGAATGTAAGTTGCAAAAGTAAAAAGTAGGAAAATAAAATCTTGTCTTGATCTTTTCTTGAGGGTCAGCAGTGGGGCAGGAAGATTACTGTTTGATTACTTGGCTCGCCTATTTGCCAAGTTTAATGTTAAAGTCATAGGCTGAAAAGGCCCATATTTAAAAAACTCGTTAGATGGCAAACGTGTGCAACCGGAGTTCATTGCCTGTCCTGACATTAGCCATCCCCCTGCTCCACCCTTTCTGCTGTTGCTTCTGTTGCTTTGTTCTCGCTATCCTTTGAAGAAACCTGCGGTCCCCTGGAACTTGAGTGGCGGTGAAGGAAGGAAAGACAGTTTCTTCTCTGCCGTGTTTCAGAAAGGTGTGCTGAGGCTGTCCCTGGCGCCGCAGCCCCTCAGGGTGCCTGTCCCTGCAGCCCTAACCCCGTCGGTGGATCCCTGCGTTGGTGGATCCCTGCAGCTGTTACTGAACAGGGAGATGATCAATACAGCACGTCAGGGTTGCAGCGTATCGCTGCTGCCATAGCAGCTCCAACTAGGGCTTTACTAAGGCCAGTGAGTGCAATAGAAGGGTAAAAGTTACCAGGGTGGGGATTTATTTGGTTGCCTTAATGTTATTTGTTGCTGATCTCCAGTAATTACGCAGTTTACCTTTCTCTTCCTTTTTTCCAGGATGTAAATGAGGATCTCGTTACATTTAAAACTCAGATGTGCTGGAAAATATTAGCGAAGTCAGAATCGTTAGTGTCTTTAGATATGAGAAAATATTGATAACTGCCTTTGCCTGCTTGCCTCATAGCTGCCCCAGTTTAATTGGGAGCATTTTATATGTCTCGGCGATCTGGCAACAATGCAAAGCGCTGGCCTTTGTGAAGTTTGGGATTTTTTTCCAGCCTGGCATGTTGCTGTTTTTGCACAGGCACCTATTTGCTATCGCATGAGCACAGGTCAAAACGAAACAAAGAGCTATTTCGCTCTGAATTCCTGTCCTGAGCCAGAGAATTCCCGTGGCACTAACACCGGTGTAGTGGGAGGTAAAAATGCCGTGCCTGCTTTACAGGCAGAGCAGCTGATATTCATGGGCAGTTCATAGAGCTGCCCTAGATTTAGACCCTCCCCTTGGTTTGAATGCCTGGGGGGCAAACACAGGCTGATGGGGGTTAATGAACAAGGCTCCTCAGTGCTTCGTGCATCCTCTGACCAGGCAGGGCTATTGCAAAAAGAGTAAGTTTGTGGACACGCATTAACCGTGTGGAAATGTTTAATGGGATGGGGTGTAAGAGCACTGGCTAAGTGCTCAGAGAGGAGGTTTGGAAACTGGAAGGGCAACCAGTGCCTGTGTGGAGGTGGTGCGATGCAGGTGCTTCTTCCCTCATACCCGTTTGCCTAAGTTCTTGCTGGGGCAAGGTGGAAAAGAGCAGATTTCCCCTTCACTGCCCTGTCCTCAAAACGGTGTCCCTTCTGCTGATGCCTCTGGTGCAGTGTTTTCTGAACTCCCCATTAAAAGCTGCAGCTGAATTTCTGCTTGAGAAAGTTGTGAACAATAGCAACAGCTCTGAACCCATCTGCTGATTCAGGAAGACATTTAATTAATCAAAAAAAGAATTGTATGCATTTCTGGTTATTGGAAACGGTATTTTATATTCTGCAGTAATTAGTGGTGTGAATTCAGTTGCCTATTAATGCAATTTTTTCTTTCTTCATAGCTAATTTTGAGTTTTTTCTCAAGCATCCACATGCTTTATTGCATTTCAATGCGTGAACTATGACACTTGCATCATTAGATTGTAAGATTTGACAAAAAAAGTAAGCTTGACCCTTTTAAACTTCTCAGGTGACTTGAACTTTGAGCTGTGTTTTTCACAGCTGGAAACGTAACTTTAAATAAATGGCTGAAGCCGAGATTGTCCCATAGCATGATTCTAATAGTGAAATTCTAAAAATAAAAGGTTGGCTATTATGAGATTCACAACAAGGTGACAGGTGTGGAAAACATAATCTAATGAGCTGTTATTTGCTTTGGAAACTACTCTTGTTACTTTAGAGTGCGGCTTACCCAGCCCTACCAAGAAAGATGTGTTTTAGGGGGTTGCTCCACCATCATTGCCGTGTTTCACAACGCCACAGTTTCTCTAGCTTCCTGTAACTTCATAAAATTATGGAATGGAGTGTAGTGTTAAAAGATGTATTCCTTCCTCCTTAAGGAGAGAACATCTGCACGGAGAACAATTTTGCTCAAGTGGTAGGTAACATCAACACTTCTGACTGGAGAAAGACCTTTGTAGCGGCATTAAAGTAATCACTTAAAATAAGCCATGCCTTATGTAACGCACAATTCTCTGTTATAAGATTTATGCACTGGCTTAAATTAAAGCAAGTTGCCCAGGCACGTTGGAGTCCTGCACTAACCCCATTCAAGCGGTTTATGGCAGACGTGGTAAAAATGGCTTTGCTGTTGCTAGTCACTGAAGCGAAATGGAGCACTTTTGTCATACGGGGCGAATAATAGCTTATCTCGTGGAACATAATTGTTGTTCTCAGGAATCGGCTACCGGGAGGTAAAATTCATAGCAGTCAGATGCAGCTAATAAATACAGTTGAATATTTTACATTACTGTGGTCCTCCTTAATAGAAGTTCTCCAGGGAGAGATTATTTTTTTTTTTTTTTTTCTTACCTGGAAAAATTAGCCTTTGCTCTAGGTTTGGGTGATGATTTTCTGAGAGCGCTGCAAAGGCATCTCACAGCCCCTGGCAAGACTCCTGGATTCTCCATTATCACCTCAGGTAACAGAAGAGAGAAGGTACTTTTGATTCATTGTCACATCCAGATAAGCAAGGAAGGAATCCTCCCTAGTAAGTGTGAATAGAGCCCCGTCAACACAAGGGATTAAGTACAAAGGAAAAAGCTCAGAAAGGGGCTTTTGGGTGGAAGATCATTTTCACCTTTACAGCCTTTTTGGGCCTCTTTGCCTTGGGTGGCAGAGCGGGGTGTGTTGCCACTGGCAGTACAGCTTCCATCCCTGGAGGTTTGGACTCTGTGCCATTCCTGCAGGACCACCTCCCTGGCTCTGCGTTCCTGATGACCTCTCCTTTCCCTGTGCAGCGCTACAGGCTGCGCGTGGAAAACAGATTTTTTTAACTGTGACTTTGTTAGTGACGTGCATGGATCCAAACCTTGTGTTATGGTTTTCCCCTGGCGTGGAAATTGGTGGCTTTTGTTGAGCATTAACTGTACTGCTAATTAGCCCAGTCTTGAGCAGTAGCAATATATTTAGATGAGCTCAGGAGAAAACATCCAAGCGCTCTCCCTAAGTCCTTCAACATACTACCAAGGTATTCATAACTGGTTTGAGCTTGATTGTCCTGACATATTAGTGTAAATGAGATCAGAATTGAACAGACTGACCCTAACTGTCTTTATAATAGCCATAAGACTCAGAATTAGCCTGTCCCACGCCCTTCGGTGTCCTCTGCTTTGTTGCAGCTGCTGCTACTATCGCTTCTTCCAGTAGCCTTCTACAACAAAATGAATCACCTGTGCATTTTTCATGCGAATTCCAGGAATTATTTAGAGGCAAATGCCCATAGTCTGCTATCATGCACTTGCCAACAGTCTGAAATCTGCTCGAAACAGTCACCGGGAAGCCATAGTTCATTTTGCTGTCACCTAATTGCATGCACCTGCTGGTGACAGCAGTAAAATGTGATATCTCTGACATGATGGCAGCAGATGGGGTGCTCAGAAGAGCTGCTTCCATTTTTCTTCCTAATGAGCATAGTCTTTTCTCTCCTTTTGCCTTTTCACTGTGCTGGGAAGATACAGAGATATGCTGGGGGAGATGATGGCTGCGGCAGCAGAGCTTAATGCGACACTGCTGCTTTTTTCAGACTTTTCCTAATAATGTGTCAATCAAATATTAATGTATGAAACTTTCTTTTTAATGGAATTAGTGGAAGAAAAGACTTTTACAAATGAAAGGCCTCACAAGAGCTCTGCAACAATGGTGGTATGGTTGGCACACGTAAAGCTACAAAAGAGGCAAGATTTATAGGGAGAGCCAATTTCGCTTCTATTCATTGCTTTTTGATGCTCTTAACTAAACAGGAGCTTGTCAGTATGAAAGTTTGTCCTTCCCCCTCATCATTTTTAGGTTGGTCTAATGAGAAGAGATCCTTACAAGCTTTGCCTCTCTGTAGCCTAACACTCAAGTCTTGTACCAATGTTTTAAAAATTGTACCCTGGTGAACAGTAGCGCATCAAGGATTTGCACTTTCTAATGAGATAAAACCAGCATTGCCAGCCTGATGCATTCCAATTGCAAATGTGCTTAATCGAGGGGAAGAAGCAGTCATAAATTTTTCTGACAGGCTTTTTGAGGGGGGTTAAAATGCTTATATTTCAGAAAGTAATATGCCTTGGTGTCGTGGTTTGACCCCAGCCAGCAACTGAGCCCCACGTGGCTGCTCGCTCGCCCCACAGTGGGATGGGGGGGAGGATCAGAAGAGTAAAAGTGAAAAAACTTGTGGGTTGAGATAAAGACAGTTTAATAGGTAAAACAAAAGCAAGCAAAACAAAACGAGGAATCCGTTCACTAATTTCCATGGGCAGGCAGGTGCTTAGCCATCCCCAGGGCAGCCAGGCTCCAGCACTTGTAACGGAGACTGGGGAAGGCAAACGCCATCGCTCCAAACATCCCCCTTTTCCTTCTTCCCCCAGCTTATATACTGAGCATGATGCCGTATGGTATGGGATATACCTGTGGCCAGTCCGGGTCAGCTGTCCTGGCCGTGTCCCCTCCCTACTTCTTGTGCCCGCCCAGCCCTCTCGCTGGCAGGGCCAGAGATACCGAAAGGTCCTTGGCTTGGCATAACCATCACCCTGCCACAACCAAGCCCATCGGTGTGCTGTCACCTCCCACCGAACCCAAAACACGGCGCTGCACCAGCTCCTATGAAGAAAATTAACCGTCCCAGCGAAACCCAGGACACTTGGAAATAAGTCCCTTTCATGAAAAAGTAGTTCTGAAAGAAAGAATTATTTTTTTTTTTTCCAGGAAAGTTATTTAGCCAAGGGCAGCCTTGACAATTGAAAACCTAAACATTATTTTGAACAGTTGAGTGATGTACTAGTATTTAAATTTGTTACAAAATCACTAGTGTCCTAGCGCTGCTATGCTTCGTGCAGCCCTCGTCGCAGACCAGGATTCCATGCTCTGTAGCCTCCCCGCCGTGGAGCAGATGTGGGTTGGCATCCTGGTTCCAGAGTGGACTTTTAAGGAAAATCAGCCTAAGGCATCACTCCGTGTCTCTGCCCTTCAGGATGCCCGGGAGTTGTGAGCTGAGCACTGGGCTGTATTATAAGGTTCAGAGGGCTTGAGCAGCAGACTGGGTTCCTAAAGCCCCCTGGCACACTGCAGCTGTGGAAGCGCGGTGGTCTTGTTGGAGGTGTTGGAGGTCACATGATGAGATGATGCTACAGACTTAATTCAGCCGCATAAAGCTTTAATCCACTGTTTGCTGGTGTAAATGCAGAAACCTTTCATTTTTGCTGAATTCGATTCTGTCTGTGCAGTTTTTGCAATAAGCGTAAGAGAAACGTTGAGCTAGTGATACCCATTGCTGAGCTGTGCTTTGTTTCGGACTTTCAAAAGCACTTAAATAACTTAGGCATACAGCTTCCATTAATAGTCATTTAAGCACTTTGGAAATGTTTTCTCAACATTCAGTCCCTAATTCTCCCAGAGGAATGACTCAGGTAATGTTGGCTACATAATGCTCTTTCAATCCAAGCTTAGAACTGTTTAATAAGTGGGGGGTTTATTTAAAGCATTCAGCGGACTTTGCTGCTACATGCTGATCAACGCAGCCAGGGGTGCGGATAAATACATTGTGCAAATGAGCAAATATGGGCCTCATCAAAGCCTACCGAAGGCCATCAAAAATCTCCCACTGTGAGGAACGTTGGCTCAGACCCATAACAAATAAATACAGGAGAAAAGCAAAGAGATTGCACCGTTGATTGCCCTTTATTCTTGCGGCTGAATAATAGCGTTCTTTTCAGGGTAATTACTTTGTTTCCCAGCTCTCCGCCTCTGGTGCGGACATAGCTGCCCTCCCCTCTCAGGACTGGCCCCCTCCCCAGCAGAGAGCAGGCTGGCTGTCCCAGCGCACTGCCAAGCTGCCCTTGAGGCGCGGGAGGTCACACGTGGTTTTGCTGCTGGTGGTTCAGTCCAGTTGATAGACCTGGCTGTTCAAATCACAGCCCGATCCCAACCCCAAATTTACCTCCAGCCCTGCTCCTCGTGCCCGCAGACCCCTTTTTTGGGAGCTGCGTCACGTGGACTTGGCTTAGCCCTTCCTCCATCACCCCATCGCTGTGCAAGCTCAAACCCCAATTCCCCTGCCCGCTGCAGGGGAGGGAAGGGCTATGCTGGTCCCACTCCGCTGCCTCTTTCCACCCTGTTGCATCTTGGTCCTGTCTGCAGTGGATTTTTGATAATACCTTGATAATACGTGCAGAAATTGCTGGTGGGGCTTGCACCTGGTTTCTTTAAATTCTCTGGCTCAGTTGAGTTTTATTGGAGTACACTGCTGCAATTTAGATATCAGTTGAGATGCATCTTCAAGATACATCGTTTTTGTTTTCTCCTTAATCACACTCTAAATCTAAATAAATAAATATGTAGCAGTAAATGCTCTGTGGTATATTTGGTAAGATTAACAGTCTTCTAGTAGCATAACAGCTCATGATAGTCTTCGCTATTTATGTTCCTGCTGAGAGGAGAGGAAAAGCAGATAGTTTGGTAAGCAAATTATAAAGTATGTGGGTTAATGAAGTGCCTGTCATAAAGCTGATTGTTGCTTCTTCACATCCTTTCTTTTTTGCTAACAAAGCTCTTAATTCACTAAAGCTTAGAAGATTGGACCTTCCTCTTTATTTTGCAGTGCACACCCATATTCTGAACAAAACAAAACAAAAAACCCCCAAACAATCCAGTGAAATGTTTATTTTTATCAATCCAAGCACATCCTGGGAATAAGTTAAGGTATAGAAGTAATATAACTGCTTATTGAGGCATGTAAATCCTCACAATTTTCTTTTGGATCTCATTTCTACTAACAAGGTATTTTTAAGCTTGGATTACTGTGGATTTTCATGATACTTTCCTCTTATAACCTCTATGTCTTCTTGATAAGAGACAATTTTACCTTTTTTTAAATACAAACAAGAGGAAAGAGATCAAATGCACCTTTCTGCATCTTTGTGTTCACTCCTCTGTGTAGCTCCCTAAAGCCATCCACTTGTTCGAGAGATTATTAAGGTGGTTCTTATATAAAACAATATGCTTTTGATTCAATTTTTTCTCCTTGCACAGTAGTGGAGGGTGTTTGTGCCTGGAGTTGTGACCTATACTTATAGCTGAGGAATAAAAAAAAGCCCAACATGACTCATACCTATGAACCTTATTATTGACTTGCAAGGAGGACAGGAATAGCGAGCATGGGAACGAGTTCGTATCGAAGGCGCTTATTGCCCCGTGTTTACCAGCAGCAATAAGGCAGGCAGCGCGCTGCCGAGCTCTGATTGGGAAATGTGATTGCGGATGCAGATTCTTCCGTGTATTTTCCCTTCCATCTAAATATGTTCCTACCCTAACTCTAAAAATAACATCTCAGAGAGAGAGATGGCAGAAATGTTTTTCGGATATAATATGCACATGATTGATCAATATATACACTTTTCCCCAGGATAAATTTCCTTTGGAAGAGATTTAGGATTTTGCTGCAGAAAAAGGAAAAGTGCAAAGGCATGCAAAAAGCTACGTCTTTTTTCCAAGTGTCCTGATTTGCATTTTGCAGACCAAGATGTGTGATTGAAAGATCTTCTTGTTCTTATCAATCTCTGTGGGTTTTGTTGACCGTATTTTTGGGAACAGCACTGCATCCTCGCATCTTCCCTGGCATCGTAGATGTTATCCTTATTGTACAAAAGATGACCCAAAGCAAAGAGGTACTGAAATTACTCTGGTAGTCTATGGCATTAAAAAGTATTAAGCTGGGAGTTTCCTAAGCCTGAGACTCTTTGGCTTTTTTCTGTATCCTGTGCAACACAAGACAAGCATTGGCAGGTGCGTGCAAATATTTCATTCATATATATATATATATAAAAAATATATATATATTATATGGCTTTTTCCATGAGGGTTTGAGGTTCAGTTTCATTTAATAATAAATGCCAGCGGTTAGCTGATCTCCAGAAGCTGCAGTGGGATGCTAGCAATACCGTCGCTGAAGACTTGAGAAGGTTGTTTTGTTGGTGGTGTTTGCTGGGTTTCATTGTGTATTTCTTTTCCGTAATATGAAGCATAGGTAGAAGCAGCGAGGCCAGCACTAGGGTGCGAGTCATGGCAGCGGGCTTTCCTCTGTTAGCCCCCTTCCCCCCGCCGCGTTGCGCTGCCTCGCTGCTGGTGACAACCTGGGGAATCGCCAGTGAATGGGGCTCTGCAACGTGCAAACAGTGCTACAGCTCTTTGCAAGAATTACAGCATTGGACCAAAGGCAGGATTGGGTCCCTCCCAGCCTTAGAAAGTGGTGTGAGCAGCAGCTGAAAAACAGAGCAAGATGCAGCCTCCCCGGGCATCGGGGAGAGAGTACAAAGCGTGGGGAATCTTTGGAGCTTCCAATCTCTGTTCTCTTTTAGGTGCTGGGCTCCTAAAAGTGTGAAGGTCCAGAAGGAAATTGTCTCAAGTTTGAATTGCAACAAATTATTGTTATCCTTTTAGCTGCTGTGTAGCTTTATCCAGACTCAATTTACTCTCGTGTATTGAGTGTCTGAGTTACCGGGCGCTGGTCAAACACACAGCCCTTTTATATTTTGCTGCGTTTGGTTGGAAATTCTGATAGTACAATTTCAGTAGCTCATTCTGTTACTCGGACAGCAAAAGAAATAATTACACTCATGTTTCAGTCCTTATAATTTTAGAAACCATGATCAGTTTGCACCCCTGAGACCTCCCCAACCTTTGTTTTCTCAACAGCATCTTTAAGATGAGAGTCTTGAGTGCAAGCCACAGTGCAACCAGCCAGAAATGCAAATATATTATGTGTAGATTTACTCAAACTGTTCTAGCTCATATATCTAAGAGCAGCAGTAAAGTCAGGATGCAGCATTGTATGCAGCACCAGCTGCTGGCGGCTTTGGGTTTGAGTACCTTAGTCACTGCTGAAAGTTTATTACCCCGTCTTTATAGCTTTTGTTGTTTGAGAGAGGCCCAGCCTGTGCTGCAGACACCTTCAGCCTGAAAAGTCTGGTGTCACCCCAGAGGCACTAGCAGAGCCCATCTGATGGGTTGTCCCACCTGATGGTAAATAGAGACTCCAAGCTCTGATGGAAATGGGCTTTTTCTGCTGTTAGGAAGAGGGAAAGTAAATCTGATGTTTAGAGAAGGGAGGGGTGACACGTAGCTCTGTCTTGTGGCATCCTTTCTTAGGATGTCCTAGCCCTGGCTTTTGGAATGTCCCTGCTTGCAGAGAATGAAGACACGCTAACCAAAGCAAGCAGGGCTCACGTCCCCTTAGCCCTGAGCACAGTCGGGGGTGGGGAGGAGGAGATATCAGTCATGTATCAACATGGGATAGATGATCTAACATCAAAAAAATAAAATAAATCCACGTGGTTGTTTGCTAGAAGTCTGTTTCCCGGCAATAAAAAAAATAAATCTTCATCCCATTTCTTCTTGCTGTAGTTTTGTTTCCAGCACAGTCTGAAAACCTGGGTTTGGATTATTGCTGTTGGGAAACATGCATGTTGTGTTTTGTTTGATCCAAGTCTGGCTGGAGCTCACCGCATTAAACTTCCCAGCAGCTTAGCCAGAGAAGTTGCAATCTTGGCTTTTCCCACAATGGCTATACTAGCAAATGCCACTTGCACATTTTTGTCACATATCAACAGAAATTTACAGCTGAAGAAAGGGTTGGTTTTTTTAAAAGAAAAATCAATAGTTTTTCATGACTGCCTGAAGCTTTATGATTTGGCTCACTGGGTTGGTTAGAACTGTTTGCTGAAGCTATTCTGGTGGTAGCAAGAAGGTATAAAACGCTTTTCTTGCAGCCAGTATCTACATTGAATTGTTCTTCTAAGTCCACGTAATATAAAATTATTTTGGAAGCCTGCAGAATCATTCAGTACACATTTTTGCATTATTTTCTCTGTGTTTGCGTTTGTTATTTTGCACTTATTTGCTTTTTAAAGGAAAGCAAATTATTACCCACACTAATATCCCTACAAGGATTGCCCAAGGCGGGGGTGTGCGTAGTACTTTTTACGTCCATGTGTTTTACCATATTCTCTTTGAGAAGTACGTTTGGAGGTGCTCTGGGGAGCGGGGGGAACAGTATGTAGATTATGAGATAGATGAGAAAAAGGAGAGCAAGCAGAGAGTAAACCTTAATTTCATAATCTAATGCCACTGATTCATAGGAAGCCTCTTAGGATTGGGATGTGTGGAAGGTGTTTTAACACTGTAGTGTGTTGATATTGTAATCACGAATGTGTCTTCAGAGAGCCCTGAAGTCACTGTCATGCTCTGCTGACCCAACCCTTTGTGTTACGGTTCCGTTTTATCCGGCTCTTTCTGCAGGAGCAAGGGAGACGTGGAGCAGGGTCACTGTTTTGTCAGTCTGTGCCCCAGAAAGGGGAAAGAAAACCCAACCCCCCAGCTCGGCCAGGAAAGCTCGGTGTGGGGGGAAGCGGGAGAATGTATAGAAACAGCATTGCAGATCTGCTTCTGCTTTTGGAACGGTTGTGGGGGCTGGGGGTGGGAATGCTTGGGCTTGCTGGAGTGGGAAGTACCCCAGCCTGCAAGGACACTGGGGTAAGAGTACGGAGTTTCCCAACCCAAGGCTAAATCCTTCTTAGCTAAGAGCCGCCCCGGGGCGGGGGGTTCACTCCGCTTTGATGGCTTTTTCAAGTTTTAACCGTGGTGTGAAAGTGTTCCACTAGTAATTGGAATCTAGCTCATATGGTAGATTTCTCATCAACATATTAGAAACGGCCAGAATATTATTTTTTTTTTAAGATTATAAATCACAAACTAAACCTTGAAGGCTCAAGGCCACTCCTGCTGCACTGCTCCCCGCGCTTTTTGTTTGCTTCTGTATCCAACAAACCTTAAGTCCATTGTCCATCAGGGACAGTAATGCCAAAGAAGTTAGATGCTGGATATGGAAGGTTTACCTCAGTGTATTGGGTTTGGGGTATATTCCTTTATTAGAAAACCGTGAAAGTATTAAGTGCTTTATAGGTGGTTATGGATTTTTTTCCCCAGTTATTTTTTTTAATATAAAGTTTTGAAAGCAACCCTTTCTAGTGGATCATAGGCCATCTCTGCATGAGTTGCATCCTGAGGTCTCATGTTGTGTTTCATTAATTTCCAGAATAAAACAATGGTTCACAGGGAAACCATATGTGGTTTTTTTTCCTATTTTTACCTGTCCCAGTTACTAAGCATCAAGCTAGAACCTTTTCTTACTCAATACCAGTACTAATAAGTACTTATTGTAATTATAATTACAACTAAAAGGTATTTTTTACCTTTAAAAAGGTAATTATAATAAGCAGTGAAAGTTTTGTAGTTGCAAACAGTGAATCAGTGATACCTTCCCAAATGCAATCACTTCAGTGGTATGCCAGAGGGGGAGATATATTTTTTTTAAGATGTTATTTATTTATTTTTCAGGAAATTAATCTTTTGAAATAACTGTTATGAGGATACATGTGAAGGAGCAGAATCCAGCTGCCCTCCCTTGGGGTATATGTAGATAGACATCTAGCTGTGACAGCACACATCTCGGCACAAGATGTGCTGTGGATTTCTTCTTCTTCTGTCTTCTCGGATAAGTTTGGCAGCCTGATTTTTCTCTAATGCCACAGTTGTCCCTCACATACGCATACCTGGGGTTGTCTGTGCTATGTATCGGTCTCATTAATGACTGTGGAACATGCGCACCCCTAGGTGGTTTATTAAGTAGTAGGCACGTTGCCCAGTATTTTAGTTACTGCTTCTTCCTTGTTGCTTCTGCAGACAACAAAGTTAGAAGAATGATCTGTGCTTCAGTCAAAGGCATGGCAATTAGCTGCGGCAACGTATCCAAAATCATTTGAAATAATTCCCCTCAAATTGTGGGAGAAGGGCACTGGAGGGATGATGGAGCATGGGCTGACTGCCTGAATGTTTGTCTGTGTGGAGATGCACCCCAGTCTTGCACTGGTACCAGCACCTGAGCGAGGTAGTTGAAGGATACCAGGAGGTCTGAGAGCTGCCCAGATCCCACTAGTAGTGCTGTCTCTGCAAGAATCGTTTCAGCAGGATAATAGAAGTGAAAACCAAGAAACATTAATTTTAGTTACTTAAGGCAGCTGGGTCTAACTCCAAACAGATATACTTGTTTCAGAAGATACCATTTTTATTTCTTTTTTGTTAAAAAAAAAAAAAAAAACCCAAAAAAACCCCAAACAAAAACCACCAAAACAATTGAAGAGTTTGAATTGAGCTGTGAATCAATTGCTCTGTAGAGAGAAATGTGTTCACACACAGAAATTAAAGAATAAATTAAGCTGTCTGCCATAGAAGTTGACCCTAATTAAGGTCAATTCTCCTTGATAAGTAATTAATCAGGAATCCTTATTATAGTTTGGTCTTTCTGTTAGCGACAAACAGAGCGTTATTTTAGTTTTATGGTTAGAATAAGATTCTTAATGGATAGTGTTCTGCAGGAGGCAAACATCCGTCAGCACTGAAACTGATACACTGAAGACATTTTAAATTAGAACAGCGTTAGTTAAATCAGTCAAAGAATAAAACTGCAAACCTCGCGAATGCACATCTTCTGCAAACCTCACACTTCTGCAATGTGTTTATAAAGAAAAAAAGCACGTAACCTATTCTGTGCCTTGAGGTGATAACAAATTTATTATTTAATACTGTCATTCCCCATAGAATCCAGTTTACCATGGTGTTCTACTCTGCTCATCATCTCAGTACCTGAGCACCTTTCACTAGGCAGTAACGGCAAATATCTGTTACATTGGGGTTTGTTCTCATCCCTCTATATGGAGTTTGTGCAGTGGGATGTTGTGTCTCACCTCGCCATTCATACCTGTACGTATGCGTATGTAAAACATGCAGATCTACAAGCACACGCACACAGAGGCATCTGCAGACATCCATAGATCACCACGTATTTATATTGGTGAAAGGAGGTGGAAAAAGTTTTGATTGTTAGTGCCTGTCTCTGTCTGCTTGAAGTTTAGTTTCTGAGTGTGGGATGCAGCACAGCAAAGAATTATAATTATCTAGGAGGCAAAGTCAGGCCCCCTGTCACACAAGGAGCATAGCTTAGCGCAGGAGCAGCTCCTATGGATTCCTTGCTTGTGGTGCGCTCTGTCTGCTGGAGTTTGTGGACTTTCTTCACAGCAGGGTGGACACAGTACTTGCACCATGCTCTGCCTGAGCAGTCCCCAGGACGCACGGGGCTGAACGAGGAAATGGGAGAATGCTTACTGGGGAGGTCTGTCAATCACAAATGCCCTTTCCAATGGTCAACGAGCCAAGAAATCTGTTAGCAATTGCACAGGCAAAGCAGAAGTGGCAAAAAGCTAGCTTCACTTCATGTGAAAAAAATTGTGCATGATGTCCTCTACCGCTTAATGAGACTATTTGTGGGCAAAGGACAATTTGGAAAAATAAGAGAAGAAAAAGAAATAGTGTTTGCTTTTTCTAGCCCTGAAGTTATCACGTAGAGTGCAGAAGAATGCCTGGAAGGCTGTCTGTGTGCACGGCCGCACACGCATGCACACACCCCTACCTTGCCCGGTGCTGTACCAAAGCCATTTTGCATCTAATGCTCTTGAATAAATTGCTCAAGAGTGGTTAGTTCACCCAGGTGGAAACCTCACCTCTGCGATGCTAGCAGAGTCAGCAAGACAGTGGGTTATCTGCTGCAGAGCACAAGGAGTTTCAAACATAAGCTGCCCAGAAGGCTATTTAAGATGCAGAGTTTTTCTCCTGCTATGTTTTTTAGGAAGTCTTAAGAGTGGGACTTGATCCAACAGGTCCATAAATCCCCTTCCAGTGCGTCTGTGCTTTTTTTTTTTTTCTTTGTGTTTTATTTTTTTCCTTCCCTTTCAGAGATGCCCGTTCTCTTCCCTGCCACCCTGATGTATTTGCAGAGGCTTATCTGACCAAAAAGCAGCAAAAGCTATTTACAGCCTTCAACTAATCAAAGATTTGTATGTCACACATCATAGATATAGCTGCCAGCTAGGTTGTGTTGTGGAGTGGCTGAGCTGTGGGGAGGGGAGGTGTATTTGTATGGTAGCTATTTATGGTAGGTGAAATCTTGCCCCCCCCCCCCCCCCCCCCCCCCTTTTTTTTTTTTTTTCTCTTTCTTTTCAAATAGTTCCTCACAGACTTTAAAGCTGTGGAAGTATGAAAATGAAAACAGTTATATGTCTGGTTTGTACTAAGCTTTTTTCTAGGAGAACTTTGATCTTAGTAAAGCCAGTATTTTCATAAAAATAGTGAAAGCACATCATTTGCACCAGCTGTCTGTCAAATATTTTACCATCACATCTCTTCCACGCTGAAATATGCGAGAACAGTGGTAAAAGGCAGAAGCTCTGAAAAAGTGACAAGTAACTCTAATGAGAGATGTTCTGGTTTTACCATGTTACTATGTCTGAAGTGGCCTTGAATTCAGTGGAGTTACTCCTGACTTTAACTTTCAGGGGTAAATGTCTGCCAGGTATGTGAGAAACCACAAAGAGAAGAAAGTAGATGCACTGAGCGCAGAGATCAGGAGTGCACTCTTGGCGAGGGTAGGATAATGCCCTGAAAAGTTGGTGGTGGGCTGCCTAACAGACCCCATTTGCAAGGTGGTAATTTCCAAGTGAAAGTCTATTGTAAAGTACTTGAGAAGTAAAAATGTTGTAGCTAAAAGGGTGACGTTGTTCCATTCCCTTGTGCGGTTTGGAGATAATGATGCATTTTGCAGTTTTGGCTGTTCCTGGCTGTTGTGCTACGTGTTGTAAAGCAGGAATTTATATACTGTTAGGGATTTTGAAAATGCCGTTGTGTTCATGAATACAAATAATGTATTTGGGCATCACTCAGGCCTGATGATGATCACTCCGGTGAAGACAACAACATTCATGACTGTTTCTTGCTTCGGAGAGGTGTTCAGAGCCCAACAGTCCTGCACTCTGCTGTGCAAAGCTCCCGTGCTGTGGGTGAAATCCTGTCCTGGCTTTGTCTGATTTGCTTGGGGTTAGCCTTTTCACATAGCGGGCAGGTTTCTTCTAAATAGAATTAAGTTTATTTGTAAGCTTCTTGCGTTTTGAAGAGCACGTTGTTGGAGGTGCTGGTGCCTTTCTGCAGTGCTCCCTTAGAGAGCTCTTCCTTGCAGAAGCCGTTTGTGAATGCCAATGGTTTCCCATGCACAGCCCTTTCATCACTTTGTGGCACTTCTCTTCCACAGGGCGGGTTTTGGTTTGGTTTCATTTTTTAAGATGCCAAAGCATTGTCATTCAAACCTCGGGGCTGCTAGCAGCAGTGGCAGAAGAGAACACGGAGGTAGCGATCAGATTTTGCTTTCCGTTCCAGCTACCCCTTGGATTTCACAGTCCAGTCAACTAACGCTGTTTGATCACTTCATGTGCTACATGTACTCGGTGTAAGCATTTTTACATGCTCTGCAGCATTAAGTGATCAAAAGACGTGAGATCTTGTGTTGTAGCATTGATGATAGGCTGCTCCGCGCTGTGCACCTCAGCGCAGCATGCAGGGAAATCGTCAGATTGGGTTTGATTCTGAAAGACCGTCAGGATGAAGAAAGGTTAGATAAAGGATGCTATTACCATTGAGAAAAATAGACTCGGTATTAAAGCTTGCCATAGGATGACTCTGCACTTGATGACAAGAGAAAGGAAGCTGGAATGGGAGCAGACTGCTCAGAAAAAACCCAGAAACAACACCCAGGACTTGCCTTTGTGCAGGGAGCCCAAGCCCCACCTACGACGCCTTGGAGCTCTGCTGGCTGTAATGACATAGCCTGGGTGACGTCTTCTCATTTCTGTTGTACGGTTGTCTCCAAGACTGTTTCTGTTGTTGTTGGAGGGTGTGTGTGTGTGTTTTATTTCTGCTTAACTACTTTGCAGACATCAATTGTTGCAGATAGGCAATTTTCTGAAGTGAGAATAGCATGTGTTTTTTTCATTTTACAGATAGGAGGCAGGAATATTAATCTAGGTCCACTATTCAGATGCCCGGCTTGAAAATCACTTTGTGGGCTGAGTTTTTTGCTTTTTCTTTCAGTTTTCTTTGACATAAGTCCATGTCAGTATTGAGCACTTAGCATCCAAGATGAATCAGGAGCAGGTTGTTTCCAATTGGAGTCCCCAAAGCAAGAGAAAAAAGGGTTAGGAAACGGTCCTGGAAATATATTTGCATACAGGCAATTAGAACAAGAATGCTTTAAATGCAAAGTCTGCATATAAAGAGTGTTTAAAAAGTACTTTGTCCCAGTGTTTGTGGTAGGTATCTGGAAGTATTCAAGATGGTCATCAATATTAAAGGGAAGCTTATCAAAGGCATGAATGGCAGGTAGGTGTTCAGTTTTCATTAAAGCTCAATAGGAGGTGGGTGTCTAATACCATTTATTTTGTTTTAATCATTCCTTACAGGTTTTTAATATGACTAGCCCTTTGACCCAGAGTCTCAAAAGTTTATTACTTGTGTTTTCATGAGCATGTGTGTTGATCATAGAGCTATTAATCATTTAGCATGAAAGCCTGCTTGAGAATTTGCTGATTCTTTGCTTCTGGTCCCACTTATAACTCCTACTGACTCTGACTTTGGATTTGTTTCAGACACACAAATTATCAGGAGAGTTCTATGAAGCCTTTCTAAGCACAGAAATCAATACCCTTAAACCAGCACAATTTCCAGTGTGGATTAGATTGTACCGATATGAAGGTGTTACTCATTTTTCCTAGAAGTATCTTTATACCTTTGGATGACTGTATCCAGTCCCAGGAACACTATTTTAATCACCTCTGTATAAAAGCATTATAAAAAACTGGCAAGCAAGCCTAATTTTCAAATCTCACCATGCTCATCTGGAAACACATGTTGATGTATGTGTGGGGAGGGATGTTTGAGTAGCCGGAGCTCCCAATGAGTATGCCATTCCTCAGGCTGGCCATGCTACATTTCAGCTACACGAGCTCAGAGGTGTCCGCCTACGTGGAAAACAAGTGTGCCAGAGCAAAGTCAAGGCATGTGAGCTACCTTGGCTGCTAGTTAGAAGAATTTATTTTCTTTCAAATTAGGCTCTGGTTGGTGTAGCAGCATCTGTAGCCTCTTCAACCCATCTGTACCATCTCACCACAACTGGGAATCCGTGGTGAGACACAAGCAAGGTCAGGACATTTCCATGCAACCTGCGGTTTTGACAGAAAGTAACCTCATTAAGGGCTGACTACTTGAATTCTTCTTTACTGCATATTTTCTCAGAAAAATTTAATTTTGTGTACTGCAGTAATGATGCTGAGTGGATAATAAGATGCAGTATGCTGCTGCTGCGGGCTGTACACCATATGTCTTCCGTAACTATTGCATTTTGGGGGGCTGATTGTTAGGGTAATTGTATTGTCTCAGTAATTCGTCATCAGAGTAACTTGAAATAATACAGCTATGATATATAGCAGTGAGAATTGCAGTGTTTAAAGAGGAAAACTGCAGTCTGAGAACTGAAGTGTCAGAATTGTAGATTTATAAATATTTATAAATATTTCTACATTTTCTGCTTGTTGAGCTTCATGTATAAATCGAATTGCTATAACAACACTTAGAGCAGACTGGGAGGACAATTATTTTAAAGCAGAAAGCGATAGAAGTCATTATTTCAGAGCCGTAAGGATCAGTTCGTTCCTGCCTGAAACGCTGGGGCAGCAAACGCCTCGGCGATGCCTTCTTTCCAGGCATTTTGTTCTGTGGTGGCACATACGGCATTTGGTTATATAAAAAAAAATTGGTTTAAGTCATGCGTCACTTGTTGCACTTAGTAAGCCACTTAGGCAGCTTTTTTCCCAGGTACACCTCCTTCATAAATTAGCGTGATGCTGGGCCCATATTTCACTTACCTCTTTTAAGGGTCAGTGGTTTAAGGCTAGAAACTGCTTAATTTTTATAGAGCAACATTTAAGAGAGCAATAGCTCTGGTAGCATCTGTATGTATTTGCATACATAATGCTGTTACAGTGACAGTGCTATTTCTTATATGTCAACCAGGGGCATCTGGCGAACAATGAATTTTTATTATTTCTGTATTGATTTAGAAAATCTAGATAACTTAATGGCATGAAACTGGGGTCATTTAAAGGTTTATGAAATGATCTTACAGAGATTCTGAGTAAAATGTGAGAGCAAAATAGGATGCAAATTCTCTCTCCATCTCTCTTTAACAAAATCCATGGAACAACTGATTGAGGATCCCAAAATCAAGGGTGGAGAAAAAGGTCTGTTGCTGTGTATTTGTGATTATGTATCTGTTTTTCAAGTGCCTTGTACTGTCTCTGAAGGGATCTTGGTGTACAAGAGAAAGGTGTGCTTGGGTTTGCACTGAGGTGAGCATGCACAGGTTCTGCAGGGAATACTGATAGCAGTTGTGGCTCTGCAGGCAACATTTTTCCTCTCTGAACAGCATGAATAGTGGCTTAGCGTAGTGTTAGGCAGCATTTTCATGCCAGGATGGCATGCAAACGGGTACCACAGCCCTGACTGCACTTCTTGCAGGAGTCCAAGGGTCATGTTTGGCCACAGCCACCACTCAAGCCAAGTAATTGATATCCTTCAAGTCACAAAAAAACTTCCTGAATGCAAACATGCTGTGTACTGGAGGCTCAAAAAGACCAGTCAGCTGCAGATAAAGTCATTTTGGAAGCAAGTATTGACCATTTATCCCTCCAGCCCCACTGCCTTGGGGACCAGAAGGCTGAGAATCGAGTAAAAGAGAACAAATCTTTCCAGAAGCAGGTCCAATGAGGAAGGCGAAGCAGCCAAAACTGCTCGAGGACTGGATTGAGGGAAACCCACGTTGCTGCATGCTGTTGAGAGCTGATGCGAGGGTAATTAAATCAGTGTCACTTGTGCAGAGTATCAAACCTCCAGCTGAGAAAAATCAAGCGTTTAGTTTAAAATCATGGGATTTAACATGATTTTCAGTTCTTTCTATTAGCCCGCCAGTGCAGTAGCCTGCAAGGCTTTGGGTTTTTAGCTTTTCTGTCCAATTATCAGAACCAGGCGCTTGGTTTAAAAAGAAAAGTGGGATTTTCTCATAACCTAAAGGTCTACAGAGCTGTGAAATTAAGAAACAAGCAAATATCAGGGATGTTGCAAATGAACGGTGAGAACTGTCGAGAAGGAACACTGGGAATAGCTCCATCTCCTCACTAGGCATCTAGGAAAGGGAGAAGCTTGGTTAGTTGTGCCTTCCCCCCTGCTTCTCCGCAGTACCTGTGTGTTCCAGCTTTTGGGAAAAGAAAGAGAAACCAGACGGCTGAATGCCGGTCAGATGCCAGTCTGTCGAAGGCTGAATACCAGGTGGACGCACCCTGTCAGGCATTGGCAAAAATCTTTCCTTCTCGCTCGAAGTGCCCACCTGAGGCTGGCAGCGGTCTCCAAGGGAGTTTTCAAGCCCCTTCTACATTTTCTGTAGTATGTCAGGCAGTGGTACACTGAAGGCTGTAATCCATCCCTGAAAATGGTTACCTTTCTGAATTCGTGGAGGGACACAAAACCTGACTGTAGGCACTTGTGGTGAGGGATGACGGGAGAGTGCCTGTTCCTGTGGTGGGTTGTCCTGCAGTCAACTAAAAAGTAAACAGATTTGATTACTGTTGGTAAATATTAGGTTTAATATTTAAGCACCTCTCATAGAGAAGAACAGTAAGAAAAATATTTTAAAAAATAATTTATGATGTTAGATTAATGACATTAACCCTAAGAGTATGAAATTAAAAACCCATATTCAGAATATTAACTTCTATGAATGATTACATCTTTTCTATTCCAGTGGAAGGACTCTTCCCAGACTTTTTATATTTTCTGTGTCTTTCCCAGGAAACATTTCCTCTGGAAGAGACTAGATGATGATAAGAAATGGTGATGGATTATAAAACCAAAATATACGTAGTTACTCAATTAATCTTGGAGTTCAAATCTATCTTCTGCCCATTATTATGTATCCCTCCCCTCGCTTCCTGCAGCAAACCACTAATTTTACGTACATGTTTCCTTACAGGATTTGGAAAACCAGAAATTATTTCAATTGCTTTGCATACATCTCTGTAATATAGAGTGTTAGCCTCTGATTACATTTGAGTGAAAATGATCTCACTCTTCCTTAATAAAACTCAAAAATACAAAAATCAAAGCCAACCATCAGTTAGTTCTAAGACTTTGTTATCACATTCACCAGCACGTTGTGCCTCAGGGACTGGCACTATAAGATGCAAGGTGGCAAGCTTGAATTTTTTTTCTTTCTATTTGTTCACCTGCGGGAGTCACAGTATTATTACTTTTCTTTGGGAGTGTTTAAAGGTTGTAAGTATTATGAGCTTAGGTTGTCTGTGGTCTCTTCTAAAACTACTCTTGTGCCAAATATGCATACGCCTGTGTTTGATTCCAGAATTATTACTACAGAGAGCAGTAAAACCTTGCTGATACTATAGAAAATACCGTTATTCTGGAGAGAGACATATATATTTTATACTAGCATAGGTTTTACTGCTTTTGGAGTTGGCAGATCGGTAGCACTGAACTGAGGTCCAACAGGGAACAAATCGCGCTGTCAGCTGCTGGCTTGGTTTGCATTTCACATTTCTTGCTCGGTTCTCAGGTTCATCAGCATTCGCTGTGCTTCATCAGAAGCCTGTTAATGCCAACGTAGAAGTATTTAGTGTACACAATTCATAAAACATGCTTGAAAACATTCCACCGGAGTTGCTAGATTACAATAGTAGCTGCCAGCGCTTTGGAAGACAAAGTATTTTGTAATGATTGGTGCATACGTGTGCATGCACGCACAGCTGTACTGTCTGAGCCATCAATGTCAGTGTTTCAGAGCGTATTAGCAATGTAGGGCTAGAGATAAACATGCATCTCATGCTTTTATCCAACTGCTTTGAAGCGGTTAACGTATTTATCCTTACCCTGTGAACCTGGGCTCCTACAAGTGGCTGCCCAGCAGAGGTTAAACCGTAGGCAAAATGTTGCACGTTGCAGTAACATCTAGGGGTACTTTAGGTAACACCAGATGAGCTGATCAGCCTTCGTGGGTATTGTGGAGAGAAAGTCACCCTGACCTCAGAAACAGGAGACCTACACAGCCAAAGCACCTCCAAACCAAAAGTGTAGCTTTTCTGAAGAGCTGCTGGCTGGGGCTCAGTGTCAGTAGATGGGCTGTAGGTGAACCAGAGGTCCCTGTGCCGCTTTGTCCCAGGGCACGGGGATGGGGTGTGACAGTTGCAGCCATCTCCGTGACACCTTCTGATTTGAAGTTCAAAATAATTTCCGGAGACAGAGAGAAACATTTATGCTACTTCTTGACATGCTTCATTCCTCTCCTGAATGTGCGTCGTCTCTTCTGGCCTCTCTTAAAAATAATATTGGGGGCTCTCCCATCTCCGGTCTTGTCTCCGCTCTCTTATTATGGCCTCCCCAGTTTAGATTAAAGGCGCGGCAGGAAAAGGAATTGGTTTCATTGCTAGGCTCTCCCACAACTGGGTGATTGAAAAAAATGGAACGTAGGCAAAGAACCGTAAGTGGCGCGGTGGGCTCGTACGGGCCCTGCGTACAGAGCTGATTTTTACCAGGGGAGCTCTGAAATGAGCATCTTTGCTAGTGGGCAAACATAACCTCCTAGAAATGTGAGCCTGGAACGCTGTGCTGCCTCAGCTCACTGGCAAGGATAACATCGCTCGACAGTGATGCTGACCTGTTGTGGTACTTCGTAATGCCCAGGCGTTCCTGTAGTGCCTGTCATCGGGGTGCAGGAGACAGAACCTCTCACTCTGCGTTGGTCTGAGGCTGTTTCTGATAGGAAGAATAAGATCATTATGAATGACCAAGTGATAAAGGGAAATTTCTACTACTGCACTATGCAACTGAGGCTGGCAGAGCAGAAATGATCATTTAGCGTGTTTCAGTTTTATCAGTCGCTTCCCGTTCCACACTACCAAGTTGCTCCAGAGAGAAGGCTAAAAATAAAAAGCGGTTCTTTCTAATGTGCTCCAGGCCCGTAAGGCTGAGCATCACAGGTCTGAGATCAGGTTAGCTCAGCGGGGTACTGCACATCAGCTGACCCACAATAACCGTAGGCGCACATCGTCTTAACCAGTGACAAATGAAAAATATTGTAACTTACGTTATCTTGCAGTGAGGGGGGAGTGAGTCAAAAACTCCTGCATGGCAAGGGCTTAAACCCGCCGTCTGCATGCAGGGGCGCCTGTTGCAACTCGGTTGATACACACAATTTACTGCTTTGTGGTAGTGTCGTCATCTGTCTGGGCCCAGGCGCCGTCAGGGCTGTGCATCGTAATTTATTTTGTACTTCTAGAGGGCTTGTAGTCCATGTCATGTTTAGCATGGTGTTTAGAAGTCAGGCTTAAATATGGTTATAATAAGGAACACCAAAACCTGAAACACAGATTTGCTTCCTTGGTTTATGGGAGGTTACATAAATGCCCACAGGTGCTGAAAAAATGAAATGTATCCTTTAAAAATGGAGGTTTTCATGTTCTCAGCTACACAAATATATTAGAAATAGCGCTAAGATTTGTCAGTGTAGTCCGTTATGAAATATTTAGGTGATATTCTTTGCTATTGCAGCTGCATTCTTGGTGTCTGTGTGCAGTACTTCTGTACAAATGTAGGGAAGTCAGAGAAGCTTGTTTTTTTCACTAGAAAGTGTATATATGTGTGTATATATATATATCAAAATATATCAAGGAAGGCTAAATGTATGCCTTCAGGTCTCTGAAGCTTTCATTTTACTTGCTAATACCTGACCATTTACAAATGGTATTTTGGTAACCATTGCAGCATTACAGTCTCTTATTTTGGAAAAGCTGCTGATATATATTTGGCTTTTATGCCACTTCGTTTTGCCTACACCTGTCCTGTTTGCTCAAAGGTGGGTTCTTTTCCTTGTCATTTTTTGGTCTAAAAAATTCTATGCATATATATAGCAAACAGGAAAGCAGGTATGTAAAGTGTAGGTTATGAATAGTGTAATTATGAATCGCTGTAAAATGTATCAGCTTTTTTTAATCCTCAAAGCCTTTGATTTCTTGAAAGTACTGTGGAAAGGGGCATATGCCATTATCATTACATGCTGGTTTTCTGCATTTCATAAATTAGTAAAAAAGGAGATTGCTTCAGAGGCAGGACAATGTTCTATTTCTTTGTAGACGTTTCTGTATAAAGATAGTAAGCATGTGGGTGAAACAGGTGAAGAAAATAAGCTACTGCATCCATGGGATAAAATGGGTGAAATCTATTCTGAGTCATAGTAGAACCAGAAATAAATGAAAAAAAAATAGAGCTGCAGTTACTCTCCCAAGATATCTGGGAGATTGCTCACGTGAAGGGGAAAAGAAGGATGTGTTCGGTGAGGTGGATCCCTTATTGACACCCTGTAGGCATGGGGAAGTAGGACCAGCCGACAGAGCAATGTGAAAACAATCCACAAAGAACAAAGAGGGATGTTTAGAAGGTGATTTAAGCAAAAAGAAGACGAAGAAAAAATACTTTTCAGAGTCATTCTGCAAATCTCAGCAGGGTATGGTCCTTTTGTTGTTTTTAAAATGGTCATAGCATAAGAGGTGATAAGATAGTGCCAAAAAGCTTAGAGACTTTCCCAAAGGTGTTCAGCAGCTGCTTAGCTGTGTAACTGGAATACGCAGGCACTGCTGGGAAACGGAGTCGGGTATTTCAAAAGACAATAAGATACAGTGGAAGAACTCCGAGCTCTTCGCTTGGGAGACTCCCACAGGCGAGGAGCCGCGGGATGCACTTCCCGCAGGAGCAGTGCCAGGGTAGTCAGAGAAAGAGGGAGCAGACAAAAAAGACGCATGGAGAGAGGTGAAGCTGGTTCTGGGAAGACTGAGTGATCGTTGCGTTTCATCTGGTAGAGTAAAAACTGTAAGATTATTAAAAAAAAAAAAAACTTTTAAGAAGGATATACCAGTACCAATGCCATGAAATTTCAGGTAGAATTGCCTCTTATGACACACAAGCCCCTCATCTCATACTGTGCATTTTTTTTCTCTCCACAATTTAATAAATATCCTTACTCAGTAATAGAATTGACTTTATATGAGGAAAAGAAAATATCACAGAGCCCTTAAGTTAAACTTTTAATAGACATTAAAGGACTTGGTTGAAATGCAAATGTCATATTAGGGTGAACATCTTGATAATTAAAAGACAATAAAAAGGAAAACATGCAAGATCAGAGTAATCTGGGAAATCTGTAACCTTGGCCCTGACTATGAATGTGCGTGGGAAGTCCCCTTGGCCCCAGGTGTGCTTGGGAGTTTAAAGGAAAATCCCAGCAAAAAAATAAATTAGTCTCGGTCCTTAGTAGAAACAAGATGTTGTCCCTGTGTCACAAATGCCTTTCAATTCCTCTGGCTCTGACCAGGAGAGTCCATGTTGTCAATCAGTGTGTTCTTGTCTTAATGACTTGGAGCTACTACAATGTGATGCAAAAACCCGTCCATTAGAAAAAAGAAGGTTTGCTCTTCTGTTACCAGTTGTGATGATGCAGAGTATGGATGAGGTGTGGAGCTGGGAGGTGCAGGGCTGGGCCTTGGGTTTTATAGCCAGAAAATCCTTGGACCTCTTCCAAGTGACACCGCAAGGCTCTTCCTTCTGAAAGACTAAAAGCAAAAATGGGGTTGAATCCTCACGGAGGCGAGAGAGGGAATAAGGAAAGAAAACCTGGGGGTTTCTCCTCCTTCCCTGCTCCTCATCTTGGTCTGAATCTCTTGGAAAAGGAGAACGCTCAGTTTGGTGGAATAACTCATTTGGAATATCAATTAGCCATCAAAGAGATGTCCCAGACTTACTGAGCTGTCAGGAGGCTTGTCACTGCCACATGCAAGCCTTCAGAAGTTCCATCAGAGGAGGGAAGATGTTGTTAGGAACCTTTCCCTGTATGACATACTGTCTCTATTTCTTGTTAAAACAGCTCTTAATTAGTTCTTCTTTTTCTTCTTCCTTTTTTTTTTTTTTTTTTTTTTTTTTTTTAAATATGCAGCACCAGGGAAAAATTGGAGTTAAATTTAATGTTGGAACTGATGACATCTCTATTGAAGAGATCAACGCAATCATTAATGATGGAAAATACCATGTAGTACGTTTCACAAGAAGTGGTGGCAATGCCACGTTACAGGTGGACAACTGGCCAGTTATCGAACGTTACCCAGCAGGTAAGGGCTTACACAAACGCTGAGTGAGAGGGTGGGGGATGCGTGGAGTTTGGCTCATTTTGCTTCTCTTCTACTACAGCATCAGCTCCTTCGCAGTGTTTTAGTAGCTAATTAAGTAGTTAAAGAGTCCTGAGCAATATGCAGTTTATGATGATGGCATTTCCTAAGTGAGTTTAAAAGCAAAATTATTACTGGAAATGGAAAAGTACAGTTATCAAGGCATGAAGTAGTGATTTTGTTTCTTGTTTTCATTTGTTTTTACTGGATTATTGTTTTAGGGGGGGGAAAAAAAGGCTTTGACAAAAGCTACACAGTCAAGTGACTCTCAAATGGATCTCCAAGTGATGGGGTAAAACATTCACTGAGGAAAAGGTTGTCTGTGTTCTGTTAATTACAAGTTGTTATTAAAGCAGCCTGAAGTTTATGAATTTAGCAGAAATGTTCTAGCAGGCACAGACGAACAGGTGGAAAAGTTATCAATTGTTCAACCAACCGACCAACTTAAGATGCCTTCTTTAAAATGCAAACTACAGGATACTCCTTTGTGCAAGTGATGCTGCTTCCTTGAACAGGACCGCTCGTGTGAATACGTGGTTGCCTTGATCGGGCCCACATTTAATTTTATGTAAATGCCGTGCGCTGAGGATTACTGTGTTACTAATTTTATTCATTTTTAAAGGCAACAGGTTTTTCTGATACGCAATCCCTTTCTTATTGACTAGGACTACTGAGCTGTTAACGGTAACCTACGAATCTGCATGTTACCTGTTACCAGTTGGTGTGTGTGTTTATTTCATTAAAGAAAAGGCAGCAAATCCAGAGGTGTAAGTGAAAGGTATTCTGGTTTGCATATCTGATATTTCATAAATGACAGTTCTGATTTATCTGCTTAAAATTAGAAAATTCTTCATTTTGGGGGTGGAGTGGGATGGGAGGGTGTGTTTCACTAATAAGGAACACAAATGCCATTCCCTGTACTAATTATTAGCATTTAGGGTGCTGGGTTGTTTGGGGTTTTTTTTCTGTAGTGTTTGAGCTGCGTAGTTCAGCTGTTCACCCAACTTTTTAAAAAATAAAAATAATTTTTAAAATTCACAGGTGAAATATAACCCTTCAGGTAATTTCTTGGAAATAGTTTAGAATTTAAAATAAAAATGAAAGTATGCATTGCAAATGAAATTATGTGTAGCAGGAGCTGTTAAAGAACCCACCTGTGTGCTAATGCACTCATTATGAATGAGTGACAGTTCTGGTGGTTAGGAACAATTAATGGCTTTAAATTAGACACGTCTCTGAGGGGTGGTAAATTCTTGAAGGGAAGGGGGATAGCGAATGAAATGTGTCCTGTGATGGGGTCAGATATTCCCGTTTCCCCCACATCCCCCTTGTCTTCTAACTTTTTCAGTGTTGGGTAAATGGTAGCTGGAATAAGATGTTGGAAACTGGGGAGGAGTGTGTCTTAGTTTGTGGTCCAGACCTGTGTGGCAGAAAGGAAAAAAATAGGTTTGGGATGGCTTTCTTTTTCTTTGTTTGTTTCTGTTGATTTTTACCTAAAATGATGACCATGAAAATATTTTTCTTCTCTGTATGTCATATTCATGAAAATACAAAGTGGCTGTAAGGAGGACAAGCTGCAGTTGAGTTCTGCAGATGGCGGCACAAAAAACTTGTTTATACTGAACGGAGATCCTTCTGGAAAACAGTGCTTTCCTTGGGGTGGGATTAGTGCAGTGGAAGGAGGGGTGGGTGTTTCCTTTGAAAAAGGAAAACAAGAAATTGGAGCTTCTTGAGCTTCTTTTAGAAGTCTGTGCACAAGCTGCATTTCAAGGCATTTTCAGTTGCTTCACCAGGTGTGGAGCAGAGTCCCTCGGCTTGCTTTATTGCTGGATCTTCCAAGACTTCTGTCGGCCTTGAATTCCCTCTGCCTTTCCTTTAGTACTATTTTATGGCTCCTCTATGCCACAGCATCGCTTTTGAAATCCACCCTCCCCCTTTTTACCTTTCGGCTCTTCTCCCTTCTCAGCATGAGAGCACCCAGCCGTACCTTTCTCCGAGGTTTCCGTGCTGCTCCGTTGGGTTTGGCACTCATTTAAACCCTTTTTTAAGCACCCGTTTCTTCACGGGCTGGTTTTGAGGTACCCTTTAGAGAAGAGATGCAGGCTTGTCCTGAAGACTGGGCTGCCTTTGAGCAAGGTTGATACTGCTCTGAAGATAATGGCACCAGGTTCAAAGCCGCCACTGGCCGTTCCAGTTCTAAAAGTGGTATTTCTAAAAGTCACGTCTTAAAAGATACCAGACACCACAGTTTGGCAAATGCTGCTGCATCCAATTTCGATGGCTGTTGCTGTTTTAGGGACTGGCAGTAGTTACCTGGCAGCACCAGTGAGCCAGCAAACTTGCACTTTGCTCCTATTTTGGATGGAGGACACGTTGGTTGTACAATATGGACCAATTTTGATCCTATTTGCATGAGCAAGGGCTCATTAGCTTTCATTTCAGTGCTAGAAAGATATATTATTTTTTTTTTGCTTTGTGCCTGTTTTTGAATTGTTCCTTTCTGCATAATTTCTTAATGTGGCTGCACCACTGCACATAAGCACAGCCTTCTCTTTCCCACTTCTGTTTTTGTTTTAAGAATAGAAACAAGATTAGCAGCTTAATTAGTAAATTTGCTATTCTCAAATATGCTGGATGTCCTTTTTTCAAAACTAAATTAATATTAAAAAAAATCAGTTGGTTGCCTAAAGTGTGCCAGCTGATTGATTCTCCTTTCTTTATGAGGAAAGATTTTACTCCATATTACACTTGTGGCTGGAGTGCTTGTTTGTGATCGGCATCGCAGAATATTGGGTGAAGATTTTCTGAGGCTCAGGATTTTCCAGATTTGTTGCCCGTGTAGCCTTCCTGCAGCCCCATCTAACTGCTGCTGATAATGGCACCCAGCGCCCAGTAACAGCTGGTGTTGCATCACTCGCTCGGAGGTTTTGTGGGCACCTCTCCTGATACTCAAAGCAAGCATCTTTAGAAAAAGACCTGTGGCCCTGATTGCCACAAGTCATTGTGCGATTAGTAGTGAGCCTGAACTCAGTCCTGGGACCCAGGAGTGGCCCAGAATTCGGTGCTCTTGCAAAGGGTTTTCTACCTGGTGGAGAATTGCATGTGCATGACTCTCTAATATTGCTTTATGGGCAGTCAGAGAGGGGGACACCTTGCAAAAAGCTTCCTACCACAATGCACCATAAGGCTTCCACAGCTGCTTTGTGAGTTTTATCCTAGAGCTGCATAAAACGCAGAAATGACCCTGGAAGACGAGTAGGATCTGGCATGTTTCTCTTTTACATCATTCTCCGTCCCACTAGACCCTGATTGTGATGTTTTCTCTGGGCTGCTGCACCTTCGGTTTGTACCTGGGTATGTGTGAAACGAGAGAGCTGTACAAGGGAACAAGGTGGGGGTGGCCAGTGGTAGAGGGGGGGTGGTTGCAAAGGTGCTGGTTGTTTTTTGGAGTATAGTGGGGAAAACTGTGGTTTAGTCCTAGACAGATGTGAAGATGCCAGTGTCCTGAAATGCTTGGCTGATTTTCAGAGGCAGAAGTTTAGATTTAGTTACGTATGTTCTTCCAGACTCCCATCAGTGTCGGCGGTGGTGGGTTTTTTTGCTTCCTTCTCCAAAGTTTCTCTCTTGCCGTGTCTCTGGGTGCAGTGCTAGAGCTATGAGGATGCACACTTCAGTTTCTGCTCTTTATTAGATGTTTGCCTGGTTTCCCACCTCGTCACTGTGTCAGTGGCTGGTGGGTAGCCCTGTGGTTGACAGTGGCATGTTGTAGGTTTTTGATAGCTAAGATGCCCAGAGCCGTACTGGATTTCTATAGTCCATCTTTCTTAACTAAATTCAATGTTATGTCTCTTTAAACGGATGATTATCATCCGTCTGCACCTTCCCACAGAACTTTAATATCCCACCTTGGCTGTTTTTTCCGGATAGTGATTTCCCATTAACTTACCTGGATGCAGCCTAATTTCCGATCCTGTGCGCCAGGAATGAGAAAACTGCTGACTGTGCAGCCGGAGTTCCTCCTCCGTAGGCTGACTCCGTTTTCCATGCAGATCCTCTCTGCTCCTTATGGCTTACCTTACCTGCTTTACAACTTCGCTGTAATTGCCCTTCCCAACTGGGTGGCTGCTGTTGCGGAGATGGGATGGAACCGTTAGTAGCAACTCCAGCTACTACTGTGAGGAGGCTGCTCTTGTAGCTTCAGTCAGGTAGTGAGCTACGCTGAAATGTAGGTTTGCTAAGAATGCATTTCTGATGGGAAACCAAAGGACGTGTTAACTTGGGCAGAACTGAACTGACAATTATGTCCAAAGAAAACCCCCAAATAATAGGAAATTGGGTTTAGTACTGTCAAAATATTAATTTCAGTATTGTCTAAATAAAATGTCCTGACTTTTCATGTCAGCGTTGCCCAGTGTTTATAGGGGATTTAGGTAATCTGAGAACAAAGCATTTAATTTTATTTGAAACAACCTTTTCTTCCTCACCTGAAAGAAAATCTGATTCAAATAAAATCTGTTGGGGGCGGGGATAAAATCTTTCTCACAGCAGTGCTCATAGCCATACCTATTTAATGAGAAAAACAATTTTCTCAATTTTCTAATTTTCCTTTCTTAGTAGCAAAGGGTGTGCATTTTACCAGTCTGGGAAAGTATATCAGAACCAGCTAGATGACTGTCTAAGCCACAATAATCACCATTTATTGTGAAGGACTTTCAGAATCACTTTTCTGTGAACAACTCTAATACTTTCTGCAGTCAAAGGGAGTTTGCCCGATGCTGACTCTTTTAAAAAACATGGAGCAACCAATCATTTTACCAGCAGGAACCTGCTCTTCAGGACTTCCATCATAAATCAGACTGATGCAGAATTTTCTGGACATGAGATGATCTATTAGATATTGGCCAACTAGTCTATGGTTTCAAAGCTGTTCATACTGCCGTGAATACTCAGCAGTTCCCAGGTCCCTGCAACAGGCTGGAAGATGGAGTTTGATGTAGGCAAATATGTAAAACAAAGCCTTCCCAGTCATCCCTAGATCTCTGGTCAGCCTTGGAAAAACATCACTTAGTTGTAACCGTCCTCACGTACCCCGTGGGTCAGCAGATGTTGTCGGGGATGTGTCTGACAGACCCAGATCTAACAGCACGAGCATCTTGCACACGTTGTTGACACACAAGAGATTGTCTAAACCACTGCCAGACTACTGGAACAGATGTGTCCCTGTGATGGGGGACTATAAATTACAGTCGAGCATGCACACCAGAGAAGAACCTGTGTGAGTCCATGTATGTTGGCAGAAGATCAAACCAGAGGCTGACGTTATGGTTAGTGCCGAGGGCCTCTGCCGTATGGCAGTTGGCAGCAGAAGCTCTTAGGGCTTTGGTATAATCCAGAGTAATTCTGTTCTGGGCGTTGATTTTTTGCTTTATCTTCTAAGGTTAAACATCTGAGAGCACACGTGTTGGCTTAGGGACTTGCTGTGGATCTGTGGGCTAAAGGCTGTTACTGCAGAACTCCCGGGATGCGAGCACCTCATTTAAATACTTTTCTTGGTTCCTGTATTCCGGAACTTAGACAAAACGTCTGCCATCTTTTCACGGGATACAACTGACTTTAAGATAAATGCTAAAAGCCAGCTATTATCATGTATCCTCTTTAGGATAAGCGCTATCCATTTGTCTTGGGTTTGTGTGACTGTTAAATTAGCAGGAGACGTTTGTGTCAGTGCATTTGTTTCTCCGGACTGGATTAGTATTTCCCAAGCAATCCAAGCAGCTGTGTAACTTGCATACCACTGGCTTAGAACAGCTTCCAGATTCGAGCCTGTACAGCCACTTGTGAAGAGCATCTGCTTTCTCAGACATTGCTTGGTGGCCAGGAGAGATCTCAGATTCTTTCACAAACACATCTTCAAATTATTCTGATAAAATGGACACACAGCTTGTTATCCGGGCATCTGTGTTAAATTATAATGGTCAAGGTTATTCACCTCGACTTGCATTTGCCATAGGGTAATCTTTCAAACCTCCCTGGCCGCTGCCATTCGGCCGCAGAACTTCCAGGCTGTTTGCCATGCTGAGATAATACAAACCTTCTGACTCCCATTTATTTATTTGTCCAGCAACACATAGTCTTTAGGGTTTTTTTTCTCACTTGTTTCCTTCTTTGGATAAAAGAATACATCTTGGATCTCCCTCGTGTGCTTTGCTTTGCTGTGGTCAGAGTTTTGAGGCTCCTACGTTCAGGTCCATCACTGTGATGAATCAATCCTGATGGTGGACATAGAACACCCTCTTCTGATGAGCTGCAAAGCTGGCACGCTTGGAGCAGTCCCTCGTTACCTGAGGGCAAGGCTTGCAAAGGCAAAATAAAGACTGACTTTCTGCCCAGGAGGGAAATGCAGGAGAAAATACTTAAGTTTTTTTCACAGCAATTAAGCTTCTGTGAAACAGGTACAGCCCCAATGCCTCCTAAGTTTGATTTTATTTTACTGTTATTTTAATGTTATTTAAATTAAATAACAATTTAATAAAAATTGTTATTTTCCTGCTGTGAAAAACTAGCAGTGCCAGTGACACAAGGACATCTCGTAACGCTTCCGTTGGAAATAGCAGTGTTTGGGAAGAACAGGAGGACTTCTCAGGAACTTTCCATCTGGGAATACATAGAAGCTGAGTTATATGGTGCAAGCGAACACAATGACAATGTATAAAATCAGGTTATAGGTGCGGGTCTGAAATATTTAGTCCATGGGATTAGTGAGAAAGGGAAAAATAGCAGCTTGGTTATGGAGTAATGTCGTCTCATCCTCCCAGACCTGGGAAGTAAAACTGAACAATGTTCTGTATGGCCTTTCATGTGCTCATGGAGCCACATCTCCCTGGGGTTCTGTTTCTGCTGAAGTCTGTGTCTGGGAATGTCTGCTGGTAACTATGATATTTAGACCTACCCTGTTTTGGTAGGAGATAATGGGACAGAAATATGAGTGAACATACTTTTTTTTTTTTTTTTTAATTTGCACAAAGTCTTTGGCAGAATTAAATATGTGAAAATATTCAGGAAGAAATTACACAACCCTGGTGGTAAAATTAAAGTTTTTTTTCATGGATCAGGTGCTGGATTAAGAACAGAGGCACAAATTCCCACCTAATGAAAATCAACAGCATAAATCCATTGATTTTTCAATGGAAGTATGATCGTTTAAACCATAAGTAATATATTCATTAACATTGATATGAAAAAAAAAGTAGTTATAAAACCATACATATTGGCTGTACTAAAGATGATGTCAAGATTGCTAGAGAATACAAAGATTAGTGAATGAAGAATCTAAAAACCAATAAATTCTTCCCTTGGCAAGGAATGAAAAACAAAATAAAAAAATGAAAGTTATTTAAAAAACAACAGAAAAATATTTTAACACACATTTAAACCCCTAAAATTTTTACATTTCTAACATTTAAAAATAAAAAAAAAAATGTCTTTTATGCAGTTAATTTGCATTTTTTTCTAGAGTGAGAGATTTTATAAAATCTTCACTAGCTTAAACAACATTCTAATTGATCAAAATATTTTTCATTTTTGTCCCAAAGTTTAAATAATCAACTCGCTCTGTTGGATAGCCATCCTAACAGTAAGAGAAAAGCTAATATACGAAGGCAGGCACACAGGTGAGATCTTTTATACTTCTTTTCTGAACTTTTATAGAAAATATTTTGAATTAATTGCACTGGCTCAAGACAAAGGTTTAATGCTGTAGACAACTCTTGAATTATTTTCATTTACAGTCAAAAACCAAGTTCTGAGAAGGTTTAGAATGCTAAAGAAAATACAAATGAAACAGTTTTTAAATCAATGGCCCACTTTCCTTCTAAAAGACTAGTGATTTGTTTGGGTTTTATTTGGTTTTTTTCCCCCATTTCCTTTTCCCCCATGTGCATTTAAAGGTTGTGTCAGTGATAGAAGAGCTTAAGGAATGAGAAAGAGAAATGTCCTGGGTCACGCCTGCTTCTTTGCAGAAATTGCTTCTCTTATAGAGTAACTTAGGAGAAAACCCCTGTCCTTAGGAATTTTCTTTTCACTTTCCAGTCCAAACGCTTCCCACTTCATTCCACTTTGTTCTTGTGTGTCTTTTCATAGAACAGTTTTCTCATTTCTCTGCTTGTCACAATATCATTTCTTTTGATGCTTTTTTAAATTCGATTTCATTTTTCAAAAGCATGTGTGGCTGGAAATGGGCAGCCGTGAGAACACCAGGACCTCGCGTAAAGACATGAATGTTGATGCTGAAAGTCAGCGCCACTGGTGCATTCTAAGATCTTATATTCCCTTTTCATACCTCAGAACCAGATGGCTCGGTATCATGCTGCAGCTGACTAGTATACTCATTAAACATCTTTAATCATAATTTCTCCCTCGTAACATCCCAGTTACTGCAAAAAAAAGGTGTGACGGGTCCTATATGTTAAGTGTGTGAGCTGCACTTTGTGGTATGAGCTTCAGTGTCCCTTCTGTTAACTCAGCAGGACTCAGTTCCTATTGACTGATACCTGCAGCCCCCCAGTGCATCCAGTTTGGTATCACCTGCAGATTTCATTGCGGCGACAACATTTTATGCTAAGATCAGTGAAGAAAAAACCGAAGATTGGTCCTGAACTCATCTCAGGTACTTTCCTAGGAGTTCCACCCTGGTAGTTTTCCTGTGGGAAACCCACTGGTTTTCCTTACATACCTGCGGCGGCCTCGGTGACAGCTCCTGTGGCACAGTCCAACGCAGTTTCAGAATTCACCACGGTGCTCGTCTTGTTTAGGTAGAACTTAGCACTTAGTTTATCATCTCTGCTTGACTTAAGCACATGTAGATCTTCCAGCCATTCAACTAGATGGCATCAGCTCTCCAAAATACTTGGAGAGCTTTGATAACGTGTGACTGACCTACTGTCTCTTAAGGATTTTTAATTTGAAATAGAGGTAATACAGTGGGGAGCGACGAGGGCCAGAATATGGTATAGCTGACACACTGGCCGGTCTGAACGTAACCAGTAATGACTGGTTACCATCTGCGTGTGTGATTCACCAAGAAGCTGAAGAAGAGGTCTTGATGAAGTGGAAGTACTAGGGAGAAGACAATTCCAGTGCACCAGCTAGTTCATGGAAGGAGCTTGCATCCTGGGAAGGTGGGCACCTTGAGTGTGATCTTATACAAGCAGCCCTTGCATTCAGCAGCTGTCAGTAGATACAGAAGCAGGGTATCAGGGACTGTGGTCTCTACACGAGAGAGAGGAAGGAGGAAAGGAAAAATTCCACGTTCAAAGCTGCCCCTTGTCTTTTATTATTCTGCTCTTTACAGCACGATTTTTATACTCCTCTATGTTTTCCACAGTTAATCAATGATTTGCTATATGGCATCATATCAAATGCTTTACTGAAATCCAGATAAATTAGATATACTCCATTTCCCTCATCTAGAAAATCAGTTAACTTATCAAATACAGCTATTAGATTAGTATAACATGATTTGGTGAAGTTTTGCATTTTATCTCATTTTCCAATCGCTTCCATGTCTTTAATGCTTTCCTTTTGAATTTGTTATAAAGCACCCTGTACAGCTAAGGTCAGCCTAACTAGTTTGACTGGATGGCTTTTTTCTCCTGGTGTAAAATCATTGTATTTTCTGTTCTCTAATACAGGAAGTAGCATGCCCCGTTTAACAGCTGTATTTTAAAACTCCTAGCTTGTTACTTTTAAGTTCTGAGGCAGAGATCATCTTCCTCACCTTCTGACACTGCAGGTTCATTAAAAAAATGTACGTTGCTTACTTCTGAGCTGTGGAGACCTATTTTCATAGGCACATTCCTGTTAGTCAATCCAATCTGCTCCCCTGGAAGTGGAAGTCACATCATCAAAGTGACTCCCCCTCTTTCCATAATCTCTTTTTGTTTATAGCACTTAAGAATCTCTGGTTTTTAAATTTATTTTCTTTGAAAGATTCTTTGAGCTTTGGTCTTGGCAACTTTACTTTTATATTTATTTCTAATTCTGAAAGTCACTGTTTTCTTTGCTGAGCAAGTCTGGGTTTTCAATCTCCTATGATATAGTCTATGACAATGTAGTTCTTCAGCCTAGCAGGCCTCCCCTTGTATATTTTTAATCTTGCAGGTACAAGTCCAAATATATACATATAGAAATAGATATTTAACATTTTACCTTAAAGAACTTCCAAGTGTCCTTCCTTCCTGGCTGAGCCCAGCCCCTCAGACTGATTACACAATCTGGTTTCCTTCAGTTTATCAAATTTTGTGCTTTTGAAATCAAGGATCTGATCTACAGACTTATTTTTAGTTGTCCTTGTATTAATTTGAGTCAACTCGTGATCACTCAATCAAAAAAATGTTTCCTACAATTAACTTTTCTATGCTGTTTTCATTATTTATTCAAATCAAAGCTAAAATAGCATTGTTTTTTGTTTATTTTACCTGGACAAAATCTTCAGTGAGTATTATAGGAGCTGATATCTACTTTTATTCAGACAATTATGTTCAGTTATAGTATGGGTAGAAGAAGGCATTATAGCAGTACGTAAAATAATGGCATAAAGAATTCAAAATAAGACCATGAAATCTGTGAAATTCACTTCAGCAAGCTCTCCAAAGGGTAGTAAGAGGCACAAAAGTAATTTAGCAGGAATCAAAACAGATGAAAAATTTATCTTAGTTACCGAGCCACAAACCAACAGTTAAGTGATGGATGTAACTAGGCCAGCATGCTGCCTTACCTTTGCCAACATGTAATTACACCACTGATTTCTTGCATCTTTTTCTGATTCATGCAGCTCTGACTGCTCTCTGGTTATGATTAAAGGTATTTTTCAGCCTGTATCTAGATCTCAGTTTCAGTATAATTTTATTGTTCATGTGAAAGATTGATGTTAACAAGAATGGTGATTTATTTTCACATTGGGTGAGCCTGTGTTACAGCTTATCCAAAGTCAATGAAAAATTTTTTTTAAAAAAAAAAAAAGCACTGCTGCCCTTTGAGAGATTATGAAATTGTTCTATCCTGCTGTCGTCTTTAAATAAAGAGTCTAGGTGATACCCAAACATGACACTACAGTAAGTCTCTTTTCAAAAAGTGGTTTCAGCAAAGTTTCCCAAATCAGCTTTTTAATTTGACAGCTTATCAGGTTTTTCTGTCAGATAATGCTATATAATAATGCTTCTCTAAGTCTGCAGACAGATTTTCTTTTTTCCTTTATTTATCATCTTGGATATGCTGGTGAAATACAAAGGCTCATCTCTTCTTAGACTTGATAGATCCTGTAATTAAATTCAGATCTTGATAAAACGTGTGGCACAGTTGTCATTACTTGATCACAGAAGGTATAACACCTTTCAGTTAAATATGGCAAGGTGGCACAATGCACCTAGTTTAGAAGGAGAACGAAAATGTCAAATGAGCAGTGATTCAGAAAAAGGGGTTCTAAAATACTGAAGGAAACAGGTCTCTGCTCTTTTTTTGTGCCCAGTGGCAAAGGATGGTGCCTGTACTTGCTTACCATCGTTAGGGACAGTGCTATGGAAATGGAATTGCTGAGCAGGACCGCAAGCTGTGGGGGTTCCAGTTAGAGGAAGAAGGTGGGAGAGAAAACAGAGCTCAGAATGGGACGTGGCAGCTGGGTCACAGCTGGCCCAGTTCACCTCTTCAGGAAAGCCAGCTGCTGCGCACAGCCCCAGTAGAAGTCAGGTCGCCAAAGGCGAGGCTGCCGGTACACAGGGTGCTCTTGCACGCTTGTTTGGTTTGGTGTATGTTTTCCACGTAACCTGCAGTATCACAGCTTACCCAGCGTGGTAAGTTGAAACATTAGGTTAACGTGGTACTGGTGGAAAAGAAAATGATTCAATCTAATTCCTTGCCAGGGGATTTTAACCGCCTAGTAGCTTCCTTAGCAATACAATGCTGATATCTGTGAGAGAACCGATGTCTTAAAAGAACTTAAAAGAAGTTGTCGTCACCCTTCTCTTTCCCAGTGGCAGGACCATGCTGTCAATGCAGTTTTGAAGGTCAGATTCCTTTACGTCCCCTTCCTCTCAGCCTGCCCTCTGGTGGGTTCATGGCTGTCTCATGCCAGATCACACAGGACATCGTCACAGGTTGCTCATTAAGCCAAGCCAATATCTGCCGATTCAGCACAATTACTTGTGTGTAACTCTCCAGTAGGTGCGGTTGTGACTGTTCAGGTGCCTTCCTTGATGGGCGTACACGTTTGCCCTAAGACTGGTACTAACGCTCCTGGTGGCTGATGGGGCGTGCAAGAGAAGAGTGCAGCAGCATGAGAAGAGTACGATAGCACGAGCAGGGTAGGACGGCACGCTTCTGCCGTGTCTGCTTTCTGCAATGCAGTTTGTTTCCATTAGCTTCTGGGGCAGCCCTGCAGTCAGGCTGAATGTGGGAGCCTTTCTCGGGACAGAACAAATCAATGCCGTGTTGAGCCTTCCAACCAGACAATCTATCATATGGAAAACAAAATTAATTTCTCTGCAGCGCTATTGTGGTTTAGGTGCTCTTGGAAGATGAGGTGTTTTTTTTTTATTTGGGGCACATTTGTGTATGTGTCCCCAGATGCATTTTACTGGTGTTGTGAGGTGTGACAGCGGAATAGTACTTTATGTCTTCAGGACAAGAACTTCCATTAAACTAACTAATTCAGAGGCAGTCGCTATAATTCATACTGCAGCAGGGACAATGGCAACCTGCTCCGTCCTGGATATATTTTCAAGAGACTGAACCATGTTAACCAGGTATCCAGGAGGACACAAATCATTGCTGTCTTGAACGTATGAGTATGTACATGCTTTAGACTCTGTCTTCTCTTTGTACCATGTGAACACGGGGGAGACGCTGTACACCCATCTCTCCATCCCGCAGTGTGGCTGGCTTTTTGCAGTCTTAAGCCCTCTTGGTTAAAAAAAGAAAACATCTTGAAACTACGGCATCCATGCTGTCAGAATAACTGGTTCTTTAATAACTTGGGTTTAAGATTGATGGCAGCTTGGTTGTAATCAGTTCTACAGGACTGTCGTATTGTATTGTGCTTTTAAGATAAGTTCTGAGTGTTCCAAGAGTGTTGGAAGAGCTACCTTGGCCCTAGCAAGGTGCAGCTAAACCAGAGAGTCTTTTTTGCAGTCTATCCTACCCATCTGACAAAGACTGAAAAGCTCGTATGATTTATATGACCTAGAACCCTTATGAGCTTCACAAGAGTGAGATTCTGTAGTATACACAGTTTCAAATAAATTTAAAGCAGAAATTGAACACCCATCACTGTATCAGAAACACAAAACGTTGTGAACAACATCCTGATTTCAACCTGTTACAGGCAGAAGTTAAACTGAATTAAAGGCAGGGAAATTACAATTTTACAAATTGGTTTAATTGAGATGTGTATGGTTTATTTGCCTCAGTGGAGTCTTTCTAAAGAGTTAAATGGCCTTTCTGGTACAGCATCAAGTTTAGTGGACATTAAAAGCCTGAATGAAACACAGTATGGGCAGAGATAAGTATATACCGAGATAGTTTTGATTTTCCTGCTTTGCAGAACTGACAGGCACTAATAGACTACTGGTTTAAAATTCTAAAATTACAGTTGTACAAAAGAGAGAAGAAGAAATATGCTCTTTTCAAAAGAACAAGCCGTACTAAGAAGTTTAACTGTGTCTGGGCATAGGGCTAAGTCTTGAAAATACGCTCTCATCAATTGCCTCACAGGAATTTTCTGCCAAAGAATTCTTGAGCATCTGGCTTTAGGGTCCTAGTCCTGTAGTTCTCCCTCTCACGCAAATTATTCTGTGTTTTTGTCTGAACTAAAATGCAAACTGGGACCGGAGACAGTGCTATGGTTGCACCATTGATTCCAAAAAGCTGTGGCAGGATAAGGTACACCTGAAGGGTTTGAACACGGAAGAGTTTCAGGCTCAGTTTCAGGGTTCCTCCTCCCCTTTTTAACTCCTCTGGTGCTCATAGGTATCCCGTGTGTATAAACCATCCTTCAGGAGCAAAATTACCACCCAGAGAGGTGCAGCACTGCAGCACTTGGTGTTGCAGTGACTTTGGGAGCCTGCACACCATGGCCACCCATCTCATTGTCAGTCCCAGAGCTGCTGGGGACACCTCATGGAATTACGAGCAGTCAATATAGTTAATTTTTCATTAGTCAGCTTGACCTAATAGGCTCAATATTGCATACAACAAACGGTTATCACTGAGGAGCATTCATTGACTGGAACCAGGGCCAGTGGGTTTTGTACCGGGCTTGGAAATACCCAACGCTTTTATAAGTGGCCCAGAAGTCTGCATCAAGTCATTGCTAATGATGTATGATTGTTAGAAAGACCTAAAAAAGCGGTAAATAATAATGAGGGTAGAGCACACGTGGTGTGTGAACATGATCACTTGGGAAGCCAGGATAATTTTAAGAAAGTTGTAGAAAACACTGCAGCAGCACTAAATGCCAAGGTGTGGGGCTAAGAGAAAGGAGTGAACATTATGGCAACGTAGACGATGTCCTGGAAATGTATAATTTGGACAAGTCACTTGCGGGGGCCTCATCTTCCAGCTTGCTCCGTATGAAACGTTGTATGATGCTGTAACAAAGGACTTCATGGAAATTGCTTTGTGGGCACAAAAGGCTAAAACATAAGAAGTGGGGAGGATTTTACCATCCTTTACAGCACGTTGAAACCAGCTCCGGAACAGGTACCAAAGTCTGTGTCTGAGGTCTGTGGTTTGGTGGCAAAAGAATTGGTGCATGGGTAACAAAGAGCCCAAAAGCAGTGCAACGGATTTATAGTGTCAGAAAGAAAACTGTGATGACTTGATTACAGTATAAGTGCTTTCAGGGGGAGAAAACAATAGATGCTTACAGCGCTCTTCAGCTGTTCCTAGAAAGCAGTAACCAGAATGAAGACATTCGGGCAGGAATTGATGATTTAAATAGCGAGCCTTAGAATTCACTGCTGAGAGATTTAGATTAGAAGATACTTTCTTGGAAGACCTGTCTGAGCCTGTTACAGGTTATGAATTGACCGAAGAATAGTTTTATTGCTGAATACAGGATCAAGTGGGTCAATAGTCCTATCCAGTGACCTGCAGATCAGGTCTCTGTCTGTATTAGGAATATTTTATCAAATATAAGAATAACACTATAGTAGTGTTGTGTTTGTTATGTGAATATAGCTATACCTTCCCAGGAATCAACCCAAGTTGGACCAGAAAAAAACCCCACATTTTTCCAGGTATAATTTCTATATCCAGAAACATTACTGTGCCAAACACCAGCTATATAATGCCTTAGACGTGGCAGTCCTATTGCATTGAACCGAGAATTTGCTTGCAAAAGAGCAGAAAGAGAATCATGAAAATATTACCCCAATCCTAATGTATCATTTATCTTCTCAGCTCTGTATATTTATACATCTATGAGGCCTGGTAGCTAGGAAAATGATCGTTACTCGCTTGCTTAGCCATTCTATCTGATATCTCACAGTTTGTTACATGTGTTTTTCCCAGCAGCTGACTTTAGCTACAGAGCGTTCTATGGAGTAAGCCTGCGAACAGCTTGTCCAGCTGAGCTGGAGAGATCAGCCAGGTTGCAAGAGCTGTCAGAAATAATCTGCTGTCTGTACTTTTTCCTTATCTGCCATCACTCTGTTGGCTTGAGCACCGTGGATGTTCTGTTAAGAAAACAAAACGGGATGTTACTCCAGCCTTTGTCAGAAATGTGGTTTTAGCCTTGTGGTTTATTGATGGTAACAATCCAGCTGAGCAGTTAGACGTATTTTAATCTTAATTGGATTTACTTCAGCCTTAACCGTGAAAGTTTGTTTAGAAATTCTAATGTTTTACTTTAGAAGCAGTGGCAAATCTGTGCACTTTATTAATAAAGTCAAGGGCAGTAGGTGGTTTCCTTTTCCCATCTGATCCGTCGATTCCATGGCAGCACTTCCATGGGTGCAGGTGGACAGTGGATTGATGGAATGATGTCGTCCTTCCTTCTTAGAGTCCTGAATTTTATCTTGAAATATTGTTTATTAAACCAGAATGCATTAATATTTTATTCGTAAGATATCCACACGTTTTAGCTGTTCGTGTATTATCTGCTTAGAATTAGACGTTTATTTAATACTTCATCATTCTCTGTACCATCATTTAAAAATAAGAATAATTTCAATAGCGTCTTGCATTAGATTTAATAATGCATTAGTGCTTCATGTTAGAGAAGGTACTAGAATTTGTAAAGCTGGAAAGATGGTAATCAAATTTCCTCAACATAGTAGGTTTCAGTGTGTTTTTAAAAGGTCAAGTGGTTTCCTGAGAAAAAGTGGATGTGTAAATTGTGCTAGCAGAGCTATTTTCTTTCAAAAGTTGTTCTTTTCCCCATTTAACATTTCGTAAGTGTTTCAAAGTAGAAGTCAAGTCTAAAATGTGGTCTTGTTGACTTTGTGGATCCTCCTCATATGAAAGTGTTCTGGGCAAGAGCTTAAGGGACTGGGGTATCTTGCTTTAGCTGGTGCACGTTGCATCCATATGTGCTAGAGCTGGCAGCAGTGGGTGGCTTTCTCTTCTAGTTGCCCAAGGCTACCTCGGCAGCAGCCATCAGCTGAAAACATCCAAGAGGTCCATAGCTTCAAAGGCCCTTTCAGGCCATGATTTAGCAAGGCACCGGAGAATTGCTTCTGTGGCTGATGTTCAGTGTGTCTTTAAGGGCTTTTGCAGAACAGGGGGCACTGAGCTGGCCTTTCCATCCAACAGCCTTTCTCACACCGGTCCCCCCCTCACAGGGGCTTCATTCAGCAGTGGGTGTTTCTCCCGTTTTTACATGGGGAATACAAGAAGGCAGAAAGCACAGGATTCAGGAAAGTGATAAATGTGTTGTGTTAACCATCTTTTGCCTCCCTTGAAAACTTCTTAAAGTCATTACAGAAGGAAAATATAGATGTTTTGGGCATAGAAATCCAGACCATTTAAGCAGCGCATGTTTCAATATTCTTCAAAATCAGAATCTCAAAACAAAATAGCAGTGTTTCACAAAAATTCTCAGTCAGAGTTATACTAGACAAAAACCTGAGCTGAAACATAATCACAAGGGGAAAATACTTAGCTAATTGGAAACACTTTGCAGATTTTAAAAAATGAGCTGTATTTCATTAAAAGTTCTAGTGACATGCTACATATTACAAATTAATTTAAATGGAAAATATTAGTGAACCTTTTTTAAAAAAAAATGTATAATTAGGGAATCAGATTATTTCACCCTTTAACAGATAAAACTAAATCACTGCTGGGAGTCTACCCACGGCCAGCATGCTGTTGCGTGGTGGACTGCTCATTATAGTTCTGCAGTCCTAAAGCACTCCTCTGCTTTTATCTCAGTGAGCATCTGTTTCTATTATTTACAGTTTCTGTTTCTATGTCTTGCCAAAAGCGTTAAAAACCCCCTATATGTACAAGTTTAAACCTTTTCATTTGAAATAGATTGTTCTTTTATAGTAAAATGTCTGCAAGGCATAAATACACAAATTGAAATGCCACTTTCAGACCGAACTGAAAGTCTGCAGCTCACTTTGGCCAAAGGCTACTTTTTTTGCTGCACTGCTGACACAGAACAGATTTTTATCTCTGAAATGCCATTTTCTATCTGTATGAGTGCATTTGGTTTCTTCTGCTTGGCAAAGGCTTGTACAAATAATGACCTCACTTTTGTTGTTTCCATTGGCTTGTGTGTACTCATCCACATCCCTAGGAGAAGGAGCTGGTGCAACCTTGGCAGATGTAGCAAGTGTGACAAAGCACCTGTGTGGTCCAGGGCTTTGGGGCACAGTGGTGGTTAAATCCAGCATTTTCATGCTTTCTGAAAGAACGTGAAATCAATGTTTTTAATATTTGCAGTTGCAGTCGTCTTAGTTTGTGTGCTGTTGATGAGGGTTGATGCTGATTGCCTTGGATTCCTTACCTTTTTTATCTTTCTGGTCATGTAACGAGCATGAAATTATTCTCGTTGCACCCTGCATTGCCTCCAGTCTTCTAGGGCAGTTGAATTGCTGTAGCTTTGGTGATCACAGCAGAAGGCCAAGCTCTATTTTGTCTTATAAATCAAATAACCAAGAGCAGAATTTAACCCCAGAAGATATATTTTTTAAATTGTTTCAGATAACTTTTCATGTTGCAAATGGTCCAGTAATAATATATGGAAAAAATATACAGTATTCCCCAAAGCCTTTCACTAACTACAATAAAATGCAATGATATGAGTAATGACCTTTTGACAGTTTGTCCTATTCCGTCCTCAGAACTTGCAGTGTGATTAAACTCAATTAGGAGGCTTGCACATAGTTAATAAGACCTTTCTTATTAATGGCTTCTACCTGAATACTGGATACCCATGGGGTTACAGACCAATAGAAATCTAAAATAAGAGCTGAGCACAGTGTTTTCTATTTGCCATTGATCATGTATATAATGTGAGTATTATTTCTGTCAAGAGACATTCTATATTGCAGCTCTTTGCTAATATGAAATGAAGATCATCCAGATTGCTACCTGGGCAAAAGTCAGAAGAACACGTTCAGTAGCTGCTAGCACAGACTTAGCTAATTTTGGATACAGTAGGGTGGAAATATTCTCCATTTTCCAGCTGTTGAAAACCTACTGAATAAGAAAGTGCTTACAGTCATCTTCTGGTTAAATTTCTATAGGAAAAATACCCTTAAATGCTGTGTGACATTATGATTTAGAAACAGTTCAGAGTCCTTTTACCTTGGAGAACTGCAGAATGTCACTCTTGGAGTGATGTGGGGCATGGCACTCTACTTATAACAATTCATTTTTTTATATACTTTAATTTTCCTCTTTAATGATTTCTATCAATTTTCCTGCCTATTTTAGCAGCAGTCATACAATATTAGCTCCTTTAAATACTGCACAGGCAGTACAAAGGATCTGTTAAAAACTCCTGATAACAAAATATGACCTTTAATTTATCAGACAAGTCCTGTGTTTTCTTATCTCCTCTTGTTGCTTTTCATCTTCTCTTGCTTGCTTTTGATATAATACACCAATCTCTCAAAGCAGGCGATCCAGCATTGCACAGACTGAGACAGTTATTGCATTACAGCGAGGAAGTGAGAGTCAGGAAGAGCACACTCTTCATTTAATTACTAATTAATCCAGTGAAAAATAATCAAAAACAAAACAGGGCGGAAGGTAGTTGATTTGAAGTGAAGGTTCAGATCTCCCTGAGAGGTTAATGAGAGTTCTCAGTTTTATCCTGTAGAAAGCTGTAAAAATATGATTTAGTTTGTTTAATATGCAAGCATGAAACAAGGCGCTTAGAGGTGAAGAGAAGATGTTTTGGTACAGTCTGAAGTGCCGGTGGAATGGTACATCTTCCAAGAAATCTGGTAATTGGATTCTTCTTTAAGGCAACCTGAGTTTTGCTTTGTGTTTAGCAGTGTTATAAGCCACTGATGAGAGACTTCACCCTGCTATGAAGACTGCTGTCAGTCATTCTGTGAGCAGAAAATTCTCTTGGGATGCTTAGTGTTCATTATAAGGAATTTGGGAGTCTCTGTAGGGTGAAAAGGCCCATATTATTACGGTCACTTAATATGAACTTGCCAGGTTTGACACTTTGAAGTTTGAAGAAGTTACACCTCACGGGGATTTCTTTTTTTCATAGGTTAGCCCTTCTGGCAGAAGGTAAGGCGCTGCAGAGTTGTACTCTTACTTATTTTTTTCTCTAACTTTACAGTTTCTTTGCACCTGTATCTACTCACCAAGCTGATGGTAAGGTTTGTTCAAGATGCCCAACGGGGAAAAAAAATACACAGCCTAGAACTGTGTGTCTGCCTTCTCTTTGAACGCTGAAGGAGGCCCAGACTAGCCCTCTGGATATGTAACTCCTCGTACAATAGCCTTGGAGGATGACCACTGTATACTCCTCCTCCATCTCTCCCAGTTCATCATCCTACACATCATAACAGGTAGAGCTGACGTATTTTAGCATGAGAAGAAGACGCGTGGCTTCATCTGATCCATCTAGCACTCAATTCCTGGATCAAACACAGGATAGCCAAGTCTAAGCACTCAGCAGAAATATAGGTCAGGGCGGTGTCAGCATCCCCCTCAAACACAGGGATTTCCTGGGATGGAGCTGGACATCTTGTCCTCCGCCCCATGCAACCCAGTCTCATGCCAGTATATCCTGGACCCAGGGTGCTGTGATGGAAAACATGATCTTGTGTTTGCAGGCATAGAGGCAAGCTTACTGATGGGTGCTGAGGGCGAGATGCTTGTGGGCAATAACAAGGCTACGTGTGAAGGCAACAGGCAGGATCAGTTGATGAGATGCGCTAAATGCGCAGTATTTAGGAGAGAAGTTTGTTAGACTTGCCAGAGGTCTACAGTGGTAGGTGACGCAAGGTTAAGCCCTGGCACACCCTGCCCAGCGGGCATGGGAAGTCTGGGACCGCGCTCTGGGTCTGCAGGGTACGTGTGAGTGGGGAGCCCCAGCCCCAGTGAGCTCTCGAAGCGGTCTTTGGTCAAACAGAGCTGTGTAGCCATAGCCACAGAGTTCTTTAGGTGACAGTTGAAGACTTTAAATTTGGATCTTTAGATAGCTTTAGAGAATGCCTGTGTATTGGCTATTTGAAACGCATTACAGGCTGAGTCTACTGTATTGTTGACATCGATTTATGTTGCGACTGTGATGACACTGAAAGCATCCACATATGGCCAAGACGCAGAGCCAGTGTGAACACCAGAATGACAGAATTACATGCAAGTCACGTCGATGTTTGTGCTTGCAATTGATAGCACTTAAAATACCACTCCCTCTTTTGCTGGGATGGGGCAATCTGCACGTGCAAAGTCATCTGTTGTATCAAGTTTTAGACCACAGTCCTTGCACCTCAAGTTTATTCCAACTTTAAGATATAGTTGTGTACACAAGTGTGTGTCCACAGCACTAGCAATACATGATTCAAAAGAACCGTAGCATGGGCCGTTACTGGGACCGTGCTTTGGTTTCCCAGCCTGGCCACATGAGACACTGGATGGACTGTTCGCCCCCGTACCACAGAGCTGCCGTGGCTTCCCTTCGTGCCATGCAGTTGATGCTCCAGCCGGGTTTCATCCCTAACTGCATCTGGAGGAATGATATGGCTCTCTGCCTTCCTCTTGCAGATGTCAGTGGAGTCATGATTCAGAAATTGCAGTGTCAAGATCATGATGAGCAAAGCCAGGGAGAGGGGTTGTTTGTAAATGGAGATAGCCCTTGGTTTCACCACTTTGTTATTTATTTCCCTAACAGATCACTGAGACTAACAAGGTAAATTTGTATTCAGTTAAAGGGTGTGTTTCAAAGAAAATAATCTTTAGTCTAGGTTGCTCTTCACAGACTCTCGATTTTCAACCTTCTTACTTATTCTCTTTCAAGGATGCTGCTATTTCACATCAATAACTGACACCTTTATTTCAGAGAACAAAATAGAATTACACTCCAGCGCTGACAATATAATAAATCAGGAGGGATAAAATACATACTAGTGAAGTTCACATAGTTGGTTTGTCCCAGCTGACCTATAGACATAAAGGTATGATTAAAGTTTTTTTGGACTGCTTCTTCTCAATCTTGCCACAAGATTTAGCTCTGACTCAAAGATTTGACCTTTGCTGCTCCTCTCTGCTTACCTCGATTCTTTGGAATTATTGTTATTCCCTTGAAGCCTCTCTGCCCGCACAGAATTAATACTGTGTTGTGACAAAATATTATCTATTTGGCAGGAGAATGAAGCCATCTAGAATTCAATCAGGTGAGACAATGTCACAGTGCGCATCCTGAGTGAATCATCTTTACCCAGCTTTTTTAATCAAAGAAATCTTGGCCTTATAACCAGGAAGAGTCATGCTGGATATCACATAGCTGTCTACAATTAAAATTTAGGCATATCAGTTGTTTTTTGTGAATTATGGTTGGAAAGCATGCCTGCCAGAGCACTTAATCTTTCAGGTGGATAACAGAAATAAAATCTCAAAGCCACAAGTTGATTTAGAATATGAACATATTTATTAACCTTCTTGGAAGTGCTTTTACTGAAGAAGTTCCTTGTGGTTCACCATATAGGTAAAAAAAAGCATAAATAAAGGATGAGAAATATGCACCGGGTACTCCTGAGAAGACCAGTGTGTGCTGTTTATGTTTTCCTTGGTGGGGGTGAGATTCCCAGATGAAGTACGTGCACACAGTTGTAACGAATTCAGTGGGGCTGCCCCGAGTCATTGGGGCTGGTCGTGTGACACAGCAGCTCTTTGAGAAGGAGCAGTTACTGAAAAATGTGTGTTCTTCACCGGGTAATAATAGGAAGTTCGTTACTTTTAATGTTGTTTCCATTATTTTCAGTGCTACGTGTTAGGGTTTTGGTTGTTTTTTGTTTGTTTGTTTTTTTAATGTGGTTGTGAAGTTAACCTATGTGTCTACTGATTTCATCATTATTAAACCTATGGGTTCTCCTTGAAACTATATCCGGATAAGTTCCACACCATTTCCCCCTAGCCCTTCCATTTATATTATATACTAGCAGAATTTAAGCTAATGTAATAGTGTCAAATTGAGATGCGTTTGACAGTGCACTTTTCCTCTGATGAGGGATGGGATAATGTAATCAGCAATTTGTGTGTGTGTGTGACCTTCACAAATCAAATGGTTATTTCCTCGCTTTTCATTTGTATTTTGCTCCCAGTGGTGCAAGGCTGCTGCAGTTAGTATAAAACATAATTTATAGATAGAATCACATTATAATAGGGTGCAATATTCTCAAAAAAACCATCCATACTGCATGGACTTTTTAATGAAATAATTCCAAGAAAAGTATAAGCTGGCCAAGACTAAATTTAAAGTTGCTGATACACAGAGGAGTTTCCACGATCACCATAGAGATGTCCTGGAGTAGCTGCTCAGTAGTGAATGTGGAGGCAGCAATAAACCTTGTCTAGGATACACCACATGACAGCCATGGAATTACAGTAGAGAGATGCCATAGCAGTAACGATCCGACTGATGGCTGCAGGTCCTTCTACCAAATGCACCTGATTTACACCCACTGGTTGAATAAACGTAGATTTTAATGCCTTCCCGACATATGCAGTTGTGAGCACTGTTTCATTTTGACATGGCTGTATGGTTTTTGTGAGGTCCAGGGAGTGTTTGTTGATGAAAGGCATCCAGTGAGTAACAGCGGATGAATCTGATGAGGGAATGGTGATCTACATCCATGAGGCTCATTCCCATTGCCTTAATAGATTCCCTATGCCCACAAACTTCTTCTGAACATTTTAGCCTTTTCTTATAAATTGCATAGAATAATCCTGCCCATTCCCCCCCTTTTTTTTTTAAAAAAAACAAAAAACAAAACCAAAAAAAAAAACCCAAGCCCAAAACCAAAAAAATACCATACCCAACAGCAACAAAACCACATGATTCACATGTTTTAAGTAAAGGAAACCTTTTGGAAACAGGGCGTTCTCTCACTTACTCAGTGAAACACCTGATAATGCCTCAATAAAAACAGCAGAAACATCCTATTGAAAAGCTAAACATAAGTGTTAAAAGTAACTGGCTGTCAAAGAATAGAAAGCATTAACTCACTGTTATATATTTTAGTTATTTTAAATTGAAGATAGAAATCCAGAGCAGAAACATGTAAGATCACACTACTTGTATTTGTTCCCTTGTTATCACTGGCATTCCTCATGTTTTTCCTGTAATTCTCAAATTTCTGTTTATTCACGAGAATAAGTGAAGGAGCCCAGGATGAAGAACTGTAATTTTAAAGGTCATAACAGGAAAAAAAGATACTTAAGACAGTCTGTATTCTTATAACATCACAGGACTTGTGTTCTGAAGTCTTTTATTCTAAATTTACAGTTCTTGGAAAGGCAGAAAAGGGAAAACTTCAGTAAAACTTTGCTTTTCAGAGAATGTTCCTGAAGGTTAGGAATAGAGTAAAAAGTACGTATGAAAAAAATGTGCATGTTTTTATATATACACGTATGTACTTTTTAATATTGACATGCATATAGAAGTTGACATAGCGTATTTGCCTGGAGAAGTTGTGGCACCAGCTTCTGCGGTTGTCCAGCGCAGCTGTGGATGCCCCATTGCTGGAAGTGTGCAAGGTCAGGTTGAATGGGCTTTGAGCAACCTGGGCTAGTGAAAGATGCCCTTGCCCATAGCAGGAGGGTTGGACTAGATGATCTTCAAATGTCCATTCCAACCCAAACCATCTTATAATTCTATTTTAGAAAGTGAATAGAAAAAAGAACCTCCTCTCAAAAGAAAATAGATCAGCTTCTGGCATAGTGAGCCGTGTCCATGCTAAACCAAACGAGGGAGGCATGGCATGGGGAAAGCAGCAGTTCACATCGCTGCAGAGCGAGCGTCTGCATCAAACCGCCGTGGAGTTTGGCACAGAAGCTGATGATCCTGCTCTTTCTGGAGGCTATGGCACAGATTCTGCCCTGAGAGCCTGTTGTGTCTGGTGGTGCTGGTAGTGGGGATAACTGTCTGACAAACTTGAGCCTTGATTTTCTCCATTTGGATAATACTTTGGTTTGATAATTAGCAATAGGATTCTTCTAGCTCCAGAAAATGTATTTCTGAGCAGTACCCGGGCTACTGCAGCCTATACTTACGTTTCCACTGCAGATGCAGGACTCGGTTGGTTGGTGGGTTTTGAAGTCAAGGCAAGTATGCGCGTTGGAGCTCGTAGGATTGACTTTGGATTGGGACCTGACTTAGGAATGACTGCTTTTTACTCATCTGGCTCTTCTTATCTCTCAGGTTCTTTACTAATATGAACCAATTCAATGGAAGAAAAAGGTATTGTTCATCTAAAATACTACTGCCTCCCAAAGCCTGTACGTTGAAGGAAATACTTAGGTTCACCGTTCCGCTAAGTTTTATGTAGAAGACATGGTTTTCTGGGGGATCTCACCTATGTCATTCAAGCACAGAAAACTATCATTAGAAAAAAATATTTGAAGTGATTTGCTAATTATTCCTCATCTGATATTTTACTCACTGTATCAGCCTCATTTTATCTCATTGTTTTATTTTAAAAAGTCAAAAGTCTCCGCATGGACTGAGAATAGATACGGTCTGCAGATATGGCAAGTTTGGGGTTTGCATTGCCCAATTCTGAATTTCTGAAACCCCACTACAGATGGGGTCTCGCTAAATTTTAAGGTGCTTGCACGTTTCAGAACTAGGCTACTTTTCAGCACATCACTTTTGTCAAAGCCTTGGTGTTCCTTCAAGACATTGTCAACGTGTCCTATGAGAATGTACAAGCGGTGAATACCCTGGTCTGTTCTGTACCGTACATTTGAATCTCTGGAATGTATTTAAATGAAGCGAAGAAGAATGTGTTTTTTCTGATTAGGAAATAAGTTACAGCAGGTCTCTTAGTAGACAGCAGAAGCAAGTGTGCCTTAGACGGTGATTAAGAGTGGTGTTCTTCTTTAAATGACTAACCTGGAGTGAGAGGTTGGATGTCTTTTGAAAACTTAAAACTGTTTCACCTGAACATGTTTAACTAGTTAATAAGAAACATCAAAAAAGACAAAACCCTGAGGTCAATGATCATTTTTTGTAAAGCCATTCGATGATGTTTAAATTTGTTTTTTGGGTCTGTCTATAACATAAGTTTAATAACCTAGCTCAAATGCAGATTTCTAATTTTCAATTAACATAGGAATAATTTTGTTTGCTAAAATAAAATAAATGAATGAATGAAAAGTCTGAACCATGAAATGTTCTAGGTAGCACTTTTTAAAATTCCAAATTCAAAAAATCATGTGGCAACTGTATAGCTCAAGCTTTAAGTATTAACTTTTAACCTTTGACCTTACAGATTTTAACCAATGAAATGTCTCTTTAAACTTTAAAGGAAACAATGATAACGAGCGCCTGGCGATTGCTAGACAGCGAATTCCATATCGACTTGGTCGAGTAGTTGATGAATGGCTACTCGACAAAGGTAAAAAACATTGATTAAAACTTCAAATAAAAAAATAATTTGAACATAACCAAGTAGTACTTCATTGTAACACTAATAAACATAAAAAATAAATTTCAGTAAAACTAAATTAAAAACAAATTTAAAAAAGTAAAATATAGAGTAATATTTGCATACCTTGTATAATAATTTCTATACGTTTCTAGAGGTACCAGCTGTTTAATAATCTTACCCTGTTAACTTAAGGTTAAAGGGACTGTTAAATATAATCCACTAACTCAATCTATGAAGGTACTCATAGCAAACATTAACCAAAAATTATAAATCATTCATAGATTATATTACACGTTCCAGCATCTAAATTATTAACTAAAAATATATGTAGTTATGATATCTTCATTACGGTCCTGAAAAAAAAAAAATTCGTTTAAACTGTAGGTATCTTAAATAGTGGGCAATATGAATTGCCAATCAAAATGAAGTCCCTTTAACGTTTGCAACCTTCTAAGGGGATTTTGGAACACACACTAATTAAAACAGAACTTAAAGTTGTGTGCATGCTTTTTGTGAGCAGAAACCAATCTGCTAAAGTGACTATTCTGTTTACTAAGAGTGGTACTGTTGCTGAGGATATCTCTGTTTAATGGAAATGTGCCATGATTTCTCCATCGGTATGTGTGTCATTTCTGAAGCCGCTTTTACATCTAAAATCTTTTATTTTAATTGATAGCCTTGCTGAAAGCCAATCAGACATCTATTTTTGAATCTGCCTCTGATACTCAGCGTGAACCATGTGTTTCTTTTCAGTGTGTATGTTGAAGGAAAATAAACATTTTAATACAAAAAGGAAACATTTAATTAAAGATGGAAATATTTTATTCACTGATAGAGAGATAAGAGAGATTACTGCATAACATATTCGTTCAAATTCACTTGACCCAATGACTTGTTGGCTTATATGTAAACTCTCCCTGTGTGTATATACATATTTGTATATGTCTATACATACATAAACTCACATGTACATACTTAAAGCTATAGGCCCTGTGCTGTATTTCGTGGAAAAAACCTTTGAGATGTTGGCAGACTTCAAGAAACAGTAATCTTAAGGAGTTAGAAACCTGGCATTCTTGACACGCCAAAAAATGTTAACACTGTTTTCAGGTAAAAGGGAGAGGGGTATCATTTGTAGTACTAAATACATTTGTAAATATATTTGATTGGCCTTTTAGCAAAAAAAAAAACCAAACAAAAAAACAAACCAACAAACACCAAACACAAAAAACCAATCCCAAAAGTTCGCAAACTAAGAAAAATGCAAATGCTCTCAAAATTTATGCATTTCATGGACACCTCATTAAAAAGCAATGAATTATGAGTCAAATCCTTTTCTTATAGTTTATTGCTCTCATTATTCACCCCATGACAATCTGTTATCACTCGTGTAGAGTACAGTGTTCACAGTCAACATTTTTGCATGTGTACAATATTATCTTCACAGGGCGTCAGCTCACAATCTTCAATAGCCAAGCAACCATAAAAATTGGAGGCAAGGAACGTGGCCACCCTTTCCAAGGCCAGCTCTCTGGTCTTTACTACAATGGCTTGAAAGTTCTGAATATGGCAGCAGAAAATGATGCCAACATCGTGATAGAAGGAAACGTGAGACTTGTTGGTGAAGTGCCTTCCTCTATGACAACTGAGTCCACAGCCACCGCGATGCAGTCTGAGATGTCCACGTCAGTCATGGAAACAACCACCACTTTGGCCACGAGCACCGCCAGAAGAGGAAAGACCCCGACAAAAGAACCTATTGGTCAGGTTAGTCGGCTTCCTCGCCTTTTGCAAATATTTTCCCGTCTTTGAGTGTGGTTTCCTATATCGCATTCACTCTGCAGATGAAATGGTTCCCGTTGGAGAACCGCATGACTTGCAGGTGAAAGTTCTGTGCCGTACGTGGCTGGTGGATGCAATGTTGATCAGCATGTGGAGGGGAAGGAAGAGCTCTGCTGTTCTTCTCAATTAGGCAAACTTAGCCATTCAGATTTTTCTTGTGCTGAGGTTGATTGCCCCGTCACCCATCTTCATAGCAGTGTGATTTTGAAATACCCTTCCTTCCTTCGATGGCTGATATTGATTATGTTCAGCGTAGGAATGCAGGATGTGTGGGATTAGAGAGAATGAAATGAAGTGGTGGCTTTCTCCGTAAGATAGAGAACAGATACCCAGTTTGAAGAGGGAACAAGGAAAGGACTAGAAGATGGAAGAGGTGGGAAAAGCAGGAACTGGCACTTTCTCTGGTCCCATGATTATCTTCTCAGGCAGAATTCCTCATAAGGGGCAGCGGCAGCAGGAGGAATTAAGAGCACTCTGGTCCCTGGGAGATCAGGCTCCCGGTCAGAGGCTGTTGTCGACTCTTGGTTGAGGTTATTTGTGTCTCATGAATTTAGTGATACGTTCAGTAGCTTTCAGGTTTTGTCGAGATCTCGGTATAATATGTGGGGGAATTTAATTATCAGGAAAAGGAAGGGGGGAAGAACAGGTGAGAGAATTAAGTACCTTCATCCTGTGGCTACTCTGAGTAACAGCATAAAGACTTTGTGCTTTAAAAACTTAAAATTTGCCAGGACATTCAGGTGGCAGGGAGGCAGATCCTTTTATATTTATTCTGTCTTAAAAAAAAAAAAAAAAACAACCGAAAAAAACCACCCACCCAACCACCACCACCAAAAAATAGATCGCCAAGAGCTTTTCCTCTGTTGACCAGGCTCACATGCTTGTGTGCCCTGAGATCCAGAGGTAGGAAAAGGAGAAAAGAAAGCGTCACGAGCCGTAGGGAGGAACAGGAGCACAACGTGATGAATGAGGTTAATTCTGTCAAGAACGGAGGCGAACAGGCTGATTAGGTGGGAAGGCTGAGTTCAAGTTGCCTGTTTTCTGTGTGAAACCTCAACTCACGCTTGGAATTTGATCAGGGCATCAGACTTGACACTTCAGCTTCTCTGTCTGTAGTATTTTTATACGCTTTCTACTCTGAACCTGAACATTTCATTTAAAGGTGAGCTTTTTTTAAAAAAAGTATTTGTACTTGTATTTTCAAACACACACGGGTTTAATCCATTTTTCTTGTATATGTAAAGTGCATGAAAATCCAAAGGGAAAGAAAAGAAGGGAGGGGGGAGGGCAACTAAAACCCAACTATGGGTACGTGGAACCAGCCGCCTCCAAAAAACAGCATCCATTGTAGACTGTAACTTGCAGATCTTTTAATGATCTTTGTAGTAAGCTGCAGTATTTTTATTAAATAGGCATTAAATTATTATTAATTCTGTCGTAAGTAGTATCTCACACTTTATTGTCCAAGTAGTCTGATCTCAGTACTTGCAGCAATGCAATGTAAAACTTCATCAAATTTACTCAGAGGAAGTTCTGCATCTAAAAGTGCAGGACATCCTCACAGCGTGGAAGAATTTGGGCTGAATTAATGCTACTAAATTATAGTTAAACTGAGTTAAACTGTTCTAACGGTGGCCAGCATGCTTTTGGCCTCTGCCACTCTCTCAAGTAACTCCCAGGCACACTTTGGGAGGAAGAACATCGCAGGGACCATTCCCAGTTGGCACCTTGCGCGGTCTGCGGGCAGTAGGAGTTACTGGGACGGTTGCTTTGCCAGCTGGTCTCAGTTTCCAGGAATATTCCCCAGTATGATTTAGACACTTATTTGGATGTTTAGCCACTAAGATTTTTCTTTTTGAGGTGTTCCAATGGCATATTTGGGGAAGAAAAAGGTTTCTTAAGCTAACAGCTGTGGAGAGGTGTAATTTTTTCTGAAGATGGAAACAAACATTTAGGCAAAACAACCTGCCAGAGATTTTCTGTCTCTAGACTCTGGCTCCTGAAATAAGGGGTCGCCCTTCCAGATTTTATCAAAGCATCTACACCATGGGTTTAGAGCACCTCCCTGCCACTGGAGCAGAGTGACCTCGGTACAACTGTACCGTTCCCGTATCCTCTTCTGGCTAAAGGGGCTACACCCCAGCCCTGTGAGCACTGGCTCTTTAATGTCCCACCATCACACGCCTCAGGCAGGCCCCAGGGGCATCCAGAGGTGCACAGCATCTTGCCAAAGCATGTTCTGAGGGTGAAGGTTTTGATCAAGCTCTCACCTGTTAGCCCGGCCGGTGCTAATACTCAATGCAGCTCATTTGAAACTCGGTATACGAGAGCCTGAAATCAATGTTTCTGAGGAAAGCATTCAGCGTTGGTGTTGTTACAGCACGTGGCACCCCGAGTATATAACTGAGCCCTTCTGGCCATTAATAATACACAGTGGTTGACTTCAGCTATGTCTAAACATCCTGCCTGGTAGGATTTGTGTTGTCATTATGACTATATGCTTAATTAGTCAGGGACTGCACTGGAACGCAGTTTGCAATCAGGCCTGTGATTTGATTTAAAGAGATTGATAACATCCCGAAGTCAAAGGTGAAATCTGTCTGCAGGATGCTGTTATTCATGCAACAGACTCAGACCTACGAAGCTACTGAATCAAATTAAGGACATAATATCTTCTCTTCATTAATACCCGTTTTCTTATTCTACTTGCATGCAGTAATTTCTATGCTGGTGACCCATAAGACGCCCACAGGTCTGTCCTTCAGGGTGCTAAGTAGTCACCTTCCATCTTGGTGTCACAGGGAGATGAAGGCACTCACTACCTCGTGCAAAATCTACTGCTAATTTCTGCATTCCCTTTCATTTTTGCCCTTTACATTTTTTCCCTTATTGTTATTTATATATAACCTCTGCAAGAGTGTCAACTACATTGACATACTGTAATGCACAAGAAGAAAAGTTACCTTCCTAGCATTAATTAGGTTACTGAAGAAAACATGTAGCTGAACAGCAATTGCTAATGAAAAAACCTTACATTACTGCAAACCAGTGCATGTCTGAAATAGAATAGAAGCAAATGATCTAATCAGTCGGAGATTGTTTGCTCCATTTGCAGAGGTATTGAATTCAATTAAAGAATACAATACTTAAAGAAGATCATTTCAGTCTCTATTTATAGGAAATGTTCTTTTTAAAAACCTACAATGTTAGTGCTTAAATTGATGGTGTATGTGCTTCTCAGCAGATATCTAACTAATGCAATATATCATACAAGATAGACGTGATACTTCCAGAAAGTATGTTGAGTACTGTGGTGCATGATTTTAGACAAATGAGGTCTTGGTGCTTCGTAAAAAAAAGGTGCTTTTTGTTAGTGACTCTGCTCTAACTGAAGGTTTTCCCTACTTGGAGGCTGTGTCATATTTTAACAATGGGTGTTTTGCTGATGACAGACATCTTAATTATTATACTTGGAAATGTAGATTTTTCAAAGGGGAGAAAGGTACTCAAAGCCTATTGAACGTCAATGGTAGGTGAATGCCTCATTTTCCTTAGTGCCTTAAGAATCCCACCCCCCACCACTCCACCCCTTTGATTATAAGGGCATCTAGAGCTGTCAGCCTTCATGCAAGGCACTGCGTAAACACCTAGGAAGTGACAGCCCCTGCCTCAAATAGCTTACAGAATAAACAAAAGGTATCAGGTAAGGAGAAGGGGGAAAAAAAATGAAGAGGAAATTAGGAGGTGGGAGGAAGAGGGAAATAAAGAAAGCATTGCACTCAGTGTTAACAAGCAACGTGTGGATTTGCATCCATCATAGGAAGGATAATTTACTGCCTGGTTTTTGATCTATTCGCTCTTCAGATAGCACCCGCTGCGCTGCAGCTGTCCCCTAGGGTCACCGTGCAGCTTACAGCAGACTCTGGAGTAGGCAGTTTAAGGACTGGGCTGCCCAGTTTGTCCCACTTGAGCAGCTGGTGCAAAATCGCCATCAGCTGGGTGGTCGATGAGAGGTTTTATCTACTTTGCTTCCCGCTTTGCTGTTGACACTTGGAGGAACCCACGCCAGTGGCACAGGAGCTGAGGACTGCAGGAGAGCTCCTTGGCTGCCCCCACGCTGGACAGGAGGAGGCTCAAAGTTCTGCATACCTTTATGAGCTTGAAAAGAAATCCCCAACCTTAAGTTTTACAAGAACAGGACTTCTGTTAAGTGAAAATACGCAGCTATATGTTGCTTACTTCTTTTGGGGAGCCTTAAATATGCACTGGGGCTCAGAAATCATGAATTTGTTCCAAGAATATCATCCTCTTTTATTAAGTTATTCAGCAAAATAATAGTTACATTCTTTCTTCTTTTTCTCTTTTATTTTTGACATTTTTTTAAAAAAAGTCTCATTTGCAAGGTTTTTTAGTCAATCATGAGGGTGATAAACTTCTTTTAACATTGAAAATAAAGGAGATCCACACGTCGTGTAACTCCAGGAGCCAGAATGTTAAGCAAAACATGAAGTACTGCAAGGCTTGCAATAAAAATTGCAAGAGCTAGCAGAAGTGGAAAGGCTTCAAAAGAACTTTGAGTAGGGGTTTTGCTTGAATTAGGATAGCAAAATCAGGCCTTTATATCTCTTTGGCATGGTTTTGTGGATCTGTATTAACTGGGAATCATAAATGAAGAGATAGGAAATCAAAAATAATATGCTCATTCCCCATCCATTTCTAAGGATTTGATTATGACAGCCCAGGCGCAGAGCAGCCTCTGCCCTCATGCGCTGGGAACCGTTTCTGAAAGTTGTGTGCAAAATAGCTTTTTTTATTTTTCATAAAGGATCCTGGCAGTCCTCTTTGTTCTTATCAGAGTGGGCTCTTATCTATAACACTAAGCCGCTTAACCAGCAATTGCAATATACTGTGAGATGATTGCATGTTTTGGAACAATAGGCACTGATTTTTGGTCAAGCAGAATTAAATTGACTTCGTATTAAATTGATGAGCTGAAATTTGGTCAGTGCCTTGGAGGGCATACATCAGGTGAAAGGTGTGTTGCTTTACATGTATTGAAGCAGCGGATTTAAATGGTATTCACAGCAGCAGGGACAATGACAGCCTTGGTTCATCTATACCTGCCAAATAAACCCAAACATTTGAAAAAGGTGTTTTCCACGGAAAGAGTTCAATTTTAAGAATGGTTGTTCAGTACATGACCTTTACACAGGATGGTAAATGTGAAAATAATTTATGGAGACACACTAATCATTAAATCAACATCGCTGGTAGGAGGAAGAGTGTTTTCCACCCATCCCGGTTTGAGATTAGCCACTGTATGGTTTGCAATGCCTGTTCTTATAGTCAGGGCTCATGTTCTTTCCATGCCTTTGCGCTGCTGCCACTTCTTCCTCTGCACTGTCACACCAGCCAGTCCGTAGGTCATCGGCCCCAGCAGGCAAGGCTCTTCCTCCGGGGTCTGGTAAATCACAAGGATTTGACTCAACAGATGCTCACTAGTGTCAAGTGAATCCTGCAGCTTCCAGCGCCACCGCGCTCGGTGCCCATACACACTCACTGGGTGACAGGACCTGGGGAATTCAAGTGTTAAGGACAAATCTCATTTGCGGTAGGATGTCAGCGCCAATGTAATTGTGGAAGTGCTTGTGTTTTAATTGCAGGTAGATGAAAAAATAGCTAGGTGCATGAAACCTATGCCCTTGTTTTGCCCTTTTTGTTTATTTGTCTGTTTAAAACATCATACCATGCATTTTTAGTTTCTTCTAGTGATTTTTAAAATTCAGTTAATGCTTTTAAAACAGAATTATTTTCTTTTCTTTTAAATTTTCTTTTAAAACATAATTGTTAGTTAATACCGATGCTCAAGTAGAATCTCAGAAAAATTGAAATAGGATACAGTGAACACTAAAATTCTCTACCTATGTTTTAGTGTTTTCTACCTGATCCCACCTGACTTTCCCATTCTTCTGCAAAGAATTTGCATATTGAATACAGGTTCTTCTACTGGAGCACTGAAGTGCTCCAAATACGGGGGCTTTAGACAAGCAGCGTTCTGCACATTTGTGTGTTGGGTTGGCTCATTGGTTTGTTGCTTCCAAGTATGACTTATGTGATTGCATGGTTGTCTGTCTGTCCCTCTTAATAAATACTGAATCCCTTAAACAATTCAAATATCTCTTTGGCATAACGATTTCGAGGACATTAAGCTGCCAGAGAGGTTAAATTGCGTGAGTTCTGCTGCCCATCCTGATCTGCTGTGTATTGCAGAGCCATGTTTTCCTCCGGTTTGTGTTTAAAAAGCAAGGACTGAAAAGAAAATCGAAGGGAATGTGTGCTTAGGGTAAGGTTTTTAAAAGTTCCCTCAAATTCATCAATGTTTCTATATTACTTCAATGTTTTTGAAAATCTTATCCTAAGGCATTTATCTCTAGAGATGCTCTAACAGAGTGGCCTTAATGTGTACGTCAGCTGCTTAAGACATACACGCCTTTGTGCATGTAGCCTTGCTATTGAGCTCCTAAATAATAGCGATCGTCAATAGCTTTGTAGTTTACAGAGCATTTTGCCTCTGAAACCAGGGCTTTGCATCAAGCTTAGAGGATAAGACTCGCTGTGAGTCGTTCTTAGCATTTGTTAGAGGACGGGTTTATCTGGGTTTGTAGCACTCTGGGCCACCGAAGGCAAATCTTCACCAGCTGCTTGGGAAAGTCCAGGTGGAAAAATGCCTGGACGTGACCAGCAGTGATGCTCCGTGTCTCCTGCACTGTACAATCCAGAGAAAACCGACTTCTGCCTGGGCTGCTTTCTCTTTAGCTCTGCTGCAGATCAGCTTCAGGAGGCACCATCCTGGTGGGGTGGGGTTCCAGCCCCTCAAAAAAGGAAGCCAAACCACGCAGTTTCCAGCCAGCCAGCGGGATATGGCTAAAACCTGGAGCACTGCTTTGAAAATACCCCCTGCAGTGTGTACGCACAGGGAAAGGTAAAAAGTGTTTGTAAATTAAATTACAACATTGTTAGTATCCAAAGAACGTCAAGACGCTTGTCTAAATTGTTGATTAATTGGTTGCAAACCAGAATTTGTTCTTAAGTTCAATTTGGGAAAAAAGGATCTGAGGCCTCTTGCAGCTTCAATTTTGTCATTCTTCCATGTTCAAATGACCAGGCTCATTTATTACAAAGTTAACTTTACTGGGGGTGTGGGGTGTGTGTGTGTGTAACCCAGATTGGTGTTATCTAGTCTCAAATCCTGACTCATTACAATTTTCAATATGGTGAATTTTCATTGTGAAGTAAAGCGAACATAATATTGATACCAGTGGGTTTTCCATAGCATGCTGCTTTTCTTTTTCTCCTGATACATTGCTCGTGTCCCGTTAGCACCATGGTATTACTAAAACACCCTTTTGCGTGATACAGGACACGGTACTTACGGTTGCTAAGCAAAGACACACCCAGACTGAGCCAGTGATTTTTGTTGGAGAAATCTTTCCCTAGTGCTCATAGGCTCCTTCTTCCAACCGCTTTGGCAGGAGGGGTCCCCTCGCACGCAGCGGTGCTTAGTTCTGCCGGGTGCTCTGCGTCCGCCCGCCGCTCCCCTTGGCGCCCCTCAGCACGCTAAACAGACATCGCTGCCCCCGGGTTGTACGCAACGAGGATCGTCTTGCCCAGGTGGAACAAGAAGCTGTTGCAGAGCAGGTGACCCGTAACCGTATGGGCACGGGGCTGTGAGGTGCTTTTCGGCGTTTGGGCTGGCTCAGCAGGCCTGGGGGTTACAGAGGGCGCTGATCTGGTGTGGGCTTGCAGGACAGGAACCCTCGCACCGTATCCGAGAGCCGCTGTTCTCCTGGGAAGGGAAAGCGATGGTCTTCCCGCACCCTTACCGCTTGCCGGAGCTGCGGTAAGCCTGAAGATCTCCTTCACCGTTTCCTTTGGTGAATTTCCAGCTGAAGTGCTGTGTGTTTTACATACTCGGCTCACGCCATTTCCTTTCAGAAAGCACAAAATAACACATTCTATGCCTTCCCTTTTGTGTACAATTCCTATGTAATTACTTGTCGATTCCTATGATTATGTGCAAGAGGGGAGAGGAAAGCAGTTTGACTTGGGGTGCAGCTCTCCTCTCTGATGCACATCACAGCAAAGCATCAGCCCTGCTGCCGCAGCGAGCAGCGACTGCAGTAGTTTTCGTGCAGTATGTGCCTGAGAGCCGCTAAGGTTAATTACTACAGGTTGTAGTGTTCGGTGTGCTTTTACGTATGGCTGGCAAAGACCCGTCTACCACAGTATGTGGTCTGACGTTTCGTTGAACCTCAGGTGTGTATCAGAAGGTTTCAAAATGTAGGTGATACAACCGTAGCATATACTGGAGGTTTCCTCTAAACTTGGCAGTGACAGTAGTGTGCAAAACCTTGCTGCTCACTTACTGTTATTAAGAGCAAAGCTCCGCTCACAGGCACGCCAGTTTCATAGACTGCACATCACCTTCTGTAATGAAGTAATTCTTGGGATTATGTTCAGTTAATAAGTTAGTATGGAAGGTTTATTCAAAACACATTTGCCTTTCCTTTTTTTTTCCTTTTCTCTGGGTAGTACCAAAATCTGATGTCTGTCTTGAATAAATCAATACTTTTTTTATAATTTGTTTAATTTAATCTGTTAGCTAAAGTTGTCTTTAAGTATTTGGTTCCATTTGGTAGTCTGCAATTGATCTGAATTGATCTGGTGCTTACGTTTTGTTTCGATACAGACATTGCTTCAGACTCAGATACTTTCTAATAGTTATGTCTCCAAGCTCTTTACCTAGGAGACTTGCAATTCTGTTACAATTAATTTTGAATGCAGGCAGTGTATTATTTCTTTGCATACTTTTCCTTTCTTTTAACTGCTCTGTGTTGAAATGTCCCTCTTTTGCAGTTGTGTTTTGTGAGTATATATATACGTAGATACACACACAAACTTATAAAAGCCAGATGAACTTTTTAGATTGGGATTTTTTTAGTTCAGAAGTGGACAGTGACAGTGAAGTGACTTCAGGAAGAAAACGATGAGACTTGCCAGTTCTCCCAAGGGCAGACACATCTTTGTTGATGAAGAGGAGAACTGAAGTTATCCCGTGGATCTAACTATACCCCCTTGCTCCTAGAAGTGCATAGAAACATGGACTGAGAAATAGGAACCATTTCCTTAAAATCCACTCTGAAGGATAAGACAATATACTGACCAATTATACAAAAATCAGAGGCCAGGGTTTGTGTCAAGACCTGGGGGAAATGATAGCATCTTCCTCCAGTTCATCTCCATTAATAAATAACGGAGTGCTTCCTGCTGTGAGGTGGCGATGGGATGAGGATGAAATCCATTAACGGCTTTGATGTGTTCGGATGGATTGTTAAGGATTATGTCTGTCTCTAGAAACACAGAAGTACCGGGTTTTAGGGGAACGTGTAGCAGGTAAATCAGAAGCGGTTCTGGAAAGAGAAGAGCTGATGTGGGAGGAAGCCCGTGCAAAGAGATGGCGTGGAGCTGCATACCCTCAGGTCCGGGAAGGAAAAAGGCTCGCACGGGGAACAAAACACACGGGGGTATAATGTACTGTATTATTTTGCTGCAGCCTTGAATCTAGCCACGTACTAAATGTCTGGGATTTTGTGGGTGGATACTTCAAGAAGAAGGACTGAAGAGGTTGACAGGGTTTTTGAAATGCTCGTCAGCTCTCCCAAGGTTTTGCTCAGCCCCCAGCATAACACTATAAATATAGAGAACACATTGATTCTGACATTTTCATGCTTAAAAAAAAAAAAAAAAAAAAAAAAAAAAAAAGATGAGGTCAGAATCGGTAGCCTTAGACATACCTTAAATGACACTTGCATATTATTTTCAGGTTTTCAAAGCAGGGCATTAGTACCCGTGCTGAGCAGATGCTGTAATAAAGCTGGGAACAGCACGAGTGAGATTCTGATGTCCATGTAGCCATAGGTGTCTCCACTGACCTGTAGATCCCAGAGTTGATCATTTGCTTTTCCTATCAGGATTCTCTTGTGACTTTCTCAAGTATGTTGGTGTTAATAAGCATAAAGTCCTAAGAAAATACTCCCCCTTATTTCTATCTCTGGTCATATTTTGGGAAAACAAGTGTAGATCCAGCCTTCACGTTTCATGAGGCCACGACTGCACTGACATTGTCAGGAGGTTTACTGAATCCTTTGGGGGGATCCATCTAGACCAGATGTGTTCAGTAAAGCTGATAATTCCTTACATTAATACTAAGACTTAGTTGTTTAATTCCAGGCTCTCAGAGGCATAAATATGACAGTCTGAATACATTTTCTCTAGGTGTGATGGACTTCCTGATTAACTGATTTAATCCATGGAGAAGCATTATCAATACCTTTGTATATCATGCCATAGTGTAGGATAGCAGTAGTAGCTAGATGTGTGTTGCCTCCTAAAAATTACAAATATTTGCTTATGTATTTGAGTGTATAAACATATTTCTTTAGTTACACTTTTATAGTGATCTCCAGTTGCAGCTCCGATAATGTGAACATTTAAAATATTTCCCTGATATTGTCATTAACATTAACATATCCTCTCCCTGAGGAAGGTGCTGGGTGGCTTGAATCACTGTGTACAGGAATAGTGTAAAAAACTTCTTTTCTAGAGTAATCCAAACAAGCCATATTACAATTAAATGAGACATAAAGGCAGTTGTCACGTTTTTCCGTATGAAATGGCAATCATGGTTAAAATGATACACACAAGTGGCAGGGTCAGGTTGTGATTATTGTTTTCTTCAATGAAATGATTGCTGGAAGAATCATTTGGTATGACCCAAAACAGGGTTTCCATTTTTGTCAGCAACATAACAAGAACAAAAGAAAATATTTTGTTCAAAGCTATTTCTGTTTCTTTCTCTTTTTTTATTCTTTATTGTTAAGTTCAGGCAAATTTGGAAAAAAAAAGATTCAAAATGAAATTTCAAACAAGATCAGTGTTTAAAAAAATGTTTTCAAAGTATTGTATTAATCTAATTAGACATAAATCTGACATAAATTAGACATAAATAGACATAAATGGCTGAGATCAGCCCAGTGTTTTCAATTCGCAAATCAGTTGTGGCAGTGCCTCCTCTGTAATTCTAACTGACCTTGGCATTTAAACTTTTGCAGTAGTTTTTCTAGTGCTATCAGTCCCCACAGAAATAGAGGCCATTCTCTATTTTTTCAGTGTTATACAGGTAAGTCTTTAGAGGTAAGCCTCTAAAGAACATCCTACAATGGGGAGCAAAAGACTTAATTTAATATCTTCATCGATTACAAGTAGCTATCAGCTTGCTTACTCTGTAAATATATTAAAGTGCTTTGTTTTTCCATAAGAGGGAGTTAACAGATGTCTGACATGTTAATTCCACCATATGGCAGTTTCATTTTCTTCCTAGTGCAATATTAAAAAGATAATGACGAGAACTGAGTAACATGGTTAATCTTAGTAGGCGTAAGTTTCACCAACGTTTAAGAAGCAACGAGGGGTGACTATGACTTGGTGTTGAACATCGGGAGAGGTGTATTGTGGTTTTCCCTCTTCAGTCCTGGGTTGGCGGTGAAAGGAGCTAGGTCACCCAACAAGACCTCACCACCTCCAAACTGCAGGATGCTCGTGGTGGTGAGGACAATAGCCCTGTTTCAGGGATGCTGGTGAAGCTCAGGGGGTAAATGTCTTCTGGTAACAGTGAACAGGAGAGCTAATGTCATGCGTGCATGTTTTTTTCACATTATTTTCACATATTCTATTCATCAACAGTTACTCTCAACATCAAAGCATAGTATTTATCTTATGTAAAGTTTATCCCTCTATGCTGGTAATATATGAAAAGTCTTGGATCTGTCAGATGGGAAGTCTGAGCCGTGACTTGTTGAAGATTAGGAGGGTATTCTAGGAAGGTATTAGCTTCTGCTTGCCTTATCCCTGTGCTCTGCCCAAGGCGTCCTCTATTAACCATCACAAGGAAAGATTACCAGGCTAGGTGAACCTGTAGACTAACCGAGTACGGCCATTTTGATAACACGGTTATTATTTATTTAGGGGGGGTATTGTATTTTGATATATATATATAAATATATAATATTTATTATGATAACACGGTTATTATTTATATGAAAAAATGGCTGCTTCTTTTGTTTTCTGCTTTTCTGAATATAGATGCTCGTATTTCAATTCATGGTTGGGGTTTAAGGAGTTTCCCCAGAATTATTTTCAGACGTTGCTCATGCTGATCGGCTATCTAGCAAAACAAACCAAAAGGCAGGTTTTCCTTTTCGCAAGGCAAGTTCATCAGTAAGAAGCTGTACCCGTATGACCTAGGTAGATGGGGCCAAGATAAAAAATATATATATATTGAGAAACATTGAAGAAACTGCATTCAGGCATTTCACTGATGTACCGAGGAGGGTCTGTATGCCCACAGAAGAAAATAAGAAGTTAGAGTAAAGCTCTGTTGGCATCCCCTCACCTCCTGCTTGGTCGAAGAAGAGAAAAATTCAGTGGCATGGGTGAAAGTCACAGTGTGAGCGTGATTTTGTTTACAAATTCTAACAGTAAGATAGAGCTGTAGTGCTGCACTGTCCGGAGTATTCGCTGTAATAGTTGAAAATGCCATATTTTCTTTCAGTAGTGTAAAAGGAAATTCTATAAAATCTATTGCTGATGAATAAGGCATATAAGATTTTTTTTCAGATGATACATGTGGGGCTGAGTACACAGAAGAATTCTAATTCAAGATAGCATTGAAATGTATGTGTTTTCTCTAAACATATGCTTAAGTAAATGCTAGAATTGGAAGGGATTTAAACATGTGATCTTCAATTTTTTCCTTGAATGGGCAATGAGATTAGAAATAATGCTGCCCGTCTGGTGCCATCTTAGCCCAGGACTAAACTAATGGTAGAACCTGACTCAGTTCTCATTTGTTCTCTACACAAGGAGGAGTTCTCTTTTCTTCCATTTTTCTAATTAAGGTGGGACACGAGGTGTGATTCTGATATCTGAGCCACTATTTTGTAACAAGCAGTTGAAAGGATTGAATTGTTTTATTTCTGTCCAGGTTAGGTGCCTGTGAATTATATTCTACAAAACCTCACCCACAGGCGGTAGGGCATGAAAAGTGCAATCTGATTTGCTCATTTCAAATAGCTCATTAATCATTAATGCCAACATTCTCTTAATTATGGATCTTTGTGACCAGCAGAGCATTTACTGGTGATCTGCAGAGGAGATGGCTCATTACTTTATTGGCTCTCACATTTTTTCCACTTGCTGTACCACAGTGCTGGGGGTTAAAAGTACACGTTAGTGACGGATTGTTTTCCTACGTACTCTGCTGCCATCTTTGCCACAAGAGGCCCTGGGTAGCTTCCCGTGGGAGACAAGTGATCTGCCAGATATGGAATAGAAGGTATTTAAGGGCTGCAAGGCCATTCTTTATAAAGATGAAGTTCTGGACAATGAGCATGTTTTGAGAAGTTGGTTAGGATCAATCAATCTTCTTAGAATATCCCATAGCTCTAGCAGTCCAAGTGAAGCGGAGAAGTTAGGGTGTGCTAGCACATAAGGCATGAACACACCCAACTGTGGAGAAAAGTAAACCTCAGATCTGCCCGTCTTTTGTGATATGTTGGTAAAAAATAAATTCTGGTATAACTTTTCCCAGCACAAACTTTCATGAGTCTCTCCAAGAGTTTTGAGGAAGAGCTGGGATAAATGTGGCTGATTCTGCTACTTAGACGAGTCCTTTCTGCCAAGGCAGGCAGCAAAGCTCTCCTTCAGTGCTAAAGCAGCGGGGGTTTCACTTGCACTCTGGGGACTGGAGCGAAGACCCCCGCTGAAGGCACGCGGGGTGACAAGCAGACCTGGCACGGCATAGCTTGCAGCTGCTGTTGACCAAGAGAAAAGGATAACTCGCAGGCTGCAGAGGATGAACTTCTGTGGCAAATTCCCTGGGCTGTGCTGGCAAGTTTCTTAGTACTTTCAGAGCTCCCACCTTTTTGTTTCTTTGAGAGGAGGTGTGTTTCGAAGAACAAAAAAACCAGTAGTACAACTGAAAGTGGCCAAGGAGCTGATTCTTAAAATATAATTTCAATTACGCATGAATATGCTGTGAGAGGTGGATCAGAAATGTGTATTGTCCTGCAACCAAAATGGACAGAAAGGGTAGCAAATCCTTGACTTCGGCTAAATAAACAAAACTGTTTAATAACTTCATACACTGAGCCAAATTCTCGGTCGCCGTGATGCAACTCTATTGACTTCAGCTATGGGCACTGGTGTAGCCGAGACAAGAATGTAAATGACAAAATTGTTTCTACGTCCTCCCTCGGAGGCAGCCTGTGTATTGAAGAGACACTCATCACCCTATTTCTTCATCTCTAAATCTGCAACGAGCCAAATGGTAAGTTTGAAGCATCAAAGAGGTAGTTAAAAGTTAGGGGTGACAGCACCAAAGATTAGGGGAACTGTTGTGACTGGAAGAGCAAGAAAAGCTTTAAACAAAGGTACGTGTGCAGACTTAACGTAACGCTGCCACCACTGCCCCCACCAAGACAGATCGATCTGTGTAGGAAAAATGAAAGCAGGTGCTATCGAGCTGGGAATGGCAACTGAACACCGTGCGAGGTGGCAACCAGCCTCCGGGGTGTGCAGCCAGCCCCCTTAACTGCAAACTCCGTGCTATGGCATATGCGAACGATCAGAGGTCTGCGTCCAAAGTTAACATTCATTTAAACAAGACGCATTGAGAGCAATAGATTTGTACTGGGATAAGGCTCTCTGTCCCCCAAATATTATCCTGTCGTGCCAGGCAATGCGTTTAATTTGCTGACCAGTTTTTAGATGGGCGTTGTCAGTACGTGAACGTTGCCTGGAGGCGTGTGGGACTCTGCACAGAGGCGCCTGGTGCCACCGCGGATGTCCTGGCTTGCTTGAGGCTCGCACAGGGCTCGCGGATGTGGCACAGGGCTAGCAGGAACCCTGCGCCCTGCTGGGGGGGGGGGGGTGAAGGGTGTCACAGGTGGGCACGCTGCCGCGGAGCTGTGCCCTAACCATTAAAGGAGCTTTTGTGGAAACAAAAAGGATCCTCCATCCAAATCTTCTAATTTTTTTTTCCCCATCAAAATACCGCACTCCTAACAAAGTAATGGCAATAATACTAATATATGACTTTTAACACATCCTCTCCCAGCAGTGTGCCTCGTTGGCTTTTGCTGAGGAGATGGGATGGCTCTGTGTGTTCTGCAGAGACACAGAAGCCAAAGTGACTTGTTCACCACCAGCAAGGAGCCGAGACGGGGCACAGGAGGGCTCGGCTCTCCTCAGGTCACCTTCGTAGTTGACACACAAAGCTGCATTTGACACAGGCCGGTTTCACCGTATAAAACAAGTCAGTAAATGGTTACAGATTTACAGCACACACAGCCCTGAGCTGCCTTAAATAGGTGTGTAATTTTATTTATTTTTTTATTAAATCGTATAGCTGAACATAAACTCTTTCAGGTTAAGTTGCAGTCCTAATTTTCAATCAAGTTTTTTTCTTCTCCCACGACGGGGAGGGGGGAGGTAATTGTATTTTGTATGGTGACAGGGGATTTGTGCTGGCTTCAACCAGCTGCTGAAATCAGTGATAACAGTCACCGCGCCCCCCCTCAGATAAAGAGCTGCTGCTGAGTCTATTCCTCAAGCTTAAGCCAAATTGCTTTGAAGGCCTGTGAAATTCAATTTGCAAGAGAATGGAGGATCCTCTCCATGTAATTTCAAAACGTGGAAAACAGTAATTGCTTTTACTTCATTCAGAGCATCCGTGTAGGTAAGCCGCAGCATCCTTTGGCCGCTGCCAGAGCTGGGGAGAGGACGGACCCGCCGCTGGCTGCCCGCGATGCTGGACCCCCCGTCTTTCTGCCGCAGCCGTTGCCTTCAGCCTCCTTGTGCCGGCTTAAGGCAGCGCTTTGCATCGCGCCAAATTATGTGAAAAAGGGTTTCATTATGATAACTCTCTCTTTAATTGACTGCATTTATATGTGTCTCTTCAGCATGGAAGATAATCCTGGATATGCATAGCCAGGCTTGATCTCAGATTTGTAAGGTGTTTAGATTTGTTCCGTTCAGCAGAGAACATAAGTATTAGTGGATTTTTTACAAGTCTCCTGTTAGGAGCCATCCTTGATCCTGTGGCTGGCTTGTCTGCTGGTAATCTTTTTCCATGCTTGAAGAACTGACAAAAGCATCTGGGCCTCCCTGGCAGTAATTAGGGCGAGCTAACTGCCTGCTGTGCTGGAGAGTAGCTCTGAGATTTGAGGAAATGCAAGTGCAAAATGCAAACGGGCTGGCACGCCAGTGCCTTGTTTCCTTTACACAAAGGAACCCCTGCTTTCAGTTGCATTTGACTGAGACCACAATCTTCTTTTTGTTTCTGTTTTTGTATGTGTGTGTGTTTGTTTTTTTTTTAACTCAGAAGTTCTACCAAACTCCAGTGTTATTTTAAGAACTCCAAGCTCAGAGTAAGGTGGTTTTGTTATGGGTTTTTTTTGTTTGTTTTTTTTTCCCCTCTGTTGCACAGCTGTGTATCTAGAATTGTTTTCACTAATTAATCAAAAGCCTTCACTTTCAAACACTGGAGGTTAAAAACCTAATGGAGGAACATTCCTCTCTCCAAAAACCTTATAAAGACTTACTACAGCAATTCCTTAGTCAATCTTTTGATGTCAAATCATTGGGTACTAAATATTTACGAAGCTTTCTCCAAAGAGAAACTTAAACATACATGAACCTGTAGGTGGGAAAAAAGAGAACCTCAGGCTGCAATCTAGAAATTTTGTGTCCAGGAAGCCTGCCTCCCTTAAAGAGATTCCACAAGACCATGAGAGAAGGGGGTGCTCATAACATGCATTTTACTAACACTGGCTGTAACCCCTGTGCTCCCGGGTTTGCACAGCCTTCCTTATCACAGCGTGGTTTGCAAGCGGAGGGCGTGAGTGGTGTCTTGTAGAAGACATCCCCAGCAAAAAAGATGTGGGGAGCAGCAGCTGGTCCTGGCAATTTATCCACTTGGGTTAAGAATTGTTATTTTTTAATTTTTTTCCTGTGGGAAGAGAATAATGGGTGCCATTCATGAACAAAATCCTGCCTGGCCCCTGTGTAGCTAGAGGTAAATGAGGGCAAAGTAATCTGTTCCTTTTCTCTAGTGGACTTTTGCAGAGGCTGGATGCAGTTTGTGATCTTTTCTGTGAAAATTGAGTGGTGCATGAAGATGTCCTGAGATCCTGCTTTGTCTACAAGACTCTCTGTGACAGATGTTTGTCACTCTTGACGTCCCTTTCTTTGACATTCTTTTCAAGGGCTCCGTTCTACTAAAATCTGAAGCAGCCTCTTGTGATTTAAATGGTCAGAAATACTGATCTGGCATTACGAAAGAACACATTTTGTTTTCTGTAAATTACCTGAAGACTTTTCATTAAATCTTCATCTTATTCCATGTCCTCCTGATTATCACATCCCCTCCTTGCATTACTTCTTACATTGTAGCATCATCGTGCCACAGTATTTTGTCTGTGAGAAGAAAAGTAGCATCCCCTCCCTCATCATAAGAGGACAGTATTGGTGCTGCAGCAGAGACTGGCTGGCAGCAGGTGCTTTTAAGTCCTGCAGTTATTTTTTTTCTTTCTTCAGAGGTAATTATCAACAAATCTTGATATTTTTTTTAAAATGTATTATTTTTTCTTAAGATCATAAATGCATTTGCCACCGCGCCACACCTTTGCTGTCACTTACGCTCCGTTCCACCACGTTATGCCCTGAATCTGTTTTGTGATACATGACACAATTATATCTCGGGGAAATTTGCTCTTCCCTTCTTATGTTGTATGATTAATTTATATGCGGTCAGTGCATGCTTGGAATGAAACAAGTGTTTCATGTTTCTGCATTTCTTCACATTTTTGTGCTCGGTGTTTTTTTGAGAGGGAGGTTTCCGCAAAGCTGTTTTGGCATTTATTTTCATTGAGAAGTTTAGCTAAATAATTGAAACAGCCAAAAAATGGCTTAAAAAAAGGGGCAAAATGTATTTTCTTGTTTTGCTTCATGAACAGCTGAGTTTGAATACAGATGCAGAGACTAAAGTAAATTAGATTATCTCAGTTCAGTATTCCGCACCACAGTTCCAATCCCCATCGTTGTCCCAATCCCCATATCTATGAGATGGGAAGATTAAGTAATAATGAAGACATGTCACTGCACCTGCTTTCACTGTATCAAGCTACATACAGTAAATCCACCCATAGTTTCATTTTCCCCCCTCTGGCATCATCTGTTGTTCACGTTCCCAGCCAAGGGTCTGATCTAGCTCTCCAAAGACTCTAAAACCACATTTCTAATCATTGCCTGTTCAGATTTGCCTACAGATTTTGAAAACAAGCCTCTTTCCAAGGTCTGCCTGCATAAAGTAAACTGTAAACGTTGGAGCCGATGTGTGGCTTCATTTGTTAGAAGACCGTTTAAGCAGAACACTGGTGTTCAATGGTGAACATCTGGCACACGAGGTGATCTAGTGGCTCCAGCCTTGCGACTGGCACGGGCATGTTTTCAAAGGGCGTTACGAAGAAGGTAAGAGTTCACCAAAATAAGGTTTTCAGGCCATTTGTGTGTAGCTTCGGAGTCGCCGGGACCCTCCCCAGGACAGCAGGGGCAGCTCGCATCCTGCCCGGTGCACGCAGTGGTGGTGCCTTTGCTGAGCAGCACGGCAGCTGGCTCGGCGGGCACGGCTTTGCGTTCCTCGGTCACTGCTCCAGATAATACAGATGGGATGGAGGTATGGTGGGTGATGTTGATAACAGAGGAAATGAACCTGTGAAAGGGCTGTGAGTCCAGAAATAGGGATCAAGCGCGGAGCCGTTACATTGTTGGGCTCCTTGAATAAACTGCAGCCGTGTCAAAGCTGTGGCTTGTCTTGGCATGGACATGGCCTTTGACTTTCAGTCTCTTTCTCTATTGCAACTTACTTGTTTTTCTCTTATAATATTATTATTATATTATTATATATTATTCTTCCTCCTCTGTCAATCAGCATTGTTTCCGTGAGATTTTTGCTTTTTTTTTTTTCTTTTTTTTCTGCTCCACTAGTACACGCTGTGATGATGTTCCCCTTTACTATCCTCCAGCTGTTTTTTCTTTTTTTTTTTAATGTCAGATGGCCCCTCACTGTTAAGGTCGTGTGCCATCAGCCTCACTGGAGAGTCCCGAGTTCCATGGCAGCCATATAATTGACTGGATAGCATCTCACTGAAAGGTCACAGCGTGCTTTGGAGGCTGTTTTTCCCTTGTCTTGGTAGCATTTTGGCTAGGTAATTATGTTCCATGCAATTCCAGCCTCTTGGTTCACATTTACAGTTTTTCTTGTTCTGTAAATGGAAAATACATTTCATATTAATCAGGATTTATTGTACTCAACAGCTGTTGTTATGATGCATCAAGAATGGCCTATCAGGATTGATATGTTTACACTGAACCACAGCATCTGGAATTGCTCCATGTACTCCCGTCCTGATCCGCCCAGGTCTGAAGCCCTTGGCTTTGGGGAAACCAAACGACAAAGGGTTAGGCAGTGGGAGGGAAGAATCCCACAGACCCCATAGCTCTTCCTGGCTTCTGCTGATGTTTTTACTAATACAAGGAGAGTTCTGTAGATGAAAAGCAGGGCAGGATGTGTTTGGAGTTTAAAATTCTGTTTGAGTGCTGAAAACAACTCTTGTTCCCTGTTGTCCTGCAGTGGCCCAGACCCAAAGCTGTCATTCAGCCTGGTGCTGACTCCTGCGGTTGCAGCAGCAAGGATGTTCCCTGTTGTTTCCACAAAAGGACCAAAACATCAGCCCTTCTCCACCCATCAGCAGTCCAGGCATTGATTTACTCCTGGTTCTTCATCTACAGCAAGTCCCTATCTTGTTAGGTGATGCAACCAAAACATAAATAATATGAGAAGTACTTCAAGATAAATGCTATTAAAAACTAGGTGCAATCCTTGTAGCATTGCCATAATGATTTTTTTTTTTAAAATCTTGCAACTTAAAGTTCACACCGTCAGGTTTTACTTTGCAGACCAGAGCGCTAGAAATTCAGCTTTCTAAAAATTGAAATGAGATTATGATATATGCAATTGCAAAGGCTGGGGTTTAAGAGAATAATGCCAGTTAGCATAAAACCTGAAGGTCTTACAATGAAAACTGGCCAGATATGTATGTGCTAGAAAAGACTAGAACAATGGTTCCAAGTGAGTGTCACTATAACATTATATTAATACACTAATAAACCTAAACTTTGGAAATGGCTGGTACTTTCATCTAGAATAATTATTGTAATAGAAGACTTCCCAGGTCATTTTTATTGCTCTCCTGTGGGGCTGAAGCTGTTCTGCTGTAATGGAGTTTGCATATTCAGGATATTTTAAGACCTATGAGAAGGTCATCTGTTAATAACCAACGGTGAGTCTGAACAGCTCTGCTAGGCTCTGTTTTATGGCTTGTCTTTGGACATAAATGTAAGCTTCAAAAGAATAATAATGCCCAAGCCAGTAAATAATATGTGTCATCCTTGCTAATCTAGAAAAACTGTGCATGCTCGTTCAGCCTATAGATATTAACTCCTTTCATTGTCTGAACAGAGACCTTTCTGAATCATTTGCCTCATATAATAGATTATGAATCAATTGCTGTGAATTGGCAAGTTCTGGTGACTTCCATTTTATTGGATTTAATCTTTCTCCTGTCATGGGTGTTCCAGGGAACTGGCTGCATTCGTTATGGCCCACTGTTGATGGCAGAGACGTATTCCCTTGCAGGAAAGCTGCTCCTGCAAGCTGTAAATTGAAGCTGAAAACTAAATTTATTCCTTCTAATACCTCATGCCGAATGGCTGAGCTTCAAAACAGCCCCATAGCATCAGCTTTGGTGTTAGTTTGACAGCGTTGCACTTCCAGTATTTAGCTGAGTCGCATAATTTAGTGCAAAGTATTGCAACTGTTTTTCTGTACATACTCTTTTAAATACTTCTTCGTTTTCTGTTCGCGTGTCTTATTAGCTATCAGGCAGTTTGTGTGCCAGTTGGTGTGTTTGAGGTTAGCACAGTGTTTTTTATGGTTGTACTGTACTGGGTTTGAGTGTTTATACCTTGCTGATGCTCCATCTTTAACATAAGCCTGGCAGCATAGTATGTATATCGTTCAAGACGTGATATTTTATGTTATTTCATTTTGCTGGGCTATCATTTTCAGACACCACCAAAAATTGTCTTGATTTTATCAAAGAAGGGTGCATTTGAATGATAATCAGAATGAGGAGTGATAATGAACCTGAATTTAGGAACGCCAGGCATTCCAACAGCTCCACCTAATAATTTTTGCCCTGTCGATAACACCTCGCCGTTGGGGAGGTGGCAGTGTAGCCCAGCGAGCTCACGTGCAGAGGTGACTGCAGTAACTTCCCAAGGTTTTTTGCCTTGACAGGTTTGGGCTTGTCTTCCGTTTTTGTTTGAAGAGCAGATGTCCTTACTTTTATAGGACAAAAAGCAGTTGAGAACTCAACGTCTTTTTTGATGTGGCTAGCTTAGTTCAAGGTATATTTGCCTTAATGGTTGTAGACACTGAAAGGGCTTTGATATGAGCAAAGAACCATCCTGTCTGTGGTTATGAGTGGGATCGGGACTCAAGCCTGATTTCCAGCGCCTCCGACTCCTACTTTCTGGAAAGCAGGCAGACTCGGGCTCACATGGGACCAGGTTCTGACTCTCTGCTGAACGGCAGTGCTGTAATGAGAGTAGCCCTGTGCATAGGCATCTGGAATGAAACGACATGGGCAAAAAAGCAAGCAGAAATTTTCTCGGTCTCCTTAGCCATGTGGGGAGAAAAACTTGCCATTGAAAAATCTTTTTATGTGTTTTAGCCACTTCACAAGAGACTTGTGAAGGCTTTTTTATGAATTTCCCTTCTCTGACTTTTCCTATATATTTCTGCTTTAAGGATCAAGCATTCCTCCTGTCTCTGTGGCCTCTCTTTGACAAGTCTATTCTTCTAACTGGTTGTGTCAGGCTTCAGAGATGCTTTTAGAAACACCTGTCCTGTGGTTTAGAGGCTTGACAGTCATTCAATTTTTATCCTTTACCAGTTAAACTCATGAGATTCAAGTGTAGGGTCAAAGCCAAAGTGTTTCTTAATTTTTTTCTCTGGCATGGCTGCCAACCAACGTTAGATACATTCCCCAAGAGTATTAGCAGTAGTGCACAGAGAGGCATGTTAATTGTGCAGAAAGCTGAAACATGAGCCTTTCAACTTGCCTTACCATCTTGCTCCTGTCCCCAGCTGCTAAACCTTTTCATTTCTCTGCCTCTTTAGCCCTTCGTGATTACTCCCCGTTGGACCCATAGCTGTGCACCATACTTCTCCTAGGTGCTGGCTCCTGCCCCAGCGCATACACCCAACTAATGAATGATTTCATGTCTGTCGTGGGGTCTGCTTCTCCGGAAGTTTCTCTTTATCCCACATGTATAAGAAGAGTTACCTGCTCAGAACACAGGACTTGGAGTCCTTTTTCCTAGTAATAGGTAATAAAAGTCTTAAGGGAAAGCATCCTTGTTCACAACCCGTAATGAGATGTGGAGTTCTGGAGATACCAAAGAGATGGCTCTTGGAAACAAAGCTGTCACTGTGCTGATGCCACGACTGGGTCAGCAGGTGAGCAAAGCTGCCCGGTAGCCCACCCACATGAACGGCTAGCCACGAGATCTGCAGTCCTACAAGTAGTGCAGGAGCGCAGGTGTTCTCCGTTGCCAGTCACCCACACAGGGAAGACCTCATGTTAGAGTTTCCTGTCCCTCAGCTGGGAAAGAGATGTCATTTTTATGCCTCTGTGTCGGTGGTGCTTAAAAGGCCTTAGGAACACGTAAAATAAAATCCATCTGGGATTTTGAGGTTGGTTTGTTTTTCCTTTCAAATTGAAAATTTGAAATTGAAATTTCAAATTTTCCTTTCCCTCTTCAAATAGCCCAGGGCTGGTATCCTTTGTGATCCCTTAAACAGTGACCAGGTAGGTTCAGTTTTAGTCTCCACATGAAGTAAATTGGATGGAAGCAGGATGATTTGAGCAGGAAGTTCTTTCGAGTAAACTTAAATAAAACAGTGCTTTCCACTTTTTTGACTGAGAGGAAAAGGTGGTGGAATTTTGGGAAAATTGTTACACGCTTGAAATGCTTCACTCATACTCTCTATTTAGACGAGAAGGAGCAATATATCACAAACAGATTTCTTGCGATTGTCTTCCCATTATAATATAATGCAATAAAATAACACTGAAAAGGAAACAGAAAATGAAAAAGATGAGAATGTGTAGGGAAAAGGGCTCTTAATGTTTAATAGCTACCACTAAAGTCCCTAATTCAGGCTACCAGTTCTTACCTTCTGTAAGATGAGGTGTCAAACATTATTTAAAGTGTATGTGCTGCGAGATTGGACTATGCTCGGTGTTTCATGATTGATAAAGTATTGTTCCTAAATAAATCTTGCAATTCTAGCTGCAGTGGCACAAATAGTAGAACACGAAGGTGTGAAAGAAAATGGCCAATTTGAGTGATACGAAAAGAAGCTATGCTTCATTTGGTCTTAGAAAATAAGGCACAGTACAGATATGATTGCCTTTCTTGAACGGTTGCATAGGATTGCTACTATATAAAGCTCTCCCTGCGACATTTTTGGAGTGACTCAATGATTTGTGTATGTTGCACACTGTATTTTCCAGTTTTGAGAGACATGTTAAGGTAATGGTTCTGTAAAATTTTAGATGTCGGAACTGTATGGCTCATTTTGTCATCAGATTCTGATTTGTTTGCAAATTACGTATTCATGTGTAAGGGTGGCAAAACCAGGCAGAACACTGATCCTGAGAAAGACCGCAGCTCGCAGAAGCAGTTGTCATTTTATTTTTGTGTCTAATGGTCTATTTTTAAAAGCTAAGCTTCCAGCACCAGGCACTTAGGAGAAATTCCTTCTTCTATCTTTGAAAAAAATAGCCTCATCCTAAGTTACACCTTCTGGACCTCTCATACCCATTAGCGTCTTTCCTGTCCAGTGCTGTTTGTACTTCAAGATGATTTTCAACCTTTAGCCTAATGAAAGAAAAAAATGCTTGTTTCTATATAGCAAATATGTAAGTGCCCAACAGATTAAAAATTACATGTACAGAGAAAACGCAGCCTGACTTCATAAGAAAGTCAGATTGGCAAATACCATTGGCTTCTTGTGTTCATTTCAAGTTGGATTTAGCTAATGCCTGCATGGTTGTAATCCCTGCGAGGTTGCTTTATTACTTAGAACACGTGTTTTGAAGTGGCAGTCAAAAGGATGAGCGCTTGGGGTTAAAAGACTTTGAGACATAATAATTCCTAATCAAAAGCTCATTTGGAAAAAAATGGCACCTGGATTCAGTAAGGCAGTAAAGCACCATGGCTCTTCCAGGGAGCACAGCGGCCTGTCTTGACAGTGATTTATGTTCTTTTTTGCCTGCCATGCCCAAGTATATTATCTGGGTTGACATGCATATGTACATATATCAGGGGAGGTCTGAGCACCTAGAAGAATGTTTATAAAATCTTCGGATATCCCTACTACTATATTTGATGGCATTTATTCATAAAAGTTATTTGTGCATTAGTTTGTCTTTTGTAAATCACCTCCTTCCCCTCAACCCTCAGTGCAGAGGCTATTTTTCTGTATGGAGCATCATTGTCTTTTGTATTTGCATTCAAATAAGTCTTGCTTAAACTCCTAAGTGGAGTCTTAAATATTATGTGGGTTACTTTTGTAAACCGCAGAATATGACAAGCAGATCCTCTTAAAACTTGCTAAACGATGCAAGCTCACAGCACGCTTTAAGGGATACAGGGCAAGAGCCATAGAGATCTCCCACATCTAAAAATGTGGTTTAGACAGAACATGGGCAATTAAAAACATTCTTTTAAAAAAGTAGTCCAGAGCTCCTCTACTCGGCGAAACCTTCTGGGCACCTGAATTAACTTTGCTTTGAAACGTGGGTGGCAGAGCTCTCTAGGTACCTTAGCTCAGGGTTTTCCCTGTCCAAGCAGATGTGAATTTAAGCCACATCTGGGTCATTTCAACGATTCCCCACAATAGATGCTGTTTTTTTCTGGACTGTGCCTGAATCTCCTGTCACTGAAGAGTTACTTAGAATTTCCTCCTGATGGTATCATGTAGCTTTATAAGTTCATTGAATTTGCTGGATTTATATGTGAGTACCCAGATTCCAGCCCTGTGACTGTGCATCAGCAAGGGGAGATTTCACACAGATCTTCTCTGTCTTATTCAGTGAAATCATCGAGTTGTTATCATCTAATTATTACATGGAACATTTAATGGGATGTGCTATAATTATGAATTTGAGCAGGACACATTAAGGAAAAAAATCTTAGCGTTTCATCAAGTGAATGGATCATACTTCAGAAGATGTGTGAGGTTATTTTCAGGAGTAATGCACAGAAGTGCAGGGTTCACCCTTGATTTATGGAAGGCACCAGGCACATTATAAAGCAAATTTGAAGGGCAGCATCTTAAAGTGATGAGGACATCTGGGAGAGGTTCAGCAGCGAAAGAAGCGGTGACATAAATCACAAATGGGCTGTTCTTTGGTTGAAGATGTTAGTGGGAAGGCTGTGAAATTTGCATTTGATCCTGGTTCAGGCTGAAGTAGCTCAGTGCCAGACCTCGGATCACGAGCATGCTGCTGGGATCGTCCTTTGCACTGTACTCTGCCGCACGGGGAATGCCCCCAAGCCAGTTTTTTGGGAAGTAGAACTGTAATTACATCGGTGCTTACAGTGCTGAAGGTGCAGGCTGTTTTAAAATGGTGAAGAGGTCTGGCTCCATTGGAGCATCCTTCAAATTTCAGTAGCAGAAGTAAGCTGCAGCAATTTAAAAATAAAGTACTTTTTATTAGTGTGAATGTATTATTTGGAGAAAAATGTAAGTTACAAAGCATATACATAAGTAAATAAGCCAATTTACTCAGGAGTTTAGTTAAGGGGTTTTATGCCAAAACAATCTATTGACTGAAGCTTCTCTTCTTTGAAAGAATTGCGGGTTAGGAGCTACAGAGATGATAAAAAACACTTTCAAAGAAAATATTTGATGTTTTTGCATTATCTACTGATTAAATGATATGTAGCACATCCATTTTCCTCTAATTACTTAAAACCCACTCTAGAAATGTGGGGGGATGTGCGTATATCTGGGACTGATTTCAAAACAGTAGTTTCTCGATGTTTCAATTTTTTATTATTATTATTTTTTTCTGAGCTTTTGCCATGAAGAGGTGGGTGAACACATTCAAAATGTATTTAGCAAATAGAAACAAATGTACTTGAAGACACAGTCAGCTGTGCATAACATTGTCTCTCTGTGACGGCATTCTGGCTAGATAGGAGTTTTGTTGTCTGCAGTGGAAAAGACAAAGATGAGAAATGTGAGTTTGCACGCTAGGGATGAAAAAAACCCAAACAAAACACCACCATCAAACCACCAAAGAGATGAGGTAATGTTTTGCAAGAGTTTGAAAAGCAAAGGGACACGAAGACATAAAAAGCCCCAGTAGCATATTCTATGTGACATTGTTGTCTTTCTCTGTGTTCACTCTCACCCACACAACAGATCGTTTCTTAATCTTCCCATATGTGCTTCCTTTGTATTTTTCATTAATTGTGCTATTTTCCATAATTAATGGCATACTTCTAGATTTATTCCTCTACTGAAAAATTCTGTTTGATTACTCTCGGCATCCTTCCTCCATTTTATTCAGCCTATTTAATCGTTATCATCTTTCCCCCTCAGTACCTAGTCCCCATATTTTTTTCTGCAGCAACAGCATTTCTCAAGTTGCCGTTTCTCACCGAACTTTAGCAGCATCCGTGCACCTGCTAATTCCTCATGGCTCTGTTGTTCTCTTGAAGTAAGAACAGCTTTTAATTTTTCCTTCCTGGAAACACTGAGGTGACTGATACTGGCAGTGAAACTTTCAGGAAAAAGGTTGTAAGTCCATGTATGTAGAAACGGGGTGCTCCTGTCAGTGCCACAAGTAGCTCTCTTTTTGAATGGGCTTTGATAGAAGGAGCTGTTATTGCTTTGTGCTGAACAAGTGTCTCCTGAGCGAGTCTGTACTGGCAACCCAGCAGTGAAATCCGTGCTGGTCCCAATGGATGTCTCTGTTCACCGGGTGCTAATCCGCTCACGTAGGCTGGGAGCCCAGTCTAGTTAGTTTGCTGACTTGGTGAGCCCTTCTGCGATCGCCAGAAAAGGGGAGAAAAGACCTCAGAGAGGCTTCATGGTAGTTGTCATGTGAAAGCATATTTATATGGAACCTGGCCCCTCTTCTATTTGTCCAGATATTTCTGCTTTCAGTGGATTTTTAACCTTCAGTGGCATTTTTGCCACAAGTGATGTAAACTCTTTCTTTTCTTCTTTCCTTGGTTTGCTTTTGCTTCTTTTAGCCTGTGTAAAAAAATAAAATGGAGAAAAGGGTCAAGAAGACGAAAAGCTTTTGAGTGAAAGCAAAAATAAAATATTAACTTAAGTCAAAGAGCCACAGAAAAAAAAGATCACCTTTGTCTCACTGTAAAGTTGGGATTTTATATGAGTTTTCTTGTGATTTAGTCACCTGTCATAAAGAACTAGATTTGCTTAGAGGTTTTCTTTTGGGGAGGTGGTGGGGTTTTTTATTTAAAAAAAAAAAACAACCACAAAAAAAAAAACCAAAAAAACCCACCAAACCAAACCCTCAAGGCTTCCCTTCCGAGGGAAGGAAAGACATCAGGTCCCATTTCGTGTTGATGTCACAGGTGGAATGACATCTCCTGCGTTTGGGATGGGGTAGCTAATATTAGACTATTGAGTCACCGCTCAGTCCGTGGCAGCACTGGGCTACCATGAAATAAAAATATAGCGATTCCTTTATGAAGTAAGATGTAGGAGTGGCCTGTGATAACGGTGCTTTCTCCTTTGCAGCAAAGAATGCGTTACACATGTCAGATTTCAGCACTGAGAATATAATTAGCTGAGGTGTTTATTTCATGGGATTCAGCAGGAAAAGTGTCCATGAGAAGCCACCACTTGTAAGAGGAAAAGGTGCATGAACGTAGCCATCTGTGCCACTATAGAGCCACCTTTCTCTTGCTTCTTAGGCTGAGATAAGCCTATTTTGAAGGCTCTGGTGATAGGAATGTCTTTGGAGACCAGAGGAGAAGGTGGAAAAGTGAGAAGAGCGACTTTAGCTTCGAGACGTTTCACACACACGCATTTACGAGCTACGTACCTTCTGAAACAGCTCATCGTACCCCACAGGAGCTTACTGCTGAGCAGTGGCTCTTGTAGCACACTTTTCCCAGGGTCCAGCTGTCAGCGAGCTTTGGTATTTCATTTGTGGGTATCGTGTGCAGTGCTTTTGGAAGAACGTTATTTTGCAGCAGAAGTTACAGGTTTTCATGTAATAAACGAATGACTAGTGTGTATTTATAGAGATAGCCCTTTCCTAACAAAAGATTTCTGAACGTCAGGAAGGGCGCGATCATTTTATCATATGATGGGCTTTATCTTCACATCCTATCCTTGTCAGAAGATATATGATACAGGAATCTTGTGCTTGAAAGGTTAAAACTCCCACAAACGTATGAGGTCATGATCCTTAGTACTGCCTCATTGTTGAGCTTGATGAAATTATGGGAAGTTTTCTGACCAAAGTGGGTTGCACCATCACCTCATCTTCTTCTGAAGACGGGGAAGAACTTCTCTGCCGTGAGGGTGCCGGAGCCGTGGGACGGGCTGCCCCGAGGGGCTGTGGGGTCTCCTTCTCTGGAGCCATCCCAGCCCGCCTGGAGGCGGCTCTGTGCAGCCCGCTCTGGGAGAGCTGCTGCAGCAGGGCTGGGCTGGGGGTCCGGGGGGCACTGCCCACCCCCACCCTGCCGGGATGCTGTGACATTACTGCAGGTCTTGTATAAGGCAACCTGCTGAATATCTCCAGAGCTTCTTGGCTGAGCTGCATGGTCCTTTTGGACCTTGGTGTTCCTAGGTCCATCGCCTGAACTGGTTGAGTTACCGCTAAAGGTGCCTGGGCAGTGACAGTTGGTAATAAGCGGAAACGGTTCCGACGAAGGGAAGAAGAGAAAGGAAAATGGTTTGCAAATATTTACACTTGCAAAAGCGAAACTCCTTACTCAGATGTTGCTTTTCTGCTTCTTTGTGTGAGCATGTTTAAATCACCTGCGTGTCGTGATTTGCTGGTAGGCTCTTGGCTACAGTGTGCGCTGTCGGGAGAGTCGCTGGGAGGGACAACATTGTTGTGTTTTCTAAGCAATTAACCAGGATGAGAAGAGGTTTTTATTATATCTTCGCTGCTTTTCTTGGGTTTGGAGAGGTGAAGGGAGGCTGACAAACACTACACAGACAGCTCTAAGAAACCGTAAATGGTGTTTTTACAATAAATAGAAGTTGTTCTAAAAATTTCATCCTTCAGTTCCCTGCTTGTTTCTAGCTACTAAATCCCATGAAAAAGACATATCATTATCTTATCCTCTGCTTCACCATTTCAGATGTTCAGAGCCCTTGATAAATTAACAGACTGGTTATTCAGAAAAATAAAATTACATTTCTGGATTGGATTTATGATTATTATGCAAATGTAACTGCCATATTCTGTGCAGAAAACACATTTAAGAGCCTGAAAATAGCAATAATCCTGTTCAGGAGCTACTCCAGTTAATACTTTCCTATATAGAATTGAGTATTCATTAATAACTTCTGGATTGTTATTAGAATTGTTTTATTGTAACATGTAATTTGCTTGAACTGACTACGTCTTTCTCAAAATGGTTTTAATTACAGAAATAAATGACAAAGCTTAGTGGAGATGCTTATACAACAGTGCAGTCATTTTCTGTGTGCCAACTGGAAATTCATTTTTAACAGATGGAATTCACCAGTCTGCAGAGAATGAACACCAGGCCTTAAAACTTTGCTTAATCTGTCTGATAAAGTATGAATGTGATGTCATACACACTATTTCGTCTTGGCTTCTGCACTATTTATCAACTATTCTGTTACAGCTGCGGAAAAAACAGAGTGTTGTTCATTTTACTGAGGCTGTATTTTGCTATTAGGATCAATTTTATGTGTCAGCAGGACGTACCACTGTGGGCCAGAATAAAGGTACGGCTTAAAATATTTCCTTTTTTCTACAGGGACCGTGACATTTATCCCGATCCCTCTGGTGGTGTGGGCGGTATTGTTGCAGATTATTCTGGCCTCTTGTTCCTCTCTTCCTTTTCATTATCATTGTGCCTGACTCTGTTCTTGTTGCTCTTGTTGTCTTTATAAATCAGTAGATAAGACCTTCTTCCATCTGATTCAGGATAAAGGCTGTAGCTGGCCATAAGGTGAAGCCAGGACTTTAGACGCAACCTGCCAGGGATAGAAAAGCCAGTACCTTCCTCCCAGCTGATGAGCTGGTTGATTGCAAGTCTCGCTTCTTCCTTGAGACTCCCTAACTTTAACGAACAGCAGTAAAAAGGTAGCCCAGGAGTGGCTCAAAAAATGGAGGTGAGATGATTAGGCATGAGATAAAGAAAGGAGGCATCATCAGTATGGAGAAAATGAGGGTATCATGTGGAATGACCCTGAGGACTGGGGTAGGAGCAGAGAGATGAATTCATTAGTATCAAATGCAAAATCACATACTTAAGAATAACAAGATATTCAGCTACAAGCTAATTGCTCGTCAGTTAGAAAAGAATGAGAAGTAAAAGCATGCAGTGTGCTAAATGGCAACAGGATGAGTAAGGTGGAGCGCTGTGGCCGTGGAAAAGTCAATTGTGCAGCTGGCCGGTGTCGAGGGCGAGCCAGCTGGTGAGGATCTTGTCCTACGAGAGAAAAAAAAAAAAAAGTGGGAGCTCCTGCAGCCAGTCACCCCAGCTTTTCATGGCAGTTGCAGCACACCAGTACTCTGCATCCACTGGAAATGTGTGTGGTTTTGTCCCAGTGCCGATCAAAAAACCACGGCGTTAAGGGAGTTACCGTAGAGCCTAAGAGCCGCTGCGAGTTCCCGTCCTTGCTCATCTGATGTCATCTGGCTTACATTTCCATCCTCTAGAATAACGTAGCTTGACTAGAATTGAAAATAAATTAATAAGGGAGGGGAGAGAACTATTTATGCCAAAAGATTGAAGCAACATGAGAGAAAACTGGGATAAAATGACAACAGATAAACTCAGGTTGGGAATAAAAAGAGGGTCTTGAGAGTGGTGTTCTAGTAGGAACAACAGTCAAAAGGGAACTGGTGTGACCAGTTGATAAAAAGGTCCTGTACTGGTGGTGGTAGGGGCCCATTGAACCAGGAGGTCCCATCCAGCTCTGCCTTCCTGTAGGGGCACCCTGGCTGGAAGGGGCTTGGGGACATCTCTGGTCCAACCTCTCCCACTCAGAGGGAATGGTCCTACTGGGAACTGCATCCAAACAAGAATGACCTGACATGGCATTTGGCAAAAAACAGCTAAAGAAGATTTTACAAAGAAATAAATGTTAGGGCAGTAAGCAGGACCCAGAGATTTTTTCCAACCGAACTTTGGTTCCCAGTGGCACCATGACTTTGAAGGGGTGTTTAAGCCTTTGCTTTGGGTTTCTGACACCAGAAACCTCTCAATCGTGTGTTCCTGTTAGACCCCGAGCTCCTCAGAGCTGAGACTGTGCTTATATTTTGCACTAATTAAACATATAGCTATAATTAAAAAAATGAAATAAATTGGATCACCAGTTGTGGACTTCAAGGTAAAATAAATTGAATGTGAAATTTATATCAATTATAAGCATAGTGACTTTTGACTTTTTATTATATATACACAAGCGTTTTCATCTGTACCCTGCAGATTTTTTTTAAAGTCTGTTTCCATCCTGTCACGTCTTGATTATTTATGCATTTACTGCAGCAGTGTTTTATTAAATATTGAGGTTTGTGATTTAAACCGGAGTGTGATTTGAGTTGTAAATATTTCTGACGGACCTAAAGGCTTAAATTTAACATTAGGCTGGTTTTATTTATTTTTATTGTTTTAATTTTATAGCAAGACCAAGTGAGGGTATGCTTAGCTTATTAGCCATAAATGAGGAAATAGTGCAGCTATGCTGTCAAGGAAATGAAAGAGCATAGAAAATACGTTCAGGACTATTTAGTTAATGTTTTTACTCCGCATTGTCCTACTTTCATTCTGGAGTCTTCTTTAAAGCACAGAAGACTTTTTTGATAGACAAAGAATAATTATCCTGGTTGCTCTCAATTATCTAAATACACACTTCTCGGAGGCCAAATAAATTTCAGTGATGTTGTTTAAACAAAATTAAGGGGGCGGGGGGAGAGGTCTGAGTAGGTGAAGTGCCTCTTTTTGTAATCTGTGAATATATGAATATCGTGACAGAAGGTATATTCCTGCTTCTTTGTTAGGTAGGTGTCTTTGGTGGCATTAAGATGGGCGCCCTAACGGAGCCTGGAGAGCGCCCGGCTCTGCTGCCCGAGGATGCTGCTGCTCCACGCAGCTCTTCTGCAGCTTCTCTTTACAAGGCTTCGGCAGAGAAACCTTAACCTGTCGGGGAGCCCTGAGGGATGATAATGTACTCCTTCCCTTCCCTTCTTTGAGCAAAAAAACCCCTCCTGTGGCCAAGGAGCTCTCCCTGGCGCAGGAGGAGGTGCCACCTCCAGCAGTCAGAGCACGCCTGACCTCTGGGGCTTAGCTGGGCAAAGCAGCCGTCAATTTTACTGCAAAGGAAAGAAGAAAATGCAGATTTGCATTTCGCTTGTTTTGATTCTGCTATTTAAAACTAATCTTGGGTAGCTTTTTTATTTTCTTGAAAGCTGCTTGTACTGACTAGCCCTTGGTATTTGTCAAATTCTTTGTTTCCTCCACGTATTCCCTGCTGGCCTACTCAGAAGCTAGTTAAATTATGAGGATTATTCAGAGCTGCACTGGATAATAAAATGGTCTATTGATTAGTAGACTTCTAATTACTTGTCTCTTAGCATGAAAGAGAAATAAGGAGATTTGATAGTAAACAAAGCAGAAAACAAATAGGGTGTTTCCAACATGTAGGGGTATACATGCTTGTAGTGGCCTCGTACATGAATATTGTAATTTCCAGTTTATCATCATGAGCTTATTTGACTGCTTACAGAGCTGTGACCTGCACAACCAGCCTGTTTGACAGATAATCAGCCAAAAAAATACAACTCCTTTTTTTTTTTTCCCTGAAATACCCTGCGTACGCACTGGAAGAATAACATCATGATGAGCAATATGCTTTTGATTTTTCGTGTCTTCTTGTAATGAAATGAAAGTTAAGGCTAATTTGTGTTTTAACTAGGTATGTACCGATAGAAATGAATATAAATAGTGTGTCAGAGTTTTAGCTTGAAAAATGGTGAACACCAGTAGGTAGGTAAACCTTTCTACTTGCACCACATGCCTCTGTACTCATTCAATATGCCAGATTATCTCTGTCTTCCATAAAGAACAATGCATAGCATGTATTCCACCTTCAAACCAGTTTCTCTAACAGCACTCATCTTAAAGATGTGCGTGAAATTTTTAAAGATGCAGATCTACAAGCACAGAAGCCTTGCCCAGGAGGAGATATGGTGCCAGCATCCTCTCCTCCTTCCTTAACGCTGACTGGCAAGGTGATGGTAACGCTGCTCTCGGGAGGACCTCTCACTTCTGCTTGTAGGTGACTCTGCTTCCCAGAGACGTATGAAATCAGAGGACAGACTCTGGGATGTCTGGAAAAAAACAAAGATTTAAATCCTGGGAGAATTGCTGTTGATTTCAGAAGGACCAGGATTTCTCACCCAGCCCTTTAATGCCTCTGCCATGATCCACAAAAGTCTTTCCATGAATTTGTATGGGCTCTGCATGCCTGTCTTAGGGTTTTGGGTTTTTTTCCCCCTAATGTCTTTCTTTGAATTCTATGAACTTCAAACAAAAAACAACTAATACCCAACAACAACTCTGTATAGCTCTTGCCCATGGCAAAGTGGCTGAGCCAAAACAGTAATTTAAGTACAGTGTGAACATCACGTAATTTTCATGAAGTATTCAAATTCCTTTTTTTTGTGGGGGAATTTTCTTTCTTTCATTTTGTTAGAGCTACCCAAGTACCAAGCTCAGTTTCCTGTTCTGTTATGCTCTTTTATAGAATACAAGTTTCTCATTCAGAAGTGAAGTGGTTCCCATGGCTTTTAATTTTGCCTGTGGGTTGAGCTGACTGTGGTGTCGTTTGCATGGCTCTTCTTGCTTGCCTTCTGGTCTCCTCCGTGGTAAAACCCCTTCCCTTTTAAACCGGGCTGCTGGCAGAGAGGCAGGTGAGCAGCCCTGTGCTTCGTAGATGCCAGCAGCCCTGTCAGCCCATCAGTCTCCTCATCTCCCATCACCCGGAGGTTGATGTCAGAGCGAGATACTCTCTGCTAAATGTGAATTCCTTCATTAGTTTTGCACTCTTCCTCTAGGCCTGTAATTAAAGCCCTCCTGATAACCAGCACACAACCGTACCCATTAATTAGCTCTTCATTTGAAGGTTCCTCTCTCAGTGTTGCCATCCTCATCAGCTTACGGGAGGCTCAGCTCCCTTCAGCCACTGCTTGCGTCTGTCACCCAGCTATCCTTCCCATCCCAACCAAGCCAGGGGCTCAAGGAAGCCCTTAGCATCACTGCGCTGAGGGACACCCCGCTTTACGGGGTCCGCGCGTTTGTGGGAGCCTCCGTAGGTTGTCAACAGCTGCTTTGTTTTTCCACAGAGCAGCGGAAAGAGGCAGCCCAGGCTCTGCTGTTTACCTGCTGGGACAGTCACAACAGGTTTCTGATTAAACAAGCAGCAGCCAGCCACCCAGTCTCGGCGGGCTTCTCTGCATTAGGGGATAATGGAAGCGTTTACTAACAGCCAAAGAAATTATTTATTAGGATATGAAACCTTTAATTTAGAAGGAAGGTTTCACATTCTCTTTTTTTTTTTTCCTTATACTCCCACTCTGCAAAATGTAGCAAGGCCAAAAATTAATGCATTTGTACATCTATTGCTAAGTTATGTGGGTGTCTCTGAAAAGGTATGATTTTGAAGTAGAACAAATGATGTATTCATATCAATCTTCTCTGAACAACAAGGTTTTAGAAACGCGAAGATCAAGATCAATCAAAGCCAGTATATGACGTTCTCTGCTCTGCTAAACCATTTTATAAATGTTGAAATTGCAACAAGAATTCCCCAGCTGCTAAAGCTAGCTCTGATGGAGCAGGGCAAAGCCACGCCTGGGGAAAATATGCTGGAAGTTGAGACTTCACCTTTCTTTCTGCTCTCTGGTGCAACAGGTTTGTGTCTTAGGGTACGCGTTTCACCATCTGTAAAGATGCTGGCGGGGGCAGTTGGCCCTGTCACCCACAGAGGAGGCTGACACGGGGGGGAAAGTCTTTCCTGACCCTGCCAGAGCTGATGAGAGAATCCCTGTGAATGTCATCATCTCTGAAACACACAATCGTGCTGAAACAGTATCGAATGTTGACAAAGGTATCGATGGTATAACTAGCTTTATTGTTTGCAGAATATCCCCATCTGCAGTTGCTCCCGGTTTATTTATTTATTTATTTGTGCACACACAGACGCGCGTGCTGTACCCGGGAGGAAAGAACACAAAGACTTTTTTTCTTTATTTATTTTGCTTGGTCTTAGCTGGGGGAAGCAAACGTGACCTCGGACATGCCGAAGGGCACAGAGCAAAAGGCATATGTGGGGCTTGCTCTTCTCATTGCCCCCCGGCTCCTGACTTCTGCTTTCACCCCATTGCAACTTCTTGTTGTATCTTCTGGAAAACACACCTTGCTGGCGTGCTGCTGCAGGCACCGGAGCTCTTCCTCCCCTTTCCTTTGGGTCCCGCTGCTCTTTGCAGGAGGAGAAAACCTTTACGCAATTTAGGAGTGTGTTTTTGCCTCAGCCATGGCAAGCTTGACCCTGTTCCCTGGGCTCACCTATCCTGCTGAGCCTTCGGAGATAATTCAGGTTCCCCAATAAACCTGGGGCTCCAGCTGACACCCACAGAAACCAGAACAGCACCCGTAAAATCACTGCGGTGGGTTGGAAATAACAAAGGACAGAGGTTTGGTCGGTGGCTGCTCTGCACTGCCTTTGCCCCCCCAGAAGCAGGCAGGGTCCCGGGAATCCCTGCCGGCACCTGGGGCTGGTTCATTTAGGACCTTGTGACCTGCACAGAGGTGCAGCTGGGGCAGAAATAAGGCAGGTGATGTCTTTGTGAGTTTTTAGGTGGTGAAAACCAGGTGCAAGTTAAGGCATCCCTAATACTGTCCAGATTGAAAAAAAAAAGGGGGTCAAACCTCTTTCTCCCAGCCCGCACAGGATACCAAGGGTGAGTACTTTCTGCGCGTCACACCTGGTATCTCTGTGTAGCTAGAGAGGCAAAATGGCTCTTTGTGAATAATTAGATATTGTCATTCTGGATTATTTTTAGCATTTTATTGTATTTATTTTATTTTATATTTATTTGATTTTATATTTATTTTATTAGCAAAACGTGGGCACAATACCTCCAGATTTCAGAATGCTGTTCTGAGCTTGTTTGTCTCATGCAGTCTTTGATTATCTATGTTTATATATTTATTTATTTACCACCACCCCCTCCCCCCCGAAGGGTATCATACGCTGTTTTTCAGTATCTCCTTTTGACCATAGGATCCATCGAGGAACAAAATTTGTTCCTCTTTCTTCTACAGGTGTTCAGCTTTAAACAACCTTCCACCCGTGTTTAATTTTGCCTTTTCAAAAATGCTGAGGTTTGCAGTTGTTTACTTTTAATCATCCTTGAAAAGATTTCAATACAAGTAGCTGACTTCTTCCCGCTTCCTCGGTCTCTCTCTGTGTCTCTTGCCGTGTAATTTGTCCCCTCCACTCTAGATAAAGCACCAAGTACTTATGACTAAACCAGAAAGGTATGAGCAATCAGGTAGTGTTGATATTTGCAAAGGTAGGAAATGTAATTTATGGAGACAATTGAGACAAAATAAAGGTGCCCGATATAATTAGCATACTAGCTGCATATCATCAAGTTTTCCCTGTGTATTATTATGAATGTGTTGATTAACCAGGTGTAGAAGTATTTGGAAAGACCAGGGGGAAAAAAAGGTAGGGAAAATAAGTAGGAGGTAATCGGAAGCGGAGAACGAAAATATGTGTGTGCCCAGCAAAACGAGTACATTTCATCTGTTTCTTGGCAGTACGGGCTTTGGGACTAGAGCCTGATGGCAGCTGTTAGTTCCAAACAGGTAGGATTGATCTAAATTATGGTTTCTTGAGAGGGTAATTTTTTCTGACGACAGTTTTTCTGCTTCCATTTGCTTAAAGAAGAGGGAGGATCTTGACCTTTCAAGCAGTGGAATGCAGTTCTCTTAAAGGTTTTCATCACTGTCGAGCTTGTTTCCCTACGATCCACGGGAACAGAGGTGCCTGCCAGGCGGGCTGATGGGCGCCGTTTGGCTGACGGCGTGATGGGAAAGTTCAGACCTCCAGGAAGGAGATTACAGACCTCCTGCCAGAAGGGGGTTATTTTGTCACAGGTACAGAGTGCACCGAGTGTTACACAGATGACAGAAAGTGTTGACACTGGCATTTATTTCCCAGAGTTTGGTAGTTTAGCAGAGCGGAGCCTGGCAGAAGTCTGCAGGGGCAAAGCAAAGAAGGTGTCACATTGATGACATCCCAAATTCTGTCCCGGTTCTGTAAAAAGCATAAGGCTACCTCCTTAATGCCAGCCCTCTCCAGACAGGAATGAATTTGCATATGGGTAATTACAAAGGTAAAACTCACTGTAGGCTGCAGATCCACGCACACCTCAAAGCTGTTAAATGTTTCCCATAGAGGTGACTGGGTGTCAGCGGGGGCCGTTGAGCGTGACAGTGATGCTACTCTCAAGCCAAAATGCCAATTTAATCCCCAAGGACGCGTAGAAGTTTATATTTGAAACTCACATAACTTTCACATTTGTTAAGAGCGTTACAAGTGGTGGTTACTGTGCTTCAGCCTGTACGGTAGCTCTCGAGGGTTGCAGCTACGTGTGCACATGGATGCGCGTATTGATAAACTCCTGCAGACTGTCCGGTGCTTTCTGGCTTTGGTTTGGGGGTTTCATCACACAAAGTTTAAGTATGTGATTTGTTCGTGCAGAGATTAATCCTGTATTAAAAAATCTAATTCTCATCTCAAAAAGCTTAATTTGTGCCCGCCCTTAGCTTTAAAGTGTAAGAACTTAAGACTTCCACCTCTGTCTGAATTGTAGGTGCAATTTTTTTTTTTGATAAAATGGTATCTGAAAAAAAAAATGAAAAAAAAGGGGGGGCTTTCTTGCTCTTGGGTAGATCTTTTTCCTAGATCAATTACAATAATTTTAACTGCCTGTTCTGTGCAGTAGCAAGGATTTTAATGATGGTATGTCTGTACAGTTCTTGTCTAGTTAATGAAATGTGTAGCGTATTTAGAATTAAATCAGATCTCAGGTTTGGCTTCTGTTCTCCGTTGTGTGTATTGGATTTTATGTCATTTTTTTGGTGTAGGTTCTGCATTTTAATGCTGCATAATGCTGGTTCTGCATTTTAGTAACTATATAGATTTGTTTTTGTGATACTTACCACAATGTCCCTTGCTATGTAATATATGCGGTACTACTCATGCCATACTACTCATTTCCTGTCCCTCGCTGCATCAACAAGCAGGGGTTTGAGCAGTATTTTGTATATATTTAGCGAAGTATATATATTCAGGAAAACTCATGTACAGCCTGAGAGCGTGTACTCAAGAGAATTCAAGTTCATCGCTTTTTTGAATTTAGCATTATTTTTTTTATATATATATTTGGACTTGATTCAACAAAGCACTCAGGAATCTACTTAAAGTAAACTCACGAGTCCCTGAGTGTAAAGTCAGGTGCATTTCTAACTGCTTTGCCCTACTAAGCCCATAACGCTTACAATGTCTTCACGTCCTTTGGGTAAAATCTGTCCCAACCACAATGTCTGTTGTATCTCTGTATCACGCTGTAGTAGTGTCGCCCATGACACACATACAGCTGCATCTCCATGGAAAACAAAGAAAAACACCCCGAACTTGGTTAGATGGAGGGGTATTCCAACAGCAGGAATTCCATTACAAGCTGGGTGTCGCTGGGCTCCCGGAATCTGTGCGTTACGCCTTTCTGACCTAGCGTGGCTCACGGCAAGCCGCACTCTGCGGCATTTCTGCCAGCACTTCAAGGCAAGGCTTCCCAAAGAGCATCCCATCCTCACAGACAGCCGCTCAGCGTTTGGGAGGAGTCGGGATCTGCCACCCTTCCCTTATACCATTGCTGTTATTGCTACGTTGGAATAACCGCACATGACACATATGACAGTCCGTTACTGTTAACGGTGCTACGGTAGAATCACACTACCAAAAAGTGCCTCGAGCCAAATACCACAGATAATTTAGTCCTGTCTTTCAGGAAGGTGCATGCTGGGGTTGATGACAGCTGGACTTAATGGATGTGAAAGGACCACTTGAAACAGTATTTAGTATCCTCATTTAGATATTTTTTCTTAATGAATATAGCAGCGGGTTCCATGTTTGTTTTGCCCCCCAGATGAACTCCTTTCACTGCAGACACAGCCTTGGCAGGATTTGCTTTCAGGCAACCCAGAGCCAGGGACGCCGGTGCCACCAGGGCAGTCGGAGCGGGGCTGCAAAGGGTCAGCATTGCCCTGGCTGTGCTCTGCCCTGCTCCTTGGGAAGGGAGGGACGGAAAAGGCTGGAAGGTTTGACCGCTGCCACCCCTGCAGCAAAACATCGCACAAGCAGCCCCCATCGTTATGGCCTGGCTGTGTCCTCTGCCATCTTCACACGGGGATGGGGGGGGGGGGGGTGGGGTCTGGGGGTCTCTAGGGTGCTCCTCGGCGGGCCAAGGGTGCTCTGGGTGGAAACGCTCAGTGATGTCCAGCTGGGGGGACCTATCAAAATACAACATCCATCTCCAGGGCACCTTCAAATTTTGCTGGCCCACACTAGAAGAAAGCAAACTTGGGAAACAACGTGTAGAACTGGCACGGTGCCTTGAAGGTCACCAGCCTCAGGGCCAAGAGTCCATTCCTGCCTCTCTAAGAGGCTCAGGGCAGTGACTTATTGTAGAGGAATGAAGCTGGGTTAATTAGCATTGATAACGTACAGCTGTGGGCTGGCTTCAGGGGCGGTGGGTTGGCCGATGTAGATAAGGTGCAGCTGTGGCTGGTTCTGTGAAGTGGTTGAGAGCCGATGGGGGGGGAGCAGCTGAAGAAGAAGCAGAAAATGCATGCCCTGGGTGGGGAGAGATGAGAAGGCGGCAGCAGAGGGACTGGCATGAAGAGTGTGCTGGTGTGAGGTGGTAAAAGACCTTGCTGCAGCTGGCTAGTTTGGAGAGGGCTGCAACAACTTCTCTCCAGCGAGCGCCACGCAGCCCCGTGTTGGACAGGCAGCCCCGCCGCTTCCAGCGAGCCGTGCGGCGTTGCGTTCAGCATCGCGGCGTTGCGTTCAGCATCCGCTTTGTTGGGACTGAATTGCAGCCTCGTGGGTGTATGTAGGCGGCCCCCGTGTCCTGTAAGGAGCCACCGAGCTGCCACTGCGCTGGGTTCTTCTTCAGTTCATCGGGAAAGGAAAACTGCAGACACCTATTACATGGGCTTAAAATGTAATAACTGTACATTAAAAATCAAGGCGCTACTATGCAAGGCTACCAAATACCCTGAGCCACGCACCTTTGGGTGGAACGTGGGTCTGGGGTTAGAGGAGGGAGATGCTTGTCCTGCAGACGGGACCTTACCAATCCGTTTGGTTTTCTGTGCTGACGGATATGGAGCCGCAGCCTTCGCCTTGTTTTACTGCCGTGTGCTTTGGCCGTTAGCCGTAACGCGCCTGCGGAGGGGTGGTTTGTCGAATGGTGTTGCACGTTCCAAACGCCTTCAGAAAGATGCAAACTGGTGCCGCTGAGCTGCACGCAAGAGGGTAAGGCCTGTCAGGGCAACCTTATCGGCTGCGAGCTGCCGTTAGGGGAGCTGCAAAGGCAATTTCACGCGACTTTTTCGTACCGTGCTTGTCCTTCTCCTTAGCACGGCTGTCCGTTACTGAAAGCAGTGTCGGCAAAGCCCTGCAGGACACTACGGTTGGCACCTGGCAACTGTTAACTCCTGCAACTGTTTGGATTCGCTAAAATGGTGAAGTTAAAAATGGGGGAAAAAAGGGGGGAAAGATTTGCAGTGGGACAAATCAAAATACGACTGTACTGTTTTCAAAGGCATGGCTTCCAAGGTGGGCTGGGCGTCACGGCTGGGTTTGGGGGTCGTCGGCACTTGGACTGAACGGTGCTCGCGGGTCACTTGCTTTGCTGGGGTTGCCCCAGCACCTCGGGGTGCTGGGTGGGTGATGGCCATGGCGATGGCGGGTGCGTATGGCAGGTGGGGGTCCAGGGGGCAGCCCAGATGCCACCCTGCCACACTGTGGGTGTCACACACGGGGTGGCTCCGAAATGAAGGGGAATGCTTCCATCCTGTGGGGTTCGGTGGGGTGGGGGGTGGAGCGTGTCTGTGGTTTATTCTTCAGACCTCTACTGTTAAAGCGCTTGATGACGCTGCCGCGGTGTCACATGTTGATGTCACACCGCCTGAGCCACCCCACCGCAATGACAAAAGCCACACACACACCCCTCCACGCACCGCCGCCCCCCCCCTCACCCACCTACACCCCCCACCCCCACTCCCACCCCCTCTCCACACATACCCTCCACCCATCCTCACCCACCCCTCCACACACCGCCACCCATCCCCCGCGCTCACCCACCTGGACAGCCCCCATCCCACCTCCTACCCACACACACACACCCTCCACCCATCCACATCCACCCCCCCCCCCCCCCCCATCCACCTACACACCCTCCACCCCCCCCCCACCCCCTCCACACACACCCCTAACCCCCCCACACCCCGCCCCCACAGACAAACCCTCCACACATCGCCACCCCACCCCACCCCCACCCCTCACACGCCCCCCACCCCCATCCCTGCCGCGCGGGGAATGCGCGCTCCCGCCCGCTGCCCCCTGCCCGGCGGGGCGGGGCCGGCCCGGCTGCGCTCGGCTCCGCTCGGCTCCGCCCGGCCGCGCTCGGCTCCGCTCGGCAGCGCGGCTGCCGCCGGCGGCTCCGCGCAGTGTCCGCCCCGCTGCGCGCCCCCCTGCGCGGCCGGCGCGGCCATTGGCTTGCCTCGCCGCCGCCGCCGCCCGTGCGCCGGGCACTGATAGGCCGGGCGGATGCGCAGGCAATTCATCATCCCCGGCTCCCGCGGCGGCAGGCAGCGCGCCTGTCACCAGTATTGATTTCAGAGGATGGACTAAAATTTCCTAGGATTTCCATTAAGAATTAAGGGGAGGAAAAAAAAAAAAAAAAAGCTATAAGCACGCAGGGTAGCCAGGCAGACATGGATATGAGATGGCACTGTGAAAACTCTCAGGTAGCTTCTTCTCTCACTGCCGATGCAGAGCGCAGGCGAAGCACTGCAGCATGCAGGGTTTAAGATACCATTAGTCTGACAGCGAGGAGGAAAGAGAAAGAAAAGGAGAGAAAGGGAAAAAAAAAAAAAAAGGCATTTGCACCGATTACTGAAAATGACTTTTTTTTTTTTTTTAAATTAGAATATGTCTCCTTGGAGATTGCATGTCATTAATATTAAGAGCAAATTTCTGCACGATATCTGTTTTAAATATAGAAAAGCTTTTAAATTGTATTTTTTAATTTTTTGTTGTTGTTGTTGTTCTGCTCCAAGAAAATAACGCTTTGGTACCCAGAGCATGGATGCTTTGTTTTTTTCTCTTTTGCTTCTTTACTAAAATAGAGATGGGTTTTAGCATGGTTGCTACAAACGAGTATAAAGGAAAGGCAAATTGAGAAGGATCAAATAAAAGCATGAATAAAAACTGCTTCAAATAATTGCCAGGCTGCTTTCTTTTGAATAATCTAGCAATTATTTTGGCTTAAATGATGCTTAAACCCTGACCATGCATGCTTTTCATTTGGGCTCAGGATCTGCGTGTATGTGTGTGTGTATGTACGTGTGTATTTGTTTTGATTTGGTTTTTTTTTCAGTGGGCATTTGCACAACTGGAATTCCTGTGAGTTATATGCATGTTTTTGATAAGAAAAATTGCATATAATGAATGACTGTATCTGATGGACTAATATGTCGTGATATATAATGCAAAGTAGCTTCATTTTTAAATGAGTCCGTTCTAATCTTTCGGGGGAGGGGAAAAATCGCTGCATGTTTATGCCAATGGAAGTGTTTGTGTAATTTTTAAAGGTTGACGGTTTATCTGCTTGTTTCTGACACTGGAGAGCAAAGGGGGGGGCGGTGGTGGTGGTGTTCATTCCTTTATTTATTTATTTGTTTGTTTATTTATTCAATGGTTAATAACAAACCTCCAAGGCATCTAATTTAAAAGAGCTCGGGTTCCAGAGGCGCCGGCGTTACCTGCAGAGGGGAGCAAGGCGTGTGGCTGTGCGGGAGCGCTCGGCCCCTTTGGGGAGCTCTGTGATCTGCTCTGGCTCCCCCAGTCTCCCCAAGAAGAGTTAAAACGCCGTGGCACTGTCGCGCCTGCGTACGCCCTGGGGATTCTGCTGGCAAAACCAGAGCTGGCGCCAGGTGGGACTGGGACGGGGTATCGCGATAGTGAGCGAGGATTAAGGTGAGGACGAGGCTTGCCCAAAGGGGTAAAGGGGCTTTTCGAAAGCAAGGGAGCAGCAGCTTCTGTCTGTACATAAATGTCTGGTTTTCCTCCCATCAGACAGAAAGGAAAGGGGGAAAAGCTTCCCCACTATGTTGTTTTCTTTCGAATGACTCGGAGGATAACGAAGTGGGGAAGACGGTTGGCCGGATTGATCCCAGTTTCCAGGTTGTGGTGTTGAGAGGAGCTGCGGTTTGGGGGGGGTTTTCTCATGCCTGTGAAAAGGTTACCTGCTGACCTGGATCTAAGCTTTTTTTTTTTTTTTTTTTTTTTTTTTGGGTTCCACTGCAGTTTTGGGGCTGAGGATCCAAGCTCTGTCCCTTTGGTGTGCCGGGTGTGTTGTACAGTCCTGTTCGCATTTGCCAGCTGGGGTTCCTCAGAGTTCTGCCATCAAGCCAGGGCTTGGTTGTTGGGGTTTTTTTAACCATGTGCGTTTGAATCTCTCGATATGCAGTTCTATAAAGCAGCTCTTCTCTCATTGCACCGGGCTAATCCATACCTGGGTTTGCTCTTCCCATAGTGTTTTACCCCCAAAAAAAATATTTCAGGTGGTTGTTAAGAGTTTTCCCATGCCAAATAGTTCTGGCCTGTTGGTCTCAGGCCACTGTTCAAGTTCAGGCTGAAAACTTTTGTGAATTCAGTTTGCCGTTCCCAGCTCTGTTCCTAATAGTCTTCCACATCACCCAGGCATCATATATAATTTGACACAGCTGACAGCATCTACTTGGAAGAGGCTGAGGGCTGAGCCAGAGTGGAAATTGAATTGCGTCTCAACTCCCTAATATTAATGATCCTTCCAGGTCAGCACAGGAGTAATTGCCAGGGCATCTGAGGAATTGTCCATTAAATCCATTAAACCGCCTAGATGGTAGCTCACCTGTGGAGAGATGCATCCCCATAACATCCACAAAATGAATTCCATTTGCTTAATACAAGGTCTGTGGCGTTACGAATATCTCAGAAGCCAACGTTTGGTCTCGAGTTTAATATCAAGTGATCTCGCTGGTGTTTTTAAGATTGATTATGAGTAAGGCTAGGCAGATTTGCCTTAGCTGTGTCTGAAAAATAAATCCATACACAAATCTGGTTTGTGACTGTACCTTGAAGGTAAGCCTGTATTTCTGTAAAGGTACACTCTTATCTAAAGCCTTGTGGCATAAAGCAAGGAAAGAAAAGTTGATGTTGTTGAGGTTATTTTTAGTCCTTGAAGTATCTGCGCCTTTGGAATAACCCATCAATCGGTCAAGTTTGTACGCACTGGGGCGACCTGATGAGGTGGGCAGCTGGACCTCTAAATCCAAGATCAATATTCAACAGGAATTCACAGGAGACAAACAGCCTAAGGACAATGTTTAAAAACTCAGCTGTGCTTTATGTCTTGGAGTAATGCTGATTTAGCAAGAAATCCCAGTCACAGTGCGAGGGGATTTATTTTTTGACCTTGTGCCTTTGAGATGACATAAAAAGTTAAAGAGTTGTCAGCGTGGCTTTGCTGCAGGTAGGGAAGGTGGAGGAGGTTCAGCCATCCTCTGTTGCCATCACAAAAGGTACCCAGGTGGAGTACCAAGGAACAGAGATGCGCAGGAAAGACTAAAATACTGATGATTCAAAATAAGAATCACATTTTGCTGAGCGTGGTTCTGTCCCAGGTAGGTGATTTAAGAAAAATACCAACACGAGGGGTGTGGTGACAGGGATGAGGGAACGCTCTAACCTGCTGCAGTCCAAATGGGAGATGTCTTCTAGGACATCTTGGACCGCTACCTGTTCATCTGCCCTTTCTCTCTTCACAGCTGCTGAAAATCATGGTGGTTTTGTTCAACAGCCATGTAAACTGTAGCTGCTCCGTGTCCTCAAAGGATTTCTCACTCTGCTGGCACCCTTCTGCCTTGGGTCACCCACTGCCACTGCTTAGAGCGGTCGGTTCCTCTCCTTAGAGCCCTTCATGTCTTCACACCGTTAGGGATGGTCCCGCCGCTCGGCTGGGTTGTGTGTATGTAAAGAAATCATTAAGATAAATAGTTGAAGAAAACATCACATTCAGTCCCAGCCGAGCAGAAGCTTGACAGTTAGAACTTGTGATAAACAGTACATGGTTTTCATAACTTTTTGATTATGCTTGAGATACTTTATAATTATTTTTAGTTGCGCATATTAATAGAAAGTTAAGTCATTCTATTTGTTTCACGTTACTAATTCTTAAGAGTTAGCTAAGCTTTCTTCAGCGACTCACTGATCAGTTTTTCCCACACAAAAATATAATTTTACACTTGTTTGGCATGTTCAGGTGTTAGTAACTTCGGATTTCCAGCTCTGTGGTTCTGTTCTTACCTTTCTGACATGGTTTCTCAATCCATAGGGTGTTTTGTCCTGCTCTTGCAAGCTGCTCTAAGCAGCAGATCCAGGAAGAGTCTCAAAAGCACAAGGGGTTGCTCTCATGGGGTAGCTTCAATGATTACAGTATTTTGCTGTTCTTTTCTGCATTGCCTCTCTCTTTTTATCTTTGTCTACATCTGCATTGTACTTTTTCTTTGTGGGATGCATAATTAGGTTTAGCTATATAGTCACACACAGTTAAGTAGGGCTAATCTTTTTTTTTTCTGATCGTATCTTGCAATCCCTTTCGGGTGAAACTTCAGGTAGGGCTTCCAATCTAGGTTCTGTATCAAGATGAGATAACATAGGGGCCGAGGGCAAAACTTAAAGTCAACAGCTTTTTGATAGGGTATGGGATGGCTGTGCAGGCAGCCAACGAAACCCTTGCAGTTACTTGTCCATCATTCCTCCAAAGGAATACTTGTTGGCATTGTTTCTGGGCAGCCCACATGCTGAGGCTGGTTAATTTTTGATGGGACATGTAAAGAAGGTCAAATTATTGTTCAGTCCCCTTACCTCCAGATTGCTTCTAGCAAGAAATACTTTTTTTTTTTTTTTTTTTTCCCCGTCTCTACTAATGCATTAGAGTGCACAAGGGAAAAAATGCATGCAACCTTTAAAAAAAAAAAAAAAGTGGAAAGGCCAGAGATATGAAAGTGTGTTTTATATCTGTAGGAAGTCTGGACATTGTGGACACACAGGTTAGTCCTGTGCAACAGCATGGGTGGGTTTCTAAAAAAGGTGGATTTAAGGTGAAACTCTACCATCCTTAAGGTCAGCAGAAGTTTTGTTATTGACTTTAATGACTTTAATGTCATTGACATCCCTGGCAGGAGCCTGAATAGCACAGAGTATGGAAGTCCAAGTAGGTAAGGATGTATGAACTGATTTCTAAACCTAGCTATCTCCTGGTCAGTTGTTACTGAAAATATATCAGAAGCGAAGTGGAAAATGAGCGAAATGGTATTTTTACCAAAATGATTCATTTTAAATTCCATCTCATGAACTAAATGATTGCTTGCCAGCGAAGAGCTGGGAAGCTTTCAGTTGGTAAGGCATTTTTCACTCCAATAGTCTGTAACGTCCAGGACCTTAGAACACCTGCTGGTTTGAGCCTGGTTCTATGTTTTTGGCACAAATCCAGAAAGCGATATAGTAAGTTGTGGTCTTAAGCACAGAGTAAATTGCATTTTTCAGTCACAGTAACAGTAGTGCCTGGTTTGCTGGTGTCTCTTTATTGGCTGTGGTGTGGCTGGAAACCACAAAAACTAAACTACATGAAGGAAAGGCTTAAAGTATTTTTTTTACATTTCCCCAAGTTTTGTGTTTGTTTTTCTTTCTTGAAGTTCTTCTGATTTCTTTTATTCCCTTTCCTATCTATTTTCAAACCTCCCTTGCCAGCTCATGCTCATTACGAAGGCTACAATACACCATGTCACGTACGCTCTTGTTAGATTATTCCCTACTGGAGGCTGGGGAGGCGCTTTGCTTTCTTGTATTGTTTTTTAGCGCTGCTTCACCTTAATTGTTCAGGGATTTTGTTGGATTTTCAAAATTTGCATACGAGATTATTTGAAGGTAAGATGGCAAAGTTGGTGAGCAAGTTCCGTGTCAGGTACAGGGCGGTTAGAGCCCAGGGCTGTGTGTCTGCACTGTGACCGCTCTCAATTTTTAAAGCTCCCTCAAAGCGGAATATACACCCAGGGCACAGTTTCATCGAAGACGTGGAGAACGGTTTTTGGTTTTGACCTGGTTTATCTTGTGTGACCAAAGGGTCTTTAAGAAATGCGCTGCCCCGAGAGTACTTAGAAAACGAGCAAATGTACGTTATTTGTGTTGACTATATTGTAGAGTAGAAGCAAAAATGAAGTTCATCTGGCCCTTAGGAGTAAAGCGTATTTCTGAGTTCCTCATGCACATTACAATTGCTTAGTAACAGGGATATGATAGCGATCAAAACCTCATGGTTTTATAACATAAAACACAGGTATATAGGACAGGTATATTAGATACTGGAATTAAATGTCAGTTGTGCACCAAAGATGGGGAAACTGAGGCATGAGTACAATGGAATTTGACAGAGAACCAGCCTCCGTCACGCTTCAGAGCAGCGAGGGGGTGGTAAGGAGGGGGTGGGAGACTGCTCAGCCGAAATCACAGCAGGCCACTAAAAAAATACCCTCCGATAAGCTCCACTCCCAAATGCAAATATGTGCTGCGAGGTTGACGTCAACATCAACCGCCGTAATCTGGGCAAGCTCACTTCCCCCGGCCCATGCCAGCTTCACAGGGGTTTGTAAAGCCAAGCTAAAAATGGAGCTTGTGATTTCACAGAGGATGTCCATCTGCACCGAACAGCCTGAGCAGCCCCGGGCCCTCGCCGACAACTGCGTCTGCGGAACTGCCACATCCCACGTGAGCATCGGTGACCAATTTCAGCCCACGCTGCATCAGTGCCAGAAATAGCTCTCCTCTCATCCTAGGCATAAAGGGCACAACGCTAGGGCACTGCACCCTTCCTCGTCTTCAGACTTAGCCCTGTGAAACGCAGTTTGCATCCTCTACGTGAGTTTAAATTCAGTCTGGACCAGCGGGAGATCTCTGCGGGAGTCCCCTGGGGTGTCCAGGCACCTTCACTGCCTGTTGGATTACGGTTGCCTGTGCAGTTTTGGTTAGGAAGGGACTTTAGAGGGGAGCCTTTCCATTTGCTGAAGTTATTCTAGCTGACTTAACAGACATTAAGATGTTTATGCTAACTCTGGCAGGGCTCAGGGCACGTGAAACGGCTGAGAGGAATCAGCGTAATTTGTTCCTTTCTGCCCGTATCTTCAGTGCTAAATTGCCAGTTCCACCATTCTTACCTAGAGGCATAACAAAGTAAGACCCCACATTTTTCTCTAGGCTACACTGACAGTTGTCATCTTTACCAGCTCGAACTCTTCCCTTTGCAGCTTCACCTGTGCAGAAAATTTCTATCACTACATAATTCCCTTTCTGCTGGGGATATCAAGGGAATACCCTAAGTAAAGTGGTAGCGGGGACATCTGAAAAGGCTGCAGAGGCGACCTTTGCAAAATACTCCTTCAGGGTTACTGGTGATGATGTGCGAGGCAGAAAGGATACAGACTGACATTCAGATCTCACTGGTTTTGTGCAGCAGACGGTTACAAAGGAAATAATAGCAACTTTTAAACCCATAGGAATGTATCTGTCACTTTGTCTAATCTTTGTTTTCTGGCAGTCTAAAAGACTGAGATGGTCAGCCTAGTCCTGAAAAAGTCAAAGACAATTTCCTTGCATCCAGACGGTCTGTAATATCTGTTCCCCATGGCTATATAGGTGATTTATCTGAACCAGGAAAGAGCAGCAGCTTTTGTGATGGTCGGAACATTCTTCCAGTGTGCAGCCACTGCAGGCTGAGGAGCTCTGGCAGCTGACCCATGGCTCTTGCTCCTGCCTTGCATTGTGCCGAGACTGACTTGGCTGCTCAAGTAGGCTTTGCATTATTTCTTTTATAGCCTGGTATCCAGACGGCTTCAGGGATTAAAGTCAGCTTTTCAACCTTAGGTATTGTTGTAGGTGGAAAAAAAGCAACTGAAAGCGATCTGGGTAAATGATCTAAAAATACAGTGTGAAGTGACTAACTCCCGCTGAAAGCCTAACTCAACCGTAATTCGTTTTGGTTCCAAAAGAAGATTCTCATTTATTTGTGATTAATTAGACAGAACCATCTGAGATTACTAAATAAGAAGATGACCCTGAAAAATAACATTATCTCCCTGGAGTGAACTACGAGCAGCTTCAGTTGTTTATCAGACTATTAGTGCATGACATATGCCCGTACTGCTGATGAGCTATAGCGAGCAAAATAGGAAGATGTTGTCTTAGCCATGTTGATGACTAGAGTAAGAACAGATGAAACTGTGAAAAATGTTGGTTAAACAGTGTTCTCTTGCAATGTGGAAGCTGGTGTTCTTCAGAGTTCGAGTAGAGCCTGCATCTCTTGTACCGCGGGCTTGGCGACGTGGCTCCGGTGCTTTCTGGCCCCACAAACCCGTGTGCGAGGGCAGGATTACCTGCATTTCGAGCTTGCCTGTAGAAACTCTGTTCCTTCCTCTGTTTGCGGGAACTTTGCGTTCCTCGTTCATTTACGAATATGCCAGATAATTTCTAGGTTTTAACTGAATTTGAGGATCCAAAGAATTGAGCAAAACAGTTATTAGTCCCATTATTCTGGCATTTTGGAGAAAGTTTGTATCACTATTTAACTACCCCACATTAAATTCATGGGGAGCCTTGCAAACTGCCTTTTATTGTGCGTCGTCTCATACTAAAACATTAGCATTGTTTAATATCATCAGTTATTAAAAATAATTTTCTTTTCCCATTAATATTCTCTGCTGGGCTTTTCCTCTAGCACCAGTGTCCCAGAACAGGACTAGCTATCTAATAGAGGGCATTGGGAGCAACAAAGAAATTGTGTCTTGAGTTTAAATTACCCTGAATGTTAGTTGAGAGTTTAGTAATAAAATATTTTGGAAGAACTGTAATCGTGCTTGCATTGTCCAGGTGCCATTTGAGTTGTTCTCGATGCAGTGTTTTACATGTATGTGTATGATCCAAAATAAGTCAACGACTCGGTAAGCGACTTCTTTGGGGTCAAGTGGACTCCTCCCTTGGGTGAAAGTTTGTCAGTTTGGAGGTAGCGTTCCTTCCTCCTGGGAATGGCTTTGCGTGGTTGTATGCTCAGCTGCGTTAGCGCTGATAACTGGGAAGGGTATTGCAAGAAAGGACAGGCAGGAATATCCTCTGTCCCTTGCAAAATACTTGGGAGCGTGACTTAAGGAAACTACTACACATTCTCTATACGCTGAGTCTTGTCTCCGAGTGCCCTCAGAGGGTGGTCCTGCAAGTTAGGCACGGCCACCACATATGGTCCTCAAACCTGTGGTGATTTGTGAGGTCAGCTGTCAAAAAACTTGCTGGGTTGGTTTGTTTTTCCCTTTCTAAATTCATGTAGAGCTAATGGAAATGTTAGTAGCTATGAGTTGCTGCATCTGATTTCCATGTGAGCTGCTCTGGCTCTGCAATACTGGAAAGGATGCTCTAGTCAGCAGGTGCTCTCAGTCTCCAGACAAAAGCAGAGGAGTATCAGTGGGGAACACCTGCACAGGGGTGGCATCATCAATCCGACCACCGATAGTCCTCCGTGTGCTGGTGGCCTGATTTCGGGCTGTGGGGTGTGTGCCCAGCCCATGGCCCTCCGGCTGATGGAGCTGGCCAGGTCTGGATGCTGAGCTGATCAAAACACTGGCTGCATTCCAAGGATCTCTAATTTTATTAGCTTGTCTATACAAAGCAGGTGGCTGCCTGACTACCAGGTACATTTTAAGAGTTGAGACTCTAGTCTTTGGCAGGGAATTTTTGTTTATCTCGTGCGGCAGAGGTCAAATCAGGGGAAACAGTGGTGCTCTCCTTAGCATCAATTTCATGCCAATTAAAGCTCAAAATAAGAGTCTTGAAACTGTCTCTGCCACTCTTGGTAGTGCAGTCTCTTTATTTTTTAACCACATTTACAGCAGAAGACTGAGCGTGATACTCAGATTTCAGAACCAGCACCCCCCTGAAATGTCTGGGAGCAACAGTCACTTCTTATAGCTGTTGTTTCTGGCTGTGAATTCGGCTGAGCATCACTGCACCTGTCCCTGCTCCATACCTGCTCCTCTGGAGTCACACACGGGGCCAGTAGCTCACATGCAGTCGTCTCACTTAGAATCACAGAATCATAGGATCGTTTCCCAGCTTACCAGTATAACAGGGAAGGGATCTCAATGCAAGAGCCTGCCTTCAGTGTATTTTTAAAATAAAGCAGCCGATACATTGTAACCATCCGTCTGCCACCAGGATCTTGCAAGCCTACTGGCTTGGATTCCCACCTTCGCACGCCGTGTCGGTGAGGGAGGCATCCTTCCCGAGGCCACGCGCTAGTTTGCTTTTAGGCTCAGAAAACTGATGCAGGGTTATTCAGAACAACAAAGGGAAAAGTTGCTGAAAGGATTTGTCCCTCAGCAGGTACTTGGACTCTTGCATGCAGCTGTGGGCTGCAGCTGTGGCAGTCACGGAGCGTTCTCAATGAGCCTTGTGGGGCAGCTAATCGGCAGCTTCTTCAGACCGAGACCCTTTTGTGCATGGAGTATGTTTGTGCGTATTTTCATACTCAGGCAGAGTTGTAAAAATATTTCACACATAATCTGCCATTTTTTCTGCAGCGGTTCAGCTGTGGAGGGCAGCTGCTGGATTTGACAACAGTCGTAGGTGGACCTCAGCCCTGATACAAAGCAAACAGATTTTAGTGGAGTAATCTGGTTTCAGAGAGAGAATCTTCTTTGGACAGACATGCTACCCAAATTCTCGGTTGACACCCTCCTCAAAAGCACTCTGTAAAACAGCGTAGTAAACATTGATTAGTGTCTTGGAAGTGGGGGAGGAGAGGATTAAATAAACCATAGAAGGTTATAATATTTCTTACATGAACCAGTGATTGGGAAAACAGACTTGGAAACTCCTATAGCCCCTTTAAAAAGCAACCTAAGAAGACTAGGGCATCTTAACCTTCCAGAAAGAGATAACAAACATCTTCAGAGACTTTACAGTTTATCCTTGTGGTATTCTGAGACAGGAGGAGGATGCCCCTATAGCGCTGCTAAAGAAGAAGGATAACTTGTGTGTGCACCGGGACAGGATTCGGGCTGCAGCAGGCTGCAGGGTAGTTTTATTTTCTTCTTGTTCTGCATTTATGAAAACTTCAATTCCAGCAAGACCTGAGCAGAGGGCAGGTGTAGGCAGGCTTTGTCCATACGGATTACAGCAGGCGTTCCTTGACGATTACTGTCCGTCTCCGCATCACAGTGAGATTTACCAAAATGCAGGATGAAACAGATAAGCAGTTTTTGACAATATGGAAAGTACAGGGTTGGTGTATTTGTCCCCAGGAAGGGCTGTAGTGATGTCGGAGAAGACTGTTAAATACTGCTTGTGGTTTCCCCAAGCCATAACAAGAAATAGCGTAAGCAGGTGTGAATTGGGCTGGTTTGGGGAGGGGTAGAAGCAGCCTCGAGAAACTGGTAAGCGGCTCAATGCGCAGCTGGTTGATGCCAAAGTTCACCATAGAAGACAGAAGCATCATTTCAGCTGATGTTCATGATACATATGGTGTTTGTCTGTCAGGTGCCGTTGTGGTGCTGGAAGCAATCAGGTAGCTATTGCCTGATGGGGTATTTCAGAAAAGGGAACTTTCCTGCCGGTGGATAAGTGGGCAGGAGAAGGGGTCAGCTTGCTATCACAGCCGAGCATGGAGAAGGGTGAGGAATGTCAAGCTCAAAATAAAGCAACTGAGATCTGAAGTTTCCAATATCAAGAGATCCTTTAGACCAGAGCATCGAAAAGATGATGCTCCTTAAAAGCAGTTTCTTCTAACTGTACATGTATTTCAGCCAGCCTTGCAGAAGATGCATTAGAAATCATTTTCAGTGGGTGGCTTCTGAGATGTATCAATAAATATAAGGCGTTCAGGGAGAGAGAGGATTTAAAACAAAGCCAGGTTTTTGCCAGGTTTAATAAAATAAGTATCCCTTCCACTTTGCTCACCCAATGTAGCCATTAGGAGCTCTTTCTGTTAAATGTGAAAGTTACGTGGTAGGACCTGAAATGTACCACTAAACTGTGGGAGCCCTTAATTTCGTAAAGCCCATTTTCCATCTCAAAAGTAACATTGCGAAGGGAATGACTCAAGGTGGACTTGAACATGTATAGCTTAATAAGGTCTTAAAAACTTTTTGATATAAGCCTTCTTGGGGGGGGGGGGGGGGGGGGGGGGGGGGGAGGAAGGCTGAAAAGCTTATCACTGTGGGAATTGGGTTTTCCGGGTGTGAAGGAGGAGAGCGAGTGGGAATTGTTGCAAGAGCTCTATGATAGTCTGTGATTGCAGAGCACTAAATTGTTACCTGAAAAGAAGCTGGAAGCTGGGTGAGAATAATTCCTGAGCCAGCTCTGCTGCAGGTCAGCGCCTGCAAACAGGTTTACGGTTGGGACAGCCTGGGAAACTGTACATCTTTGAGAGTACCTGGGGAAGGTCACGTTTTGAGGTGTGTGTTGAGAAGACGGTCAGGCACAAGGCCCCAGGAAACAAAAAGCAGCTGCCAGAAAGAGGAGTGGGTGTTTGCATGTGTTCTGGCACCTGCCTGCATGCTAGAACAGCGGCGGGCCTGGGAGGTCGGTTGGGAGGGAGGGAGTGGTGCAGGCTGGACAGCTCTTCAGCGGGAAGGTGGCCTTACACACCAAAACCCTGTGATGAAGAGAAGAAAACCCTTTTCCCCCCCGTTTTTTTTTTCTTTTCATCCCCCCCTTGGGGAAGTTACAGGTGATGATTGGCTTGCCTGGATCAGTGCTTGCATTTTTTTATTTCTTGCCTGTTTGCTTTTGAGGAGACGAAGAGTTTATCAGAAACCGATACTGGACGTCAAATACATTTAGCCTTGCTGTATCTAAACCAGAAGAACGGCTTTGTTGAATCTCCCAATATATAGAAAGAGTCTCCACCCATCACTAGCATGGGAGAAATGTTGTCACCTTTTCCAGCTAGCAAAATTTCAGTTCCGTTGAGAAAGACCTCTGAGCGAGGACAGGGAAGTCTAGCTCAAGGCACAAACTTTAAACAAAACCTGATAGTGGTTCATTCACCCACATGGGAAATTATTCAGTTACCTGAGATGAGAACATAAGACTGGAAAAGAATTTCTGGATCGTAAAGTCCAGTCTGTTTCTGAAGTTCTCTGGCATTACAGTTTTAGATGGACCATTCTAGCAGTAGAGATGCACTAGATGTCTTCAAGCAGGAAAAAACGCCAGTGCTGCTCATTTGGCCTGTTAAATTAGTTGTTTAGGAATGCTGAACGGTGAATGTATTTTTCAACTTTATTTTCCTATCATTTCACTGGGCATTGTTTTAATATAGCAAGACCCGAACAAATTACAAGTACAAGACGTAAGCATACACATACAGTGCAATGAGGACTTGCGTTGCTAGTTACTGGCAGAGCCTAAGCGATGCACTCAGACATTTTTCACATGCTTCTTTCCTGACACCAGCAATTTTCAAGTCACCGATGCCGCCTTCAGCGCTCGTGTATTTGAAGTCGTCACCATTTTGTGTTTGATAACGAGAGTAAATCATTTTGATGGGTAACAAAGGCCACATGGTGTGTCTAGTTCTGCATATCTGTGTTTCAAAATGTTGACAAAGAACGCTTGACCCTGACGGTGTCTCATGACCTCTGTGGTGGCCTTTCACAGGCATCCTAAGGAAGACATCCATTAGCTGAGAAATATTGCTGTGCATGAGCTGTGTTATTATCGAGAATAACCATGTTTTCTACCAAAGTGGCCTCTTAGCAGCAGTCCATGTATTTAAGAAGATGTCTCAGTGACAGCACAACAACTGACCGAATAATCCTAATTCAGAGGCTTCTCTCTTAATGCTCTGAACTTCTGCAGAACCTGTTGAGGACACGGAGGCTGGTAGATCTGTTGCTCTCTATCCAAGTAGAATTCCCACTGGCAGCAGCGGAGGTCATGCCTAGTAAGACCTAAAGACCCAGTCAGTGGAATTACACCAGAGGAATTCATTGTTGCTTCTGGAAACTTGCACTTAAATCCAGTTGACATTACGGGAGGGGAGCAGAAGTGGGAGATGAATTTAAAGAGTAATTAGGGGAAGAGTTTTCTTGTAAAGTGATTCCAGCTGTTTGCTGTTTATTTTTGAAATTATTTTAGTTGTCTTTCATTTAAGAATGTCGAACCTTTAATGAAAATGAGACGTTAGATGCTGCCGTTAGAGGGGAAATGGCTCTCGTTACGAAGAGCGGGCTTGGACGCAGGAGTTGGTGCGCAGTGCTGAAGACCCCTGTTGTCTTTCGAGGAGCTGGTTAAAGTGGTTCTTGCCTTTGTGAACATCTGTGCATTTTACGTGGTAATACAAAATAGTCCTTCATCTCTTTTATTTTTTAAATATCCTTGTGCTTTAATATCTGTCCTGTGATGAACAGCGAAAGTGGCGTCGGTCAAACATAGGCATTCCTGTTTGTCATGGTTAACGTCTGTCACCTCTTCAGTGCCTGGCATAGCTTAGCCCCTAAAACGTATGGCTATAGGTGTTGGCTCTTCTGAAGCTTCACTGGATTTCTTTGGGAGAGGAAAAGAAAAAAAAAAACAACCAAACCACCCAACAACAACAAAATGGAAGTTCCTGTTTTACATAAATGTCTTTCTGCTTTGGCTCTCCACAGTGTAAATTATGACATGAAATATCGATTTGTTGCAAGGCATGGTTCCACAGCCTGTTTTCTTGACTTCTGCAGTATTTTGATGATAATCCGGTTTGATTTTGACAGGTTTGGGTTGTACTTTTCAAGGCAAAGTGGCAGATTTGTAGATAGTGAATCCTCGAAGAGCGATTATAGACACAGTTGCTGATATAATTGCTGCATGGTATATGTGTTACCGGTGTTACATGACATTAAAATCAGTCATTAATCCATATTCTTATTATCCCCAGTAGCTAAAAACACAGGGAATGAGAAAAGCAGACCAACCACCATGTGAAATGGAATGGGTCCCGAAGGAGGTCCTGACTGCTTAAGGAAAAGGGATACCACCTCTGATGAGAAAGTTGCGTGCACGTATTTCTGAGATTCTGGCATTCCACTTTGCAGATAGTTTTCTTATCTAGAATAATTAGGGCTATTTATCGCTGGCACGAGTCTATGTTTTAGCGCTGAGCTGCTGCTGCTATCACAAAAGTACTGTTTGTCTCTTGGGTCCGCCCAGCACCGTCCCCAGCTCCCCACTGCACACCCAAGCATTGCCACTCACGCTCCTCTAAGCCAAAGTGGCTTTCTTACCGCGTCAGGCAAAGCGGGGGGGGCTAAAAATAAAACAGGATAAAGGCTCTTGGAGGTCATAGGCGTTTGCCCTATGTAAAAAGAAGCAGGGAGACTTACATTAGTGTCAAGTTTTGCAAAATAAAACTATGTCAGTGGGAGGGGGGTTGATCTAAGTGCTTGGGCTTGGGGCAGAACTAATAAGTTTACTGAATCTCCAGTGTTCCTAAATGTGTACAGTCCTTTGCAAGTAAAAAGTGGCAAGGTCAGAACCATTGCAGGCAGCACATGGCATCTCCAGAACCGGACCTTTCTTGGCATGGGAAAGGCGGTGCAGGCTTTGAAGTTAGCACCCAGTCTGAAGCCGAATGCAGCCATATGGAAAGATTCACTGGTCTTTGAATTGACGCTTTAATGAAGTTTTGAGTCATACAGCAGTGACCTGTGTGAAAACAGCTATGAAACAATGATTGTATCTTTCTAAACGTTATGAAACGCATGGATTAAACACAGAATCTCACAAACACACACGTACTCAGCCTGCCTATTTTCTAGTTCGCTGTGTACAAGAGAAGAATTAAATATTTAGCCATTTTCCTCTTCTGCAGGTAAGATTATGTTTTCTTTTATATTATTCTTTTTTAATTAGTGGTTCGGGTGCCTGAAACAACAGAGCGAGTTCAAAGGTTTATCCATGAGGCTAAGCATTTGCTGTGCTGGAAAATGTCCATTGCTCGAGCAGGATCTTGTTTGAACCAAGCAAGTTTCAACCACTGTTAATTAGCTTTTGAACAATTTTTTTTGTTTGCTTGTTTCACAATAATTTCTCTAGTGTTTGCTCTGTGCTTAACCAGGTAAAGTAAACATTAAATCTCAATTAATATTGCTACACTCATCAAGCAGAAATTCTCCGTTGTATTCAGTTCCTCCAGCTGGTGCATTTGGGAAAGTGATGCTGCGGTTTTGCGCGGGGTGGATGCCGTTATGTGCCTGCAGACAGTGGGCAACGGGCTTTTAGCTGGTCCCTTGAATCTGCTGAAATACGCTGCAACAGATGTGCTTGTGAGTAAAATATTCTAGCAAATTGATTGCAGGAGGGCTGGGATTGGGTGTGTTATGTGATGTTAAGGTGTGTCTTTAGCCTGCAGAGCGTGTTTTCTGGAAAGTACGGACTGAGAATCCACGTAGGGGCAGTGTCAGGCTACTGTGCTCTTGTAAGTGCTGGGTGGTACCTGGGTGTGTTCCCTGTGAACCCCACTGAGAGCAGAAACCCTGAGTGCTGGGAGGGGACCCCTGTGTCACAGGGGAATTAGGAAGAAGAAACAGGTACAATAACAGAGAGGTAAGGGGTTTGTAACTTGAAGAAGTAACAGAGGAGGATGAACCCCTCAGTATCCATAATAGAACTGGGAATCGTGGTGATCCCTCTCTTGAGTGCAGGGGTGCTTGTGGAGAGAGAGCACCGCTGACAGTGCCCTCTCCTTGCATCCTTGTCATGTCCAGGTGCCGGCTCTTGTTTTCCATCCACACTGGAGGAAGCCACCTGGACCAAAGCTTCTGGAGGCAGGGGTGATTTCTTGGTGCTTCCCTGGAAACGTGCCCAACGTGGCTGTGGCACGAGCCGGCCAGAAAGTAACTGTGGGGTGGGACAGTGGCCGTGCCCGACTCTGCTGCTGGTGGAAAACCTGGTGCTGTGCTTCCCTGGGGAAGTCGTGCATCTCCAGGGCGGTGAGAATGTGTTTGTCGCTGCCTTAATTAGCCGGGAAAGCGGGCTGCCTTGCCGTTTGCATTTTGGAGAAGAGCCCAGGCTCGGTCACATGCAGGCAGCCAAGCCCAGGGGGTGTCAGGGGACGGGAATTTTCAGTATCGCAGGAAGTCACACCGGGAAATGCCTGGCCCAAAATGGCATCTCTGCATTTCATGCCGGAGCTCGACCAGGGTATGTGATGTGCGTCACCAAAAGAGTAATTAAATGCTGTTTTCAAGTAAAAGAGAAATAGGCGGAAAGACGCAGACTTGTTCGCCTGCATCCTCTGTATGTTTTTGGAGAAGAGCTTTTGCTGGGGAACCTTAAAAAAGTAAACGTCATGTAATTTTGTCTGTTCAGTGAGCTGAATTATTCATTTTAAATGAAAATATTTATAATCATATATCAGAAAATAAGTGTGATTTCTAGGCAACTATGCCTAATAAGAACCCTGTGGTGTGAAATCTAGTCTGTGGCTGCTAAATAGTTATCCATCTGAAAGCTGTGCTGGCCTATGCGTATTTTTAGGCATCCTATCAATAAATATTTTATAAAGTGCTGCAGACAGTCGAGGGAGGAAATGTTCTGTTGCAGAGGAATCCAATTTCAGGTTCCCCATAAAATGACGTGGTTTATAGGGTTTGGTATCAGATACAAAAAACAAGGATGTTGTATAAAATGCATCAGATGTGATCACTGAAGAAACCCCGCTGTGTTGTGAATAATTTGTGATCCTTCAAAGCAAACTTGAAGGGCCCTAAGCAGACCGTGCAGTGATAAACATCAATCTACATGTGTTCCTATGTTGATGAAAAAGGCTATTTCTTACTTTTATTAATAACAAGGCCAGGTCGGTAGTAAAGAAAAAGACGACAAACGAACTTTATTGATACTTACGCTCCATGTTTAATGGAGAATAAATTTTGCAAGTGCTCACTATAATTGCATATACTGGTGCGAGAAGTCTGTCATCTCCAAGTCAGCATTTGGGGATTTTAATCACCTCTTGGAGGCTTCGCTCTGGTGTTTCCAGAACTCCTGATTTGCAGCATTGTGCAGTGGTGGCACTTGCTTTATGTACCTTTTCCATGTACATGAGAACATAAATTGATGCGGGGGATAACAGCCTTCCTGACGCACAGATTGACATGTACAGCTGAGGTTTAGCTATTAGTATAATCTTATAATGGCAGATTTAACTTTCAGAGCAGAATCACTGAAAACGCCTCATCTGCCGGCATTTGCCGTGCCCCGTTAAGCTGAAGAAGCAGCCAGCCACGGAGGAGAGATGGCAGGAGGTGTGATGGAGAGGTCCTCCCCTGCTTTCTGGCCAGTAGCACGTGGGAGCGGCTGGCCGGGACCCTTGTCCTGCCTTTAGGAAGCAAAACACTTCTTCCTCTCTGAGTGCCCATTTGGAGTCCGCCAGCCATCCCTCTCTGGGTGGTGGGTTAGTGCCCGCCTTTTCCCTGAGCGCTTCCCACGTAAAGCCACCTTGACGTTGTTCAGTCAAAGCCGAGCTGTGGGCGCGGAGGGTGGCGGGGGAAGAAGCCGTCTGTTCACGGCCCGTCCTGCTGTTCTAATTGGAAGCGGTTGCATAAAGCTGCAAGTGCGGAGCTGTGCACGCCGAGGTGATCGTTTCTCCTGAAGGAAATCCGTAGCCAAAAAAGGACTCGAGACGGCAGGGAAGGCTTTAATTTCCTTTCCTTTTCCAGCGATAAAGCCCATATGAGTTAGGAAAATAGCAGCCATCTAATGGAAAATAGGTATTTCCCATTGCCATCCCAGAAAATCAATGATTTTCTGAGTTCTGTGTTGTTTTACAAAGCTAAAACTGGGGGCATTTGGAGATTTTGTGTTTGCAAGTAAACGGTAGGGTAGGAGAGGGCGTGACAGTGGGCTTTTGCTTGGGTCTGCAGCGTCAAAGTTACCCGGCGTTGTGGCTAATGATGAGAACAGGAGGCAAATTTCAAGAATGCAGAAGAGAGAATCACTTGGCATCAGGTTGTCCTCTGTATTCCAGGGTGGGAGTTTCAGACTCCCAGTTTCCCAGACATCTTTTCCCCAGTCAGTAAAGCCCCTGGAACTCTGTAAAATGTCCATATTTCTGTTGCCTCTCAAGAGAACTGAACTTTTAAATGTCAACCTCATCCTCTCCTCATTTATTTTTAATGTGGAGAATTGGGTAGGGAAGCTAAAGAGCAGCTCTGTGCGCAACTGCTAATTATTAATAACAGTTACCACTTGTTTTATTGTTTGGAGTTGGAAAAAAAAAAAAAGCAAAAAAAAAGTCAAGGTTGACAGGGCAGCCTGTGTGCTCTGAAAACAAAGCAGGTACTTCCAGACTGAGCATTAGCATATGTCAAGTGCCTTTTAGAAAATGACTTTGCTCTGTTACCTGTAAAAATACAACAGGGAGTGGCTAGCCTACTCCACACATTGATGGATGAGGTTAAGAAGTATGACTTTCATGCGCTGAAAAAGGCTTCTGGATTGTATTTTGAGATAAAAAACCAACAAAGATAAATGATTACTTTGCTCAGAGAGCACTCAGTTACACATGGTTTTTTTCTAGGATTTTCATCCCCCCAGATTTTTGAGTGCAATTTGCATAAGTAGATGTTTTATACCTACTTTAATTCAGACGTTGCTGCAGGAGGCTGGGAAGAACAAAGGAGGGAGGCTGCAACGTTTTCACTATGCTGAAGCAAAATATTAAGACATGCTGAAATACGTGTATATTAACTTGATCGGCTGCAGAGACTGGGAAGGAAATGTTAAGGAACTGCCTGGCTGTGTATCTTGAGAGTGTAGTGAGAAGCTTTATCGTTTCAGTAAGCAAATGCAGAACACAGCCAAGTCCTCTGTGGCCTCGTTTTATGTAGGGCACTGGCTTTGTACCATGATGGATCTTTCGTTACCAAAGGCTGTTGTGAAATTCAGCATTGTGCACTCCTAGGGCCCGTCCTGGTCCGGCTGCTGAAGCAGTTTTAAAAGTAAGCGATCAATTAATAAAATTAATTGGGGATTAAAGGACAGTAGGTTGAAGAAAGTGCTTCTAGCGGGCTGAGTATATGACTTGGGCACCCCAGAGGGTCTGGTCTGCAGAGGTAGTTTGTCTGTTGTCTGTGAGTTTTATGTTCATAGATTTGCTTTGCTAGCCTGAACTAGCTTCAGACCTAACCCCCCCCAAAGCCTGGGGTACTTTGGCTCTGAGGTTTTGAGCTGAGGCCTGAAGCTGCCCAGTAATATCACCAAGCATTGCACAATTGCATTTATTTTAATGAATGTAGCCAGGAAAATTTAGTTTAGCCAAGCAGTGAAGTATTATTAAATGGACAAATATATGCAAGGATGATTCAGATATTTCTGCTTTATCTGCTGCTTGGACCTTTGAGAATACTTGAACACCCTTCGTTTATGCTGAACGGTTATAAAATTTTATCTCGATCTAAGCTTTTCTTCCTTTGCTTCCAAATATTAATCTGATCTTAAATAACCGCTATTCAAAGCAGACCCCATTTGAATAATGTATTATGCACAGTAATTCAGAAAACGTAATTGATAGCTTTTGGAATATATTTATATAGCTGACTTCATGGAAAAGAGCAGTTCAAATATTTAACTGAATGCATAGATCTAAAACGTTTTTCTGAACATGATTAAATGTTAGTAACAAAAACTATTCTTCCGTTCCTAGTTATTGGAAATGCCTCACTGTAAGTAATTTATAAATCTTATTAGGACACAATAAGCATCAGGCAGTTTATATTCTGGTTATGAACATACATGAGCTGAGCCGTAGGCTTGAGAGCTAAAATGCGACTGATACATGTTCCCACAAATAATTGCTATAGCAACATTGCCATACAGTCTGAGATCTGCCTCCCTTGGGTTCACACCCAAAGTTTGCTGTATGGTGAAACAAAAGGCCTTCTCAAGTTGAAAATACTGTGTGATGCTGAGGGTATTGATGGCTTTTGCATATTTTTTTTCCAAGTAATTAAATTTCAAATGTTGAGGAGCATAACGGAACATTAGGGGAAATCGTCTGCTGTCGTATTGTCCATTTATCATGAAATTCAACATCGTGTGGCTCCTTCCATACAATTAATCTCTGCAAATTGACATGATCAGGTGAAGAAATTATCTGTGGGTAGTCTCACCTAACTGGCGGAGTTTTTTCTTCTCGTCGTCTGAGTGCTTAGATGTTACATTAATGTTCTGTAAAAATCAATCAAAATAAGGTTTCAAACTTGTTATTTCTCTTATTTCAAATCGCTGCACACTGTGATGCAGGCTGTGTCTCTGCTCGTTAGGGTTCTTTGACTTAAAGCGCTGACATCCAGCTTTGCATACGTACCGGCTTTCTTGAGGGGGGTTAATAACACAACTTGCAATATGTAATATTTTGGGGGCAGATTCTGGACCCCAATTCCTGCTCTGTGTGGTTGGATACAACTAGCAAGGGGTGCCCTGAGCGGCAAAGGGTGCATTGCGGAGCAGCCAAGGAGTACTCGCCTGCTTGGTGTCACGGTGTAAAACATTCACATACACTGAGGACTATTTCTTCTGCTTGATAGCTGATCTGGGAGGAGAGGGGTTGCACGGCGCTTTGCAGGCAGCTCCTGCACTCGTGTCCCTTCCAAGCAGCTCAGAATCTTTTCCTCTGTGTGGAAGTTTATTACGGCTATTAAAATTCATGATACATGGGTAACGTTAAGTGAAGAGTATTGCCCCATTATCAGTATGATGAACAGCGAGCGACAGGTGAAATAATTTCACCCTGGGTCCTAGAGTGATGCAGTGAAGTCTGAACGATGGCTGCGAAAGGTAGAGCGCTGAGGGCAACACAGGACTTCGATCATCCGAGCAGGCTAATTAGAAGTCTTTCAGCAGGGAGGCAAAGGTGAGAGGAGTTTGTAAAAAATGGATCTTGCAGTGATATTTAGGGAAAAGAGAGAGGTCCCACGCTCCAAAGGACTGACCTCAGGAGATCAGTGGAGGAGGAGGTTGAGCCCCTTGTGTAAGACCAAAGACTACTGAAGAAGTGAGAAATCAATAGTGGGCACTGTGTGAAGGTCATATTATAGCTTTGTTCAGATCTAAGAAATCTGGAGAATCTAGTGATCACATGGTTTTGTAAAGACATTAAAAAAAAAGGCAGGGGGGCAGGGGAGAAAGGAAATAACACCTCCCTGTACAAGGTGCTGCGCTGCGCTGGTGAAGGGCCAGTGACAGTATCGAAGGTTCCTCCGACTTGTAAAAGCTTAAGAGACTTGAACCGGACCCTGCAATGGGTGTCCAACATGAGGAACTTTGGGCATGCTGACAGTGACGCACTGCCTGGATGCTTGATGTTGGACCAGTGGGAGAAGGACCAAACTAGTCTTTTTTTAATTCAGATTTTCTCATACCTTGGTCTGTGCTCTTTCGGTTGTGCAGTTTGTGCTCCTGGCAGCAGGACACGGCCGTTACAGGGAAGAGAGCTCAGCTGGAAGGGTTGAGGTGTAGTGGGGATTGCTACGCAGTTGGACACGTCAGTGACAATGAAACAACTTGTCCCTGCAGAGGGTCAAAGAGCATCGTGTTGTTGCCATTACATGAGTATGGATGAGCCGGTGCAGTCTGACCCTTTCAGCTCCTCCTGTTGATGCACCGAGCAAAACCATGGGCTGGCTGGAGGTAGCTTACGCTGCCTTCCAAAGCTACGCAGAAAACATCAAGTCTTTTCCCCCATAAATTTATCCACCTGGGAGTTATACCAGGTTTAAATTAACTCCATTTCTATCACAATAACGTTCCCATATAGACAAGACTGACAGACCCAGGGAGTTTAATTATAGCCTTTCCTGACACCGCATGTCTATTTGGGGACCCAGCTGAACGTCTCTGTTGCACCAACAAGAACTTCTTCTGGAGTCCCAGCTGAGTTTGAGGCTGGGTCTTGCAAAATCCTTTTTAGTTTTAAAGAGTAACCTTACGCTATCTTTCTGTTTGTGCTTCAGTAAAATGAAATTTCCTTGCTTTTGTGCTGTATTTCAACAAATAAAATTATACGGTCTTATGAGAAATTTTAAAATTTATAACTTAAAGGCTCTTGCTAGAGCAGTTAGCAGGTAGCTGCTGACAGTGGATGGAAAGCTGAAATCTTGGTGCCTGTTCTGGTGGCTACAAACCTGTAATTTTTCCTGCCGGTGGCTGGCCCAGCATCCTTTGTCCTTTTCCCAAGCCTCCCCACACCTGGCATTTTTTTAGCTCACCGTGTGCCACTTTGCTGATTTACTGGAGCTCTTTGTGCACACACCCCCCCCCCCGTCCTCTCTCCCCTTTGTAACGGTGTGTGTCCCACCGAGCCGTACCACAAGCACAGCGCTTCCTTTCTCTTCCCAAATCCTCCACCAGCTGATCTCAGTTACCTTTCACACCCCCCTGCCATCGTTCTGAGCCAGATCTCTCTCTCCTTCCTACCCAAGCCTGGCTTACTCCTCCTCGCTGTCAGCAGCAGTACGGAAAGCCCTGGAGAAATTGTCTCCCAGGTCTGAGTTCCTCTCTTTGCTACTGGAAAACCACTGCCTATCCTCTGCAGCCAGACCATACTTTTAGGTCCCAAACCCAAATGACCTCTTGTGCGAGCTGCAGTTTTCCTTAGCCTGACACCCTTGGGTGGGTTTTCATGCATGCGATGAAAAAGGTTGGCTCCTGCTTAACAGCACGGTTGTAAACAACGTCTGCGTGAAAATAATGTGTCTGTCTTCCTCTTTTTCATTTTTGCTTAACCTGGTCTGAGAAGTAATGGAAGTGTTTCGTTACAAGTGTGTGTGCGTGGATGTAGACTTATGATTTGATACACCCAGGCTTCAAAAAGTACCAGCGGGGTTGGTATGTATCTTTAAAGAGCTAATTGGATAAAACTAAGAGCAAAGGCATACAGGATCTTCAAAACGGAAGGGTAGGTACCGTACCGTACTGTGGTGTGTATTGAATTCACAGCACTGGAGTAGTGACAGAGATAAAACTTATCCAAATGACACAAGTTTAAACTTTCTCTGCTTTTTGTTGAAAGTGATTACTTGAGGAAATCGAAGCCTGGAAACAATTGATGGTGCAGAGGTTCCCAAAGGTTAAGTGGTGCATCCGAAGCATGTGCTGCTCCCACAGCCATCACCTAGAGCATCCCCCGGCATGCAAAGCATCGCTGCTTTCCTGTAGGATGTTTCTCACCTGAATTTCATGTGGCCTTTGTTAGACAGTGAGGAAATAAAGGCATCATTAAGAAACCCAAATACTTCTGTGACAAAAGTACACTTTCAGAAACTTACCTGACTAACCGTATCTTCAAAACAGTGGCTTTAATGAAACTCTTATTTTAATTGAAAGGCAATTAGGCATTGTCTCCTTCCAGTGCATGTAGCTAAGTCTTGTTAGTATTAACAAGTTGCACTTGCAGAGTGAAGCTCTGTAGGACGTTTCTTGGCCCTGCAAAACTAGAAGGCTACTTCCCCAGTACTTCCCCTGGTCCTGCCAATGTTGTTTGAGTTTTTAAATTAAAACATTAAGGTAAGGAAATGTGGCAGATTTTAGTAGTGGAACGCACTGCTCTGTATTTGAAAAGGCCATATTTCCAAGACAGGTCTGTGGGCAGCCAGCTTCATTTTTCCTGTCCCTGCTTTGGGTAAACCTGTGTAACCCAGTGGTCCTAGGGGACAGTGTGTGACAAAGGGGCTGGTATCTGAGAGGGAGGAATGTGCCCTCTTAGCCACTCGACAATTTTAAATTGTTGTCTTCATTATAAAATTCGGGGAAGGAAAGTGTTGGCAGTGGGACCTCCAGAGGAAGACGAGGATTGGGAGAGGGTTATCAGCAGGCACGTACCTGCTCTGACTGACTCGAAGTGATTTGCCTTGAGTCAAAGGCATGCTCAAATGAACGGGAGGAACTTGGTATGGTTAGGTCAGTGTTAAATAGAAGATCCCATGTTTTGTTTTTACTGTCCCCGTCTCTCTCTGGGGCAAGATCAGGTGGCTGGTTTACCTAAATGGCTAAAAAGCAGTCAAGACAGCTTCTGCAGTTTTCTACATTTCTTCTAAAATGATTATTTTGTGCTCTCTGTTTTGAAACAAGATAGTAAAGCTCTTTCCACCCTGAAAATAAGGTGAGTGAGAACAGACACTGCGTGTTAGTTGCAGGGAGTATTCCTTGTGACGGAGTTTTCTTGCCTTCTTCTCTTTTGAGACCAGTAATAAAGTTCCCATGGATATCAGTGGAGCAAGATATTCTTGTGTGGTCCAATTTAACAGTCAGATTCTCACAGTAAGTACAACTGGCAGTACTCTGATCGTATAAAAAAGATGGAGGTGTCGTGCAGCATATGTGCTTTTCTGCCTTTGCTGTGTAAGGCGGGGGGTCATACCTAAGCGAGTCACAGACTCACGGAACACCAGGGTGGAAGGCACCTCAAGGATCACCTGGTCTGACCTTTTTTGATAAACATCTGGTGCAGACAGGATGGCCCAGCACCCTGTCCAGCCAAATCTTAGAAGTGTCCAATGTTGGTTCTGGTCCTTTCTCTATTAAGTTTTGCTAAGAATGGTCTTAAACCATGTGATAAAGTTGCAAAAAGATAGCCTATGTTAGCAGCTCACTGGTCAATTAAAAGCAACCCCACTTCCCCAACAAACACTCAAATAGTCATTTCTGAAATCGTTATTAACTCGGTGCCCGAGTTTTCTGAGATTGACACAAATGCAGTGAGTTTTATATTCCAAAAATTCAGCAATCTCTGTACATGTGATTGGAAATACAGGAATATAAATTAAAAGCTTTGCTATTGCTGTTGTAATGTTGCAGTTTAATAAGGACAGAGTCTCTGGGTTAAAAAGAACAAGAACTTACAGAAGTCTCCACTGTGTTTTGCGAGTTCAGAATTAATGGAGACCAAAATGTTTACTTCAGCAAAAGGAGATGGCTAAAAATAAAATGATACCAGAAAATGCAAGCATAATGCCCAGAAACATTTCTCTCATACTTGAGGCAAAATTATTTTCTTGCCTAGGAGAAAATAATGGGATTGCGTTTCATCAATCACATTCCATTGCATATATTTTAGGCTTAGTGCAAATGTAAAAACAAAACAAAAATCAAACTGCAGTTTTGTTGTTCTTGTTCTGTAATGAAGTATGGTGTTTATGAGGGAAGAATATGGATGTTTTGAAGAGAATGTCAGAAAGAAAGCACAAGTGACTTTTAAAGAGTTCACAGATTACCTGTCCCTTGTTCTCAGCCTCTTTTAGTTACCTGGGGGAAATAAGGGTGGTAAAGGTAAGCTGAAGAAAAGCACAGCTGCTTCTGAGCAGTATGATCTGTGACAGTATTTGTAAGCGCAGAATGATAATTAGCTGGAAAAAAAAATATTTCTGGAAACAGAAATGTTACACCACTGTGAAACTCAGAGTTAGATCAGAGAGAAATAATGTGATGATTCATTCATTCTTCACCCAAGCCATGGCTGCTGTAACCAATATGAAACTAAGCATTATGCAATTAGGTGCCAGTGAGTTCTTTGCTGGGCTGTTACATCTCAAAACCTACTTTCAAGGAGAAGGTTCGGGTTTGTGCAATGTCTCTTCATCTGTGCTTCTTTCTCCAGCATGAGGAACCATGGGGGTAGTTCTGCCTGCACCCTCAGCCGGGTGGCTCGGGGGTCTGGGGGCAGGCAGAGCGGTGGGGGCAGCCGGCAGTTCCCAAGGGCACGGGGAGAGGAGGATGGAGCAAAGGGAGCAATGCAGGCGTGGTACAGTGCTCACACATTTGTCATTCCCTGCCAGCTGCCCCCCCCCCCCCCCAATACCTCCAGCCGCAGGGATCAGATCAGTCAGGTCTTTGTGCTGTACCTGTAGTTCTGCATCAATCACAAGCAAGGCGGTGCCACACCGTTCTCAGGAAAGAAGTCCTGGTCCATTCCTCTGGGACTGCAAAACAAATTGAGATCTTTAGCAATGCCAAATGAGCATGATTCTCACGCAAAACATGCCGTCGGGTTTTTCTGACGCGAGCTGGCCTGGATGTGAAGGGTGTGAAACACGGACAGCTCACCCTTCGTTGCCACCAGCACCATTTTGAAGCACGAGTCCAACAGTCCTGGCAAACATCAGTTCCCTCTGTAAACACCAAACCCTGTGCTATAGCTTAAGACTCGGATCAAGTAAGCAAGTAACGACTCCAAAAAATAACCCTTCATCCCGCTGAGACCTGAGGAATGGTGACTCCCATCCTTGATACTCTCGTCACTGTGTGGGGGCTGCTGGCTCTGATTCCAAGAACCGCAGCTCGTACAGGGTCACCTTCTTTGGAGAAGTCCAGAGCAGCCCCTGGCGTGGCGCAGTGGCTGTGGTGGTGAACATCTCCTTTCACGGCCCTTAGATAAGGAAGAGTGTCCAGTGAGAAAGACACCGATGGAGACGTGGGCATTTCCGTTAGTTGCACAGCAGGGAGAGAACCAGGGAGGAAAACCAGTGGGCTGATTTTCCAGACAGCAGCTCCCAAAAAGTTTCACGAGGGTCCAAGAAAAGTGACATTCGTAAATAAAATGAATACAGAAGTTGGTTTTGGTTCTGCATCAATGAAACTAACATTATTCATACATTGCAGGAGGTAAGGGACATGACCTGATAGGGAAAGATTTGGGTTATTTACTTATTTTTAATTAGTAATGCTTCCATTTTTAAAGATTAATGCAGAGTGCTGCCTGGCTGGCTGTCCAGGTAAAAAGTTGTAGCTTTGCCAGCATGTGGATTTTCTCAGCTCTGCTTTTGGTTTTCTCCAGATGAGACAAATGACTTTGACCAAAGCAATTAACTTCAAATTCAGAGCTTAAAAGAAAGCCATGCAGTTTTGTTGACATTATATTATAAATCCTTTTCTCAAATATATTTCCACTACTTGTGGTAATTTTGCCCATGAGAACTTTAGATGTTTGGGAGGAGGAGGGAAAATGGAGAAGTAATACAAATGCTGCCCTGCATGGCAATAATACTGTGGATTTTAAGGTTACTATGTGGAAAGATAGACTTTTTGTACTTTATGTGGAGAGGTGGAGGCCAGAAATGAGGTGGTTGTGCTTTGCTGTGCGGGGCAGCTGTGTTCCCATCACTGCTGGGGTCTGGGGACAGGGGCTGGAGGTGGCCTGCGGGGCACCCGAGGCACCATCTTGGGCTTTACCTACACCGAGACCAAAACCAGAGTTTAGTTTCTGTGACACTCATTTCACAAACTGAAAGGCCTTACGGTGTTTGGTTATTGCAGCTCAGAAGTTTCTTTTCTTTCTTCTTTTTTTTTTTTTTTTTTTATTTTCCCCCTATGAGAGGAACTTGTAAATCAAGGCTTTTGCTTTCTTCCGGTGTCAAACACTGACTGATTCAAGAAATAACATGACAGTATTAATTAGATGTGAGCCAGTTTTGAGAAAGCGATTTGATTTTCAGTTACTGTATTTTCACATTACAGGGTAATAATATGTCAGCAGTTAATAAAAGATATAGTAAATATTGTGTATGCGCTTGAAATATTAGCATTTTAATATCCATATCCAGAAATAACATTTTCCAGTAGCACAGTGCTGAGAAAATAATTTTTGTGTGTGGATGGACGAGTGGTAATTGATGCACATGTACTTGTTTGACCTGTAGCAGGTTAAATAAAACTTTAGAGGCAGTTGTCCAAACAACGTGTCATCTAGAGCCGATATTAGTGCTAGATCACTTTAGCATCTTTGTCAGCAAACTGCCTTATGCAATGGGAGGTTATTAACACCAGGGAGAAGCTAGCTGAAGAGTACTACTGACTAATGTGACATATTTGAGTTTCTTTCTGTGACTGTCTCAACAACCAGTCACAGAGATCTGCTTCATACACAGAAAATTAAATTTAAATTGCAGAGTCTTGGCTGGAAAATTGTGCAGTTAATCCCATCCCAAAAAATGAAATTTGATTTTTTTTTCCACATGAACTTTTTTGTGATCTTTCATGCCCTGTTGGTTTCTGCCAGTATTCCCATTGGTTTAGGTTACTTTATTCCTCCCGTTAAGAGAAAAATCAGGGAAGAAAGGAATATATGTGAGGGATTAGTTTGGAGGAAAGTCGCTTCTGCCTCAGAAGTTAATGAGTCCAGTGCAAAAGTACAAAATGACTGCTGAAAGCTCCCTTCTGTAAATGTTGCACAAACTGTATTTTTAAAGGAAAGTGTGCCACAGCTAGTGAAGAAGGTAGCAGTGTGTATACGTTGGCTTTCCAAACCCTTTGTTTGTGCCATGGTTCTAGCTATATATACTGATAAGCTGAAGCAGACATCTGTGTTTAAATAGCAGTTGTAGCTGATTCTCTCTGAACTAAATGGCAGGTATTTCAATAAGTATTTTTCAGGAGAAAAATGAAGCAATGTAAGCAGAGGCAATAACCAAGCGTTTCTCAAAAGGGGAAAGGAGAATTAGAGGTTTTATTTCCTAGTCCTGCATCCCAAAATATGTTTTCTGGCAGTCATTTGTTGACAGGTATTAAATTCTTACCCATTAATGTCCACATAATCAGGTCTGTCGCTGTCATCCTCCTTGTATCCTGGCCGCCCCCTTTTACCACCTTGTCCCCTTCCTTCCCATGACCTTACCATTAAATTCTCACTTTCTTTGCTCCTCCCCCTCCCAGCACAGCCATGCTGGGTCCTGCCGGGCTGGAGCTGCTTGCCTCCTCCTGCGCTACCCTCGCCAGACGGGGTTTTAAATACACTGACTTTCCTCGGAGAGGCTTTCAGCCTCAGCAGCGCTCTCCAGGCACCATCTGGTCCCAGCATCTCCTTGGCCAGTCACAGGCTCCTGCCTGGCTTTTTCTCTGCCTCTTTTCTGCCTGACCTTCCTTCCCGCCGTCTTGGAGCATCATTGTGGAAAATTTGCTAGAAACAACCTGCGTAACTGCTAGCGCTTCCCAGTAGCATCCTCACCTGACCCTTCCCGTCCGCTGCTCCCCCTCCCTCACACTCATGTGCTGTATCTGGGCCACAATCAAACTGGAAGCCCCCCAGAGCAGAGCCTTGTCCTTCCAGCTGCCTTTAGCACCAAGCACAAGGATGCCGGGCTGGTATCATGAAGCGCTAAAGCTGTACAAATAAATAAGAATGGGTTTGATTACACTGTTGAAGTTCTCATCTAAAATAATATAAGCAGTAGTCACAAGCAGTTATGCTGTTCATAATTCATATAATATTTTAGGACTGCTGGGTTTTAACTGTTGTGTGATTTGGATTTACTCGCAGTTCTCATGGGATAAAGTGTATTATTGAACAAGAAAGGAATAAACTATATTCAGAGTAGGGTGCTATGATTTAAAGGAGAGCTGGTGGAATACTACAAAAGAAAATATGCAGGATCCATTATACTGTTAATGAGCGCACGATTCAGATTGGTGATTTAATTTTTAGATTGTATTTCTCTGGTACCTTCACCTACAACAAGCTTCATACACAAAAACTGAAGAAGATGGTATGTATTTATACCCAGTCGTGCAAAACCTGAATAACAATAATAATAATAAAATTACTTTCCAATATTGTTTATTCATTTACAATTATTTTTTTTTTAATGACATAGCATTCAAAGAGCACTATTAGAGGGGCACAGCCATAATTGCTGGTCACGGTAGTAGCCTTTGAACAGCCTGACGTTTATCCATAGCTACAGACTGTTGCTGTCTTTGAGCCAGGACTAGAGCATCAGTTTTTGATCTGGCCAGGAGCTTTCTTGAAATAGTCACCATTTCCTTCCTCAGGCAAGGTGGCAGATTGGTGTTATCCTGAACTTTCTCTTGGCTAAGACACAAATCCCAAAGTCCTTATTTTTTTCCGGCACACCTGACTGATGTAAGCAAGACCTGTTCCTGCAGGGGCTACACCCATGAGTAATTGTCAGAAATTACATTACGTGATGACTTCTAGCTTTACAAAATGTGATATATCTATGTTTTGTCCATTTTTTATATTGGCATGCTAATCATAAGCTTTTTCTACCATCCTTTTTCTGAAATGTGAACAGATGCCCCAACTTTTTAAGAAGCCGCATATTACAATGGACTGCATTTGAAATTGTACAACCACATCTGCCGACTGAATCTGGCAAGCTCTGAAAATACACAAAGAAAAGATCATGCAATCAAAAGAAATTCTGCCTGGACTTCCCTGTTTTACACCTGCTATTTTAATATATTTTCTTTAAATCTCTTACAGCTAGAGTATTGCTTCTTAAATGAATTTGAACAACTCGCCCAAGAGACATTCTAATCCGATCATGTATTATGATGATACCAGTTGGATGTTATCCTATTAGGCACTCACTGTAAATAAGGGATTTTCCACTGACTTTTAAATCCTTGATTAATGAGAATGCTCGAAGCAGTGTCCTGTAAATTAGCCATAGTGCTAGCAACAATTGCAATTCACTTAGGAGAACTGATTTGTTTTAAATCTTTCCATCCAAATTAAAAAGCATGAGAAAAAGATAATGTGCAGAAAGTAAAATGTATTACTGTATCTCACATTATTTATCTGTACCCTGTGGCTGTCTGAGACCCTTAGGTCTCAATAATCCCGTTCTCTGTTCAGGTAAATTCCCTTCAGTCAGAGCTCTTTTGGAAAAAAAAACAAAACACCTCTGGTAGCTGGCCCACAGTATTTCTTTAATTGATGTATGTTTTATAATTCTCTAGTGTTTTAGCTAATTCTTAATCCCATTTTAAATTGTGTTAAGCAGTCTGATGGCTTTTATTTGTCGCTTGATCACTGCCATTTCACTTGCCTTTCACAGCTTCTTTGCCTTTTTTTTCTGATAAAAATATGTGTGAGTAGCAGGAAGGAGGCATTTGGGTTTGGGGAAAGGGGGGAACAGTGGGGGGCTGTGACACAGCTATTCATTGATCCTTAAACTGGAATCCTTCCTGACGTATTTTTCTGAAGAAAACAGTTTTTCACATCACTTCCGTCTCTTATTCAAATACTGATACTTGATTTATTGCTTGCAATGAAATTAGTTTTATACCTAGTATGGGCTTTGAAATATGCACGATTTCCTTTAATACTCTGAGACTTTAACAAGATCTTTCTTGATGTGCTATGTTCACATTTATTTAAGGTATTATTCATCTCTGTGCCCATAATATACATGCACTTTTATCAGTCAAGAGCATCCCTTTGTTCTTGCAGAAGTGTGAATACTCTTTCCGTAGACTGGAATTAGTGTCACTTTATAAAGACAGTTTTGACACTCCCTCTTAGAAGTAACTGAGCAAAGTCTCTCTCATACACTAAGACACCAGAAGTGTATGATTTACCCATCCTTATTTTCTGGTAATTTTGAATGCACTGCAAGTTGTACAGAAAGTAGAGCTACTTAAAGTAAACCCTGACCATACTATCCTATACGAAGAGTAATCAGGGGCACTGCAATAATTATATCAACCTATTGCGTTGTTTCACCTCAGTTCGCTCAAGTTATGAGGGTTGCTTGCCCATGGGTGTACTGAAGCGCCCTTAAACAGAATTCCAGTGAGACCAGTAGATCTCACAGACCATCGTTTTTTGCTATGACTATTTATGTATGCATGTGATCCTCTCTGTTTAATGGTATTTGTGTACAATTTCCCATTGTGTGATCAATTGGTAAACGTTCAGGCAGGGCAGGAAAGGATAGTCTTCCCCAGTGTTATGGGCAGAAGGAAAAATATGATACTGGTTTCACTGACAATATTGAAATTGTTTGGGAGATGCACGATACCTTTTTTTATACTTATTAGTAATTATTTATACTTAGTAGTTGTGTTTTTCACAGGACAGAGTTAACTTTTTATGTGCAGGCTTTCTTGGTTACCTGTTTGTTTGTCTTATGTACTTTAGGAAAAACATAGATGCTTTTCCACAAAGAGACTTAAGATTGATTTTCAAGTTTAATGGTTGTATTCTGGGGAAAAGAAAGGGATATTAGGCATTCAAGAGGATGTTTGCAGCTGGCTTTTGTTAGACCTCTTGTTCCACATGGCAGAAAGAATGGACATCTAGAATATATTTTTTTTTTCTTTTTAATTCTCATTTCAAATCTGCCAGCTAGTTTTGGCAGCATTACAGATTTATACAGTGGTTTCCCCCAGCTATAAATTTTGTCAGCTATAAGGAAAGATAATTTTTGTGATTAGGGCATCGAACTGTGACATAACGTAGCTGTTGTCTACAGCCTTTTTGGTTACCTTCAGCAAGTTACTTCATTCACTTATGCCTCCGTCTTTTACCTGTAAAATATAATATTATGATAATAGGCTTTTTTTGTTATGCCTCGCATATTAATGAATGTATTCCTGTATCACTTTCCTACTTCACAGAAGCGCTGAAAGCATATATTCATTAATGTTCTTGAAGCGTGACGAAGTAAAGCCTATTACTGTAATATGCTTTGCTTTAAAACTTCAGTTAGAATGATAATGATAAACAACATCGGTTAGGCCTTGGTCCTACTGTATAGAAATAAAATTTTTACATGTTCTTAAACTTAGACTTAAACTGATGAAGGAAAACTTTGATGTGTTTTATGTCCCTCATCTGTACTCATGGAGAAAAAAAAAAGTAATAAAAGTAATGTTTCATATTTACTAAAATGGGTTGTATCTCCTCTTTGGCATATGTGCCATATAGGAATCCAAGATTGGCTTTTTGCCTCCTGTATCCTTAGCTTCTTGTTTCAATGTGATGCAGACTTTTTATTCTCCCCATGTATTTCCTTTGATGAGGCAAAGAGAAACTTGAAATGGACAGTTATGAAATGTCTTGCCCACAGGAAAAGCTTCTTCCTAACCTCATTAGTAATTGCTGGAGAAATATCCAGGAGCATGACAGTTTATATTTCCCTGCTATTATTTCCCCTAATAACTCTGGATGTTCTTATTACCTTTCTAAATGACTGTTCTCAGAGGTGGCTTGAACAGGAGGTATTTCATTTTATCATGTTGAGATTGATTGCTTCAGTGTTGCGTTGAATATCTCCTCATTCTTGCACTGTAAGAAGCGGTAGATAGGAATCCCCAGATTCTGTTCTTTATAGCGTGTTGTATCATACATCCTTTGGTTTGTCTCCTTTGTGTTGATTTATTTGATTTTTTTCATACAAGGAACGGTCCAAGCTCATTTTGGATAGCAGTTCCTAGAACCCCTTGGATCTAAACACAGCACTGCGGCAATATTTCACTCGTTTAAGAAAATGAGATGTTTTCCCATATTTAAGAAAATAGGATGATACCTTCTAACACTGCGTATATTTATTATTGTTTTCTTTCCTTGAATTTTTTTTTCTTCTTGTCCTGTTTTTTACTAGGATAGAATTAATTTTCTTCCTAGTTGCTGACATGATGGTTTAGTTGTTGCTAAGTAGTGCTTACTCATAGTCAAGGACTTTCCAGTTCCCCGTGCTCTGCCCAGGGGCAGGTGCACAAGAAGCCGGCAGGGAGCAGAGCCAGGACAGCTGACCCCAGCTATCCATAGGGATGTTCCATACCATAGAGCGTCACGCTCAGTATATAAACTGGGGGCAGTTGGTGGGAGGGGTCGATCGCTACTCGGGGACGGGCTGGGCATCAGTCGGCGGGCGGTGAGCAACTGTGCTGGGCATCACCTGTATTTTGCTTCTTTTCCTTTTTGTTGGCTCTACATCAGAGCAACAAGTGCAATTAATGGAGAAAACATCACTACGTTTCTGATAGTTATAGCAGCTGCAGGCAGTTCAGTATTTTGACTTGGGTTTTTAATGCTTTCAATGTTTTCAGCAGTGTCATAGTAGAGATACTGGAGATAAAGAGGGAAGACCAGCAGCCCCAATATACATATTCTATCCTTCTACTTTCTGTTCTTATTTAAAAAAAATAATAAAATAAAATGTTTAAGTGCCTGCACTGGATATCTAACAGAGTTCCTCTAAAAACTGACAAGTGCAAATTGAAAAGCAAAGTCCCATTAATACGGAGTTGGAGAGTGTCGCTGTGCCGTTACGTGTTAAGTCTGGAATACTCTGGGCCTTACATAAAGCCAAGCAAGGAAAAAAAATGCCTGTGAGAATCTTACAACATCTTCAGTCAATTAAAATACATCTGACTTTTCTTTTCTTTGCAGACCACAGATGACATCCTGGTGGCCTCGGCTGAATGTCCTAGCGATGATGAGGACATCGATCCCTGTGAGCCGAGCTCAGGTGGGTTAGGTTAGTCAACTTTTTTATTACTTTCTTTTATTTCATATTTGCATGCTCCAGTCCCCCAGAGTCCTGTCTAGTGGGACAGCCCTTTCTCACATAGCAGGGAGAAGTTGAACTGGGGTCTTTCTACACAGGGCAGCGTCAGCGGAGAGGGAGCTTGCTATCTTTTTTTCAAAGAATGGATGGGAGCACATCAATAGTCGTGATCTGAGCAAGGTTGTAGCTTGACCCGAGCCTGGACCGGGAAGGGCATTCTAGGGCTGTTGCAGCTGTGGTATTGTGATAGAGGAGGGACAACATCATTGAGGAGAAAGATGGTGCAATTTTTTGTGCCTTAAGAATTTCCCCCAAATACGATAACAGTACCATATTAAAAATGTCATATCATGTCAGTAGAGTTCATTTTGAATTGTCCTATGTGGTATAAAATACTGTATAGACAGTAAAAACCTGAAGCTGAAGACATAGAATACAACGGTCTGAAATTTCAAATTGTTTTATGGCTTTTTTCCAAGCCAAGACTATTCAGAGTGTATGTTTTAGTTCTGATTAGAAATGAAAAATTTTGATGTTCTAGTATTTTCTGTGGAACAAAAACTTTGTAGTGTTTTGGCCATGTCTTTCCTACTCCCACTGGATAATGGAGATTTAGTACTGATTTTTCTCTGTGGTATAATTTCCCTTTTACCTTCATATGCAATGAAATACCTCATGCCTTCTCTAAAAATCCGAATGTTTATCACAGATGGGAGAGGAATGCAAAACTTCATAGCAGCAGTGCGAAGCATTACGTTCCTCTATAACCTTCAAAAATTCCAGATAGTGCGATGAGTTACTCCTGCTTCCTTTGTCATCTTGGATTAGCTGCTACCTTTTCTGAGTGAGCAGCCTGTGCTAAAATATATCTATCTCCGTTTTTCTTATTCACTTGAATTCTGTGCTATTTGGTAGCACACCTGCTCTCAGTTGGTTAGGTAATTTGGTAATCTTTGCTACTTGCTACAATACCTAATACGAAAAGAATTAAGATCAAAGCAGAAATCAATTAAATTTGAAAGCAGTCTATAAATGCAAATCACAGCCAAGAGCAATCTTAGTACAGCACCCAAATCTGAGGCAGGAGATATGTCTACATAGCCTTAAGACAAATTAAATTTTGCTTCAAATGCAGATGCATGGTTCCTTTTCCAAGTCACATAGCCTAATACCCACATGGAATAATTATTTATTTGAATTAAGTAAAGGCAGAGACATTTATGGCTTGTCTCCATGTTTGATGGACCTGCAGGGTGGCATTTGAGTGCTTCCAGGAACCAAGATGTTTATAGATTTGATGAGAATACTTTGTGGTTGGTTTCTTTTGCTGGCCAATAAAAGGATTTCAGAGTGGCTTTCAAAATGCCACAAGATGGAATGACTACTCTTAAATCTGAGCAGCAACAGGTACACCCACCTTACACATTTTTGAATCTCTCAGGAAGACATTTCACTTGCAGAAGTCCCAGACATCATGATCAAGATGTTTAGGAGTTGGGATAAGAATTCATTTTCTGAAAGTCTGAAAAATAATTTTCAGGGTTTTTTTTCTTTTTTCCCCTCTGCTCTTTCCTTCTCATTTTCCAAATTCTTGAGTTTAACAACTGCCTTGTCCCGTATGAGTCAATGCACTAGCTCATATGGCTCTGAGCTCATTCATGTTAATTGCTTCCCTGCTTTAGTTAACTCAGGCAGTACTGCTCAATCGATAAATTGACATTTATGTACTGTAAATGTAGATAATTTTAATATTTTGGTTTAACTTTTATAAGGTAATTGGAAACAATACAGTATGTACTCAGCACTAAAACATTTCCAAAACCCTGTGAGCATGCAGCTGTTGTATTTGTATTTATATGAATAATATGAATATTAGCTGTGAATTTGTATTGTCTCAGCCTTACAGCTTGCAGATAGCCAATACAATTCCAGAATAATTCTTCTCTGAGGTTGTTTTAAATTTCAGATGTGGAGCTGCAAGGCTTGGTACTCCCGGAGCCATGCTCAGTCATTTAGCTGATGGGTGCAGGAATGAGAGGGGTGAAATGAAGCTTTCTGACAGGTTATCATTTCTGTCCAACCTATGGTCCAGAAGGGGGATGGGAATATTAGTCTTCCTGCAAAACATTGCCATTAGCTTTACGTCCCGGTGTTTACCTCTCCTGGTTTAACTTACCATTCAGCACCCAGCTATGCTTCTCGGTTTTGTTGATGTGAGAATGGTTTTAGTGCTTCATTTCTTGGATCCCAACTGTTACTGCTTATTTTTTAAAAAAAGAAGTGTGGAATGGCACAGGAATTATGTTCTCCATATAATCCCAGTTGTCTGGATCATTTTATCTGTCATTCTTTACATCAAAATGTCACTTGTCCTCCCACTCTCAACTCTTAAAAGCTATTAATTTGCCTCCCTCTTCATTGGCCTTGTCCTTTCTTGTATTTGAAACAAGATGAACCAAAGAGGTTACTGAAGTCATAACTTCTAGCATATCTTTCTCTCCACAAGCTGTTTTAGCCTTAGTCACTTCATCTTATGAATAAGCTTTCTCCGTTAATAGTCTGGTAGGCACAGGTCCATCTCGGTAATACTGCAAGCTTCATGTGGATTTGAGCTACTCCTAAATGGGAGGCTGGAACTTAAGGGAGAGAAGCATAATATTGTTAACACTGACAGATTGATGATTTTTTTTTTTCCTCTTTTCATTTGGGGTAGGAGATAGAAAAGGATATGTACCTCCATTTAAATCCTTCCCATGCTTCAGTTCAGCTTTTTCACCTTAACCCTTTTGACAAACCAGATTTGCTACTCCTCATGGTGAAGCTTATGTTTCCTGGCAGATAACTTCTTGGAGGCAGAACATATGGCGAATAAGGACCGTTTTACTCTTACATTTGCACTTCAGAGCCCGTAGTCTGAGATCCCATTTGATTTCTTGTTTTGCTGCCTGATGGTCAGTCAGCAAAAGGATCCACCCCAGCAGCAGAGAAGATGCCCTCAGAGCTCTCAGGTCAACATTTCTCTGTCAGGAATACATTTCAGGGATGGCCAGAGCCCATCCAGTTTTATTGACAGAGCCATAACCATATGTTTCTATGATGATTGCCCATAATATGCCCGTTTCTAACCAAAGTTCTCAGCTCAGAATGAGAGCCTATTCAACACACAATTTGAATATGGCAAACCTGTATGTCATAGAAAATACTCATTATCTAGATTTTCCTGATTAGTGAGATTTATGCTTAAGATAGGGCTTCTTTTCCAGGATAAATATGTGGCAGTATGTGGTGGCTAACAAGTCTTGGTCTGCCACCACCCGCTTCACTTTCTGTGCACCTGTCTTCTAAACAATAAATGGAAAGATGCAATTTGCAACAAATTTTGTACGGAACATAAAAACGTAGAGCAGATTAAGAGCTGCTAAGCAGCAATCCCATCAACTTGTCTGGAACATAAAGTCACAAAAATTATAATTGCAGATTTCATTGTGGTATACAAACTGCTAAATGTGCCGTAATTGGATGAAGTCATAACAAATTTATTAGCATGCAAAACTTAGTCAACATATTTTATCTGCGTTATGTTTTGTATAGTAAAGCAACACATATTGCTTTCACAGTCTCTTCACGTTCCCCCCTCCTACTCTAAATACTAATAACAACACAAAGAATAATGGTGATGATTATTATAATAATAATAATAAAAATAAGTAAGAGTTTCTGTTCCTTCAGCATCATGTCATAGAGGAAATAATAAAGCCTTTTCATTTTGTAGACAAGTTATGAAAAATGTTAGGGGAAACCTATCCAAAAAAAGGACCTGGGCTGATTTACTGATTTTATGTGAAGAGTTATAAAATTGCGAGTGGACAAATTGCCATTCTGCATATCAGGACTGCTGTTCCAGCCTTTTCTGAGCTCTGTAGAGCTCTGATTTCTGCTGAGTTTCAGTGAGCTACACAGCTTATTTTTTCCAGTTATACTGGGCTGGTATTTTATTTGTTAGTTATTCTCTAGCCACTTCTGTAGCTATTGAAATGTTCCAGAGAGATCCAAACTGGGTCAAATGAAGTGAAATCACTGAGTTTAGTGGCAGGGAAATCTAGACCAGATAAAAATTCTTACGGTTTCTAACATGCCTGTGAATGGTTCTTCTTTTCTACAATTTACAGTTAAATCCTTCTCAAACTTGGAACTTAACAGAGTTTTAAGTTAGAAATTAGGTTGAAAACCTCTCCTGGCGGCCCCAGCAGAAATGGGATAGATAGAGTTTTTGGCAGTCCTAAGGCCAGAATATATGGTATTCACTGGTTTTATAAGTTTTAGCAGAAAACGACCTTTAAAGTGAAAAAAGGGTCTTGTACAAACAAGCTCTTTTGTTCATGTTCACATGTTGCAACCAAAGAAAATGCTTCATCATCTCTTGATCTGCATTTGTCTGGCAGCTCTTGGGTTCCACTTCCCAGGACTGTGTTTGGTGTCAGGTCTTGCCCCTGTTCTGTAGGTACGTAGGATAAGACTAGGCAGGATCAAGTTCAGTGACGTATACCACCAGCTGGTAGCACTGGTTATCTTTCGTAGACCTGATTCTTGATTCTGAGGGAGAAATGGGATCAGTTGTTTTCCTACATTATTAAGTAAGGACCAATAATAGGGATAGATGCTTGTGGACTGATCTTGGAGCATGTGTTGATTTTTCTGCCTCTTGGTCAGGCTCATCGCGATGCAGAAAACAGCTGGCGACAGCCAGAAATCTCCAAAGCATCAGTATGGCCAAGACAAAGCAAACAAGCCACTGCTGAAAGTGACTCTTACGGTTCAGCCATGGCTCTGGGGAAGGCTTTGTCCTGGTAGCAGAGCAGTGCAGGGCTTTGCACACAAACTGCTTCCTGCATAGATACATCCCCTGCTGCGGGATAGCATGTATTGGAGAGGTGGAGAAGGCTAGGAATTATACATTCTCAAGCACTTTGTGATGGTTTAGGTTTGGTCCCAGCACTGATACCTTTTTTCCTAATGGGCAGAGTTGCAAAATACAGGCTGTGAATGATTTATGCTTGTTATTAGAAGTTCTGCTTTTCTTTTCCTGTCACAAATTATTGCACTGTATTCCCGGCGCATCTGGCAGCAAGATAACATTGCAGTAGGAGGTGAAGTGCCTCCTATAATTTATGCATCACTGCAAGTGCCCTACTTTAATGCACTTCATGGAATTCATTGTGCAAGGAGCTGAAACAAACAAACAAAAAAATAATAAAACTGCAGTTAGTTCGTAGGGCTACTGTGTTCATTATGGCTCAAGACATAAAGGGAATATTTGTGCCTCAGTCCAATTATCCTGTAGTTCTGTATGTGTTTCCAGTGCTAGAAAGATCGCTGCATTTTCTTGAATCAGCCTTTTAAAACACTTAGATGAAATACATACAGGCATGTCTGTATGAACTACTGCAGGGTGAAAATTATGCTTTATTTACAAACTTTCTAAACATTACCACCTACCACGTCTATACATAAAGGAACCGAGAGGCTTCAAATATAGATTAATTTTCCTATAACTGGAGTTACAATGGTTGTTTAGGTTGTTTTAATTTTTTTAAAAAAATTGTAAACCCCTCCTCAAAGCAACAGAAAGCAAATCTTACATTTTTCCAAATTATTTTCTTGTGAGCTGAACCACTTCTTTGTCAACAAGCTGAGTTCTTGGTGTCTGTCACTGTGAATTACAAATATGCCATTTCTCATTTGAATTTCTTCAAAAAGAATTTTTTCCTCAAGTATCTAAGAAAATGAGGTTAAAAAGGGCGATTGGTCCATTGCACCAACACTGATCTCTACTCTTTGCCAGCTACACTATTGAAATATGGGAATACTGAGCTTCCCAGCAGCCTAAGGATTTTCATACATTCCCGGTGTTGGGAGCAGCTGAAAACAACAGCACGTGCTAAAGGAAAGGTTTTCTTTCACTCTCACAAACAATCTTTCTATAGTTCAGAGAATTCTGACTCCTCAAATTCATTCTGTGTGATTTTGGTGGTAGTGGTGGTGTTCACACTCTTACACATCCTTTCCTTGTGTAACCTCAAGTGGTACAGGGGATTTGGGACAAATATGAAATTATTCTGAAGTTAATTTTTAAGCACAGTTTAAGACAAAATGCAGCTATTGTTAGCTAAACATGCCTTTGAAATGGGAACAATTAAGTAGACACTCCTTGCCAAACATTGTCATCATCATCAAATGGTTTGGGTTGGAAGGGACATTAAAGACCATCTAGCTCCAACGCCTTGTCCAGCCTGGCCTGGGATGGGGCATTCAAAGAGAGGTTTAATACGTAGCCTAGAGATGACAGCACAAGCTAAGGCTTTCTAGCATGTATTAATTGCCGTCGCAGTGATATGAACATATCAGAAGGCAAAATATGCATGGAAACTGGGGAACTGGCTTTTTTTTCTGAAAGTAATGGTTTTCTATCAATTCTAATATCAGTGGCTCACTGTGCTCTAAGCCTGATTAGAAATCCCGACATCAGGTTGCTATAAATCATACAAGGCTCTCTGTTAACTTGCACAAGACCTTCTCCACTGGTGCGTAAATGATGAACAGTTTTCCTTGTGTGTGAACTTTGAAGGTGCATTCGTATTCCGCTCATAATCCTGCTAAAGTTGGATGTTCTCACTTCTGTAATGTTTAGAAGAATAACAAACATTTACGATGTAAATACTGGGGTAGTTATTTGTATGTCAGTACCTAATGCTCTGCTTCATGCTTCAGGCATACGCAGACAACATGAAAAGACAGTTCTTGTTCAGAGAAATTTGTTAAGGGACGATTATTAGGACTGCTGAGACATGTTCAGTGGTTTGGAGTTAGATGTCTCCACAGCATAGACAAAACCAGATGGTAACGTGTCTAGTAGTTTGAAGAAATCTACTCATTTTACAAACAATAATTCAAGAAAAATGGGCATATTAATCAATGCTCCTGAAGGATTGGCCCATGAAAGAAGTCTCTGTTATTTTTCTTTCTTTTAAAGATGTAAAACATCACGAGTGGTTCAGTCCTGAAGGTATTTCTAGGCAAAGCTGATGCACATGATCCTGCTGCAGTACCAGGACTGGGAGATGAATGCAGAGAAGCGAACCAGGCAGCCCGCGCCACTTATTCACAAATGCACGTGGACGATACGTGTCATACCCTCTGGCTCCAGGGGAACTCCCTAGATTTTTCAGTGCTTGTCTGGATCATGGACAATTAAATGTGCACAAGTGTCATGTGATTTTATTCAGGTGTAGAAGTGATTTGTTAGTCAGTCAGGCAAGTGTACAATCCCTGCGTGAGATGATGTGCGAGGAGGTGAATGGGGACAGGTTAGAGCTGAGGGTGGCAGTTCTGTGGGCAGGGTTGGAGGAGAGCAGGAGAAGTCTACTCTCATTCAGCACACACCGAAGTGGAGGAACATGGTCTTGTTTCTTTGTTGAGGCTATCTGGGGGAAATTGTCACACAATCCATTAATTATTCATTCTTTCTTGTTTTCTCTCTCCCTCCAAGTATATACATATGCTTTTGAGGGCTTACCTTCCTGACTTTCCTCAGAAAAAATTGTAGAAAAAAACTGTCGCTCACTCAAACAGTTGCTGTGGCCTATTCCTTTTCCTACATCCAGGTAGAGAGCCTGCTTCACAGAACATTCCAGCATTAACTGGAGAGTGAGACATATCCAGAATGACTGGAAAAAAAAAATCAAACGAAGTACAAAATTACTGAATGAGGTATTACATAGACCTTTAGGAATTAACTGTCTGCTAATGCAGTGGCTTTGTAAGAAACAAACAAGCAAACCAAAACAACAACAACAACAACAACAACAAAAAAAAAAAAAAAAAAAAAAAAAAAAAGAAATTGGATCTATGACTGTGCTCTCTTAAACAAAACAATCCTGATTTTCAAGACAAGTATTCAAGATTCAATGTATCATTTGCAATGATAAAGCTAATTAAGCCCCAGTTTCTGTGCTTGTATCCCTAATATGTGAAAATAGGTTCTGGCAGTTCAAAATCTTTTATGATGATTAGTTGTTAGCCACAGAAATAGATGTGTGTACTTTGACAGCCTTCACTATGATAATTTTCCACCATTATCAAAAAAGGTGTAGAACTTTTAAAGCCAGAATAAAAGAGTCACTTAACTGAAGACCAGGGTATAAAATACCCCAAACACATATATGTGCTTTTGAAGTATCATGAAGGGGTTTATATGCATATTTCAACAAGTAAACTATATAATTCATTTAGATGCTAGTAATATTTCTTTCTTTCTTTCTTAAAATTCAAAGTCAGATTTTATCCATTTATGCAGCCCATGCTGATCATGCCAGTTGAAGTGTTCTGAACTCCCAACAGGAACAATCTCTATTTTGGCTTCTGAAGTATGATCTTTCCAATTTGGCATAGAAGCATAAACACAAAGAAAGTATAAGAAAAACAGCACTGACCTGTCCTAATCTACATCCTGAGAAAGGAATCTGGTTTTCAAGTGTCCTGTTTTCAGCTGGGGTAGAGTTAATTTTCTTCCTAGCAGCTGGCACAGGGCTGTGTTTTGGATTTGGTAAGAGAATAATGTTGATAACACGCTGATGTTCTAGCTGTTGCTAAGTAATGCTTATTGTAAATCCAGGACTTTCCAGTTCCCGTGCTCTGCCCAGGGGCAGGTGCACAAGAAGCCGGCAGGGAGCAGAGCCAGGACAGCTGACCCCAGCTATCCATAGGGATGTTCCATACCATAGAGCGTCACGCTCAGTATATAAACTGGGGGCAGTTGGTGGGAGGGGTCGATCGCTGCTCGGGGATGGGCTGGGCATCAGTCGGCGGGCGGTGAGCAACTGTGTTGTGCATCACCTGTATTTTTTTCCCTCGTGAGTTTTATTCCTCTCTCTCTCACCTTTTTATTTCTATTATTACTACTACTATTCTTATCATCAACATAATTACTATTACTATTATTTACAATTATTAAATTGTTCTTATCTTAACCTACGAGGTTTACCTTTTTCCCCAATTCTCCTCCCCATCGTACTGGGGGTGGGGGCAGTGAGTAAGCGGCTTAGCTGCCGGCTGGGGTTAAGCCATTTCATCAGGTTATTTTTTAAATATGAGTTTTACCGAAACCGATTTAATAAAGTCAAATAAAGATTATGTGGCCTCTCAAAACATTTTCCATGGGTGGATTTCACACGCTGACATTGGTTGAAAAATGCAGAAAAGAATTAGTAATTGCAAAACTGAGGTTTTCAGAAACCTCAGTTAAGTAAACTGCTGACAAGTAAGACTTCTGTCTGATTAAATATGGAATTTTGGAAAGGCAGAGGATTTGCTTGCGTAAGGGTGAAGTAAATAGCTGATTGAATCTGGAACAGGTCCCATTGATTTTCGTGGCAATCTGCTTAAAAGTCCTAAGGTAAAGCGTGTAGTCCTAAAAATTGGTCTTTTGAATCAACCTTACACTGGGAATCAAGACTGCTTGTAGATTGTTGATATAAACAAATGAGTTGTTCTAGTTTATTTGAAATTAGATTATGTGCTACTTGTGCCTTGATTAATGCAAGCCCATTGTGTTCCTTGAGCTATAGTTCATTCTGGTTTGATTTGCTACATCTAGCGCATATATTTTCTTGCATGCTATATTGTGGACACGAGCAATACTGGATCTATTTCTTGTCACATTGTAATGCATGTGCATTGAATTTCTTCTTTTTGTGGAACAACCCCTTTTCCTCAGGAGTATTTATCATCCTTCTTTTTAGGGACATGGTAGAACCATAGGTTGGTTTGGGTTGGAAGGAACCTTAAAGGTCACCTAGTTCCAACCCCCTGCCACGGGCAGGGACCCCTCCCACCAGCCCAGGTTGCTCCCAGCCCCGTCCAGCCTGGCCTTGGGCACTGCCAGGGATGGGGCACCCACAGCTGCTCTGGGCAGCCTGGGCTGGTGTCTCACCGCCCTCATAGTGATGAATTTATTCCTGATATCTAATCTCAGTCTCCCCTTTCTCAGCCTAAAGCCATTCCCCCTTGCCTATCACTACAGGCCCTTGTCAAAAGCCCCCCCAGCTTTCCTGTCGGCCCCGTTAGGCACTGGCAGGTGCTGCAGGGTCTCCCTGGAACCTTCTCTGCTCCAGGCTGAGCAACCCCAACTCTCTCAGCCTGCCTGCACAGGAGAGGGGCTCCAGCCCTCCCATCATCTTCATGTCCCACCTCTGGACTTGCTCCAACAGGTCCATGTCCTTGTGCTGGGGGCTCCAGAGCTGGACACAGCACCGCAGGGGGGGTCTCGGGAATGGAGTGGAGGGGGAGAATCACCTCCCTCGAGCTGCTGGCCTCGCTTCTTTTGATGCAGCCCAGGATACGGCTGGCAGGAGAAGAAAGGCAATATTTTTCAAAGATATTAAGAAGTTTATAGCCAAAATACTGGCCTGCATTAGCATTGTATCACTCAACTTCTATCCCAAGGCTTTCTCAGACCAGATTTGAACAATGCAATGTTAAATCGGGTCCTTAAAATTCTATAGGACATTTGCTTTACCTCTGCTATTTGGAGAAAGGATCAGTCAGAAAGATGAAAGTTTGAGGCAGCCACCCCTAGCAAAGAGGGAAAATAAAATACACTCTGCTAAGGAAGTGGGAAGGTGCCTCTCCTGCGTGCAGGACACAGGGTTTTGCCTTTCTGAGTTAAAAGACACAGGACACCGTCTATCCCAGCACTCTTTCACAGTTAATTTTTTTGCATTCAAACAGGGGAATTACAGGTGTGCAAGCAAACCATTGTGCTTCTAGCTAACCATTTGCAATACCTGATAAATTCAATTATTATGGTGTTATAAAGTATTGGTGTATGCCAGCCACAGCTTATCAACTAATAACCATGTTAACAGACTGCTGGCAGCGAGCAGGGTTGCTTATCCTGCTGCCAGACAAAGAAGGTAAAGGGCAAACGGTAAACTTTTTTGCTGGTGCTTTCTAGCAAGCAGCAGCACAGTGTGAATTTTCATTCTCTCTTGCACACTTAGTAGTAAGGCTGTTGCTGCTAATTTTCAGCCACCTAATTTGAACCTCTGCAGAAACTTTGGGGGTTTTGAGTGTGTGACTGGGCGTTTGACAGCCTGCAAGGTGGCAGGTGAATGCTGACAAGTTTGAAAGCTAGGTATTCTCTGAGGATGTTGCTCATAAGTGGAAGCAGAGAAAATTTGAGGCAAAAGTAACCTATAATGAGGAGGCATGTACCTGAAATAGTCTAACCGTAGGCTATCTTCTTCTAACTATATAAAGACCTGAACGAAACCTCGTTCTGCTGTATTGACGTGCTATTCTGCCCCATAGGTTTCAAAACCAGCACTTCTGAGGTGAAGAGCTGTGGTCTATATTTGGGACTTTGATGGTTTAAATGTAAGCTGGCTTAACCCATAGATTCTGATCTAGGCACAGCACGTGTTGTGAACATACCTTTTAAAAAGTTACAGAAGAGGGATAAATGAAAGTAAGGATGAAAGCATCGAGAACATGAGAGTTGTATTCCAAAATAAAACAAAGCTATATATATATATCTCTTAATATTTTTCCTTGTGTTGACGTCAGAGACACCAGAAATTTTTTATAGAGTATGACGAGAGAAGCAAAGAAAAACAAGGTGGTGCTATTAATTTTAATAATTTTATCACGAGAAAAAGAACAAAGAACATTAATTACATCAAGTGTAATTTATATATCAGTCCTGAAGTCCATTTATCTTTCTCTTCCCACCCCCAGAGAAGCATATGAGCTCTTGGCAGTAATACGATTCAGGCTGAACAAATGTAGCTATATCTGCAAGTTGTATCTGAGCCGTCATTTAGCGAGTGTACCTTGGTATTTGTAGCCGTTGCATTTCCAGCGTGTGCACATGTATATTCTGGATGTCTTGAAAGCCTGGCCCCTTCTTTTCCCAGGCACATTATCAACGATGTCCGTAATGGATCTGACTCGATGACAGTATTTCGAGCAAATTGAATGCAGTGTGCTTTCAGGTCCAACATTCAAGCCATATATATAATATTTGTGGCACAGGCATTTATCTCTTCATGTAGCAGCTGCTTAGTGAAGGAAGACAGTCAGGGAGTCACCGACAGTTGCAAAGATGAATGTGGGTGTCTGCACCTCCATCTCATTTCATGAGCAAGAATAATTTCTTGCTCTGCAGGCCAAGCCATCACATTCCTCACTCTTTACAACTACATTTTGGTGTTCTTTTCCAGAAAATGGGTTCCTAGATTAGGTGGTCTGGGGCTTTTTTGGCTTTTTTAAATGAGATTATAATGATTAAAATAGCAAGCAATGAAACTTTGGTCCTGCAAAGCTCAGTAGCAAAGCTTTCGCTAAGTTCAGTGGGGCCCGAATGTCATCGTTGCTAACACTGTAAGGTTTTGGTACAATTAAGTCAATCTTGGACTTAGCTGCCACCAAAAATTTGTGTTTCCAACGTCCCTGCCCTTTTCTTGCCATAATGCTGGTGTTCATCTGAGTCTTCAGGGACTTGGAGCTGCAGGCAACTAGCTGAGCAAAAGATACTGGTTTAGCTGTCTGAAGTGGTTCCCCACGATTACAGCAGCTTAGCTCTACCTTGAAAACATGCTGTCAGTAGCATCACATTTGTGTTTTGCCTTCCTTAAGTTATCTAATTTGCAAAAGCATTTAATTTTGTTCCTATTTAGGAATACTTCAATTTCAAATGTAGACTACCCACTGACTCTGCTGATCAGTCAAGATTTCTGAAACAAAGTAACAAATTACCAAAGTTTTCTCAGAATACACACAAAAATGGGAGAAATCACTTCACATAGAAAAAGAAGCAGAGATGCAAAGGTGAATGACAAATGTAGAAGAGGGGAGAGGTAGGACACCTGAAATGGTAAAAGGAGAAAGGATCCATATTTGGAGGGAAGGAATACTAAAAGAGGAGCAATACAACTGAAAATGTTAAAATACACTAATAAAAAGGGTAAGAGCATGGGGATGAAGTCTGCTAAAATCATTAAGTGATATATTGGTTTACATTTTCCATTTTGGCTAGAATTAAATTTAGTTTTGTGGAAAGTGTTTTCACAAAAGCTTCTTATTAAACTGTGTGAAATATTCCTCTCAGCTCTGTAGAGCATATTAACTTATAAACCCCATTGATTTGGTATGCTTTATCAATTGGCACTGCTACCAACTTAACCTATCTCCCTTTAGACTTCTGTTGTCATTTAAGAGAGACTGAGGCAACAACCCTTCCACCTCTCAAGCACAGGAAAAATAACGTTACTCGCAAAACCTGAAGTCCTAAGGAGCTGGTAGGATTTGTAAATGATTTGAAGTCACTGTATGGCACATCATTGCAATTGAAAACAAGCATTCTACTCTGTGCAGAGACAAAGTTTAGCTTCCTAGCAAAACAACCTTTTTAGCTGTGCTGTTTTTTAGCTAGGCTCTTTTTATGGCTAGCAAAGTTAGTTAAGGTCACTTTAGAGGTATTGTAATGCATTACATCTTTCCTTCTGAGAACCTTTGAAATTTCAGTTTATAGGAAGTAAAGAACGTGGGTTTGCACAGCAAAGAGTAGAACAGATACCTTAATCATTTTCTCATAAACACATTTGAAAGGAGGTTATTGTCTCGTTCCCTCAAACTCAGTAAGTGTCTGACAGATTCCTTAGAACAAATACAATGGTGTGAATTTGAGATGGCAAATGTAGCTACTCTGCTCATAGGCACCACACGTCTCCACCACGTCACAGTGTTGTGTATGCAGGTCTCCACTCCCGTTCTCTTTGAATCATGATGCCGTTATGGTCGTGGACCATGGAGTGTGTGTTCGGCAACGCAGATAGTCTTGTGGTAGCTCTCTCACGGGGATCAGATTGTGGCTTTGGATATAGACTGTTCCAAGTCTGATGAAAGTTTGTCACTGAACTATAGCAGCCACATTGTGGAATCACTCCTCCCTTCCCATGGCAGCTCAGTTGTTGATAAACATTTCCTGGGGATCCAGTTCTTGCCTCCCCTTGAGAGCCACTTAAGGCTGGGTAGGAAGGGAGCAGGCTGAGATACCCCTGTATTCAGACCAGGTTGAATTTGAGCTTTATCTAGCATGAATTTACAGCAGATCCTGGGTTTGCAGTTGTGCTGCATCTATCCCACTGGTTCAGCAGAGGAAGCGCTGAGATTTGTTTTTCCGATGTATTCATTGTAATGAGATGTTGAAATTGCAGTGAGCTCAGAAATCAGTCCACCAGAATCCAACAATGCTACAGAAAGTCGACAACAATCAGGTCTACAATGATAGCACACAGAATGAAAATTAATATGTGTCCAGTAAATAACTGCCTTCATGCCTCATTGCAAATGCAGTAGTTAAACATTCCTGTCTTGTGAGTAATTTCTTATTCAGTTTGTGGGAAGGCATAAATGTAAAGAAAACAGGTTTGGGGTCCTTTTGTTGGGTTGGTTGTTTTTTTTTTGGTGGCGTTTTGGTGGTTGGGGTTTTTTGTCTGCTAATTTCAATTCACAATCACCATGGGAGCCTGCAATTCCAATTTTCTTTTCACAGTATTAATGAAAACTGGGCACTGAAAATAGTCATATTTTTTCCCTCTAAAGTTTAAATGACTTAGAACTAGAGTCAAGAACGATAACTTTCTAATCCACTATTATGCAACGTAAAACTGTGCTCAATTGCTATTATTTCATGCAAAGTTTTTAATAAGTGGTAGAAGAGGCTTTTAAAAGTCAGTCTCCTCTAAGCTGGTCTTTGAGGCAATCCAAAAAGGCTGGCCATGTGCTGTCGAGAGGAAGAGCTGTGCATCAGAGAAGTTGTTTTAAGATGGGATCATTATACCACAAGGTGACTCCTATTTCTTCTCACAGTTCTGACATGCTCAGAGCATAATCACAGTCTTTATGATTTTCTCCTGTTCCTAATCAAACCATCCTACTTACAGTTTCAGGATTTTTTGGATTCTTAAAAATCAGGGTCTTTTTATGACATTTGATTTTAACATTTGCCTATAAGGTATTTCACTTCTCATTTACAATAATGGATGAAGTTAGTGTCTTTTTGATGCCGCAGACACTAACAGAGACCTTGAGTGAGTAGCAGACAGGGTTACCCTACACATATACCTGTGTGTGTAGCAAATAACTCCGCCTGGTTCAGGTACCAAGATGCTGGGAAGAAAACTGCATCATGTGGCTCTTAAATTGTTGGGAAGCAGAGTGCAAGACGTATGTAACCTTTTAATCTTTGCTTGCTCTCCATTGAGATCATCTGTTGTCCCTTGCAATAGCTCCTGTCTTGCATCAGGAAAAAAAAAATAATCCAGGTGAATTCCCCCTGGGTACTCAATCTGGGTACCAAATAAAGGTCCTACTTAAATAGAAAGCAGCTGTTTCAGCAATGTTATGGATGAGGATTTGTTTATTTACATAGACTTCAGAAGAAATCATTTTCCCAGTGGCCTTTTCCTCCCTGTCTCAGAATAGGACACTTGCTTTAGCATGTGCTCCATTAGCCTTTTCTACCTAAAATGCTCAGAGACAAACCCATCCACTTTGTAAAACATTCCTCATATTTTCGCCTCCTTCATTCGTCTTGAGCGACCCTGCTAGGCTAAAAGCATATTTTAATGTAAACAGAAGAAAAATAGCAAGAAGTCATTTCCCTTGCTGAACTGCTCCTTTTACAGAAGTCCAAAAAAGTGTAATGACAGATGCTTTGAAAATGTTGCAAGTTTAAATAACATTAATGTAGTGGCTGAATATTCCTCAGACAGATGGGATAAATGAGATAATTGTGACAACATTCTTAAAAATAAAAGGATGCCATCAGGTGAAAGGCAGAAGTTTAGGTAACGTTGGAAAATACTCCTTACATGCTTTTTTAAGTTGCAATGTTAAAAGAATGTTTTCCTCTGAGCAAGCTGTTCAGTGTCATTTAGTAGATATTGTAAAGTTAGTAGATGGTGTTTGGCCCAAATGGCTGTATTTTAAAGAGAAAGAGCAGCTGTTAGTCCATCAGGTATTGACAGAGTTTTTTCAGTTACTTCTGTTATTTCTCAGACAGAAATTAATTTCCTGAAATCACATACAATAAGATAAGACTTTGTCTCATTTTCATTCACTATGGAAATATTCAGGAGGCTTTGTTCTGCAACAATGCATTGTCTCTTGTAAAACAGTAAATGACAACCTGTGTATACAAGAACTTCCATTTTCTACAACAGTTACAATGAAGAAACAGGATCTAAACCAGTCACTGACTACTTTGGGACAGACCACATTTCTTAGTAGGCTGGCGTCTACCCTGAAATGAGGAAAAATCATAGAGCCTTCTGAAGCAAAACTTCAAGTTCTGTTGTCTAGTCATAGTAAATACCAATTGTACCAACTCAATAACTAAGAACTTTCAGAATGGGAAAAAAAAAAATAATTTCAAATACTATTTGACATGAGTGACAGTTTTCTTGAGCCTTACTGTGGTGCCTCTGTTCTTTCAGCCAAATAAGATGTCACCTTCTTTAAACCTATGTGTGATAACTGCCAGGAGTGGTGTTTCAACCGTTAAAAACACAAATCATTAATAAATAAATGATGAGTAATACCAAAGTGGGGAGGGAACTTATTTCTTTTTGGTATTTGTGGGTTTTTTGATGTCTTTTATTATTCATAGGCCAATCGTAGATGTCGGTAGCTGGTGGCTGCTTTTAATTCTGGTTGTCCAAACTTGTTGCAATTTTTTAATCAATGTCGATAGTTTGAGTGGTATTACCTTTAATGTAGCATCCTGAAAAACATCATCTTCCTATTATGTCTTTACAGTGCAAAAAAAGCGACTATGAGGCGCAGTGTGCTTTTGTGCACCTGGAACAAAACATTTCTCTAGTACACTTCCATAATATGCTAGCTGTAGGCAAGGCCTGATAAAGTTGATGTTATGAATACATATATATTATAGATATGTATTCATAACATTAACTTATGTGAACATTTAATATATATATATGTTAAAACTAGTGTTTAATAATACTCTTAGTTAACAACCATATTTTACTGACTGCATTTTTAGCCATGCATAATGATTTAAAATGCAGTTTCCATAAGCCAGCCTGGATGCTTAATGAGAGCGTTCTGCACTGCTCAGTGGGAAACCCTGGTTCACTCGCTGCTCTTTTCTTGCTTCTGAGTGCAGCCAGGGTTGGCAGTCTGAGGATACACAGCCTCTCAGGAGTCTGGAAATGTTGGTATAGTCAGAGGAATATTGTGTAGACCCAAGTCACTTCATTTTCGTCCATGACACTTGCTAAGTTACAGAAGATCCATCTCTGCTATTGCCACTGAAAGCAATTATATACAAAGATCTGCCTCTCCTCCTTCTGCAAAATGCAATAAAAAAGGACATCATGGGAGATGCATAAGCATTGTGTGTGCTGTGAGCGTTTAACCTAGAAATTCCTCTTGGAATTAGGCTTTCATTCCACGTGGCTGTGCAAGGGGACAAAATGTGCCAGACAACACAATAGGTCCTATCAAGAAGACTTAACGGTCTGAAGACATAGGTCAGTTCAGTTCATATCACAACTGAAAAGACCAGAGTCTGGCCTTAGAGGTGGGTTCTTAGAGGGCTGAGCCCTTACTCTTTGCAATTTGAGAGGCTTTTTCTGGGCATAAAGCATTGCTCAAAGGAATGTCTACTATTGGTGTTAATGAAATTACAAAAGGAGGGAATGGGAGAAGTTGAGTGAGAAAGTGCTCTAAAGTATAGCCATATTCAAGGATGGCTCTGACCTAGAAAAGAGGAGGCAAGGTTGGATAGCTCTGTAAAAGTAATAAAACTAAATATAATTAAATTGGGAAAAAATATTAGAAGGAAAGGAGAAATGGGGAAGCTTGCTGAGGGAGGTCTAAAGGAGAGCTGAGAGTACCTTATTTATGGCCAGCTTATTGGCTGCGGTCATTTATTATTAGGGGGAATTTTTTTTTTTCCCCCATTCTGTTTGGTAGCCTGTTTTGTCATCACTGTCTTCTCAACAAGTACTATAGTGTCATTTCTTATTCTTTACAGGTGGAGAGAAAGGGGCAGAGGGGAGCAGGCGAGGGAGATTCTTTCATTCCAGATGATTGTGTTCTAGCATTTAAATTGTGGCACGCCTGTTATTTCAGATTATTGAAGCATCTTTTGCTTAATAACAGCATTTGGGGAAATTATACTTTTGAAGGCTAAAATGGGATTTTCCTTGCTGTCCTTTTCCTTGTTTAAAAGTCTGTTTACTCGTGCTGTGACAGACATGAAAATGGAATGGGCTGCAAACCCAAACATTTTCAGGCCGGTAGAGTAGGGTACCATAATAGGGTAGCCGTGACCTAGGGAGTGCAGTTAGAAAGATGCATGTTTGTAGTAGGTAGATATGGCTAACTCCTCAATGTGTAACCTCAATAATAACCTCTCCCTTATTTCATTATCTACCTACAGCAAATCCTACCAGGGCAGGAGGAGGAAGGGAGTACCCTGGCTCGTCCGAGGTGATCCGTGAATCCAGCAGCACAACAGGCATGGTAGTTGGGATCGTGGCAGCAGCGGCGCTGTGTATCCTCATTCTCCTGTATGCTATGTACAAGTACAGGAATCGAGATGAAGGATCGTATCACGTAGATGAGAGTCGAAACTACATCAGTAACTCAGCACAATCCAATGGGGCTGTGATCAAGGAAAAACAGCCCAACAGCGCTAAAAGTACCAACAAAAACAAGAAAAATAAGGATAAGGAGTACTATGTCTGATCTCAACATTAAAAGAACGCTTGTATAGAAATAGTCTTCATTTTATCTGAGACATAATACAAACTTATTTACTTTACTTTTTATGAAGCACATTCAAAAACAAACAAACAAAAAAGACAGGGAATGCAATCAGAAAGGAAAGACTGTTTTTAAAAACAAGCATTTCATGCTCTTGTTTTTCAGAAACAGGAGCTGATAAATTCCCTAACATCCACAGTGTTTTCATTTACTCTGCCTGTCTTTATGTTGCTGGAACATTTCTGAAAGACAATGATGACACCACGCATTCATAAAGCAAGGAGTATTACTACAACATCAAGGCACAATATGAAACAAAACAAATTAAAAAAAACAAAACAGGAAAAAAAAAGAAAAAAGAAGCTACCTATGATTCTGGATTTAGCCAAAGTGCTAGCGCTTTCTTGAGAAGTAAGTTAGTCTTATTGTCAGAGAAGACTGTCATTATATATGGTGACTCAACAAGCAAACATAAAGAGTTTGCCGTCTGGTGCAGTGAAGCAGTGATTGGAAACTTGCATTTGAAACAAAGTGCTGGCTTTTCTGAAGACTTACGTAGAAATACTTTCAAAAAGCCCCTTTCTGGTTGTGAGGAAAATAGTACGGAGGCCTTATTTTCAAAAACAAAAAGAAAAATCTGGAATATAAGGCACATTTCCAAAAAAAAAAAAAAAAAAAAAAAGGAAAAAAAAAGAAAAAACAAACAAGAGGGCATAGATGCAATCATTGGGAAATTTCATGCACGCTTAATATGTTACTACATATGTTTATATAAAAACACATCTATATGTGCTTTCTGGACTGTGATAAGTGATGTTTTATAGCCTGTTGTATAGAAAATGCAAACTATATCTGCTCTTCAGCCATTTTTGGTAAACTCAATGTTATAAGTGTTGCTAGGTATAGAGAGTTTTATGACATCTGGAGCAACAGACATACTTCAGTTTTTTTGCAGCCATTATGAATTGTCCCAGACTTCTTCCCCTTTTTTTTTTTTCTCTTTTTTTTTTTTTTTAATTTACAGTGTAGTGGTTATACTAAGGGGGATGTGTATGAATGTATATAAGAGTCAGCTAATTTTTTTCTTACCTGTACAGCCTCTATTCTGTTGCAATTTAGTTTTAGTAGTTTGTATGAAAGAAGTGGACTAGAAAGAAAAAATGTATCTCTACTGTAATTTGTCTTTTCCCTCCTATCCCCATCTCTTGCTCCTGATATGCATCAATGAAGTTGATCAGAATGGCCAATTTTCCTATAAATAGACACTCATTAATTATCTAAATAGTTAGTGACTTAACTGGCCTTTGGCTTCCAGTCAAAGCTTCACTATTGGAGAGCATGGTTTGCCTTACAGAAACCTTGTTCTTAAGAAATTATGAGAATGATGAGTTTCATGAGAATCTTAGGAAGTATCGTATAGTGCTTACCTGGCATTCAGTTACATTAACTACAGCATTGGATGGTAAAAGACCTAAAAAACCCATTTTAATTATCCAGGCTGATTCTACTGCAGAATTTACCCCTTTCTCCAAAAAGGACATAATCTTGAGGTGCACGATAGTATTTTTCAATGGCGGGCATTTTGACATATGAAAATGTATTTTTAGCTAAGTTGATGTAGCATTGCAAGACATCATAACCAGACAAGTATAAGTTCATCATGTTTTAAAGTAACACATAGCTTTTCTTGCATATATAAAACATTAATGCATTTTAGTTAAACATATTAAATATAATGCTGTAATTTACATGTTAAGCTTTTTTTCTAGTATTATTTCATTAGGTTCACAGCAATAAACCATAGCCTAACATTTTATTTACACGGAAGTTCAAAGGGAATACATTGGACAGAAAGAGGGTAGTTCAATAGAAATCAACCAAATCATTGGAAGGCCTCCTGGGAGGGATATAGATGTTCACACTTTACAGACAGGAAGGAGGAATTTAAAATTAGCTTTAAACAGCAGGCACAAAACATTTTGTTGTGTGTTATTCACTGTAGCTGATGAAAAAGGCTGGAAACTGGTACAGCTATCTATCTGGGAGTCAGAGCACTTTAAAAATACATGTAGCTGACATGAAAACACCTCTCTTGAAGGTTGCCTACCACATTGAGGTGTGTCATGTTGCATTTATAAAACAAATTTGTATTTTCTTTAGCATTTACACAGAAATGAGAACAGGTTCACGAAAATCCATCTGATGTTCATATCTTAGATTGTTTTTCACCTATGGCATTCCCGATTTCTCCCACCTTTACAAGACAGCTGTACTCAGGGAACGGCAAGGTCAGGTATACTGGAGTCATTGCTGGAAGCAAGAGACTTCAGCTGGAGGGAGGAAAGAAGTTGAAAGCCAGGTGGTGTTCAGATTTAAGTGCTTGAAGATACCTAGAAGAACAAGAATGATCAGATGACAGGAGACAGGACATGACAGAGTATGGTCTGGGTGAGATGAAATGTTTTTTTCTGCTTGGTATTGATTGCATTAATGAAATAGCATGGTCAGGTCAACTTCCAGGCAGTTTGGTAGATTAATCTTTAACTAAATCCATACATCAAGGAAAAAAAAAAAAGATCTGCTACTACTATAATAAGCAAACATGTTTTTAACACTGTTTCTGAAGGTTCTCCTTTTTCCTCTTTAATTTCATAATTTAACAAAAAAGAAATATGGATGTATCAGAAGTGCCAGCAAGTGGATCTAAAATTCCTTTTTGTTTAAAAACAGCAGCAACAACAAACAAACAAACAGACATAAAGCAACTACCTAACATAAAATTGGATCTTTTCTCTATAATAACCTAATTTGTTTGACTGAGATGGCTTCATTTCTATGACTGTATTGTGTTGCCTTTTTTAACAAAACACTAAATAACGTGTGAAACTTTCAACCCTAAGACACTGAAAAGAGGCCCAATGCCCCTAACCTTATAGTGCTTTCTGTGATAGATATTTACGATTTTTTTATTTGTTGCAAGGCCAATTTATTCATTATTGGAAATGCTAAGCAAGTGGAATTTACTGTTTTGTTAATAAAAATGTTTCTTAATACAAATGCTGGCTTGTTTCTTCTCTTACTCTTAGATCTGGAGTTCATCTTAAAGCAGTGAAAAAGAAGGGTAGATTGGTGTAAAGTTACAGACATTTGTGTCAGGAAAAAGTGATCCCAGAGCTCTTTGTACACTTAAGTGAAAACCTTCTACAAGTTCTGTGTTCAACTGGCCCAGTTAGAAAAATACGAATTACATTAGTGCATTGTTTGGTTTTGCGTAGAGTTGCTTCATTTAAAATCTTACTGGTTGTATTTCATTTTTTAAAACATCAAGAAATTAAAACTATGCTCCCCTCCCCCTGTGAATGAAAAGAGAATTCCCTTCCTTTGCCACCACGTTTGTTTTTATTTTTACTTTTTTTTTTTTTTCTCTGGTGGAAAGAAGATGGCAAAAGGTAAGATAATTTAAAACTGAAAGTATTTTTTCATGTTTAGAAGATGGTTGAAAAATTAATGGAAAAACGAACGCATTTCAGGTTCTTAAAAACATTCCTAGATAATAATTACAAAATTTCAACCGGAACTAATCCATTACGTAAGTACTTTTTTATTTAGCATGGCATTTAAATTAATGGGTAACTTCAAGCAAACATGTAATCCTATTGATTTAAGCGAGTGTCTAAAGTTGCCTAAATGTGTTGCTGAATAGGGATGGAGTTAAGCTTTTGGATCTAAACTCCAAATAGAATTTAAGTATGTATCTTCCTTAATCACATCAGTAGCTTCTTTGACTTCAATGGGATTTATTCTTCTGCTTAATTAGGTATAGACTAAAGTATTTTAGATAATTTAAGTTCAGGAATATCTGAGGAAAACAGCCCCTATCTTCCATCGGTATAAACCAGTTAATAGTTAAACTTACACTTTAAACTGCTTTATACTGGGATTAGTACTTTTGTGTCTGTTTTTAAAGAAACATCAAACATTCTATTTAGGAAAATGCTTTATACACATTTAAAGGAGCTACAACAGTAGTGATTTTTGTTCTACTAAAGTTATACTTTTTTTTTTCTACTGAAAAGTTGTACTTCTTAATTCTACACTGCATTTAGTAATATTTTTTTTCTTATATCTATAGTGTGCTCTCCCTTTCACCAAAATCCTGGCCTCTTAGTACCTGCATCATCCATTATCAGCTAACTGCTTTAAGTGGTGGCCTCCATCATCAATCATCACTGTGGCAAAGCAGCTAAAAAACCTTCACAAGATGAGGAAAAAAGAGAAAAAACTAAACTACTGAGCTCCCCCCACGCCTCCCAAAACCAATTTAGAATAAGGGAAATGGAATACTCGTGTAGGCTGTAAATGACAACTGTTTGTTAATTCATCCGATATGACTTCTTTATAGTTCAACAAAACAGTTTTAAATTGAATGTCTAGGTATACTTTTCAGATTGATTATAGAAACTTGCTAAATTTGCTTCTAATTTCAGTACAGTCCTGTTTAGAGGTGCTTGGAAGCATTGTGCTTGGGTAAGCCAGATTTGTCAGTACAATTTTATTTGGAATAAAGGCTTTATTTTAAAGCCTACACTTTGTTAGATTCTGTAAGTACTTCCACGTTAAAATGTTTTTGGCCCTTACAGGAGTGGGGAGAAAGAAATCCACACTGAATTTAAATCAATTTATGACTCGATGAATGCTTGGGGATGATAAAATTGCTTGTCTGCCAGCCTCTGATTTGTCTGGATGGTCTGTTCCTTCTTTGGCTGGTCATTGCTCTCCATGAAACCAGAAGCATCCCCCACAGGTTAAGCTTTGAGCTAGAAAATTCCAGAAAAGAAAAAGAGGAAGTCCTTGATAACAGGCCTGCTCAGTTTTGTGAGGTGCACGGCCAGAATTCACCCAGTACTTTACCCACATGCTCTGGAGATTTCTTCCTACTCGAGGTCTTTGACAGACTTCATCCATCAACTCTGACTTCTGGAAAAGAAAGTATGTTCCCTCACCTTTCTTGGTTACTCACTACCATACATGTATCTTTATTTTTTGTTCAGAACAAGCAGATTTCGATATGACAGTGCTCCTCCAGTGGGGCTGAATTGTAGTAGACTTTGGGGTTTTTTTAAGGAAAAAACATGGTGACATAAGTGGTAGAGTTATTTCAAAGAGCGTGGGATTCTCAGGGAGTAAATTGCCTTTGAGGACAGTAATTTCATGCTGGCATACACTTGAGAGGTTTAAAATTCCAGGCCAGTAATTCTCAACAACATCTTTTCGGTAAACAATAAAGACATTAGCTCGTTTGTCAGCGAGCACAGGAACCGACAACATGGCTATCAAAAATGCGAATGCATCGGTCTGGTTGCAGCAAATAACACAGGAAAATGGAATTTGCACAGCCAAAAATAACTGCTGGCGCGGTGGCTGGACTCTTATGAGCAAGTCAGATTACAAGCCAGTAAGCATTTATGGGATGATAGATAGCAAAATACTTCTATTAGTCATCTTTGGTATGCAGCAGGGCTGACAAAGCACAGGCACAGCCTGCGCGGTCGCATCGGCTGGTTCAGGCCCGGGGGCCCGGCACCCTCTAGCAGGGGAGGCTGGGCAAGTTTTATACAAACAGCTGCTGCACACCAGCCGACTGGCTGCTTCCAGATAAAACGTGCTTTTCCCTTTGAAATTAAAACACATTTTTTTCTGGGAAAAGTACAGCAGATTGCTTCGTGAGACAAATTAGGTGGCTCCCAAAACACGTTGCAGTGCCAGCTGAAACAGAAACCAGACTGTGGCTAGGAGCTGGCGGCGGGTCTTGGGGGAAAGCTCTGTCCTCCTCAGGAGAGCCCTGGCCTCGGGCACGGTGGCTGAACACCGTCCAGAAACCAGAGGTCCCACCTCACCCTGGCCACAGCCCCTGGGTGCAGCAGACACCTGAGCCTGGCCGTGGCGTTGTGCTCCCCATGGACAGCGATGGTGGCCCAGGGCAGGTTGCTGGGCAAAGTGCACGGGGAAACCCTATATGCCAGGGTGGGCTCAGCTTGAGCTCCAGGAAAGGATTGCAAGGACCCCAGACATGAGGAAGAGCTTATGGTTCCTGATGTTGCTCCCAAAGAGCTTTCACTCCCACTGTGCCCTGGGTTTATGCTCTGCCAAAATGGTGGGGTGGCGTGTGGTGGGCCCCAGGGATGTTTTAGACTCCACAGCAAACGGGGCAACGGGCAGCACCCAGCCACTGTGTGGTTGTATGTGCCCCTCTGGCCCATGCTTGAGACAAGGCTGTTGAAATACAAGCATCTCCCCCCGTGTTTTTGTTTCTTATTTATTGAGCTTCTGCAGCTCCTATGGCTATGGCAGGGCTGAGGCCCTCAGAGCCATGTTTCCCTGGCAGCCCTGGTGTTTGGGGGGCTGCTGCAGCCCCCTGAGGATGGATGGCTGTGGGGAGGGAACGCAAGAGAGCTGTGGGCACCAGACCGGCCAGATGTGGCTACAGAAATGGGGGGGAAATTCAGCCACAAGGGTCTCACAACCAGGGATGGGAAACATGCCACAGGGCTCATGGCTCAGCAAAGCTGGAGCAGGCCCAGGGTCTCCTTAGCTGCCAAATGTCTCAAAGGGGGGGGAAAAAAAAAAAAAAAAAAAAAAAAAAAAAAAAAAAAAAAAAAAAAAAAAAAAAGTCGTCATGGAGACTTAAGGAATTTAATTACAAGTTAGTATAGTGTTTTGTTAGAGCTTTTACCTGCCTTTGCTTCATGCCAGAGAGCAGAAGCTCAGGCCTGGGGTGCCTGGTGAAGGAGGCCAGGCAGCAAAAGCATCCCACAGGTATTAAACTCACCCCACAGCAATACAGGTATCCCTAATATTCTCAGACACTGGACCTCAAAGATTTACACCAGAAAATTAACTGAGGGTGAGATCCAGCAACAGAGGGACAAGTTTCAGCACAAGGAAATGTAAGAAACTTAAAGAAAAAAATAATAACACAAACAGACCCTCAGCTCTCCCTGGGAAATCCCATCCCATCCCATCCCATCCCATCCCATCCCATCCCATCCCATCCCATCCCATCCCATCCCATCCCATCCCATCCGCCACTATCTACTGCTCAACTTTTCAGGCTCACGGGGGCATTTATTTGCTACTGATTAGAGCTGGAGCGGCAGCAGATTTGTTACATCTGCCTGTCAGCCCCACCTGGCAGGAGGGCTGCACCACTAGCAAGTACAGAGCTTGCTGTAGTCACCACACCACTTGTGAGCTAATTACACAGGTTTTATTTGAGATTCGGGCATCGCTGCCAATCAATACAAAGCAAGGAGTTACACCAGGGCAGAATTTAAAGGCCAGACCTGCTTCCTCCCCTGTGTTCTGGGGTTTTACTGACTTCCATTTGATTTAGGGAGGTACAAGGCATGGGAGAAGAACATACTGCAGTGACAGAAAAAGAAAGAAAAGAAAATTCAAGTGTGTTTTATTACAGTGTTGTTCAGCACGTCGTGATGTTCAACAAATTCCCATACAGTAAGCAGAAGAATTGCAGGTAATTAATTTACTAAAATCTTGATTTGTTCATGGGTGGTGCTTGGGAAAGGCAAGCTTATGCTCAGCTTTCCTGAAAACTAAATTTGTTTGGGACCTCATTAAAACCTGTCTGCAGGCTCTTTTTAGGGAAGTCTTTCAACATGCTGGTAGCAGAAATATAACAGTCATTGCCTAGCCTGGTTTCTCATCTATCGTAATAGCTTTGCCTAAGCAAGTACTGCAGGATTCAACTCAAAATTAAAGCTACATCTGCACCAGCAACTATGGCCCAGTGAGAGTAAATTTACAGGGCAAAGCAGTTGATGCTGAGGACCTGACCTCTGTGTTTAATTTCAGGATTTTATTTGATGCAGTTGTAGTCTGGTCCCACAGACTGAGTGCCAATTAGTGGTTAGGTGGCATTAGGTGTGTTCAGGGAGCTCATCTTATTTAATCTGGACAGTGTCCAGCTCCTTCATGGAGAGTGCTCTGTGAAGTTAATTGAAGTGTAGTAAGTGGGAACAGTTGGAGTTGTTTCAGAACTGTACTCCTGATCTTAAAACTTCCCTGTTGAAGCACCCTTTGTGCATTGCTATATGCCAGTGTGCTCTTAACAATTAATTGTAATAAGAATACCCTAGTTTTAATATGAAGTACCTAGACCCAAATGAAAATTCTGCAATTCTGGCACTCATTTTTCTTTTTAATCACCACCCCCACTTCCTAGCATCTCCACTAGGCTTTTCTTTAAACCTAAAGGAATAATGGTTTGAAAGACTTGTTTCCTTTGAATAGGTTGAGATAAATATGGAAGTATTTTTAGATAGGCACTGTATCAGGAAGCCATGTTCCCAACACTGAGATCACCAACAGTGCAATTACTAACTCGTAGAAATATGTTGTAAGTGAAGCTGGTGCTACTAGAGCTCTAGATGGAGAAGGTGAACTAGGAGAAATGGCTGGGGCAGAGCTGGGTTTGGCCAGCGCTCAAAGAGGCAGAACTGCACTGAACAACACCAGTCTCTGCGAAATTCTACATCCAGATTTTGCAACACAGATCTGCTTTCAACCAAAGTTTTGACAGCCTGCTGTAACCTAGTTCTTACCAAAATAAATTATTTCCTGTAAGGGAATTAATCGTAATCAGTTTCCTGATTTAGTCAGTATTAAAAATATCATGAGAAACCACAAGAGATTGGGCTGCATTTTGAGATCTTTGCTTGCATCTTCTGCAGACAGGAAAGCTGCCGTTTCTATTAAGATTGAAACTTCATTGCTGCTTTTAACTACAGAGTGATTACACGTCCCTCTAGCGTACTGCATATTATTATGAACATTTCATACAAGTATTCTGAATAGTCATCATTAATTCTTTCAGATTTCTAAGTGTTAGGCATCAAAGCCTGATGATACAGACTGATGATAAAAGATTTCTAAATCTGAATTCTTGTAAATGACCATATTTGTGTTTAAGTGGCTGCTTGTAAGTTTTGCCTAACTTCCAAAAATCATCTTGAAATGTCTATTTTTATTATTATGTCTTAGCAAAAGTTGACTGCTAAATATGGAAAGAGACGTTCTCTATTAACATAACCTTGTTCAGAAACTTCAGTTTCAGTTGAGATCAGTTCAGCAGCAAGAATATGAATTTTGAGGTTTTAGACATTAAGTGAGCTTCTGATATCTTCTGAGCAAATTTAGAAATTTTAAGGACTTCAAATGAAAAATTAAACTTGGAATTATTATTGATGATGAGTTATCACACATCCTGGGGGAGGGTTTTGGTGCATATGAATGAAGTTGTGGCAATGCTCTGGGGCCTGATCTTAAGTGCTGCCTTTCTGGAAGGCAGCTTTGCGAGACCTGCATGTGAGCACGGTCTTTGCATGTTACGCTGCTCTGCTCCCACAGGAAAGCTTTCAGTGATCCCTCGTGCATGGGAACCATTACACGGGCACTGCTGTGCACCAGCAAAGTCCCTGTCTCAAAAGCAGAACTTGGCATTAATATATATCCCGTTTGAGGCAAAACTCCCATTAACTTCAGCATGAGCAGGGATTTCATTCTGAGTATGTAGCACCCCAAATAAATCAGTATACTAGAAAATGCTACAGAAAACAGGCTGAGAGGAAGGATGTGGTCCTGCACAAACATCCTGAATGCAGAATATAGAAAAGCCAATCCAAAGAGCCTAAACCCAATGTGATTTCCTAAAATGGACAGCAGGCTGGTGTGGATACATTACTTACTCTTGCAAAGTCCTTAATGGCCTTTCTTAACTTGCTTTTAGTTTGGCAGGGTGGTGAGATGTGAAAGTCCTGATGTTACAGCAATAAATAATGCAGCGTAACAAAATGGGGACTGTACAAGCAGGACACTTCAATTTTCAAAATTGTTTTCAAAAATTGTGCAGATGCTATGTAATGGAAGTGGAATAAAAGTCCAGCAGTGTGACTTTGTGGTAATAGGCTAGAACAGCAAAATTATGAAGGTCACGAGCTGCAAGAGTTGCAACTGTCTGGGAAAATAGAGGAAAGGAGCCGAACAGCTCTAAATATCCCTGATCAACAATGAGATTTTGCTTTTGTTGAACCCCTGTAAGGCCTTCAGTTCTGTAAACATTTAGGGGATGTTTGCAGTGCTCTCTGGTGTGGCTGCTAGAGAGGGAGCTAAGACAGCCTAGGATTTGTAGTAGCGTGGCTGTGGCAGCCCTGAGCTCAGCACAGGTCAGGTGCTTTAGCAGCTGCCCAGCCTCTCTCGCAGCTCTGCGTGCTGCAGTCATCCATGCTTAAGCTGGCAAGCGTAATATCAGCTCGATACCCCGCTGCAAGCTGCAATGCAGGCACTCAGACCTGTTTGCTACACTCCCCAGACAGGCGCTGTGCCGTGCCTGCCCAATCTGGCCTGTGGGATGTGCTGAGGGGGAGGCTTTGCCACAGGGAGAAAGGCAGAACTTCTTTGGAAGCAATGGCAGAGCACTAGCAATTTCATTCTGATGGGGCATGTTCAATTTCTGCTGTGTGGTGGTCCCAGGGCTCCACTTGAATGCAATTCATGAAGTCTCATCTTCCTTCAGATGCTTATTGAGCACTGTCAGCTGGAGCTTCTTCACTAAACAGCCACATTTCTTTACTACTCCCACTATCATCCACCAGGAATTTTTGAAATGCAGAGAAGTGCTTTTGTCACTGCATATGCTTTTCCCTTATGGTTTTTTTTTTTTTTTTTGGATTATTTTTGAGTTTTTTCTAAGGCTGGGAAAGAACAATCAAATGATACCAATTTTGAGTTAAGAAATCAGCAGATAATTATGACTTATATGATGCAAACATTTAAGTTTTAAATAATAGAGCTTTAGGATGATAAATCATTTTAATTGACATTTTAAAATAATTTGTGAAAATTTACACAAAAGTCCTTTTAAAAAACCCAAACCAACAACAAAACTATTAATACTGTCCAGTCACGCTTTCTGTTGCTACTGTGGTGCCCATTCCAAGCACTCAAAGTACACAAACCAGACTACAAAGAAAAGACTTTCATTAAAATAAGCGTTTACAACATGAAAAGTGAGTATGATTAGGGGGAGAGAGAATCTCTTCTTCCAAGCTTTTTTTCCTTGTTAAAAATCAGTTTAATTTCTAAATTAATTTCACTAGCATATTTTCATTATTGAGTATGATTTTGCCATTTAGAGAGCATTTCTTTTCATAATATACCTATACCCATGTAAGCAAAAAGGTGGAAAGAAATTATTATTTCTAAAGCATCTACTGCTCGAACTGATCTTGCTTCCCATACTGGTATATCTCTGTCTAAGGGCATACACGACCTTCTGTGCACACCAGTGTAATTGTAGTGTAAATGCTGGTATGTTCAGTGAGAGAAAGGAAGGAGACAACCACATTGTAGTAAACAAGTAATTTACTTAAAACTTAGGTTTGAGCTTGCACATTTCAAAAATAGGAAACTTCTTGGTTATCCAGTTTTTCCAGTGTATGCAGTAGGGAATGGAAGTAGGAATGAAAGGAAGGTATTCTTCATTAACAAAGCTTCAGTTACAAACAAATGTTTACATACACCACTGGACCACTACCAAACATCAGGGCCATCACAGAGGTAGACGGTACTATGTCAGAGTGAGCCAGGATATGTGTCTTCAGGTTAGGCCATGGGCGTATAGCTGATGGAACTTTACAGAAGTCAGTTTGTTCGATTTCAGCTTTGCTCAGAGGCGTTTTATGTCAGCATAACTCTGCAGGCTTCATTGCAATTTTTCGTGATTGTACCAACGTGAACCCAAGCCCAGCAGTATATGTCTATGTCACTGGGATTTAAAGTTCAGACCTTCCTTCAACCTCATACAATGGAAAAAGCCCTGCTTTCTCATATTTTTATTCCAGAGAGAACATTAAAGTTCCATTGTTACAGCACTACAACACAAAGAATGATAGATGTAATCAAAAGGGTCCTTTATCATTTTTTACCTTATTAGAAAAATCAGCAGCTCTGCAGTGCTGATTCTTGAAGGTGTATAAGACTACTTTGTTACTACAGCAACAGGCAGCACTAACAATACCAAGTTACAGATAAACTGGGTCCTTTTGCAAGACCAGATCAGAACTAAAATGGTCATGATAAATCAGCTCTATGTAAAGTTGGTGGAATTAGAAGGTAAACAGAAAATGTTATATAGGAAATATGGTATAGGAAAGTACCTTATCTTACAAAGAAGCTTCTGCAGTCAAGTCAAAACAGGTGGAAAATGTACCAAATCTTCAGCAATTAAATCAGTACTCCTAGTTTTATTTTATATTGTTCCATAAAGTTTTGGCCTGTCTCTTGTTTAGGGACTGAGGCAGATCTCTAAGCGAGGGGTAGCGGGTAAGTGTTTTCACAGTATTAGAAAGGGCTGTGCCTAAGAGAAGGACAGGACTTTCCCAAGGGTCTTGATGTAAAGAAGATAACATAAACTGCCTCATCTTGGATCAGCCCCTTCCTACCAAAGCAGACTTGCTCTGCTTTTTTCTCTGCTTCCTTTGGGGGATATGTGTCAAAGACAAAAGGTATATAGGAGAAAGAGGGCAATCTCACCTTTCTTTTTCCTCCTTGCCCTTCTTTTGTCCTCCTCCTTCTATGAAAGAGACAGGATCTCTACTCTTGCTAAGGCATCCTCAGAATAAATACTGGATTTGAGTTATTTCAAACCCTGAGCCCATATAGACACCTTAATGCAGTCCAGCTTTCAAAGGCACACAGTAATGTGAGCTATTGTGTGCTGAGCTCTTTAGAAAAGCTGACAGTAAGTTCTGTTTTATTTACTAAGATTCAGTCCATGCTAGTATTTGTGATGCAGAAATACTTTCAGAAATTGTGCCAACACATCTCCTAGCAGAGAAGCTGCTTATACTGGGCAAAATGTGCTTGTGGCAAGAGAAGTTAAAAAGAAATGAGGGATAGCATAACAAGCACAAAGCGTTATATTACTGTAACTGTATCTAATTCAGCTCCAATTGCTGATATTGGGGCTGCTGCTTCTTCTGTACAGGGTGAGAAAGGAGCATATCCCTAGAACAATACTGCTCTGTCAAGGACAGATTCATATTGGCTTTGCCTAAGCAAAAGCAGGATGAAAGCTAGCGGCGTGGCTATGAAGAACCAAATTACTGAAGTACAATGCCAATCTGTGTTGGAGTAAGGCCACAGGATGGGATTGAGTTACAGAAGCTCGTTAAAGCTATTATGTATTAACTGAGCCACTGTATCTACATGAGTGCATGCTCTGAGAGTGCCTGAAGAGTCGTGTGTCTTAGATTAAGCAATAATGAATGAGGGTGAGGCTCATGCACTTTGCCTTGACTACAGGGAATAAAAAACCTGTGATGGAGAATGATGTCAACTGAGGAGACAGGTGGTAACTTGTTAAGCCATCCTGACTCATCTATGTTAAATCTTCTGCCTGTACCCTTAGATGCAGCTAACTAGATTTTTAAGCAGATAAGAAATAAATACACAGACTGTATGAGAAAAGTAGCTAGCTCTCTAAACACACTTAGCTACTCAACACACGCCTGGAAAAAATGCTCAATTAAGAGAGACACCTAAATATTTCACTAACTTTTTAAAGTTTTACGCTCGCTGTCATTGATTTCTGACTCCCTAGCATATTCATCATTACATGGCGTATTATTGAATTACTGATTCTTGCCAAACCGAAACAAACTAGTCAATTCTTTATGTTCTTTAGGACCAACAGAAAAACAGAGAGGGGCTGATCTCTCCATTATCTCTGTCACACGGTTCAGCCATGCTTTCTTTGTACTTTCAAACTGTTGCGTGCTATTAAAATGAATATTCAGGTGTTGAATACCTCCAGCTTTCATTTAGTTGTCAGAGTACTGACAGAGTCAAACCTTTTCACAGTTTAAGGTCCTTAAAAACATGGAAATAAACACACAGATGCTTAGAATGTAGAATCTTCATGACATTTTCACCAAAAATTACTGTATATTTAAATATCTATATGGTAACAATCTAGATCATTCTATAGTCATCTGATGGAAATAAGACCTTTCAGAGGGTAACATATAAATCATTTTACATGTTTACCTTGGGAAAACCTAAATTCTGTTCTCTGCTGCCTCTTGAGAGAGCCTAGACAGCTCATATCACAGAGTTTTTTTGGCTTTTTCTTTTTTTTTTTTTCTTTTTTTCTTTTTTTTTTAAGTCCTACTTAATGGTGGCAAGACTTTGCATATACCGAGCATCTTCCATCTGGAAAATCTTCCATGATTAATACATAACCCAAGATGAAGGAGGGAAATAATTTGTCTCAGATTTCATTTGAGGCTACTTCACCCTTTCTTGTAAATACAGTCATGAAGGGGTATTCCCTTAAACCACGAAAATGCTAGCTAGCCCTATGAACATCCTCAACTCCCTTGTCACCCTGCATGGCCAGAATGTGTTTTGCTGATGCGATGGCGATCCTAAAGCCCACCTCTGCACCAGTTCTGGTGGTGCCCCCTGGTTCTCATGTCCTAGTCCTTGGCCCCTTTCTGATGCTCCTGCTCTCCAGCTGTCCTTCCACATTCACAGTCCTTCATCAGAGAGCTCTTGGTAGCGGCTGAGGTAGGAGGTGCTGCTGCAGGAAGAAACCAGTTTTTAGCTATGTAAAAGAGTGCTTAAGCCCAGAAAAGGTGTCCACTTTGTGTCATTATGCTTTGCCCAAAGAGCCTATTGGAGAGCTGATCGTCACATGCACGTTTCCTGAGCCTTAATCTTAACTCCCATAAATCTTCCCCCTTTTTTTATGTAGTGTGAATACCTGGCAAAATACTGGTATGTACAGAACAACCACCAGTCTTCTCTTCTGGAGAGCAAAGGCAACGAAAAATAACAGGTCTGTTTCTTGTGCATGGGAATGGTGAACGCATACAGCCTGTTATCCCAAGACTGATTTACACTGGAAAGTTCATAAGCTCTTGATCAAAACAAACAGCATTTCATTCATCGAGAAGCATCACTGTAATGCACTGAACTATCATTTATCAGATTATGGCAGCATCTGGATTGAACGTTCTGTCCTTGAATGTTTAGGATTTTAAGAGATGGGTGAAAAAGCAGAAACAATACCACCCAGTAGGATACAGAGTGCTGGGTAACTTTTTGCGTACTCCTCTTTTCTTTTCTCCTCTCCCATTTTTAAAGCTTCTTCCCTTCTGAGCTTAAAATATTAAAGACTACAAGCTCTTCTGCATAGCAGTAAACCTGCAGACAGAAAACAATGTAGAGACGCTTATGTCAGTTATACCTTGCTCTATTCAGTAAACTACTGTTTTTAGCATATCCAGCTTAAATGTACCTACAATAAACCTTTTCAGTGTTTAGGTTGTTTTCATTTAGTTTTAAGCATTTCTAGATTATAGAGCAACCTTGTGTTTTTCTGTGCTATAAATACCTCGTTCACACCTTTGCATTATCTATTACTATTTAGCTCTTAAGGAAAGAAAATGGAACACATCTAGTGAAACAGTTGCAGATTAAATGAATGTTTATTGTGCATTTCTTCCTCAAAGTCCAGGCTGCTTTAATGTAATTAGTACACAAGATAATTTTCGAGGTCTTGGTTAAAAAAAAAAAAAAAAAAAGCTTGACAATTGCAAATAGAACATTCCAGAGAAACATGGGAGTCATAATTTTTCTATGACACCTTCCAAGAGTAACATGGAGGTAAATGTATCCAGCATTTACCAATAGTATAATATGATTGGTAATATCCTTTAAACTCCCATCCATAAAAAGCAAGTGGGATAAATGAATTCCCACAGTACTTCCTGGAAGAAAAAGGTCTGAGGTCTCCCCTCCTAAATATAGATCACACGGTGCTAACTGTGTTTTCACGCTGGCGTAAATGACCAGGTTGTCTTTTCAGTGTAGCTGAATCCTGTCTCCTTCAACACCCCTCACCTGACTGGGCATTTCAAGCTCATTTGCCATTCCTGGAGCCATCTCTGGTGCCCTGGTCACCTTGACCTCTCCTGTCCTGGTGTCCCCCCCTGCATCTGTTCTTGTCCTAGAGCCCAGCCAGCACCACCTTGTTGCATCATGCTCTTCTGAAACTTTGGACATACAGGAACTGCAGCAAAATAACCAAGCGACAGTGCTTACCACACATAGCTACCCAGAATGTCCTAGATATGCCTCTTTCCTCACTACTCCAGAGAGTATATCTGATTCAGCTGATGAAGCTGCACAAGAACAAATGAGCTCACTGAATTTTGAGACCAGTTTTGGCTCCAGTTCTCTCTGCAGCTTCTCATGTCTGGACTGATTGATGGATTGAGTCACCATTAACAGCCTAAACCTTTGAATGAAACCGGTGGGAGTCTTGCCACTTTTACCAGCAAGAACAGGCTGCTGCATAAGTTTCCCACACAAAAGTACAATTTACTAGCATGTAAAAGGGTAAAAAAAATCCAAAAGACTGAGATAACAGCTCACAGGTCAATTTACTGTAGAAAACCTGCACTGAGGCAACTGTTTGAGTACAATAAAAAAATCTGTGGATGGTTTTTTATGTTTATTTATACACCCTGACTTCTGTTTATTTAATTTCATTTTTTTTGCTTGATAAGGTGTGTGTGGACATAGTCAGGGATGCTGCTGGTATACTTTGAGAGTTACTGCATCCCTCTTTTTTTTTCCTCCTATGGTCTCTCTCTTTTCTCACCCTCCCCACCACCTCATGTGACACAGTCATCCTTGGGACCACTGAGGACAGGACGTCTCCCAGGGAGCCATCAGGGCACTGATTTAATTGTCAGTCCATGGGGTACCTGTGGAGAGATGCGTGGTGTGTGGCAGCAAGCACCGGGTGAGCTGTAACAGAATCACTGAAAATATAATCTGAATCTCCCACCTATCAGAGAAAGGACCTACCACTGGGTTGCTGAAGCAGGCTGGCCGACTTTAGCAGGATATATTTGTTTTAACCCCTAAAATCCTAGGCTAGACTTGAACATAGAAGCAGACTTTTACAAAGGCCCTTGGGAGTACATTGGTCTCGTACATTATACTTCACTGAGCATCATTATTTCTTGGTCATAGTATCAAGGAAAGATATAATTAGATGTATATTTATGTGCTTTTTGCAACATATAGAGTTATTTTCTGATTATGCTATTACTGCTTTGGGAGTACAAACAAAACTGATGAACGCATTATTATACCTTTATGAGGGCAAGTTAGTCGATGCATGAACACTGGTGATACTTTCAGTACTGTGCTCACAATGCTTATTCTGATCAGAAAGGTTTAAATAATACATGAACTCATGCATATACATATTGCAGCTCATCTCTCATTAGGAGCCTTGCTAAATTCTCTCAGCTAGTCCTCCTGAGCGCTCACATGTTTTCATGGTGAAAGTCCTTTTATTTGTCGCAGGCAGGTTGCAAAATCTTGCTGAGATATCATTTTAAATTTGTTTGGCTGTGCAACCTAGTTTAACAAGGGCAACTTGCAGCCTTTGTTTTTCCTATTCTTCCTGGGGGAAAAAAAAAAAAGAAAAGAAAAAGAAAGAAAAAAAAAAGCAGCTTATGTGAAGTGTTTTAATGTGTGAAAAAACCATATGAAAGGAAAAGTGGAAAAGTGGATTTGGTAATTAAGATTTTTGTGTTGGGACTGCAGTGGTCTCAGTTCAGTTCCCTAGAGTTTCTATATGACCTTGGGCGAGTCATGCTAATCTTCCAAGTCTCTTTAGAGCGGGTTAACAGTTTCTTCTTTTCTTCCCCCTATGTCTTGTCTGTTTGGCTCAGGTACAGATTCTCTTTCAGTATGTTTATACAGTGCCCATCATAGCATGCCTTCAAACATATTCCAGAATTTTTATACAAATCAAGTACCAGTAGGGAAAATACTTATGACTTATATCTTTGGCACTCCAATTCAGGATAATAACTTTAAACAAATATGTTGAAGAATGTGTAGTTATAAAGAAAGCTCCCAGTCCCAGTGTTTTTGGGCAGAAAAGCAAGATTCTGTGTTTCGAACAGGATGGGATCTGTGCATTAAATACAGCTGGCAAAGAGGAATGAATCCATCTTTCATGCCTGCTCTAGGCTCTGTGTACTATGGAAGTGCTGCAAGAGAGCAAGGAGAAATTCTAGAGAGAGGCCTGATGTATGGCAACAGGGCAGGGCTTGGAAGATAAGAGACAGAGAAGAATGCATACAGAGGATCCCTACTGGGAGAAGTTATAGTTGATTATGTGCCTTTGTTGTAGAAGAGTGCAGGCTTGTGTAGCTGTTTTTCCAGGACAGTACCTGCCCTCGGTGTCTGTGATGCTTCCAGCACTGAATCTAAATGTATGGCTTTACATTGGAATGGCTGTGAGGATTTCTCCCTCCTTCCTGCAAACCACTGCCTGGTATTTCTGCTGAAATAAAATAAAAGTGTCTGAAACAAACCAAACACTGCCCCCCTCCCCAGCCAAATCAAATTACTTTAATGAAATAGAATCTTAAATCATGAATCATACACTAGCACCTATCAGGCCAGGACATTGGGGTCTGCTAATGAGGCACTGTGGTTCATCACCTGGTATGTGTGCTCAGCTGCTTCAGTTCGAGGTCCCTGCTCATCGCTTCTACAAAAGCTGCTGTAATCTCAGAAGTCCTTCAGGGTCTGCAGCCGTACATGGGGGTCATTCACAAACGGGCAAAACAAGGCTGGGCTGTTTTTCTGAATGCTGCAATAACAAGTTCATACTGCTCCTCTAAATCCACAAAGAGGGCAGAGCAGGGCACAACAGGGGGCTGTGTTTATGAAACTATCTCTGGTTCATTAGCTGATTGGTACATTAGATACACCTGCATCCCCACCTAGTCCTGACACCATCTATTAGACCAGAGTGACCTCCCTACTGGGCAGCAATCATTAGTCACTCTGCTCTTAAGAGAAGCACATGGCACTCACCTGGGCTGCTCATCAATTTCTAGTATTTTTTCTGTTGTTCTGTGTTGTAAGCCATGCTTTTCCACAAGAATCTGCTGTTTTAAAGCTACAGTGGCTTGAGAAAAAAAATGGGGAGTAATCCTGTAACTGAGGAATTTCCAATGTGTTTGCTATCACTGATCAACCTGCTGGAAGTTGTACGAAATCCAAGGAAAAAGGTTAAAACAGGTATGCCTTGCAGCTTCCTTGCAATTCTCTGGCAGGTCTATAAGGATTTCATGTATTAAGAGCATCGCTGAGACTTCAGTTAGAAAAATTCCTGTATCCAGTCCCTCGTCAGGATCCTGTCACACTGACGTACCCCAGGAATAAAATGCAATCCTGTAATCCCCTGTACTAAGAGGGACTGTGAAACATTTAATCCCTCAGGGCTCTGCTTGGTGCCTGAAATGATTTCATGTCTGACCACTCGTAGGGTCTAGTGGTTTCAGGAGGACTCTAGACCAGGAAATGTTCCCTTGGGTGATTAGATATATATTTTTTTTTAAATTATGTATGTCTTAGTGAGGTTCACACAATTATGTACCTGCACATTAGACCACAAGAGGTTTTAAAATATCAAATCCACAGTTAATACATTTCTGCAAGGCATTTCCAATAAAGTGTATTTCTGGAAATAGTAAAAGAGCTGGAGAGGCAACAAGAACTTTGCACAGCATTGTTATGTGTAGAACAGGGAGGCTGCTCTAGCTGTGAGAATTTCAGATCATTTTTATGTCCAGGACAATCTGGCAGGGAGAAAGACAAAAGTGATCAAAGGAAAAAAGTGAGGCAGTTGTTTGTAGGGAACAACTGCTATCCTTCTTACCCTTGTTGGCTATGGGTTTGGTCATGCCACTGTTCAAGCTGACAGCAAGGCTCGAATGACTTCAGTGGTAAAAGACAGTAAAGGAGAGTACCTGTCTCTCATCTTTTTATCTTTGTAACTAATTATAAAGTGTTCAACCAAGATGATCACTCTGGGCTATTTTCTACCTACCCTCCTACCTTCCATTTATGTGTAAGTAATGTTCAGGAAGTTTGTTACAGCTGATGTAAGGCAAGAGAGGCTCTGCCATCCAGTCTGTAGCTGCCACATGTCATCCTCTCCAGGCTTTTTATGTTTATAAACATTTCTTTTTAATGCCTCAAAGAGAAATACTCTAGTAATTATAGCAGCAATTTCCTTCCTTAGCTTTACTGTTTCTTCTCTCCTGTGCAGATTATTTCATTTAAGCTGATATCCTGAGCAATTATGGTACAACATCATTTGAGACGTAATCACCTCTGGCTAACCTCTTCAGGATCCCTTGGATATAAATGTGTTGATGTCTAAGCATCCCAGTGAGAACATTTCAGTGAGAAAAACTGATATGAAATCTAATATTTCCCAGGAAACTTGGTCAGGAATGGAGCAGAACAAGTGCTCTGTGTTAGGGAGAGGCAAGGAGTATCAAAAGAAGATATTGCATTGATTTTATGGCCACAAAGAATAACTGTGATCATCTATTCCCATCGGCTGCAAAACACAAGCCAAGGTTTTGGCTGCAGCCAGTGCTACTGGCTGTAATGGGCCACATCCAAAACCCCGTGCAGTCACTGGAAAAAATGCCGTTGGCTTCAGTGAGAGCTTTGGATAAGGGTCAGCATGAACAGAAGCCCAGCAGTGCAGCACAGCTGTGGGGAAATCCCTGGCTCATACTGAGCAGTGATCGTCTGCCAGTGTGCGGGGAGCGTCAGTGGCTTCCTGGAGGCAGGACAGTGCCTCTTCCAGCATTTCTTCCTTAGCTTTGTGGCTATCCTCACTGGGGTGGGAAGGAAAGTCAGGGAAAATGGCAGGAAAGCTCTATTTCTCTCTACCTCCCTGCTCTGTCTGCAGCCACTGCCCCTAGGGCTGCTCTGAGCAGCGGCTCCTGTTGTTGCTGAACATCTGCACAGAGTAACTTCTCTGTTCCCTGTTGTGGATGATATAATACGGACATCTGGAGTTTGGTGTGCTCATCTAACATTTTGGTAAAAATAAATAAATAAATAAATAAAGCTATTTGATTCTTTGGTTTATGAATAGCTTAATAAAAGTTGATGAGAAATTTGAAAGGTGTTTGTGTGTGTGTAGGTCATTTGACACACAAACCCCAGCAACAAATTGGTACATCAGGAATATATTAGATCTATCTGACTAGTCTTGGGGGAAAATGCACACAATCTAAAATAAAAAGAATGCTCAGAAGTGCTCCTCTGGGGCTCCTTTGGGGCTTCAAAACTCAACAATTCAGGAATACTACATTTTGTGACAAAATTGCAGTTTGCATTTTAGCAGTGGCAAAACTCAGCATAAATGTATAATCAATGTTTCCCACTCCTACAAAAAAGATAGAATCACATTGTGAAGGAGATGATACAACAATATAATTCCCACTGGTGATGTAAAACCTCTCTTTCCCACAGTTATGGCTGCTCTGCTGTACATGCTCCCCAGCACAGCTCTTTGCAGAAGCAGGGAAGGTGAGTGGAAGCCTGCAGGATTTGGTATTTTGCATAAAAATACTCATTTTCAGACCAAAGTTTAATTCCTTCCCAGGCGACTAGTAACTCACAAGTGCTGATTATGGTGCGAGGCTTTGTGATATGCAAGCAGCTTGGTCCTGCTGCTGTTCCTGATGAACAAACTCATCAGCCCAGGCTGATGGCTAACCCCTTCAGCAGAGGCAGCAGCCATTGCAGTGGTCACTGAGAGGTGAAAGCTCTCACTTCTCAGAGGATGCTTGCTCACTCGTAGCAACATGGGCACTCCTCCCTGTGCTGGCCTTTTTGCTGTCTGTCTGCAGCTTTGACAAGGCTCACTTACAAATGAGTTAAATAACATCCTCTCCCTCTTTCCCTTGCCTCTCCTCATAGTGCCCCGAGGACAGTGACATCTGAAAAGTCCCCATCCCTGGGTATGTGTCTACCATCGTTTCAAATGCCTTCAGTGCCCTGACTTGCAGCTGCCTCTCTGCTTCCAGGCAGAGATTTCCCCGTGTCACATCTGTCTGTCCTGTGACAGACCCACACTCTTCTGGAAAGGCAAGCAAGGGGCAATCAGGTGAGAAGCCCTGATAGCCCAAAGGGATTCAGCTGCTTGAGGGGCTTTGATGGGACATGGCAGGGCAACCCAGGGAGATGACAGCTAGCTCTGCACGAGCTGGTGCTGGACTGTATTGCCATAGCACGCCAGCTGGGTCCATAAACCCTGCTCTGCGGTCAGCACAGCCACCCTGGCAGAGCAGCTTTTTGATGTAGCTGTTTTGTTCCTAATAACTCCATTAGTCCAGGGATAACTCTATTATCCTTGCACAACACTTCATTGCACCATGCAGATACCCCCCGAGGAACTATTCTAAAGCCTTTGATGAAACAGGAGGTGAAAAACTGTGGATCGGAACTTGGAGCACAAAGCTCTTAGAAGTGGCGCTGGAAAGCACGTACTGCCTCTAAGGACTCTCAGGCAAGTTGAATATTTGGTCAAAAGCTTTATCATGGCTGTAGCGGTAGGCTGATTTACTCCAGTAGGGAATCCAATCCTTTGCTTTTCTCACTCTGCTGTAGTATTAAGGTGAGCCTGTGCCAGGGAGGATGGAACAGGCCAGGGTATATATAAATCTGCTGCTTCTGTAAGCTGAGGGGAAGAAATACAGCCTGTCTGCAGCTACTTATTCTGCTTGATATTCACCCTCCTGTAGCAGCAGGAGGAAGGACCTCCTTTTGCTCTTAGGAGCAGCTTGTGAGCTCTGCATTGGCGTTCGGGGGCAGGTTTACTTCTGTCTGATTACTTTTGAATGAACACCAGTGCGGGGTATTAGTGGCATCCCTATTATGTTTCTAATAGTCTTGTTAACATTCAGGAGATCGATGCTAGGAAACGTGAAGGAATGTACAGAGGAAAGTTAGTGTACTATGCTTTGAGGCCCATCCAGAATTTGTCAACAATAATTGCTTTTCTCCAGGGATCACAGCTTTTTGTTTGTCTTTAGTAAGACCAAGCCAATAATTGACACTGGAGCTCTTTGCCTCTTGCTCAGTTATCTGCAGGCAAAACGTCTGTGCCCCAGCAACAGGGTCCGTACAGTGTTTATCTCGGGAGCAGTGTTACAGTACAGAAGTGAAGAATTGAAGGTCTTTAAGATAATGATTAGAGAATCAGTGAGAAAAAGGGCCCAGTGGGAAATGAATTAACTTCACATTTCAGAGCTGTTTTTCAACTCTTTCTACGTTGCAGGCTTCCTCTAAGTCTACTGCTCCAGTCATTTTGCTTCTGCTTCCATGCTGTTAAATGTGGATATTAGTCCCCTTCAACATAGAAATACTGCAAGGTGCTCAGATTTTAAAGGGCTGGGAGCCACTCAAGCATATGAGTGAGAGTTTACTCCTCTAGTCACCATCCCAGTTCCTTTGGCCTCACTCACATAGGGCCTCCCCCACCTTATTTTCACCTGCAAGATTCAGAAAGCCTCTATGACCTTTAGGAGGGAGAATTCCTCCTGCTTTATCCCTGGAGAGTCAGTGACATGTCCAACACAGTATTGCACGAAACAGGACAGACAAGTCATGGCATCTTTTTTGGTGAACAGTAGAGTCCTTACACAGGTGGGCTCAGAACAGAAATATTAAGTACCAGTTTCCCCAGTATTCCCATGAAGAAGGCACTCATGATGCAGGTATCTGCATTTGCTGAGTATAAAAGGTACTCTGAAATACTTTGGGGCAACACGGCGAAACCCCAAAGGATTTATATGGAACCACCCGTTGCTAGCACTATGAGAGGAGGAACTGAGGCAGGACAAAACATGGCTACAGTTGTAGTGAGTGCATTGCTGGGCGTATTGCTCCTCTCCTCGTTTCCTTCCCCCACTGCTGTCTCGTGCAACAATCACTTAATCTTTTATGCTGAAGAAAAGGAAATATGACACTGTTGATCAGCACTGTTTCTGCCACTGTAATAAAACGAAATGAGATCCAATGTACTCAGCCATTACTCGAGCGAGTCAGACGTACTGACCTTCACTGTGGCTATGAATGCGCAAACCTCTCTGTCTTCCAGCTGTAAAAGCTGTCTCATTTCTGAAGTGAGAACAAGGGGGGAAAAAAAGACAGAAGGAAAGAATATTTGCACTTATTACACCCCCCCCCCCTTTTTTTTAAACTAACAGTGAGTATTTTACCTCAGCCATAGGTATCACCTTAATAATTACATGTTCCCATAGGATAAAGTTAGTCCTGCTGTTTGCCTGCGCAGTCTTAGTGTCCAAATAACTTACCTGAGACCCTCAAAATATCTCTGTATTTTTAGTCAGAACCAATGTTTCTCTAATCGCTACAAATAATTCGCGATTTATCAGTCTGCCAGGTGGGATTTGCCCCGTGTTGCACAGGGAGCACACCGTCCTGTGCCATAAGCATACAGAGGGATGAACAGCACTGGGGCTGGTGGGAGAAGCTGGCTGAAGGGAGGCACTGCTGGCAGCCCAACACTGTCATTTTCTCAGGGCGATGTTAATGAGGCTTGCTCAGCATTTCATGAAAATTTCATTTGCAGCGCACAGGGCTTCCTGCCAGAAGGAGCTCTGGTGAACCTCACAGAGGTGGTTTAAGCCATCACAGCCCCCTGCCACATGCTCCCTCTGTCCACGAGGCTTCTCATCTTTGTAGCTGTGGAAGCTGAATAAAAGGGGCCTGAACCTCGGCTGCTGCAGCTCAGAGTCTGATGTATTGTATTGTACTGTCAGTGAAGGTGACAGGCATGGGGAGGTGGTCACACCACGAGCACACCCTGACTCTGCCATAGTGCTCTGAGTCAACGGGGAAAGAAAGGGGCTCTTGATGCAGAGACAGAACAAGCAAGGACACCAACTGAATTATTGGGTTGTTTTAAGTATTATCACTTTTAACACTCTGCTCTTGTATGTGCCAAGGGAGACCTTGAAAAAATAGGAAGGTTCACAGATTTCATAAATTGTCAATAAATTCAAAGGGTAATATTTTAGTAGTTTCCATCAAGATGAAGAACTCCATTTGCATTTTCAAAACCAGTCTGGGTAGCTCAGGTACTGCAGGGCTCGTATGCATGATTCATTGCAGACAACTGCATGGTAACTGTGCCTGCCTGGTACAAGACAGTTTCGGTTTGCCGCCCAGACTGATGGACATGAGCATGTCTGTGCTTTTAAACCCAGACTTGCTGCTGTGCGGTTTAGAAGCCGGTAAAAGCTGACTGGGTGCCTAACATCTGGCTGAAAGCCAGTTGCTGAATCTGCACTGGAGCTCCTGGTCAGGCTGCAGCTGTGTGGTCCAGGTTTAATGTGGGTGGCTTAACAGGACCAGCATCCTATGCAGCTGTCCCTGCTACACGGGAGCAGCCTGCTAGAAGGGAGAGCTGAGAGCAAGAACCATTTCAGGTGTCTGATCTGCATCTGTCACATGACACGTGGGCTCAGCTGGATGAACAGAGGTGACACCTTTAGGGACAGATTATAAGATTATTATATGTAGGTTTATCCCCTGGGACAGAGAGATATCTGAACACTTAAGTAATAACTCCTGAGCCACTGCAGTTGACAATATGGTGTTTCAAGAAAATCAAAGTCACTGATAGTGTCTGATAGTTCATGTCGTTGGAAAAGCTAATTGGTATCCAGTGGGGTTAATCACACCTGAATTCCTGTAAGGTGGCTTTCTTGGGCACGAGTAACAGCGTGAGCTGCATGGCTCGCAGTACAAGGCTGCCTGCATGTTTACCTAGCCATTGCTGTGACAAATGTAGTTATCTCCCTAGAAGTGAAATGGAAATGTCATTTAAGCTCTAACTGATTCCTTATTATTCTGTACTATGCCAAAAATTATGTGTCAAGTTTATAAAATCAGATTAAAAGCATCCATATTGTGCTTTGTTCCTGCTTAACTGAGTTGGTATCTACTCTGTGAAAGTCATGCGGTGTTGAATATCTTTCTGTTGTAATTACAAATGAATATGAAAATGAGCTACAAAACAGGGAGGTGTTTCTATTCTGATTCTGTGGATAAAGAGCTGAAACACTAAAGGCCACATCTAAGAAAGAATTACAGCATTGCAGCACCTACCTTGCAGTTGTCTGGTGCCCGTATGGGATCCAGAACACTGTCAGACACCTGGTCTCTGTTGAGGAGCCTACATATATAGGGCAGGCTCATCGTCTCTAAGTGTGAATCAAAATAGTCAGCTTGCTGAGAAAAATGCTGCCTTAAATCAATCCTCTGGGGTGGCTCTGGTTTGAGCTATCCAGCTGAGAAACACTATGAGCAAGGACAGGTGTAAGACTGGGGACCTTGGCTACCTCAGGTCATCAAAGAAGAGTTTTGGCTTTGGCTCATCAGCCACGGTCTCCTCTAGATGGGTATCCCACTGCATTCCCAGGGCTTGGGAGGGTTCCCTCAGCTCTTCTACAATACTGGAGGAAGGCGAGGTCTTCTCTCCTTCTGCACAGTGCTTTAGTGGCCTGCTATGTATTCAGGAAGATCCACATTCAACCTCCCTTTCCCTTCCTTCCCACACTGAAGCTGTTCCCTGCATCAGAAACAATTTGAGAGCAAGACAAGCAGTAGGAGGGAGTTTAGCTCTGCAAGGTGCCGCCTGGGGATAGTGTTCAGGGACTATAAATGCGTTCTGGGTATGAGCCAGGACCCACTTTGATGCATCCTGATGAGTACCCTAACTATAGTAGTATGGATACCGTCACCTTGCACACAATCTCCAAAGGAGCTTTTGCACAATGGTGCAGCTGTAACAGCTGTGGGATCCCCCTCTTCTGGACAGAAGCAGCCCAGGCGCTCCTGTGAGATGGCAGACGTGTCTGAATCTGCTCAGGCAGGTGCAGGGACTGGAGCTGGCTGTCCCAAGTTGAGACCTTTAATGACTGTTATTTTGATGCCTGACCAAGTTTGATAACAAGGACCTTGAAGCGCTTGTGTGGAAGCTTTTTCCAGATTACAGTTCCGCCTCCTTCTTTCTGTAGTTGCTGACATCCTATTTTGAATCCGACCTTGAGCAGCTTATTTAGGTACCCAAGCAGAGTCTGTGATGGAGCAAAGAGCTGAACCCAGTCTCCCAGGTCTTTATTTATCTTTGGATCTATCTTTCCCTTCTGCTGATTCAGATGAGGTGTTAACTTTATTAATTCCTCGCCCAAGCAAAGCTTCTCTTGATTTTTAAACTTGTGGCCAAATATTAACTGGAGATCTAGAGACAGGAAAACAGATGCTAGAAAAAATGAAAAACATATTTAAGTGAAATCTTTCCACAAAAGAAGTTAGATGCTTTTGTTGTTTTTTTCGTCTAATGCCATATATTTATACACAATGATTCCAGCTCCTAACAGTCAGGCACACACAATAACAGCTGCCAGTTTCACTGACTGATAACAGTATGGTCAGTACCTCAAAAGACAGACATTTAGCTGGGGAAACTGCTGAAATAAAAAATTCTGCAGGACACTTCAAAACAGGTAGGCACCCTGAGCCTCATTTAACAAGTTCACCCATCACTGAGCGCCCAGCCCAGCAGCGGGTAAGGCATCCCTGGCTGTGTGCACAATACCAACGTTACAAAGGTCTTAGAGACAAATAAAGCTTGAAACAATCCTTGGGGCTTTCCAGAAGGGGGACTGATTAAACCAGATGGGGAGTATTTAGCCACAGCAGGCCAGATTCTCAGCTAATGTAAATCAGTTTCACTCCACAGATGATTTGCAGCAGCTGGAACCTGTAGCTTCAAAGGATCGAGTTGCAGTCTCCTGAGCAACTGAGTCTGCATAGATTTTTACCAGTAAAATTAACAAGGCCAGTGTGTGTTGAGGGGAGAAGTAATCCTTAATTTAACAGAAATTGCTGAGACTTAAATAGTAATTTTTCTAGTTACAGGCTCAACAGGCTTTTCCCTTTGCTTCGTGGACCTTTTTGCTGAACCTCACAACGTAACCAATGCAGAAATAAGACATGTGACTGGCCTTGGATGGTAGCAAGCTAGAAAAGCTTCTGGAGGCTGTTAAAATGAAAATCTTCCTTTCTAAGTGGAAGGAGTTTTTAAGGACAAGACAGCAGCTGCTTTGAAATGTCTGTAAATTCTTTTTCCTTGCAATTAGTAGCAAACAATAAAGACCTCTTTTTCTGAGCACTGATGGCTCAGAAAATTTCCTTGGCTTTGGCAGCTCCTTTCTTTTCTAAATGATACTAACTACGTGTTTGTTTCTGTTTAGTAGGGAATGTGTATCCCAGTAAAGCGTGCTCGTTCCGCATGCTAGCTGTAGGCATGTTGTTTTGAGAAACTGTTTCAAGTCTGGGCCTCTGTAATTAGTATTTTTACTGATACATAATATAAGCCTAATAGTGCTGTTATGTTGAGCTTACATGAAATTGGTAAGCAGTGAAATCTCTTACTTGCCCAGCTGCTCAGCAGTCGTCTCTCAGTCCCCCATGCCCTGCAGAGCTTTGTGCTTCTACCAGGAATAAGAATTTGCTTTGTATAAGTGAAGTAGAGGGACGCAGAAAAGGTTTGTTTGGCTGCTTTCAGTTATTGGTTGCCACGTAAACGGTTTCAGGCAGCATTTGAATGGAAAATCTCCAGTGAATTGGCCTATATCTCCCTTTGCTGGGGATAACAGGGCATTAGTTGGCACCTTAGAAAGCTGAAGCCTGGTCGAAGATCTGCCACATACATGTAAAAATGTTATCAGGTAAATAGATAGCGTATCTTTCTAATAGAGAGCTATCTATTTACCTGATAACGTTTTCAGCCAAAATCCTTTTTTCACTGAGCATAGTGCCTTGACTCCTGCCTTGACTCCTTCAACAGGCTCAGCTCAGCACCGCAGCTGATGGGGGTTTGTAATCTTGAGCCCTGAACTGGGGAACACGTGCTCAGGAACACCTGAGTAGTTTCAAATGTGCCTCTTTATTTCTGGGCTTTCTATTAAAAGGCCCTTTCAGAGGTGTGTGTCAGTTCCTTTGTTCTTTGAAAATAAGCTTCCATCTTCTACAGGTGGTGAAGGACTCTCAGGAAGGTAAAGCTAGACATTTTCTTTCAAGTTCATGTTATCAACAGAGTTTTCTTTGTTTGGTTTTGTTTCTCTTTAAAGAAATTATTGCTTTTTGGTAAGTGAGCTTGTTGGAACTGGAGAGGGCTTAAGCTGGTCTCTTGAAATTTATTCTACATAAAACCAGAGAGGTTCTCTAGCTTCTCCATTAGCGTTTCCTCTTCTTTAGCAGGTGAGGACAAGAAGAATCCCTGCTTCAGGGCTTGGCTGCTGAAGGCTGAGTTGCAGGGTTTGTTGGGAAGCTCCTGCCACTGTGCTCCAGGAGATGATGGTAAGCTTCTAGCTGGAGGAGATTCCTGCTCTTTCCAGTTAGTATTGATACACTTCTAGTCCTCTGCATTCAGACATGTGATTCAGCTGTCTGAAATCAATACAAAATTTTACATCTGAGGCTGCATTTTCGTGGTGTCTGTGTCAGAAGTTCAAGGTTTATTGTTTACCGTGAGGGCTAGAGCTCTTCTGGAGGTTGAATTTTTATTGTCCTTTGATTCCAGGAACTGGGGCTTTAATTAAAAGCCTCAAGCATTTAGAGACTCACAGTAAAAGCATGACTTTGCCACCTTGGACTTGAGGGAGAATTAGGAGTTTTCAGAGTGCATAAAGGCTGCAAAGGTCACTTGTTCAATTTGAGCAGGGTTGGGTTGGCTGTTGTGTGTTGGATTCCCTTCCTGCCCCCCCCCCCCCCCCCCCCCCCCCCCCAAGTAGGAATCTTATCTAGGAAACCTAAGGGAAGCAGGGAAGTTGAAATGATTTGGAGATGGTCTGAAAAAATCTGTGAAGAAAACCATCCATTTCAAGCATGTAGATGAAGTGAAGATATGTATTCAGCTGATAAGTCTGGGCAAAGTACTTCTTAAAGAAAAAACAAGGTATAAAGTACTGTAGTTTGCAAAGAAGGGAGCACAGCACTGAAGGAAATTATGTGTTTCTCTGCAAATTAAGAGTTCCATTTATAAGGATGCATGTCACAGAACATTTACAGAGTAGAGCTGGGATGTGGTACATCTTCTGTTGTTTGAAATATTTGTATCAAAAGTGAGTATCTTGTTAAAAAGTATCTTTCGGCTGAGCTGAAGATTACACATGAAACTCTCCATGTTGTGTTATGCAGGAGGTCAGATTTCATGCTTCTTACGGTCTTTTGCTCTTAACAGCTATTAATCTGTTTCTGTGTGATTGCAATGTGATGTGCACCAGATTTTCTCATCTCCTTGGGTAAACGAATCGAAGGGAGTGGGCTTAAGCTTTCTCTGGTTACAGCCTGTGAACTGCTTTAGGTTTTAGTGAAAACTCTCCCATCAAAATGTGTCTCGTCTGCATGAGACACAGTTGCTGCAGAGGTGAATAGCACACACAAGAGAGGACAAAACTGAGTGACTTTAAATATACATTTCTGTGCAAATAGCTGTGTTGTGGCATTCTGGGTTTTGTTGTGTGGTTTTCTTTTTAACTATGATCTGAACTTTCAATTTCCAGGATTTTAAAATGTTTTTTTGAGAAACCTCCTGTATTGTCTTAAGGTTTTTCCCTTCAGCAATAAACAGCTGTTTAGAAGCTTAACTCTAGTTTAATGAAATTGTTTTTGTCTGGGAATTTTCTGTAGACTTTGTTGACCAGCCTTTTGTCTGCAGCACCAGTACAATTCAGTATAGACATAGGGAAAGGGACCACTCAGTTTTTCAGGTTTCCACAGTGACCACCAACCTAGCGAGTGGGGCAAATGCAAGCGCTGGATACACCAGAGCAATTCCTGCTGCCCACAAATCTGCTTTTGAGCTTGCTCTGCTGTTCAGAGGAAACCTGGCTCCAGAGCTGGTAAACGACTGATAAACCAGTGGAGACAAATCAGGGCTGTTGACTCCAGGTGAAAGCTGTGTTCAGAATCCATTCTGGCTGGCAAACCTTAACAATTACATCGTTTTCCAGTGACCAATGTTTGCAGGCTCTGTAGCCTTTGCAAAAGCATTTGCGATGGAGACAGCAGAGTCCAGAGGGAGCAGAAGTGCTCTTCTTGACCCCTCACCTTGGGGGCAGATGCAGGTGCTGGCTTTTCTATCCATTAAGATAAATCGTAAAACAAAGGAGGAAAGGTTTTTATTTTTTATCTCTTTCCCCAGGATAGTGGAGAATCTTGTTCATCAGTATGCTGCATAAGATGTACTTTCTCTTATAAAAATTTTCTTGTTTCACTGTTCATTTATTATAAGAAATAACAGTGCTCACATGCCAGTTTTTCTTCTGTTTTGAACCTAATTTCATGAATCTCTGCCGAAAGCTAAATATACCTATTCAATTTGCACTTAGGAAGTATATCGCTGCATTTATAAATACCCTTTTCTCTGTAATAGTACAGATATTTTACTTCTGGAATTAAAATTCATCCTAATCTTTTATGTTTCACGAAAATTTGAGCATTCTCCCTGCTCTTAATTTCTATCTTTTTTCTGTCTTAGCGGCAGGCCACTATCTGGACTTATTCTCAAGGGACCCTCCATGAGGCTGTTAAGCTGAAGTGCAAATACCTATTTTTTTTTCTTAGGTGCCACATAAATCTTGAGCATGCTTCATAAATCCACCAAATAGCTGTTACTTTTCCATTTGATAGCTCATCAGCTAGTCATTTTAGAGATATGAAAGAGAAAGACTAGTTACTTAGGCAGGTTTGGAAGCATGGAAGGGGCAGAGAGGGCAAAGTGCTTCCTTGGGTGATGTCAGGGAGAGGTGCAAAAAGAAAATTTTAAGCCCTGAAATGTTTGTTCTAGGTCCTTTTCTGCTTTCCCAGTCACCGTGAGCATTCATCATACAGTTTTCAATATTCCAGGTAGTTCAGTAAAGTCTTCCCATGAAAAACAGCAAAACAAATGTCTTGCTGTGTCATGTGAGTTTAGTGTGCCACTTTCCACAAAGGAATCTTACTCACTTTTTATTTTTTAACACCACCAGCAACAACAACCACCTCTTCTGCATGCTAAGATCTGCTTCTGTCCTCATGGTATAATAAAAGAATTGCTACTGAGGTGGAGAATAAGTGTAATAAACTAAACCCAGATCTGCTTAAGGCACCACTGACAGTTTCTTTGCTTTGTCCTATATTAAAAACCAGATGCATGATCATTGAAGAAGTATTGCAAAACTTGTCTACTTACTCGAGCCTCCTGCTGTTGAATTGTACCAATGTCACAAAAAGCCTGCTCGGAACAAATGAACTGCTGTGCTGGAAACTTGTGCTTTTTATAGTAAGCCCTCTAACATTGGTGTTTTCTTTGTATTTTCAGCTCCTGGAGTCAGGTGATTATTTTAAAATTATTTTTCTGAACGTATATTTATATGTATGGTTATATGTTTATGTTTGCTTGCTTTTCCATACTGGTGAAGAATGTTTTGAAAATATGATTTGATTCCTAAAGCCTCAGAAGTAAGAAGATGAGAATTGAAATGTAATTATTTTTTTAAAACATAAGGATTTCTTTTAGACATTTCATGATAATTAATTTTTTTTTTTTTAGATCTGTTGTGTGCCCTGTTAACATTCAGGGTTGAAATACTTAGGCTGCATATTGTTTCCAGTTGCATCTGACCTATACACAGCGATCTGTGACACTGGCTTTTGATCTAGAGCAATATAACTGAGAGGAAAATTTTCCCTTCAGATAGACTTCATTTCCTCAAACCTTGGCAATGTTTAAAAGTGATCACCACCATCTCACTTTGCTTTATATTCAGTTCAATTTGAGGTGTTTGTTTTCATCCACCCCCTTATATTATTTATTGCTCCCTTGAACAAAGCAATACATATTTCTTTCTCAGCAGAGGAACAACCTGGGCTCGTTTCCAAGGCATTTTTGGAGAGAAGTAAGCCATGGCTGCTTGCAGCAGTGCAGAAGAAGAGACTTTTAGCTACACCCTTATCAGGATAAGTTTGTGGTTATTAAGGTGCATCAGTGACCTGCTTAATTGAGAAATTCCAAAGGGAGAAAAAATAGACCCCTATTCATTCATTCTGTAGCTTCATCCAGAAAACAGCTTAGAAATACATGCAATGTTGTCAAAAAAAAAATGGCTTGAAGTTACTATGCATGCAGACAGGAATTGCTATGAATAATGTGTTAACTGGACAGATATTGTTACAGGGAAGAAAAGGGATAGCATAATAGGAAGGAATAAAGGTAGTAACCTGCAGGTAATTACTTGCTATCTACAACTTATTGCAAGTATGGAGAAGAGTCTATTTTTGGTCCACATGGAGTGCTTTGTTTAGTAATTTAACCATCAGCCTTTTGATGTACATTGTATGCCTTTAGCAAGACATTCTAGCATCCTATTTGCCTCCTTTGTTAACGTAACAGCATATCAGGTTGAATGCTTCAGGAGCGTTTCTGAAATAACTACTAAATCTTTTTCTTGGGCAGGCTGCTGTAACACCTCTCTATTTAGTGTGTAATACCCACTTTGAGTTGTTGCTACAAGTCTCATTATTTTATAAGCCCTCACTGGCTACGTATTGCATTGCTTTAAGTAGGTGATGTTTCAGTAGTCCTTCCATATCAGCTTTTTTTTTCCTTCTGCTGCATATAGCCTTGCTGTATAGTACATAAATATAGATTATCACAGGGTTTTGTGCTTTTTTTTTTTTCTTTTTTTTTCTCCCCTTATCTGAAACATACAGCAGAAACAGAGGTGTCTGGAGAGCTAGAAATTATTAGAGGTATGGAAAAGACTTCCATAAGAAGACAGACAAAGAAGATTAATACTGCTTAATGTAGAGGCGCAAGGCCATGCTATACCTACACTAAATAATCAGTGTTACAGGGAAGGCAAATCGCATACATTTTGCTTCTCTGCAAGTAAGAGCAAAAGGATTTAATGCAACTGTCAAATTACGATGTAAAATATGTACAAATGCAAGGCCACACCTCCACAAAGAATGAATCTGGGAAACTCACGGCTGTGAGGCAGCAGTGACTCTGTCCTGCCTGGTTTTACACCATGCCGGGGTGTGTGATTCATTAAAGGCTGATATTGCCACATGCTCACAAGTCAGCAGGAATGGAGCCAGTGCTGCAGCAGGGGTGCTGCTGGGTAAGCCGTGGGGGGACACTTGCTCTTCCTGAAGGATGGTCTGTAGTAAATATCTGGACTGCTGGCGTGTCGGAGCACCCACAGGTGGGTGCCCTAGGGCTGCCCATGCGTGTAAGTCACGTGTGTCTATAGCTCCGTGAGTTGCCATTCCTTTGAAGAGCTCCATGGCATGGCCAAAGCATACAGCCCCATCCATACGGAAGCGTGGTGCCCCAGCAGCCATGTGCCAAGTGATCGAGGGTGCTATTCCCAAAATTAAACCAATCCATCCTCAGTGTGTAGCCAGCTGTTTACCATCACGGCCTTGGCAGTGCCAATCCCCTGGTTTACACCAACACGAGGAGGTATTTCCCGGTAACTTGAGCAAGACGCCTGCACCCCAGCTCTTCCCTGCAGGAGGCTCCAGCTGTGTCCAGGCAGCATGTTTGCCCTAGCCACGACAGCAGTGACCTAAAAAGGACAGGCAGACTTTGAAGGGCTGCTGATTGTCCATTTCCAGAGGTGGGGACTTTGGTTTAGGTGGACATGATCAACAGTGACAGGGTGGATATATCATTTTGATAATTCTTCAGGAACGCTAGAATTGGGCACGATGAAACCACTGATGCCCCTTCAGTATGGGGCTCAGCAGTGTGGCAACCTGGCCCCGCTGGAATTGCTTTGATGTTTCCTCTGTCAGGGAAGAGGCAAGCTCGGGTTCTCTGGACGCAGCCATGTTCCTCTTGCTGAAAATCCTTTGATCCTAGAGTTAACCAGGTTGCCAGGTCACCTCCCTGGTTCTGGATGGCTGAGCTGATTTTTTTTTTTTTTAATTTTTTTTTTTTTTTGAGATCTGGTGGTAAATGGACTTCTTCCAGCCTTTATTTTACGCTGCTGCAGTGTGGTCTCTAATTGTATCAGGCAAGTCGTCAGTGTTGAGTGTTCTGAGTTATCCTGTTAGGTTTTTGTATAGCGAAGAGGAAAAAAATAAACTTGTCCTCGCATTCTATTTCCATCGCTTTCCAGGATTTATATGCTATAGTGGGGGGCCCGTGTTGAGTGATCTAGTTTGCATTGCATTGAGGAACCTTGAATGTGGAAGCCTACAGAGACTGAGCTTTGGACATGAGGGGGAGGAATTAAAATGGCATGCAATCCATGTTTTTTTTTCTTTCTCACCATTATCTAAATTAACAGTTTACTGTTTTCTTTGTATCTCTTCTATTATAGGCTTAAGTGCTTAATCTAAAGCTTAAGAGTCTTAGTGTGAACAAATTGAGAAAAGTCCGTAAGGAAATACAGCTCTGGTTTCTGGAAGTGGGCAGTATTTAAAGGACTAAACACACAGACCTCCTGCCATGCAATTTTCTGGCACAGAAAGCTATTGGCCTGTTCACGCACGAATGTGAAGGTGGGAAGCTTGCTGGGGAGGGGTAGCTCTGGCTGGCAAGCCTGGTGGTCTTGGGACCTGTGGGGGAAAAAGTCCTCCCTTGGATGATGGGGATCTAACGAAACCCGTGGCTGCCCTAGGCTCAGTTTAGGTGGCTTTGCCAGTCGAACGTGTACAGCTTTCCAGCTTTGTTAAATTCCTTGTTAAAACCAGAGGAATAACCTCACCCCACTCCAGGGCTGAAAATACTCTGCATTGTAAGTACTCACCCACAGAAACCCAACGCATCCTGCTTTGTTGCTAGAGGGATATCACACCTCTTCAGCAGGGGCTGCGGGCAGCCAGAGGACACAGGGGACCACCAGCTCAGGGACATTAGCTTATTAGAAACATCACAGGTATGATTTCTTAGCAGAGCTCAAGATACTTCATATGAATAGCTTCTAAGAAGTTTTTTTACTATTATTATTTTATTCTTTCATGTTGCTGGCTACTGGTCTTGATGAATAAGCATATAGTTTTCTATGTTTCAACATTATCAGCTATTTTCTGGTTTTGTTAAGGTGCACGAAGGGCTTGTTTCTGTTTTTGTTAAGGTGCAAGAGCTTGGTCAGTCATTAATTATAAATTATTTTAATTACTGCTTGAATCCCTGTGGAAATTAGATATGAACACCTTGCAGTTTAGCTGCAGAGCTGGCCTGCAAATACACAGAAAGCTCAGGATGATAAAACTGTGGGTTTGTGCTTCCTTCCTCTTGTTAGTCTTCTCCTAGCTGAGCTCGACACATTCAGGCACCAAGCACAGACTCGGGGAACGTATTAACAGCAAGACAGAGAGAACACGCTTCTGGAGCATCATTGCACATGTTGGTGCCACTCATTTTCCCAACGATTCTACGTAATTATTAAAATAACAGTGGGCCGTGGAATTGTTATGGCTAAAGAAGCTGCCCAAGGTCCAGCAAGTTGTGGAGGTGGACCAGGGATGTGCTTCTGAGTCATCTCCGTGAGTCACATGAGCCAGCCCTGCTGGCAGCTCCACCGCTTCAGACCCGCGCTGCTCCACGTGGCACAGTCTGGTTTGGGCTCTTTGGGATGACAAACGTTTGTCGATAGGGTAATGGTCTGGGGTGATGAAAGGCATTTCAGGAAAACGCTTTACCAGACAGCAGCACACTGTCATTAGAGGAAGCCAATAGGGACAAGGAATGATGCTGACGCTAATATCTGTCAAAGATGGAGCCTTGAGAGATCCAGTGGGATGAGGAAAGCCCCCTGCCCGGGTGCTCCGGGACTGGAAACCAGGGAGGAGATCTGCGTGGCTGTAGGTTTTCATCCCTGTTGTAGTAAGACTATGATACAAACACTACTGCCTGCTCGATGATGTTTTGTTAGACAGGATTGGTTGAACGGAAACTTTATCCTATAAAATGTGATGTTATGCCGTAGCTTTTTTTTTTATGTGGAAATTGGCTGGATTGTAAGCGTTTCATATTTGGTTGTTTTCAGTTTAAGCTTTAGAAAAATGTTATGCTTTCTAAAATGTCACACGCTCCTCCCTCCGAAAGTGTTCTCTTCAGATCATATCGTACTTCAATTGTTCAAGTATATTTTCACCTGAAATTTAATTTCACTGAACATTTTAAATTCACTACATGTAATTGGGAGTTTCTAGTTCTGAAAGAAAATGTCTATTAAAGTAGAGAAAATACTCGGTATAAAATAATCATTCCACAGCTAATCTGAGCTTTTGTGGAGCAAACAAATTTTTAAAATTTGAAGTGATGATGCCCCACATACTATAACTCTGACAACTGAGAGGGTAGCAGAAAGTGGTTTACATGGGTTTGGGATCAAAATTATATTTAAGAATGCCCTCAGACCTGTCGCTGAAAAAAACTGAAAAAGGAACAAAGTTGGAACAAGGAACAAAGGAAGCTCTCATCAAAAGGCTGTAGACACCTGTTGCCTTACCCACACTCATCTTCTTGTGTTCTGATGTTCTCATAAAAGGGAAGCATCTCAGACAGCAGGTCACTATGGCCAGTAGCTAAACTGTGACACCGCTAGTGTATCTGGGTCAATCTGGGAGGGGAAAAAAAAAAGAAAGAATAATACTTTTTTTTTTTTTTTTTTTTTTTATGTTGCTGCTGAGACACATGAAAGTGTGAGGAGAGTGTCCTAATCTACTTTATCAAGTTCTACCAGCAGCGTGAAGGGGAAAGTACAGAGGGTGAAGTGTCACTTAGTAGAATTCCTGACTGTTTTTCCTGCTTATTACCAAAAGGCAGTGTCGTAGACACAGTGCGTACGAGACGGCTGTGCGTGGTACGTGGGAAGAGGTATCCAGAGGAGAGGAGTTCATTGCTCCTCAGGAGTTAAACTGGGTTAAAAGAATTGTGTTAACTGTATGTTCTGCTGTGAAATTCACCCATCTTTGGAGTGGCACAAATGCAGGACTTACGAGGGCTGACCTTTGGAAAGCATGCGCTCTTTTGGAGCTGCTGGGGTCCACGGCTCTGACGGAGGACGCCTAGCTCACTGTACTCCATCCAGAGGTGGCACCTCTAGCAGCATGTGTTGCAGGGCTGGGTCTGGTTTCTGCTGGAGATTAGGAGAGGGTCAGGTGGCTCTGTGCCAGCACCCTGAGGACACTCGTAGATCTTAACCCTTCTGCTTGCAAGGTACCCACCCACACACCCACTGCCCATGGGCCAGGACCCCCCAGCTGAGCCCTGTCTCCAGTGGAGCCCAGCCCCAACTCTACAATGTGTTGCTGGGACAGTTGGGGGACCAGTTGCCAGCCTGGGTGCTGTGGGATGGTGCCCAGGGCGATGAGGGCACTGTTCTGTGCTGGGGTCTCTGCTCGTCCCCTTTCACAAAGCAGCCTGTTCCTGCTGCTCACTGACTCTGTTTTCGTGGCATCTTGTAAAGCTGCATTTATAGCATGGATTAATGAGCAGATGCTCTTGATCTCTACTTCAGAAGAACCATAGGCAGTTGAGAGTCTTCCAGATCTGTGTTTCTCTCTCCTACTCGTTCCTTTGCACACAAAATGTCTAAAGAAACATATCTGGATGTTACAGCCACAGGTAAGCTTGGAATAAATGTGAGAAGCTTGTAACTTCTAGAGGAATAAGGTTTTCTACCAGTCTCTTTCTTCCCTAAACTTACCTTTAAGTTTAAGGGACAACTTATGGAAATTTATGAAAAGGTTTAAACAATATGATGTGCAAGGGGCTGATTCTCAAGAAGTTTCCTCTGGTTCTGTTTCCGTAAATCTCAGGATGCTGGTGTTGCACAGTCCAGAGAAATGCTTCTCTGGAGGGTGCTTACCTTTACTGAGCGCTTCTGATTTTTCAGCCTTCTTCCATCACATCAAACCCATTGCTGTAAGGCTTCCAGCACCTGCCTTTTCTGACAGTTTTTCTGTCCTCTGGTTGCTTTCCTCCAGCAGAAGGGGAGCAGCTCACCGTGCGTGTCATCCAGCCGTGCCAGAGTCCTGCAGGAGTCAGCCCTGTCCCAGGGGCTTTTACTGCTTCTGTGCCTCAAAATAAACTCTCAGCTGGGCAGAAATGGGATTCCTTGCAAACCAAAAGCGTGGACTTTCCAGGCTGGAATCTAGCTTCTTAGCTAGACAGCATTCCCTTCAAGCCCTGGAAGGACTTTAAAGCTTCGCATTTCTGAAATCTTTGTGGAAAAGAGTTATTTTTGGTCAGTTTTAGTGGTTTTCTATGATTTCCTCTGAGATGTCTATAGCTGGCGATTACACACCTGCTTTTGCAGGCAACAGAAATAGGAAAGAGCTTTAATATATTTAATTTTTAAACCATCCTAAACTTCCATCAAGTTGTGTGGGTTTTTCTGTTAATTTGCGGGGTTTTTTTGGTAGTTTGTCTCCTCCACAAAATATGTGGTGGTAGAGATGTTAAAGTAAAAACATTTTTGGCATTCTGTTTAGGTAACCTGCAAAATGCACCTCTAGACACTGTGATTTTTAATTTTTTTTTCTGTCAAAAGTTTACCACAGGATTCTCTTGGCTTCATTCATGGGGCAAGCATTGATGAGGGGTGTTTGGCTCTTGTCTCCTAGAGGGATGTGCAAAACTTTTCCAGACAGCCCATCAGTGAGGGGAAAATGAGAAGGCAAGAAGAGAGTGGCTTTGAATAAGGAAGATCTTAGTTACACAGCTGTTTTCATACTTAATATTAGAGATTTTTAATGGTGTTATTTTTTGTAGTCTGTAGACCCTAGAACATTCTCTGTTCTGCTCTAGTTTCAAAACTAATGTTGGGGAGAATGTACGGTACATGAGAAAGCAGGATGGAAAACCTCGATGGGAATATATAAGACTACTTTGAGCAGAGCCTATATGATGCACTGTGGCATTATGTACCATACCATGCATGGGTGGGGTGGGGGACCCCTGAATGCTTGGTTTGGCAGGGCTCATGCTCTCAGAAGTCATAGCAATGTTAAATTACAATACAGAAGATAGCCAGTATATGCCTCTGGGTATACTGCAGCAATACCATGTTTGTACTCTATGATATTTACTTTTTTAGACTGTAATAAAAGCTAATTTTGTTTCAACAGCTGAAGGATCTGTGACCACTTTCCCCCATGATGTTATTAAAGAAAAGAATATAGCCACTACAAAGATATTTTCACATTTCTTACCAGCTATCTTTAACTGAAGTAGTATGTGCCAGATGAATTATCACTGGTTGTCTTGCCCAATTCTTTTCACCTAATATCATGGCTTTTTGTATCTATCCTTAGGAGATAGCTCCAAGGCTGATGGGGATAATGCAAAAGGCCTGGAAGTCAAACAAAAAGCAGAGGTGACTGGCAGGAACAGCAGCCGGTAAGTACTGCAATAAAAGTGCTGTTTAACCTGCTGGCTAATACAAAAAGGTTATTTCTACAGCAACTAGTGGAACAATATATTTAGCAATTAAATTAATCCAAACAAATAGGGATTTTAACCCCATTGTCCTGGCTAAATTCCAGCTTAGGTAATTACATTCTGGCTACCTGCATTCCCTCTGGAGTTTCTGCTGGGTAAGTTACAGCTTACACCGTGTGTGCCTGTGTTAGGCTTGTTATGAACAGTTGTGTAGCATGTCATCATCTGGTAAATCCTATCTGGTGAAAAAAAAAAAAAAAAAGAGGTGAATGCTTTTCAGGGGAAGTAAGGAGCAACTGTTCTGTCATATTTAACTTGTTAGTAGGATTTGTAAATGCAACAAATGCTGAGATTGGCATGTTATAATGATGGACATAATATAGACAGATAGGCAGTGGTTAGAAATACACAAACAGACTGGCCGACAAGCTGGATTAGCACTTTTCCTCCCCAGTCTTCCTCTGTTAGGCTTTCTTTTGCTTCCTTCTGAAGCCAAACCTTTTTCTATGTCAAAGCCAGCTTGAAATGGCTGCCTGTGTTTTATTCATGTCGGTTCATCCTCCTGGTTCACAGAGCAGCCACATAAACAGACGCACACAGAAAGCAGAGAGGCAGCACTGAGGAGAGGAAAGGTAAACCAGCTTGAGACAAGCATCGCCTCCCCAGTCCAGCCCTTTGGGAGCTTCAGCTGAGGCTGGCACATTTCTAAACCCTTCTGGGGAAACGCAGAGAAAGGCTGAATTCAGATCTAGTTCGCATCTCCTACTGTATCTGATACAAAGCAGCCTCTGGCTGTGATGCCATTTTGAAGGGCCAGGAATATCGCAGTAACTTAATTCATTTTATTGATTGCAAGCTCATTTGGAAAGGATCTTCCTTGCAAAGCTGAAACGTGAAATGAGTCAAGGGTAATATACTGCATTCTCCAGGAATTTCCCTCTTCTTTTCCCGTTCCATTTTGGAAAATGGGGCACACTTTGTGAGCTGACAAGATGATTAAGCTGTAGCTAGCGTACAGTGAGCAGTTCAAGGAGTCCTTTTCCCCCCTCTGCTTTTTGATGGAGCTGAGGAGAAGGCTCATCTTTCCAAACATGAAGCACTGAGAATTCATTCAGAACAGTCACAGATGACATACTAGTGGAGCTACCAGGGAAATTCAGAATCACCAGCGTTTTAATCATTGTTTTGGGACAGCTTTGCCAAATGCAGCCTGTTGGCATAACCTGGACTTGAGAAGTGTCTCTTCATGGTGCCGCTTGCAGAAATTGATGACACGTTCAGCTTCTGTGAAGAGCTGCAGTTAGCTGGAGATTGGGCATGTGCTCATCACTGCACAGTTTGCACCTGAGGGCAGTCAGCTCCTTGTTACAGGCAGCAGGATGAACTAACCGGAATAACGAGGGCTGGGGCAAAGTAGTGGTTCCTTTCACCTAGGCAAATGTTTTATCAGCTGTGCAAAACACCTTCTTTGGGTGGAGGGATTAATGGAAATGAACCTTGGCAAGCGGATTGTAATGAGAATTGGTTTTGATCACAAAGATCTTTTTGGTGATTAAGTCCAAAATCTGCAACTTTTTCATAATACATAAAACAATTTTTAAGAGAGAACATTTTCATCAGGATAAGCAGAGAACAAACATAGCAGCTTTAAGCTCTTCTTAACAAGTTTAATTTACTTCTGTTAAAATGATTCAGCCATCACCATTTCTTTACAATACGTGTTTTGTTGGGGAAACTAATATGAATGTGCATGATAGGTGTAGTGCATTAAAAATACCAATTTTTATCAGCTCTAACCCTTGATCTTAATTAACGCCACATCTGTTTCCATAGAAACTAACAATACAATCAATAAAATACTGTAGCAAGCTGCTTGAATTGAAGAAGCGTGCAGAAAACATTTATTTCCAGTTATTTTTTTCTGACCAGTTTGTGGACTCAGCAACAAGTGCACTGTTTTGCCCTCAAAGGCGTTGCTGGGCTTGATTAAGAGCTTGATCCCTGCTAGAAAAAAAAGTACGTCACACAGTGAAATTCCCTCTGCTGCCCCTGTAAGTGAGCAAGATGTAAAATAAGGGTGATACCTTTTTTTTTATTATTAGTGATCGGTGGCAGTTCTGATGGTCACAATAAAAGGAACCACTTCTCACTTTTTTCCATACGGAGAGGAGTCAGATCAATATTTAAGATCTAATCCATGGGAGAAACTCCTGTGGCTTGTCCTCTATCTGCAGAAAAAGGTCAAGGCAAAATGAAGGAGTACAGCTACGGTGTTCTTGGGGGCACATTTGGGTAACCTCCTCCAGCTCCCTGAGCACCTGCACCACCAGCACTTGCAACACTCTCTCCCTTTTGTACAACCCTATTTGGGTGTGCGTAGACCCTGTGCTAAATAGTTTGAGGGGTATAACATCAAAAGTAATGAATCCTTGGCATTTAACTCCTACAGCAATGCTTTGTAAGCCAAGTGCTTTGCTATGCCGTGTAATTTTCAGCCTTCGGAGTAGTGCACTTAGAAGTCTATTAGGGGGCACTCTGATGTACCTTGCTATTGTTCAAGTCTAAGGTTGCAGGAATGTAGTTTAGCCAAAGTATGTTGTTAATCAGCGGTTATGCAATATAGCCTTGCGTTCTGAAAAACAGTTTCTTGGGAAAGATTGATGTAGAAAGGAGCCATGCTCTGTTGGGGTCAGAAGGGCTGATAAGACTCGGTGTATTGTCATTGTGGAACTCAGGAACAGGCAAACACATGGGCATAACCATATCACATATCATTAGTGACATGTAATCTGAAAGGTGTTTACCAAGTGGGATGGGCGTAGAGAGTGGGTAACAATTTTTATAGTAAGATTTCTGTTCAAAGATGCTTGTACATGACACGCTTAACACCAGTCAAGGCCCCAGCCCCTCTTGGCCCAGTTTGGACCAGCACCCAAGGGAGAGAAATGCTTGTCCTGACTGATTTATTTGGGTCCTGGCTTGCAGATCCCACACATGGCGTTTTCACCTCCTGCTCAGCCTTCTCCATGGCATTGAGCAGCTGTGGGGACACAGCCCTCCAAACTCATTGGGATCCCATCAGTTCCACTGTGGCTGATCTTTTTGTAATTTAATTTCAATTGCATGGCCAGTACTGTGCCAAGTGTATTTTATCTATCTATACTTTAATATGCTTCTATATAAAGCATAATCACCTGTTGGTATGTTTTATGCATTTGTAATACGTTGAAATGCTCCGTGTTAAGAGATACATAGTGCCTCTCTAGACAGAAGGAACCTTTTACTACTCGGGGAGCGAACAATTGGCTTAGCCAAGTACAAAACAGGGCTGAACCTGACCTGTCAGGCGTAAGGATGTTTCCGAAGAGGTGAGAGGAGTTAATAGTCTAATAAGAAATGTCAAATAATTCTATGAAGAAGGATAGGGGAATGAGAATGGAACTCGGAAACCCAATGAACCCTCAAGGAAGCTCCCCAGCCTGTTCCCCCCGTCCAAGAGTCTCATCTATGAATGTAACTTGGAGGTAAAACATTGGTGAAGAACTGGAGCTTCCACTAGAAGTCTGAGTATGTTTAATAACCTGAAAAGCTGAAAGTCTGATAGACTATTTTTTGCATGCAAGAGACATAGATGCTTTTTAATTGTGGTTCTATGTTTTGGAATTTTGTAAATTAATACTCGCATTAGAAGGCATTTTAACCTGACTAGAGTTCTGAGGGGTTTCAAGCTTAAGAGCATCAAGGTATCCCATTTCTGTTAGAGGGAGATCTTTACAGTCGTTGGGGTACTGTTTTTTTGTTTGGCTGGTTTGTTTTGGTTTTTTTTTCCTATACTAACTCTCTTAAATTTCTCCAAGATGACCAAGCAGCAACAGCTCCAGGCTCTAGGACCACTTGGGATGCAGGAGGTGGATGGAAGAAATGTCTGATGTGCACAAGTGTTATCCAAGTAAGTAACCTGCTGTATAGAGATATAACAGAAAATGTCATAAGGCTTAGGCTCCTCAGGGAGCCTGACACTGATAGATATTGGGTTTGATCTCATCTGTGTAAAAAAAAAAAAAAAAAAAAAAAACAAAAACAAAACAAAAAAAAAAAACACAAAAAAAACCCCAACAAAAAAACAAACCACAACCCCCCCAAAACAAACAAACAAACCAACCCCCAAACACCCCCCCCCCCCCAAAAAAAAAAAACAAAACGCAACCCAAAAAAAACCCTCATACAACAAAAACAAGACCACACACTCACACACACCCCCAAACAACTAAAATGAACAAACAACCCATTTGACTACAGGCTCTGTGCTGTGTTGACCAGGGTGTCAGTGAGAGTCCTGCAGCTTGCTATATAGATCATCTGGGTCTCTCACAACGCCAATAGAAAGTTAGAGTGTTATTGTTAAACATTGTGATGTTATTGCCATTAATAGGTGGGCAGGGGATTCGGGGGCACAGTTGCATGGCCACTGAGGGTGCAGAGAGATTTCAAGGTGCGTATTGTTATTACCACAAGAGTACCGGCACCCAACACTCTTGGTAACGCATACATTTAGAAATTCAACTCTACTGTGGTACTGATAGTTTGTCCATCACTAACAAGAGCTAGCTCAGTTTTTTCAAGAGCCGGGAGAGGACAGTATGGTTGGAATACGCATTTGAGAAGGGATGTGATAAATTGTCTGGAAAATTAGTTTTTTCTGCTTTATATATTTTCCCTTAAAGAATTCCCCTGGGTGTTTTTATTTAAGCAAATGAAAACTTAAAGGCATTTGTATATGTTCATGTTTCTGTGAGTGCACCGATCTAGATTATTAGATTGTTTCCCCCTGCACCCCATCATGGAGAGAGACACACACGCACGAGGAGTTTATGTGTGTGCGCTCATGTATCACAGGTAGGGCTGATGACAGTTTCTATAATTAAAGTTGCCAAACGCTTCCCATTACAAGCAACTGAAAACAGGGTGCTGTGGCTCTCCAAACCATGAATTTTGACAGCAGTGTTGTCTTTAACAGACATGTCCAAAAGATGTATATATATACATAAATAAATTTCAACAAAAGTGTTCAGTTGTTTTACAACCGAAACGTGGCAAAACAAGGTTTCCTTGTCTGAAAAAAAAGAGAAAGTCATCAGAAGGCTCTAGTATTCCTGCTTTCAGAGTAAGACTTCAAAATCTGGTCAGAGCAGGGAGTTTCTGTTAGGGATACTCCTGTTGCTCTGTATGCTAAGAAACCAATGATTCCACTGCCCGTCAATCTATAAACCTTTGAAAATTTTTTTTTTTTTCTGATTTTCTGGAGTTCAACAAAGTTCCTAAGTTTTGGAAGACTTAGCTGTCAAACTTGTGCTTGGATGGGGCATGATTTAGTGCAGGGTGAAACAATCTGCCTGGTAGTTACATACAATGTCAAGCTTGCGCACTACCAACAAAAAGAAAGATTTTATTTCCCGTCTCCAAGTAGAGGAGCCCCTGCTGGGCACTGACACCAGAAATATGGCCCCTTCCCAGGGACAGGAGCTGGAATTTGCTGAGGAGGCAGGCATACGCTGGTGACAACATGAAACGTGACAAAAGGGTAAAAGGTAGAAGTGGTGGAGGAAAAGAAGGAGAAAGGAGATGGGGACTGCTGGGCAAGATGAGCAAGAAGAAAATAGATGGGGGGATGGATAAAGTTTGTGCAAAGAAATAGAAGAGAATGCAAGACTGGCTGGACTGAAAAAAATGGAAATTAATGGAGCAAGGGATAGCAAAAAAACAATGAAAAGCAGCTAAGAGAGAAAGAGTGGGATTGGTAGACACATCTAAAAGGAAAACAGGCGGTGTTGATACTGGCTGAGGAACTGGCCATTTTAGACTGGAAACCAGTGTGAGAGGGAAGATGAAGATGAGTAAAGGATAACACAGACAAGGAGAAGAGCTGGCAGAGTAGAAACCAGACCAATCTGAGAAATGACACATTGAATGAGAAAAATTTTGGACTCTACTAGAAAGTCCTGTAATTTATTAGTCACTAATTTTTGTTTGTCACAAACGAGGCATCCAGAATTAGCATATTTTCCTCTTATTCTAATTTCTTTGTATCTGTTTCCCTTCTGTAAACTGGGGATGGTTCCATCCCCTCACCTCAGAAAAGAGTTGGGAAGATAAATCACATAATGTTGGTGAAGCACTTGCGTACACTAATGATGAGCACCACAGAAACATCCAGGAAGAAATTAATAATTCTGTCTTCAGATCCACGTTTGTTTATGCACAGTAAATAAGGCCTGGGGCAATGCATTGAACAAGCAGAAAACAAAATATTGCTTTGCTGCTTATTAAAGGAGCACAGTCCATTCTATCCATAAAAGGAGGTAGGAAAAAAATGCTGTGGAAAAAAGCACAGTTGTCATCAAAGGTTATACCGTAATTCACAGAAAAAAGGGAATGTGAGCTGAGCAGCACTAGCGATCTTAATTTTTTCCTTTCCTAACCCTAAGAGAGTTTGTCTTTATGACTTTAATAATGTTCTCTGAGTATTTCTGTGTTTGGGAAGCTGTAGATATGTAGCACAAAATGTTATCTGGTGAAGCTTGAAAAGCACAAGAAAGCAATATGGTTTAAAGAACAGATTTCTGTTCTGTTCAAGTAGCAACAAAAAAGTTCCACTATTAGAATGAGATTTGAGATATGTAATTGCATGTTATCTGGCATGGCTATACTTCTACCTGTAATACGAATGTCCTAATCTCACTTCTCGTGCCCATCCAACCTTCTCTAGCACACTATTCTACTGTGAATGTAAAAGCAGGTCTAACATGCTGGGAGGAATGAGGCAGGAGTATTCATGACGATCAGGATTGGGTTTTTTTTTCTCTGAAGTTGACTCTGTCGGTAAACATGGAGTTGAAATGGACCCTTCATTACAAGTAGTGTTTGCGATTCTACAAGTGTTGACTTAGTAGCACTACATTACTAGCTGACTGAGCCGGATTCCTCTGAACAAGGATATGCAACGTGTACCTAGTGTTCTAATTAAAGCCAAAGGCCATTCATCTCTCTAATTGCAGCAGTACCCTCCAGGATAATTTCATCCCAAATGTACCATTCTTCTTTTGCCTGAACAAGTGACTTAAAAACCATCTGGAGCCTTGCCAAGCACAAAAAGAAAAATTTACTGGCTGTGATATCACACTGGAAAATGTTACGTGATGAAAAATTGAAGAGGTCGAGCCAAGTGGTCAGGTTTTCCTATCAGGCTTCTGGAAGTATTGATATCTGATGCCTGAACATTAGCGGTCATATCATCTAATTTTGCCCACAAACTAGGAGGAGTCATCTGTTAATAAGTAAAGACTTTTGAAAATGCTCTGTAACCTTTGGGGCAGCCAAGCTTTTGCTTCTTGAAGGAAAAAAAAGGTGAGTGAATGAGGCCTGGGAGCAGGCGGTGCGGGCAGAGGGAAGCTGCGGAGCGCAGCGGCACAGCTCTGCACGTGTGTGACCAGCCCTGGGAAACGGGCTCCTCTGGAAACCAACTTGCCCAGTCAGCAGGAGTCACGGGGCTATTGGAGCTGGGGTTTACAGACCCAGCATGCTCTCCAGACCTAGGATTTACTTGGACTTTGTAAGACATAACCTGAAAATCATAAAAGGAAAAAAAAAGTATCTTTCTTGATTCATTGCAGGTTGAGCTCATCACTGTCAACAAAAATTTACGTGCCTGATTGATTAATTTACATGATGATTGATACGTAGCCCTTGGGTACGTGCAACTGATTTGCACTGCTGAAGATTAATAATGGAGCTAACACTAAATATCACTTATGTGGCCCAAGGACAGGCACCAAGAGGCTGCTTTGTTTTTAAGTGGGCGAGAAGCATCCCGATAGCTTCAACATTTATTTCACATGTTCTCTGGAGTGAGAATTTTCCTTCTGTAGTCTACCAAAATATTACAAACAGTGGGCATAGCATTAGAAAGGAGATTACTAGAACTAAAGAGCTTTAAGACCTCAGTGAGGGAAACTACAGTGTGTAGAATATGAACCTGATATTCCTCTGCCATGTATTTTTTGCCTCAACAGACCACGTGCTGCTGCACCAACTTGTGAAAGAGTTGATTTGAGGCACAAATCCTAAAGGACTGGTAACATTTCCCCCCTCCCCTGCCCTGATTTTACCGAGAATTGGAAAATTATCACTTTTTGGGTAATGAGGATTTTTTTTTTTTTATCACACCTAGCTTTAAAAAGCTGAAAAAGCCAGATGAAAACCACAGTATTTTTCATGCAACTTATTGTGTTTTTATTAAAAGAAAAAAACCCACCCAAAATCAAAAAGAGAAAAAAGAAATGAAAGAGCAAGAAAGCTGCGCCCATCTGAATTCTGGCATTTCCAGGGTTGTTTTTCTGTGATAAGTCCCAAACTGATCCTATACTACTAGCAGCCAGGCACTCTCACTTTTAGAAATCAGTTTGTGCTTCATAGTACCATATGATATGTCAGACAGAACCGAGCATAAATGAGTACAAACCTAGGTATATCTTCATAAGTTTTCTTAAAAGCTGAATCTTGAAAAGCAGTTTTCAAACCAGGCTTTCTTTGCTGGAATGTGTTGAAAATCTGTTGTCTCCATTGGCCAGCCTTGTAGACACCAAGAATATGATTTGTTGTTGTTGCTGAGACATGGAGATTTGATGTCTCCAAAAATTACTGAGATGTGGGGGGGCTGAATGTCATGCTGCTTCTGGATTGCTGTGTGTTCCGGTACCCTGAGAGATGCAGCTGGTGTCACTTCAAGTGTTCATAGGCAGCTACATGCAGGGTGGCATCCTGCTGTCAATTAGCAGTGGCAAAGGTCTTGCAGTAATGGTCATAACTCCAAATTTTGTAATGCAAAGAAGGGAATGGTGGAATGACGGAGTGGGAGGTCCTGCACAAACCCGTCATCACTGATGGTCAGTGCCCCTGGGGGAGAAGAAATGCAACGTGCTTCCAAAAGCGAGTTAAAATAGGGAAGAAAATTAAAAAATCAACTTTCTCAATGTTCTAGTGAAGATTTCACCTTGGATTTCACAGAGTTTCTCTCCTATATCTTACTCTGGACACTTTCCCAGGAGCCAGATGTCGGCTCTGGTGGGACAGGTGGTTCTTCCATTCTGGTATGACCTAGGAGCATGCCATTAAAATTGGTAGTATTTACAGTCTTGTCAATGTGAGAGCAATTTATGCACTGGTTCTGCAAGACACTTATTTCTGTGTCTAGTTTATATACCTGAGTAGTCCTATTAAGATCAGTCAATCTACTCAGACCATTAAAATTAGGCTCAAAATCAGTGCTTTGCTGAACCATGTCTTAAATGAATGAAAACGTTTGGCTTTACAGTTGCTGATTTTTTGAAGCCTCAGTCAAAAAAAAAAAAAAAAAAAAAAAAAAGAGTAATGTTTGCCTTGTTTTATTCTGCAGTGAACATCAGGCTATGTCAAAAATCTTAATTGTTAGTTTATAATCATGAACCAGACAAAAAGTCCAGATTTCAGTCACTGATACTCTTTGTACTGTGAACGTTTGATGATAAAATAGTGAAATGTTTTTTCTTTGAGCAAATTGCAAGAGCAAACTTTACTTGAAATAAACTGATGTGTCTTTTCCTTTTAATGGAATCTATGACCTATTCAGGAAGGTACATATGAACCTGGAAAAATGCAATATGGCAAAACATACCATTCATTATAATTAAATAGCTTTCCTAAGGACACCGTTTCAGAGCTCTCATCTTCTGCTCAGACAGGTGGAGGAAAAGGTTCAACCCAAAGCAGTGGCACTATTGCTGTACGAGTCAAAGACATGAGGGCAGGTGGGACCAGGGAAGGGTTTACAGCTGGCATGCAGCACGCCTGCTGGCTCTGCCAGTGCCAGCTCCGTCCCATTCCTCAGGAAATGTGTTGCTGCTGCTGTTTCCACCATGATGCCTGGGGAAGGATTTTGTTCCTATCTCGTTGATGAAACAGTGTTTTGGGTTTTTTTCCTGGTGATTTTCCCTTACTTATGTTGCCTTTACCTGCCCTTTCAGCTGAGGGGAAAAGAAAGATGTTAGTTCGTCCTTGCTTCATTCCTACCACAAAAGAACTGGTTGCTGGATTCCACCTTAGATAATGAAATGCCATTCCCAGAGCATGCACTCGTAGTCCCTTTGGGTTCAAGAATAACAATTAAGTAGTGTGTATCATTTCTGCTGGAGAGTTAATGTGTTTGTAATTTGCTTTTTCTTCACCAAGATACAAGAAGATAACTGTGTTCTTTCCTGTATGGTTTTGTGTGATCTGCTCTGTGGGGAGAGAGATCACTTGTGTGTGAGAAAAAGAGAGAGCAATTGCTTATTGATGTAATGGAAGCAAATGAAGCTAATGTAAAGGGCAGGTAACTGAAAGCATCCTTTTGAAAGATAGGCAGAACCTCTCCTGCTTCTTCTGAGGTACTTGCAGGCGTTGCCAGTCACTTGCCCTAAGGGGAATCTGAAAATGGACCGCTAGAGTGAAAGTTCAGAGTATGAGTAATTAATGAAGTCCTTATCGCTGCTCTTATTTTATCTCGTCTGTTTCCTTTCCACAAAGATGACAACAGCTTTGAATGCTGATAAGCCAAAGCCTGGCAGAGTCCCAGGTGGGGTGTTTTGTTCTGGGGCTACACTCAGCCTGAGCTTCTCACCTGCCAGGTGCACCCCGTTTTTTTCATAGGTTGGACTGGCCACCTCTGCTAATAAAGACAATTGGGGCTTCTAATTGTGCTTATGTTTACGTTTGGACCAATATTAAATATATTTAAGAGGGCTTTTGTGGGCAGACATGAGCTCATTCTGCCTGTGCTCCAAGCCCACATATTGGTCTGCTTCTGTAGGAACTGTAAGAAAAGAGTTTATTTTCTCAGGCTGGTGCCATATCAACTGTAGCTCCAAGGTCTTGGTGGATAAAGTCACCTGCTGCACAGGCATAACCTTAGGTGTGCAAAGTCATATCCTTCAACATGACAGTTACCCCTGTGGGCAGGGAGTGACTATGGGTTGTCCCCACCTTTGTCTTGTCCCATTTCCAATGTGGGATTCAGTCCCGGAATGGTGGTGCCTCCTCCAAAGAGTTCTGCCCCCTCGGTCACAGGAGAGCCTTAGCCTGAGGTGCTCTGGAGCTCTGCCCAACATTCTCCAACACAGAGGAGGCACTTTGAGAGAAATTTCTGGTTTTCTCAGATTGACTCGTCGTTTATAATGATTTGTCTTTTTAGGTTTGGTTAGCTATTTTTAATGGTTTATTGCACAGCTGAACAAATTAATCTTTGTTCATATATAGGGCATTGGAGTGCTTATAGTGTTAGCCATTTTCAAGGGAATAACAGTAAGTAGCTAATAGGTAGTGCCTTCTCACCCACTAATATAATGAAATTCACCTGAGACCTGATAGTTGTAATATTATTGTATAGGACCTGGTTGTTCTGCACTTAGATGAAAAAAAAAATAAAAAAGAATTAGAGGCCCATACCTAGTTCATGAATCTAGATCTAAATAAACCAGGCACTTGTGGGGTTGAGAAAGATTACACATTATAGAAAAGGATCTGGAAGGCTCTCCAGGAGTTTTGGCAGAGCAAGGAATGAAATCCAAGCATCCCATGTCTAGTTGAGTACGTTCCTGATAAAGCGAATACTGATTAATTTTCTATTGCTATAGCTTACATTGCACTCTTTGCAATGTTTCTGCACATGACTTTACATATGCTTTCCTCTGCAACTTGTATATCAGTCAGAATGTTCAGCTCCTAGATCTCACCCACCTTTCAGACTCGTCTTCAGACACTGAGCAGGACTGCTTGATAACTTTGTATTTTGCCTTTTTTGCAAGTGTCCTCCTGGAAAGCATTTGTCACTGTAAGGCATCCTGACCATGGCTGAATCATGCTCTGTTTCACATTGCACTGAATCTTTTGTAAACCAGCTCACAAGCCATTGTTTATTTTAAGAAGTTACTAAAAAAAAGAAACAAACCCACAAACAGTTCTGCTAATTAGAGGATACATTCAATAATAAAAAACTGAAGCACTGGCCAAACTGTGTAATAATTAGGAGCTAGAACCACACATGTTGAATTTTTTCTCATATATTTATTGTATGCAGGGTCTCTGTCTAATAGTTTGCTTTAGAATCAATATTTACAATAAAAGTTCGTTCACGTGGGCTTTTTTCTAGTCCTTGACAAGATGACAAAAACATTTAAAAGAAGACAGTAAGGAATGCAAAGTGTCAGCATGACTTTTTCAATCAGTGAGATTTCTTGGTAAAATGCATTAATGCTTTGGGACACGCTATTTTTACAAATACCAAGCATTTGTCTGACATGCTGGAAATACCAGAAAACTTGTGGAACGCTTCTATTTGCCAAAAATATATTAAGAAAAGAGAATTCCAACCAGGTTTGGACACCTGTAATTGGAGGCACTCAATGCGTTATATAAAGCCTGACAACTCAAGGCAATTTATTGCAGTATTTTTTTTGGTTGATGCTTAAACAATGTCTAACGTCCTTTCTGATGGCTCTAGTGATGTGGCGAGGTGTCACAGAAAGGGTGTGGTGTAAGAACCGGAGCAGGCCAGAGCAGAATACACAGTTCCAACATGATAGTCATTATTTGTCTCCAATACGCATGAATAACTTCAGAGAAATAAGTAACGTTATCCCTGTGCATTGCACATGCAAAGTACAATGATTATAGACCTAACATAACATAAAGCCTGAAGCCTTCTTTCCTGCTGGATATTAAACCGGACTCTCACTACTTGGAAAATCTCTGTGCTCTAAATAGCACACCGTCTCCATGGCAATGTGCAGTTCAGGTTTTAACTTTTCAACACATAAAAATGGTAATTTATTTGTTTTAAGCGCTCCCGCAGTTACCGCAGCTACCAAAGCCTCAGGATCGGGCACGTTTCGGGAGCAGTGGAGCCGTCAGGTTACAAGACTGGGTTAACTGCCGGGGAGTGCCCGACCCCAAGGTCATTATTGCCTAATTATATTATTATTTCCTGTCAGCTCAGCTTGTGAAGTGGCACTCAAAGCATTAAGCAGTCAGCACACTTGGAGCATTCAAAGAAATGTTGTTTCTTTTGTTCTTGATGTGAGGGATTTCTTTGTAAATGAGTGCAGCCTGTGATGAAGCAGGGGCACAATAAATCCTGTGCCCAGAGTGCCTTTCACAGCTACTATGGTTACAACCCTCTTTAGTTTTGTTTTGTTTTAATAAATTTGAGATAAGGGTACACATTGTCATCTCCTTGAGGAAGCAAGGCAGTAAGTTTATAATTTCTGCATTCTTTCTCTATTGCTTAATCCTTTGATAGCTTGGTTTCTGCTGTAAAAATCATTGGCCTTGAGACTGCTGGAGCCCTGCCTGGCAAAGTGCTGAGCGCTTTGGTTTCAATCCAGCAGAGCACTCAGGCAGATGCTCAGCTTCAAGTATGCAGGTAATTTTCACTGGCGACTAGAAAAAAAATCTCTCATCCTAACCTCAGAGCCTTCCGTGATTTTCTTGACTAGAACTGGAGCATTCAGTACCTATGGGATTTAACCTATGGATCAGCAATTCCTCAGTTTTGAGCTCTGAAAAGAGCTTGAAAGAAATTCAGCTTTACTTGATATTTTGGCTAGTAATGGGGTTGTTATTCTTTAACAATAAGTAATTTCATGCAACAGAAATTAGGATACTAGCATAAATGTTTTAGATGCAAAGGAAGTGGAAATGTTTATGGGAAGTTCAAATAAGCTTAGGACCAGTCTTTAAGAAGTACAAATTGTGGATAAGAGGGTTAGTTCATTCACACTAAAATGACCTGCATCACCACAACTTTTCTTAACCATCTCCTCAACTGTAGCAGGCTAATGCCCACTAATATGTTAAGGCCACAACAGTAAAGATATTCAAACTAAGTGCAAACAAAGAGCATGAATCATGCTTAATTGTCTCCCTGAATTCCACATAAATCCCCAGACAGTGCAGGACTATGGCTTACTTTCAAAACGTGATCAAAAGGTTTGTAGATTAAGTTACAAAGTGTAGTTCAGGGGGTTTTAAAACTGAGATGGGAAAATGATTGTGATGCGGAGCTGGGGCCAGTGGCCGGTACCCCCGGGGCTGCGCTGCCCGGCAGCGAGACCTGGGCAGGGGCAGCGCTGGGCGCAGAGGGACCCCGTGAAGGGCCACAAGGGCAAGTGCAGGGTCCTGCCCCTGGGGAGGGACAACCCCCCGCACCAGCACGGGCTGGGGCTGACCTGCTGGGGGGCGGCTCTGCGGGGAAGGGCCTGGGAGCTCTGGGGGGCAGCCAGTTGCCCGTGGGCCAGCGGCGTGCCCTGGTGGCCGAGGGGCCAGCGGTACCCCGGGGTGCGCTCGGAGGAGGGTGGGGGTTATCTCCCCCTCGGCTCTGCCCTGGTGGGGCCGCATCTGCACATGAGGCTCAGACTGCAGCACGGGAACCTCCGCCTGAAGACGGGGAAGAACTTCTCTGCCGTGAGGGTGCCGGAGCCGTGGGACGGGCTGCCCCGAGGGGCTGTGGGGTCTCCTTCTCTGGAGCCATCCCAGCCCGCCTGGAGGCGGCTCTGTGCAGCCCGCTCTGGGAGAGCTGCTGCAGCAGGGCTGGGCTGGGGGCTCCGGGGGGCACTGCCCACCCCCACCCTGCTGGGACTCTGTGATTCTGTTGTAACTGGTTCCTACAATGGGCTTGGCTTTTCTGTGTGGGGATTCTCCAACAGTGATTCACAGATCAGCACAGGGAACATTTCTCTGGTTTGCATAGTTTGTTTGGAAAATTAATATGTGGGACACTGAGGCTGGGAAAGGCTTAGTGGTAGTGTTGACTTCTGGTACCGATAGCACCAACCGCCATGAAGCAGTTACAGGGTAAGCACTGCAGAACAGGTCACTTCCATGGAGTCCAGTGATTCCCCACCCATTGCCATCACATTATGCAGGTTTCTCATTGTCTTTTAGGCATTCAGCCTTCAAAAGCTACGAAGATACATTTTCCAGAGATAAAGTTACAACAGAAGCTTGAACAAATGGAACTTGGAAATGTTTCTGGCTCAGCTAATAAAATGATGTGGTGGCCATGGAAAGCGACACACTCTGCAGGCTGGCACTGGGGGAAACAAAGATGCAGAATTAGAAGTTTTGAACATGTGGGAAAATGACAGAGAAACAGCTTCGATGTGCTTACTCAACTCCTTCAAATCTTCATGCTGGATAACAGGGATGTATATGAACTGTAAAGAAAGGTACCTCCCAGTGAGTATGTTTACTTTTATTTTTATAATTAACCTCACTTCTGGACTTGAAGGGAGAGTTGTCATCATAACTGGGCAAAACGAGGATTCAGGTTTATTTTGATACTCATTCATAATGCAGATGGCAGTATGGGTAAAGACAGCTTATAGTAGGACTCATAATTCAGTCCTGAGTCTTATTATTTGCATATGGGAAAAGAAACCCATTCCACTTAAGCAAACATATACCATAAAACCTTCTCATAAGGCTGGAAGGGGCATTTGCAGTCCATTATCCTTCTCAATAAAGGAACAACTGTCCAAAGCCATTACATTTCTTAAACCCTTTCTTACAGCATTTATAGAGAAAGGTCGTAGAAATCCTAGAATAAAACAACTGACTAGTATTTTTTCTCTGCTAGTTTGTCTGGGTTTTGTAAACTATGATGTTGTCACTAGGTTCTCTGACACCAGGTGTCATGACCAATATTTTTCTTATTTTCTCAGCTTGTTCTATTAGAGAAAGGACTTAGAGAAAATGGGGCCATCCCTTTCTATTCTCAAGGATTATCTTTTTTGCTTTAGTTGCTACTACACTTGTTACAATGCTATGAAGCGAGTCTGGAGAGCTTTGCAAAGACATTAAAACTGGTACAAGTCATTCTTGTGCCTATAATGAGAACAGAATCTGGCATTTAATCCATTGGAATAGCCAGATACTGTTAAGGAGCTTTCTGAAAAAAAGCCCCACCCACCACCCTCTCTAATCTATATAATTTACAAATAAATAAGCAAGGGGTCTGGTCGTCTTTCTCAGGTAGATACAGTGAAAGGACATATATGCAAACATATTAAAGCAATATCAGAAAAGCCAGAAACATGTTACATCTTTTAAAGCTACTCACTGGATTTAAATGGTTGTGGATAGATCATATTAGAAAATGGACATGAACAGAATACAGTTGGATCTGTATCAACACACAAAGGTGTTCAGAACACTTTTTCTTTGCAAGACACCATTCCTGTGCCTCCAGTCCTTATTTTTGGTTTCTAGTGGTTCTGAACAAAATTGTATTTTTATAGATATGACCATCACACTTATTTAAGAAATGTTGCAAGGAAACATACATCTCTGGGATGTTCACCATCTTTCCCACATGGTGTGGCCTTGTGTTTTGTGTCTTGTGGTCATGTGGATGCGTTTAAAACCCTAATTCATAAATAAATCTTATCTATAGAATGGCAGAGGTGTGAAATCTAGTTTTTGGTTATGTGTCACTGTTCCTCACAGCAACTGGGGGAACACCTCCGCCTTCTCCCTCCCCTGCCCAGGTTGCAATACGCACGCATATTCACAGACCAGTGAAGCACTTGTGATGAGCCCATGCCAAGATGTCAGTCAAGGACCTGGGAAACTTGCCAAAAAACCTGTTCTTGTGTTGGGCTAATTAACTCTTGGCATATTTGTAATTGTCCCTATTAGTTAGGGGCACATGTTAGGAGCAGCCCTGAAAAGGTGGTGGTAGGGGACCAGATAAAAGGGAACTTTAGGCACTGCCTGTATTTGCAAATAGAATCAAAAGTATTAACCAGAACTACAACAACCTCGGCAAGGCACTCAGCACAGCCCGACCTGTGGTGGTTAGCGTCGCTTCAGGTTACTGCTATGTGTAAGCTTGACCAGCTGGCAAGACTCTGCATGTGCCCATCCCCCATCTCACCCCGTGTGCTGTGGTGTCAGGCAGCATATGCTGTAACATCGTGGGATTTCCCATGAAGACGTGCCCTCAAGATCTAGGCAACTGTTAGTGGCAGTTGTAAAAAAGGCATCGTGATCAGTTTAGTGTCCCAGCCTGGCACAAACTAATGGCAGATGCTGGTGGCCTCTGGTAAGGAAATAACTGTCTGCCTTGGACAAATCTACTGGAAAAAAGGAGCACCAAATTAATTTTCTACCGGTTTGTGCGTGAATCAATTCCAATCCGCAGAAAGCAAAAGGAACTGGGCTATGAACATGGTAAATCAACATTTCAGTTTATAAGTCACCCAAATGATCACAAATCATTGTGATCGCTCTTCGCCCTTTGTGATTACAGTTGTGAATTTGATTCAAACCTCAGTGAAGTCAAAGCAAGGCACACATTGATTTCACTGTGCTTTGGATAGTATGAAAGATAAAATAATCTTGTGTTCCATAAAGCAAAATGTGTCATATGGCCCAAGAACCTTCTCCTGAAACAATACACGAGTAACTCTCCTCAAATGGACAGTTCCACCATATGAAGATATGCAGCTGCATGCTCTACCCACTCCTTACAGCAGCCACCCAAATTCTGTTTCGTAACTGCCATCTTCCGTTACTTGTTTGCAGCTTGAAAATTAATATAAGTATTAACATAGAATACAAACAGAAATGAGGCAATTTATAAATGACTCCTTTCTCCGAATGTTACCTAGAAATTTATAACTGAAGGCACTACAACCACAGAAATGAAATTAACTGCCCACTTGCATGATTCACTAAACATATTTCCATAAAAACAAAACAAATTTGTCTTTTGCTCATTACGAGCCTATTTTTTCTGACCCTACAAAAGTGTCCCTGTCTACACCTTGCCCAGTGCCCAGCCCACCTTTACAAGCACATTATACTCTCAGTAGCTTGCTACTGGCTTCCTACTGGATTTTTTTTTTTTTTCCCCCAAAGCCTGCACAAAATGCTGTACAACTCTCTTTTTTTACATGTTCAGCTGGGTCAGAATTCTAGAATGTGCAACACTGGCATTGGAAATATCAATAAAAATGAAATGTAAGGATAAATATGTTTGTAGGGGGAGTCAGCCCTAGCATTAGGGTGTGTTACATGTGCAGTCAAAAAGGATAACCCAACACACACAGATAATATAACATGACTTTCATAAGCCATGAAAACAGGTGTAACCGCAGAGGGTTATTGCCCTGCATGTAGATAAGGACCCAGCAGAACATTTACAATAAATTTTCTGGTATCTTTAGTGGGTGGCATTTCTTTAAGAATCTCGGCTTTCTTTCTCCTTCATTTCCTCCAAGACATAGCTTATATTTTATAGCTCAGGAATAGCAGGCTATGATTAAACTTTTATATGGTGATTTTAAAATCTTAGAGAGATATATATAAAAAAGAAGAGAAAACATATAGTGTTTCAAATGTCTTTTTTCTGCTCCTCTATCGTGACTCAGATTTGTTACACTCAGTCGTTTCCATTTCATCAGTGTAAGGCTGGCTGCTGTGGCATGGTGTGTTATAGGTAGATAAGATATGCACTGTTGTCTTTATGTTTAAGAAGTCAGGATGATCGGGAGTCACAGAGATTAAATTTCACCCTTTCTACAGAGAGCAGTGGCTTGACTGCTGCACACCGTGATGTTTAGGCTATTTGCATATGCGGTAGACTCATACCAACCTTTTGCAATAAAGCCAAACTGTGCTAATTTTAATTCTGTGAGATCTACCTCACCCATTCAAACCCTGTATTAATTAGCCTTAAACCAGCTCTCGTGATTTGACAAGGCAATATGTTCATTGAAATTGCTTTCCTCAAGTCAGCATTTCACCTCTTGGTGTCTCCAATTAGTACTTTAACAAAGAACTGAAGAACAGCCCAGCAACAAAGGCAGCTTGTCTGAATATGAGTATTTTCCACTGAAATATGTATGCTTATGACAGAAAATTCCACATCCTTCAGATAGAACCGAGGTTCACTGTAAAGCTTTCTGCATATAAATATATAGAACAGAATTTGGAGCTCTCTGTACAAGCTACAGACGGTACAAATAGAAAATAACCACCTTATTTTGCTCACTTAAAATCGTTCCCCGGTTCCTGTATTCCCTTTGCCCCCAGCCTCGCCTGCGCAGTTCCCGTGGCCAGTCCCACAGCCCTGCCAAAGCTAAACGGAATGGGGAGAAGTAATGACAGAGCTGGCAACATCTCTGGGGCGTCTAAAGTAGATCCCTAGCCCAGGTGGAGTATCCTGCCCTACCAAAACCTTTAGGAGCCCTTCTGTCCCACGTTCGTGTAACTGGGCTCAGCCCAGAAACCACCAGTGAGGTCTGGGAGAAGAGCAGTGAGTTTCCATGTAGAGGAATGAAGCTGGGTTAATTAGCATTGATAATGTACAGCTGTGGGCTGGCTTCAGGGGCGGTGGGTTGGCCGATGTAGATGAGGTGCAGCTGTGGCTGGTTCTGTGAAGTGGTTGAGGGTCAATAGAGAGAGCAGCCGAGGAAAAAGCAGGAGAAGAGAGAGAACACATGCCCTGGATGAGAGAGATGAGGCGAAGGCAGCAGAGGGACTGGCATGAAGAGTGTGCTGGTATGAGATGGTAAAAGACCTTGTTGTAGCTTGACAGTTGGGAGAGTGCTGTGACATTTCCACTGGCTATGAAGGGGCCCAGCTGCCAGGTATTGTCCAGTAGGTCTCCTGGGTCATGACCTACCCAGGTCCCAGCACCCACTGCTGGGAGGGGGGAGGGGAAGCAGGGCACTATGTTTCGTGTGTCTCCGTGAGATTCCTGCCATGAGTCCTATAAAAGCCATTGTGAAGTTGCGTGGCTAAATCCTCCTGCAAAGGCTTCAGAACTTACTCATTTCATGTCATCTTACTGAAGCCTGTTGTGGTTTATATAAAGATGCCTATATGTGGTTTATATCCAGTGTAAACTGGATGTTTATAGATGATGGGAGAAAGACGGCTTCGTTAAGTCACCCAGCCTTTATGAGGTGTCACAGCACTAGCAGAGCCATCACGAGCCTGCTGTGACAAATCAAAGGCTAACGACTGAACGTAAATATTACAGGTATGTCCCAAACCAGGGCAGTTCATTATTTAGCTGCCCAGCTGTACAGGAGTTGGGAATGCTCTGCTGCCCTTTACCAAACCTGTGGTTAGAAGGACATTTTCTCCCATTTCCTTACAGGTGACACTGCGCTTGGGCAGTAACGTCCCTGTCTGATCTGCCAGCAGGGTGGGCTGCCTCGTGCTTGGCTCTGTACCCGCTTTGCCCCGATGGCACAGAAAGCAAGCTGGAATCGCTGGCTGTTGCTTTTCCCTGCCCAGGTCGCTGTGGAGCACAGTTGAATGAGCTGTGGTGTGAGCGGGGAGTGAACCTCGTGCCAGCTGTCCTGCTCTGGGTGCTTCATGGGGTGTCACGGTCTCGCTTTTGTCCACTTTCTTTTTTCATTCCTCTTAAATCCAGCTGGTTTGAAGATACATCATTTTAAAGGACCGATGTTCCAATAGACCATACCCTTGTGCAAGAAATACTACAATTCTCTTGTCAAGGGGTCAGATCCAGTTTTTTCTGAGTAGTGAGATACAGAGGGAGTCTAACTTTGCTCGAGGTAAGCATGCAGCTGGGAAGCGAAAGGGAAAGATGAGCTTGTTGGCAAAATAAGTGGGATGAACATGAGGTGGGGTTGGTAAGGAGCCGTACATGTTCAAGGTACCACACATGCCATCTGTGGATGATGATGTGAGGGAGTTTTCCCTTTATAAATCTGAGGTGTTTGCAAAGCCATGCAAAAGTGTTGCTGGATACACTCCTTCATATTGCCCAGAACTGTGTGTAAGCATCCAGCTACCGTCAAAAATTCTTGTCTGCTCATTTATAGCAGTTAATTCACAGATTATATTTCCCCAGACCATCATTTTCTGTTGCTTCGTGTCTTGTGTAAAAAGTAGAAAGGATAAGCTACAAAATCTTGATGTATCCCCTTTTGGAATGAGTGAAGAAGAGCACTAGGTGCGAAGCCTCCCTGCTGGAGATGTTTTTCATTTCATCTGAGCCTGAATTTGAAAGCATTGGAGGTTCAGCCACTCACCTCTTATTGAGAAACTCTGGGTTTCTGAATTTCTTTAAAATGAAGTCATTTTTTTCATTAAAGACAAAAGGTCAGACTGTGCCATCAGTTTAATTGGATTTGGCTGTGGCCACTTTAACTTTCTTTTGTAATAGGAAATGCAGATTTAGCATGATTTTAATAATTCTTAAAACTCATAAACTGAGGGGAAAATCTTTTTGCTATAGGTCAGTGAAAATCAGTGAGGACCATGGCCCAAGGCACAGCTTAAGGAAGGCTACCCCAAAAGCTGTGCCTTCTAGAGGAAGAGAAAACAAGCTGACAAAAATACACTTGATTTGTTTGAGGTTCAAAACCTCACTGCTGTGGAAGCTAAATTTTTCTTTTGCTTCCAGATTCTAGCTGAGGCAGCCATAGCTTGCAATTTCTTTGCATCCTATGCAGTGGCATTACATATAATTAGAAGAGAGTGGCAGTTAAGGGATTTTTTTCTCCCCTGGGACACTTCAATGGGAGTACAGGCTCCCCTGATTTGTGTTGCATCCTTAATTGCTTCTGAAATTACTTTGATGTGTGTAAAACTGTTTTGTGTGTCATGGAATCATATTCTTGCTCAATGTGTTGCTGTTTATTTTTGGACATAGAGCAGTGAAATTTTGCATAGAGTTATCTTGCCAAAAGGGGGGAAAAAAATTGTAAAAATTTCTAGGGAATACATTTTTGCAGTTACCAGCATACAACTGAACTAGCACGGTGAAATAACAAAATAGCTGTGCTATCGTGGTTCTACTGATAGGTAAAAGAAGAAAATAATCCAAGATCTGTGCCTTGCCCTTCTTCAGCAGACTTCTTTTAAATTAAAAAGTTCCAAATTAACTATATTTCAGTTATTGAGGCATCAAAGCAGAAAGACCTATTTTGGGAAATTAAACAACAATTTTGACAACTGTTAAAATGACTTGTAGGTTGTCAATATCATACTCCTAAGTCTGCAGGTGATGGATCCCTGGGCACAGTCCCAGGCTTTCCGTACTTTCGGTACAGCAGGGTTTTTCCCTGGGGTTAGGCTGTAGTCAGGGGGAATTCAGGATCGATCCCAGATGGATGCATCAGCTGTGTCTCCCTTTTGGGCACCTGCAGCCCTGCCCTGTTAATTGCTGCTGTGGGAGCGGGAGGCTGGTGTGGGTTGGGTGATGCTAGGGTGGGTGCATGGTGTGCTCCTCCGCCTGGAATGATGCATTTCTAAACAGCCTTTTTCCTGGTGAATCGTCCTACTGTAGGAACACTTCTGTCGGTGCCAAATGTATAATCCCCACAGAGACGAGAACAGCATGGGAGTAATACCTAATTAAAACTGCAACGAAGTAGGTCAGCTAATATTTCACAAACAACAGCAAGCGCTCTAATTGTTAATAGTTCAGAGTTCCTGTATTTACTCTGAGCAACAACAACAAAAAAAGTGTATTGCCTAGAAATGCAATGAAAGTGCAAGCAGAAAACGCGTGCCGCGTTGGATTACAATTATCAATATTCGTGGCCTCCAATGAGTGCTATACCTTAACTCCTGCCGGCACGTTCAGCAGTAGATTAATGTTACTCCCCACCACTTTCAAGCTTGCAGGAGGATTGCCAGAAGAGGGTTAAGTAGTACCAGGTGAAAGAGCAGATGAGAGCGCCCCGTTTTCTCACACACAAAAATAAGAGCCTTGTAAAGAAATGTAATCCTGCTCTCGAGTGCCACAATTGCTTCTGATGTTGTAGGACTATTTTCAAAAGTCCTGGATTCAGACTTTAGCCAAGTCTGGGGTTTACTAGTCTGCAAAAGTAAGTGAGATAGGATCCTTTTCTCAGAGATTCATCACCTTTTTGGCTCATTCTAGGGTAGAATCAGCATGAAAAGCAGTTTCAGTGGGATCAAGCAGGTGCAGCGAGTGGTGAAAATGTGTAATAATAGCATTCAAAATGTTAATGGTTTTAAACTCTCAGAGACAACAGGCACTATTTGATTAATTGTTTACTATGACTAGCTAAATTAAGAATTATCTAGAGGCTTCACAGAGCCAGATGAACCCATTATGCTGGCACGTAGCAAACACTTTGCATCTGGCCATGCCCACCCCAGAAGTCTCGCAACTTGTCGAGGAGGGTTTCGTACGAGCAGCAGGTTCCCTCACTCAGAGCTGCTACTGTGAGCCAGTGTTTTAGAGAAGAGCCCTATTTGAGCAAAGCACAAGTATCTGATGTGGAAAAAGCCCTATTATTTTCTTTTATAATTAGCAACAAAACAATCTAGGACACGGCGCTCTAAGTTCTAGATATTAATTTTTATATGTCATTTATATATCTGAATGCATATAAAGACAGTTGTGCTGTGCAGAAGGTCCTCTCCCAGCAGAGTGTTCAGATGGTGGGGAAGTTATAATCCAACCTCTTACACTGCCAAAACATCAACTCTTCAGTGACTGACCCACTAAAACCATCTCTTTCAGCCTTAATGATGCCCCTCCCCTTAATTACACTTCTTGAGTAAGTGGGCTTTCAAATAGAGGGGGAAGCCACCCCTGAGTCTCTAGGAAGCAAGCAAGCAGCTTACAGCAGTCTGGGCTAACCTTGCTCTTTCCAGCTAGGTAAATAAGTGATTTATTTGTGTTGTTACACATAAGAGTGGCTCCTTCTGGCGTTTTGAAGGGCCTCCTTGTGCTTTTCTTTGCAGGAGGTTTTTAAAGCCTCTCTGCAAACCTGGCATTTTGGTTGTAATGTGTGGGTTTGGAGCCCAACGATATCAGCTAATGTGATTTTTTTGTGGTTGGCTTGAGAAGTTTGTTTGAAACACAAACAAAAAAGAAAAAAAAAACCAGTTGCCTTTGATAACTTAAAGAAGGCTGGGCTTCTGCGCTTAGCACTTGATGACTCTGTTTAAATGATGCAGGTTCCCTTTGAAAGGGAAAAGGAATTGAGCCTCACCGAAACCATGCTGTGTCGGAGCTTGTTGCCTTCTCAGGGTGAAGGGAGCCTGCACCAAATCCACACCTGACTCTCCAGTGACTCTGCTGATAAGACAGCCCTTGGGTGGGGACTGAAACTCCAAACGGGTGGCAGCGAGGGGGTGTGTGAAGTTAAAAAGCAGCCTGTGCTGTGAGGAGGGGTGTCTAGTCTCCCCCCTCTTCGGGCTGTAGGTTTTTGTCGTGTTCATTGGGTGGGATGTTCTCTCTGCGTGGTGGTATCGGTGGTGCCGTATTGTGTTAGGTGGTATCATTGAAGTAGATGTGGCGTGAGTCATCTGAGAGGTTATGTATGTAGAGGAGGAAGGCTTTAAAATTAAGTACTTGAGGGAAAAGACCTACAAGGAATAGAGGTGATTCTCTGCACGGCTTTTCTTTGCGTGGAGGAACCCCTACCAGGGAAAAGGGAGTTTTGTGAGGAGTCAGTCAGGGGGCTTGCCTCCTCCTTAGTGACCTGAACTTGCAGCTTTGGTCACTATTCACGCAATATTTGACCAACCAAAAGAAGGGAGCTCCTAATGAAGGAGGGGAAAGCAGTGGTGTTAGAGTTGGGTTAGATCATCTATGCAAGCTGGGGGCCAAAACCTGTCCGTACGAGTAGTGACTGAGTTATAGGTGGTGTCAGAAGGCACAAGTTAGTCCCTCAGGACTGGTAGAAGTCCTCTGCCTGTGATGGATTGGCTCTGACCCATCGGGATCCAGTGCCACAGAGTTTATGCTGAAGAAAAGACCAATTTTCTGAAACGTGATCCGGGCAAGGCAGGAGGGATATGCTGAGCAGCTCGGTCTGGGCAGTTTTGGGTAGGTACAAATACTGCAAACCATTGAGTAGGTAGGCATGAGCACAGGCAGCTTCAGAATTTGGCAGCAACTCAACCGGGATGTTCTGAATCACTGTTTGAATGTAGGAGCCTCAATGTACTTGCATCCTCTTTTAGAAGATGAAGGCTTTCAATGGGCTTAGTCCTGAATCCCTCTGAGCTTGAGTCTTCATCTTTCAAATGACTGCGGGGTGCTCGCTGCCATGGCCATAGCGTGTAGTCCAGGCAGGTCCACAGCATCACCAGCATGTTGGAACTTTACATTGCTAAATACAGTAACGGTTCTTGCAGGGTCTCAGGGCTGAAGTATTTCTATTTAGTTAAAATGACCCACATCTAAAGTGAACAAGATTGAGCTATTCACACACTAATGAGAAGAAATCGCCTCGTCCAATAGCGGTGTGCTAGCCATTGTGCCTGCTTTATAAATGAGATTAATGACTCAATTTGCAGTAAATGCTTCAGCAAGGAGAAACTTATTTTGTTATACTAATTGTGTCACATATGTGCCTCAAAACACCAACTGTGTAAAACTGGATTTCCCTGTGGTGCGCAAGATGGCTGGCCTCTGTGGTTTTATTAATGCCATTGCTCCAATTTCTTTGCTGCAACTGATCATTTTGATCTTTGTGTTTAATGCTGCAGCATAAATGCTGGTGTTGGTAAAAAAATTATAGTAGTATAACCCTCTCCATTAGTGAAAGGACAAGAGTCTCTCTAACATAAGCTGTTCAGCCCTGTTTCCCCCAATATCATGAATAAAACCCCAACATTATTTAGGCATACAATTAGGTTTTAATTGTAATTAAATGATAAATCGTTGCCAGAGCCTTTAATTTTCTCAATAGTTACTATAATTTTAATGGCTTTTTTTAAAAAAACCAAACTTTAACATTGTCCATTTATGGGGCATACTGTATTACTTCTAAGGAGTAAATTAATTCAGAGTTTCATCAAATTAATCATTTCACCTACTTTTGCAATTATTCCCATGTTCCTAACAGGTTTGTTAATGGAAGTGTGAGAAAACAGGATTTGCTGACAGTGGACCAACATCCGCAGCTGGTGTAAATTAACCTTGCCACACTGAGGTCTGTAAGTTGCTTTACACCAGCTAAAGTTCTGCCTCATTTGCCCATTATTCATCCTGTTATTCTGGTTGTGATATTAGATACAATTGTCCTCACATTTTTTCATGCTTTTTACACCATTGCGGCTTTGACGTCAGTGGAATAACTCCGAACTCGCAGTGGCGTTAATAGGAGAGTTACATCTAAGCGTGCTGCAATGGGATTTGCTGTCCACTGACAAATTTAAGGTTCGCCCCTGCTGACTTTTGTATGCAAATATATTTGGTGAGAAATGCGGTGTGGGCTTGAATAGTTTGTTTGGCTGCAGAATGCTTTTTATAGATCTGTTTCTGTGCTTCACGCTTTGTTAAATGTGATTTCAGCTGAAACTATTAGCAGTTGCGATACACATGGCTTCTGCCAGACCATGGAGCTCTCCACCCATTCACAGTGAGAAAGGACAGTGCTTGTTTAAGTTTGCATCTTGGCATAATACTGCCATGAGTAGTACTACATTGTCTGGGGTGTATCTGCATTTCCAAAGTGGTCTAGGAAAAATCCATAGACGCTCGTGCCTTTGAAGCCTGCAAAGCAACCCACAGTGCAAGAGCAGCCTCTCATTGCCTGTTCTGAAAAACACTCTGAAACAGCATTTCGGGTTCTTCATGGAAAGTTAGCATGCCCCTCAGCTTCATCCTACCCTCCTGTGCTCAGCCTCGTGACAGCAGTAAAAATGATTAGTTTGTGCTCTGTTATATTTAGGTGACAGTCTTGGACAATAAACTGGGTGTTACTGAGTTCAGGGGCTTGCACCAGGCATGATGTACAGCTTACAGATGGCCCTGAAGATGGTGCATGGACAATTCCCTTCTGCAGAATGGTTTATGACTGAAACACAAGCGTAAGGGTGTACGGGGCTGTGCTCCTCGTACCCGTGTGGCATACAGCCGTGGAGTGGGGCTCTCAGGCACCACAGAAAACGTGAAGCTTGTCGATGCGACACAGACCGCTGGCGGGGTGACGCAGTGCAGACCGTCCGCAGCCTCATCGTGATGCTCTCGGAAGCAAAGAGGTTGCCACATTTCGTGATCCAGTGAGCATCTTTGTCTGTAAAACTTTGTTAATAATATATATTATATTATAATATATATTATTAACAAAGTTAATAAATTTCTATTTATATTATATAATATAGATTTTATATAATATGAATATATATTATAATATATAGTGTTTATGCCAAATTCCCTTGCTTTACAGAGGAGCTTTACAGGCTTGATATTGCATTTTTTTGTAATATTTTTATATACTACTGTGCATAGTGAGTAGACATCCCCTGCTTGTCAAGCCTCCATGAAGGAAGAGAAGTCCAACAGCATGAAACCCCAACCTCTTACACCATCAGCATGGCATCAGCTGAAAATATTTCACAGAAATGCAATATACTGAAAATAGAATATTCTGACTGCTTTCTTACAGGAAGGACTGGAGGGTGAAAGGTTGTCCTTGTCGGGGTTTGTGTGTGTGCACCCATGTTCTGACCTGACAGCTCTTTGGTGGTGGAGGGAGCTCTCAGGATATAAAGGTAATTTTAGAAATCATATGATACACTGATTACTTTGCACCTTTTTTTTTTTTTTTTTTTAAGTTTGGATTCAAAATGCTTGGTATGGAGAGAGCTGATTGCCAGTGATGTAAAAGAAGTTAAAGAACATGGAAGTAAGGATTTATTAAAGGGATTCGGATGAAGTTCCCCCTGGTATTTTACCTCACTAGCTCCCACCTCCTGCTTCTGTGCTATGATGTGAGAAGATCTGCATCTAGGTTTTTGTTCCTCCAACCTCACGTGTTAATAGCAAGGAGGTACAGATAAAAGATGGTGCTGTGCAGAGCTGAGGAGTGTGTGGTTTGTGCTCTGTTTGCTGCCTGATACAGTGGATTTTTCTCTACCCTGTGACCCCAGCAGAGAAAGGCAGTGTGCTTGCAGTGTGATTGCAGCCACCTCCAGAAAGCCTCCTGGACCAGGCTAACCGACTTGGTAGTACCATCCTACTGGAAGGTGCTAGTTAATGTAATGCTAAAAGCAATGTAAGAATGGAGATACTCGATTGATAAGAGTTTGCATATTATTATTGCATGGGAAATCTCAAGCTATAATTTTTTTTTAAAATGAAGGCTTGGCAACTGTGGCTTTATTTGCATAGAAATACAGGCGCATAACATGGGACAAATAGACAAGATTTGTAATTCTGCAAAGTCCTCTGGTGCTTGTGTTCTTCTCATAGACTGTTGGGAGAGAAAAAAACAAACCCAGTGAACTGATCATCCCTTTGCTCTCTTTGAACAATTTTAGTTAAGCGTTCTGTTATTTTTCTTACCAGGCTTGCAGCCATAGCTGGCAGGCTTCTTTCTGTTAGTCCTGTGGTTTGCTCTCCCATTTCCTATACATCCCTGAGCTGCTGGGTGGATGCTATTATGGCACATCCAACCTTTGGTATAAATAATTTATTCTGAAGTTTCAGTATGTTATAATGTGCGTGAAGCATCTTGCATTTATTTTTAATGCTTCTGCTTTCCTGAGAGCTTTCTCTATCCAAAGCTACCATCAGAGAGAACTGTCAGTCTTCAAGCAGAAGAGAGCAACTTTTAGACCATATCATTCTATTTTTCTAGCTACAGATGATATGCTTCTGGTGAAGAGTGGAGCAAACGTTATTTACCATTTTGAAAAACCTGGCTTGGATGATGTGAAAATGTCTGTTTGCATTTGTTGTGAAGTCTCTGTAAGCAACCCCTGCACTCGTAAGCACGCGACTCGCGTGCTGATCCCTTATGGAAACCAACATAATTGCCGAAATATCAAAGGGTGACTGATAGATGTAAGTGCTAAAACTGTAAAAAGCGGCGTAGCTGGGGCGGCAGTAGCCAGGAGGTTTTTAGCTCGTCCTAGAGCACAGCCAGAGGATGAACCCACCCCGTACCGAGGGGGAGAGACAGCTCAGCCCTATGGGGGAGGGTGAGCTGATCCCTGCTGGTAGGGGTGAGGATCATTTGCCCGCACAGATAGCCATGGCCACAGTTTGTTCCCTTCTTTCCTTCACAAACCTCAGCCAGAGCCATGGGCTGTTACATGCTAGGATTTAGAAAAGTGCCAGAATTATTTTAGACAGGCATTATTTAATGGAAACATCAATGATGGAGGGAGGCTCTTCTCTTTTGGGGGAGGTGGTTTGGCAGGTTTTTTTGTAGATCTTGGAAGTCTGTTGGATGTACCATCCTTGAACTTATGCTGATTTAGTACTAAAACTGTATTATGCTTAAAAAAACTGAACAAAATTGCCTTATGTGAGAGGCATCAGATGTTAGTTGAATTAAAATCTGCCTTGATTACAGATAACACAGCAAACGGAGATCTAGCAGTGCGAAAGACATAGTCTGTAGTACCTTTCCCTAAAAACTGGAGCCTGATGCTCTTTCGTGTTTCTATTGACGTGCTAGGCGCTGATGTAATCCTGTGATTTGCAGACTTTCTCAGAAAAGAGAACTGGTAATAGAGCGAATAATGTCCGAGAGAGATTGAAAGAGGATGTGAAACTTCTGGAGTGAAATCAATGCAAGGACTCAGCTATGATAAAAGGAAATGTTCCATACATGCTCATTTAGCATGTGCAGAGACTTAACTATTTGTTAGCCTTTTAAGAGGCTTGTGTAACATCATTTAGAGAAATTGGAACTGAACCACTGGCTGCAGCAGTTCGTTGCAGGCTTGAGCCATTTGCATGCACAAGCCTCTTCAATGACAACATTAGAAGGGGATTTCACGGCTGAAAATCAGTCCTGAAACACAGAAAGTGATATGACAGCAGCTGTTACAAGGTATATCGCAGTTCAGTAGATGGAAGGTGAAGCTGAACTAGTTCAGTTTCAGAATAAGAGGGAGCTTTCCAGGCACGAGGAAGGAGAAGGAACAAAGGCGGCACTCCGCAGGAACAGGATGATTAAATGCTGACATAGTTTACCTGATGAATGGACAGTAGGAGTCTTTCAAACTTATCCATGGAGAATTTTAGTCTGCTGTAGATTAGTGAGGAAGAAAAAAAAATCTGTTTCAGTCTCTGTGTATTCATGAGACTTTGACTTTTAATTCAGCTAGTTAGTACTTTTCCGTTAGTGGTGTGGTGTAACCCCAGCCAGCAACTGAAGTACCACACAGCTGCTTGCTGACCTACCTCCTCCCCACCCCAGTGGGACAAGGATAATCTGAAAAGGGCAAAACCAATGGGCTGAGATAAAAATAGTTTAAAAATTAAAGTAAAATGTGATACTGATAATTGTAACAAAAGGGAGATAACAAAGAGAAATAAAACTCATGGGGGGTGGGGGGGGGACAACAAAAACCAAACAAGTGATGTGCAGTGCAACTGTTCATCAGCTGATGCCCCAGCCAGTCCCCAAGCGGAGATCTGCACCCCCTGGTCAACTTCCCCACTTTACATACTGACATCATATGGTATGGAATAACCCTTTGGGTGGTTTGGGTCAGCTGTCCTGGCTGCGTCCCCTCCCAGTTTCTTGTGCCCCTCCAGCCTTTCTGCTGGCAGGGTATAAGAAGTTAAAAAGTCCTTGACTTAGTGTAAGCATTACCTAGCAACAACTAAAACCATCAGTGTGTTATCAACATTATTCCCATCCTAAATGTAAAACCCAGCACTGCACCAGCTGCTAGGAAGAAAATTAACTCTATCGCATCTGAAACCAGGATAGTTAGTTACTGAATTTTGTGCTTCAGTCAACCATCTCAGGCCTTAAAGAGTGTGTTTTAGGTTTTATTTTTTTTCATTTCTTATTTCCTCCCTCTCCTTAAATGCACAACTAAAGAGATGTAATCAGAGCTGGAAAGAGCCCAGAACTCAAAGCCTGGATGGTTATGGATGGATGCTGCTCAGCCCATTCTCTGTTTCATCATTTTTAGCTACCTGGCTAGTGTTTCTTGTACATGCTCAGGATCAAATTCTAATCTATTTTAATTAGACTTTTTGGCTCGGTGAATGGGCTGTGCTGCCCAATAGATCAGACTGTATAATGTAATGGTCTTTTCTGGTCTTAGCATTAACAAATAGAGCTAGTGTGGTCCCTACCAAATACTGCTGTGCTTGTGTGGTTACATTGCCTTGGCTTGTGCTACTACATTTCATGAAAATGTCACGGCTGAGCAGTGCTATGAACTAATGCACTTGCGCTAAAGTTAAAGGTGTTACTTCTGCTTAAATTACTTGGGAATTTGGTCTGCGGCATATGATATCTAATATAATATTGGAAAAAGTAAAATCCTCAAACAGTGAGTGCTTTCAGATTACAACTGTGTTCTCCCTAAAAAAAAAAATGGTTTTATGTACAGAGCATAAAATATGACTTCTATATCCATTTCTGCCAATACGGTTCTTACCTTTGCTTGACTGAACCACAAATTGCAGCTGGATTATTTTCTTAAACTTTTGTAGACTAGGTCTGATTCATATTTCACCTGCATTAGTTTTATTCCTTTGTTTCTACACTAACATCAGTTAACTTACTCTTGACTTATGCATGTCTGAGTGGAAACAGAGTCAAGTTCATAGACTTGAGCTTGCTTTTTAGATATTTGTAGCTGCTTACAAACAACTCAGGCAAAACGAAGTGAAGAATGATATTTGAAAATGTGGAATTACTTTCAGGGTTTTTTGTTAAGCATTGTTTCCAGGAAATCAATCTTTTAATCACACTGATTCTTCCCAGTGATGGAAATAGGTAACAATAAGCACGTTAGCACCAGCTATAGCCTTCTCTGCAGCATGTTGATGCTATGAAATGTGCTGATTCCCCTATCTAATGCTTTTATTCACTGACTGCATGCTTTTCTGAGTGAATCAGTACTTTCTAAATATACTGTATGACTTGCTACTTGGGAAACCATTTCCCTGTGCCTGCCCCATTTGTGGAAGTTGTTACGAGCAGCAAATGCCACTAGCAGTGTAAGTCTAAAATGAGCTATCCTGCCAGGTCTTTGCTTTCTATGTATTTTCTGTGCTTTACTTGCCTCTGGCAAGTTACAAATGAGAGTAAGAAACACAACTTTTTGAGGGAAAACAAGCCGCAGCTTATAGAAAAAAAGGAACAATAAATAATCTTGGTAAACAGACCCTGCCACACTATATTAAACACACCCACAGTCCTGCACAAGCCATTTGTAGCACAGCATGGGCCTGATATTTTCCTTTGCTGTGCTGCAGCGACTTTACTGAAGTCCACAGGGTGGGTTGCGTAGAACACCAGTCTCCATATGGACAGGTCTGCCTGTGCTCCGAGCCCATGAGCTGCTGGCCAGCTTTGGTTTGGGAGCTGCTTAGACACCAGAGCATGCCAGAAAACTTCTCTGTTGTCATTGTGGCAGTATAAAACTGCCTTAGGTCCTCTGGCTGGGCAATATACAGTGATGTTAGCTTCACTGGTGACATGACCAATGAGTTATACAAGCATCACCATGGAGGCACACAGTGATAAATCCAAGCCACCCCTTTTTGGGCTGCCTTTATGGGTATCGAAGCTATTAGGGATACCAGAGCTGGTGTGAGCTACCATAGGCAGTGATACGGTACAAACCTACTGGGTAGATGCTAGGTTATGTACTGGTGTGGAGCTTCTCAAATGAATAACCTTTTGAGAAGACAATTAGCATTAACAGACATGTCTGCGTGGCAAAAGTTTAAACTGTGTACACATTGCTTCTCTTCCTGACTGTCCCTGCAAAGAGGTTTTGGAGTAATCAAACTATGTAGGCAACGCGTGGGCAAGTTGTTGTAATACGAGAGAAGTCTAGATCCTGGAAAAAGCTATGGCTAAATCAGCAGAATTTTCATGCAGGTAAAAATTGCTTAGCCAGCTGCACCATTCTAACAGCACCAGCCTGGTCCTTGAAGTTTATTGCGCGCTGCTGTGTGTTGAGCTGCAATTGTCGCATTAATGTAGTTTTGAAACAGTGATGCTCCTGCACCCTTGCTCCGAAGGCAGGTGGTAGTTTTGCTTCCACCACTTTTTTGGAAGTGATGATATGCATATATGCTGATTGAACTTTTATTGGTCCTCTGCCCTGTTCGTATATCACCTTCTGCTCCTGTACAGGCTTGCATAAGCTCAGAGGCAGAGCAAGAGGAAAAGCTCAGCCTTGTACTAGTCTAAATGTTGGCCTAAGCGTACTGCTGAGCTCAGTCCCAAGTGGGCTACCGTATACCACACAGATGAAGTAATTGTGACTGTTTAGTCCCACCTCGGAAGGCTTTATGCAGTAGTGTGTCAGCAGGCACATCGCCTGTGTTCTTAGCTCTGTGCAGGGAAGGCGCCTGGCTCTGCGAGTGTCCTACAGCAAAAAACCAGCCCCAGAACAGACCTTGCTCGGGAAGGCTGTGCTCTGCTTGTCTGCTCGTCAGCCAGCGGAGCCGTAGCGCTTTGTGAACAGGGGTGCACAACCCCCTACCTGGTGGCGTTCAGTGTTGCCAGGCTAGAGAAGACAGGAACCTCAGGACATCTTTCATATCCACTTGTCATTTAACAGGATGAGGGCCAGCTGGCATCTCTCCTCTCTGGCTCTGTCAGCAAGCCTCTTGTTCTGTCCTGAATGTATTATGGTCTGTTTTTCCCTTGGCTGAGCGTTCAGGTGGTTGCTGCTGTTGCTATGCCTTGGTAACAGCCCTCCTCTGATGTTAGGAATAACCTTTCCCTCTGCTGGTTCCCCTGTGAAGGCGCTGCCTGCATGGTTCCAACAGCCTTTGATGGCAGCAAATTTTATTTATCATAGTACCTCTCATGTGATACAAATACTAAATCCTGGACTCCTCTGCTTCTCTGGATACTGCTCGAGAGCTTTTCCCCACTGTGCTGTACTGTTATTTGAACTTCTGCCTCTCGTTACCCTTTGCAGCTCTGTTCAAGACCTTCTCTGCCTTCCGAAACGGCTTTCCTTGAAGTTTCTGGTGTCACTTCTAACCTAGGGAGACAGAAGTGGGAAGAGAGGGCTGTGTCACAATTTCTGGTTCAGAGAAGCCGTTCCCACAACAGCCCAAAGGTTTGTTTTATGGGAGACTGAGCCAAACTTCTGACTGCTGGCAGAGCAAGGACCTCCCTTGGTGTTTATGCCCTTTCTGGTGAGTGTCTTATCACTGAGGGTGTTTGAGACAGTGAATAGCTACGGTTTCTTGGTCATCATTCAGCCCTCTGTAGCTTGGTTTAATTCAGCCTTGGAATAGATATTCTCCAAACAGCAGATGATTCATGGGCACCTGTAGACATCTAGAAGTGTCAGATGATTTAGCGCTGCCATCACTTGCTATTAGGTCCATGATCATCTGTGTAACACGCTGCAGCTGGAAAGAGCAGGATGACCTAAAGGGCAGACTGCTTTAGGAATATGAGAGCAGTAAGAAAGTAATTGATGCCTGGGAGCTCTACCCTTTGGCTGTACCAATGCATCCCCAGCCTCTTATTTGAAGCAGGCGGTGCATGATGCCATGCTCCAGGTAGTAGATAGGGCTGGGGATCCTGAGCAGAGATCATTTACCTTGTCAGTCACAATTATGCCCTCACCTGGAGTGTGAGGATCCACGAAGAGAGAAGCAAACAGCTGACCTAGCCAGCCAAGCCTCCCAGTGCCAGAAGCTAGGAGGCAATGAGGCAGCAGCAAGAGCAGTCTGCCCTTTGTCTCTGTTACAGCTGACAGGTTTTATGCCTAAGGAAGGAATGAGAAAGCACTTTATTTAAATATAGCATATTATATGGCTTTGTGTGTATGTATGTTCTTGCACAGATGTGGGGAGGGTGGCTTTAGGGGGAAACATAGTCATCTCTATTAAAATAACCACATGTGTGCCAATAAGCTTAGCAAATCGTTAAATAAAACAGAAGCCGGTTTATATAGAAGACTAACTGTTAGTATTTAAAAAAAAAATGTAGCCCTTCGGCAGCCCATCTCATATACACATGTCTCTGAAGCATGAGAGGTGAAGCAATTCCCATCTTGCCCTGGTGCATCGCATCGGGGGACCCTGAGCGCAGGGAATGGCATCTAGAAATGTGGAGCTCTCCAAAAGGCAGACTTTCCCATTAATGCCAATGAAATGATTTCTAGTTTTATAATAAACCCCTCTACATAATTCTTCCAGTATTTATATAGCTCATAAAGATTCCGCCTGCATGGAACGAAAGGCAAAAGGGGGAGAGAGGGAGGGAAAAAGATGGGAGGAGGGGGGAAACACCCCCCTTCCCCCGGCAATTAATCACATCGCTTGTAGATGGGGGAACTGACAAGGAGTATACCCTGTCCTAGAAAAGAAATGGTTGAAACCGCATCATATTTATTTCAGTAGTGTGGATGAGAGATGGTGTGTTGTATTATATTTCTATACTTCATATCACGTTTTCTCCCTCTGCTGGCAGTTGGATACAATGAAGTTGTAGATCCTAGAAAACCGCAAAACTCTCAAAAGACTGGAGCATTTAGGAATCTCAGAGCTCTGTGGCGTATGCTGAGAAATTAGGTCGTACCATACTTTAGTCCAATTAGTTTTGGAAATGGCTGACAGGCATCCCATGTACAGATCAGAATAATTCTTACAGGAGATTTAAAGTACAGCTAAATGCAGCCCTCTTTCGTTTAGAGAGACAGCAGACATACTCACTTGTTAATGTTACAGTAAATATAGCCTGCAGAATCAAACTGGGAAGCTATTTATAATTTTTTTTTTGAAAGAACAACTGCAGGTCTGTAATTTTAGACATAGTATTTCTTGGCTTTACATCACAATGACATTCTGTGGACTTATAGGGGTTACTGATTCTTTGTTGTATATTTTTTTATTAGTAGTATTTTCTCTTGAAAAGGTTTCCATAATATACAGACCTAAGGGGAAAACGTTGCTATAGCAGTTATAAGAAAAAGATTTTGTCCCACATATTAAAAAAAAAAAAAAGAGGATTAATTTTGTTGCAGGGAAATTCTAATTCTTTAAAAGAATGGATTCTAAATACATTTATGCAAGCTTACTGGCAGTAAGTATTTATTAATAATACTGCACTATAGGAGAAAATAAATGCTACAGACTTACTTAAAAGGAATAACTAACAAATAAAAACATGATCTTGACTATAATATGGATGCTGCTTTCCACTCCATAAGACTGGGGTATTAACCTTGCAAATAATGTTATTTTAATGGCTACAAGTCATAAATTATAACTCTTAGAAATACATATCAACTTTCCATGGAAATGTTTATCCATTCCTTGTAGCAAATCAGCATCGGTAGTATGGAATTAATAACACTAAGTGTCTTAACTATTCTTTGAGATATTGCAGTAAATACTATGGCCATTTTATGGTTGAATAAACTGAGGCAGAAAGAAGTTTGTTCAAGGTGCCTAGGAGTGCTGATTTCTAATCCTTCTTTTATTGATACACATATTAACAGCAGGTGGAGGGTTTTTTACTTTTGAAGGAATATGTTTAAAACAATAGCTGATGAGGCTTAAAGAAGTAAAGTGCGTTTAGTAGGAATTTAGCTAGGGGAAAACGCTGGCAGATGCTAAGGAATATTCAAGTTAAACAAAGACATCTGCTGGGAGAATAATTCCGTAGTCAGCAGTGAGGAAGGCTGAGCTGGAGCTGCCATGGCGCGCACAGGTTGGGGCTGGCATGTCAGGGGGGCTGCTCAGCAGTGTCATAGCTGAGTGTTGTATAAATAGGGAACGCTTTAAACATAGCATTCATAGTGGCAGTAACACTAGGAGTAGGAGCATCTTGCAGGGTTTTTGTACTTTCTTGCCATTGTCCAGTTGTCTGCCCAAATCTGAAAGGGCTCAGTCAATGGGTGATGCTTCCTCAGCACAGGCTGCTTTTCTTCCAGTTGTAATTGCTCTGTGAAAATTAGCAGAGGTGCTTCTCTGTTACCCTGGAGCAGCACAGCACCTTTCATTCATCTCCTAACTCTCTGCCATGGCAGGCACCAATGCAGTGGTCCAGCACCTTGATTTTGTTAACTGTCCTGCACTAAGAAACATTAATGTCTTTATTTTGTTATTTTGCCAGAGTCAGCTTTGTTATAACATTTAAAGGTTAGAGAAGTTCTATACATGCAAACATGTTTCCAACAGCGGATGGGAAAGGTTCTCACTTTGCATTATTATGCCTTTGCTTTATTATGGCTGTGTGCAACAATTCCCCTCTCACTCTGAGTCACTTGCTGTCACCACAGCTTGCCCCGAGCAGCACAGGTTGGGGAGTTCATAGAGGTACACCCCCTGTTCTTGTGGCTGTGACGGCTGCTTTAAACCTGCTTTTTCCTCTAGCCTAGAAGGCAAGACCACGCAAAAAAATCATTGCCGCCTCCTCTTCTCCCACTGTTAGTTCCCTGCGATTACATACAGTGACACCATGTGTAATGTGCAAGGCTCTTCCCTCCCCCCCCCCCCCCCCCCCCCCAAATATACCAAATTAATGTTTCTGTTGCCCAAACACATTAGCATCTTCCTGGCTTTAGTTTTCAGGCTCTTCAGTTGTACTATTTTTGCGGATGAACTGGTAAAATATTGTCATACAATGAGAAACTTCAAGTGCATGTTCTTGTTTTCTCGATTCATTACTGTTCTCTTCAGGACCCTCATATAAAGATTGCTGATGATTTGACAAATGGGGAACTTCCAGAAGTGGTCTTCAGAGTAGATGTACTACATAAGACAATAAGATATTTTTATGAGAGGATACCTAAGTCCTACACAGTGAAGAGTAAGGCAGTGCATCAATAAAAACCTCTTCAATTGTGAATGGAGAGCCCCGGGCACCTTTCCATGCAGCTCACAGGGAAGGTACCCAGCTGCGTCTTTTGGAAAGAGGCTGTTGGGTACACCCCGAATTCTGCCTGCTGAACGAAACCATAAAATAAGCCTGTGTTGTCAGATGAATTATGTTTTCTGAAAGGATGAGGTTTTTTTAATAAGTAGGTAAATACTTTACATACCGCAGATGTTCTTTTATGTAGGTACTGTAAGTCTTACTAAGTTGGTGAACCACTACTAATTCCATAGCATGTATTGTTAATGGTTTCTCCCAAGGGAGCAGGTGTCGTAGCCCCCTGGAAAATCACTGTAAATGGGCCCCAGACCACTTCAAAATACACAGAACACTTTGAATTGTGGGTCTTGGTGTGACTTTGTAACAGTGGCTTTTTCCTTGCAGATATGTCCATCAACCTTGGTGCTATTCCCCTTGCACAGCAAAGACAAGGGCTGGTCACTCAGCAGAGCCAGAGTCTGAGCTCAGAAAATTGCACAGGGAGCAGATCTGAGCTCTTACCTCAATATCATACTCCTGAATTCAGGTGTTTCCCGAATCATCTGTTTACCTGTCTTTGTCTTCAATTAATTTCTGTGGTCCTTGTGGAGTACGTCTGAACAGACTGAATAATTTTCCTCCTTTATCAAGCTGCATGTGGAAACGGTGTGCTAAATAGATTGCGAAGATTGTCTCTGGTTTGCCTTTAGCAGTTAGTAATGGTTACCTGTGCCACCTCCAAACAACTATCGCTGCGGTTAGCGCTGATTTCTTCTGGGTGTTAGAAAATGTGTGCGAAACTGGTAAGAGAGAAATGCTGATTTGAATTAGTAGGATCAGCCCAAGTGGATGCCAAATACCTTCAGCTTTCATTGGCCTCTGGAATTTTGGAACTTGGTGCTTTTTAACCTTTAGAAAGGATTGAAGAGGTTAATTTTTCCTTTTATTATGTTCTAATAGAGATGTGGGGTTTGGTGTTTCTTTCCCCCCTCCCCCTCTCTCTCCTCAGAACTATACGGAGGAAATGTTTTGATTTCCTTTGTCATAAGGACAGTTATCTCATTCTGTGCCCTGTGGTCAAAAGCAGCTTCGTATGTTGGCCAGCTGATTGTAAGGATTTCCTTCCCCAAAAGTATGTCAGCAAACACGAGTATGTCCTGGGGCACCCTGCAATGTGCAGGGTGTGTAAATGACAAGAGATAGAAGACGTGCAGTTAGACATGGAGAGGGACTGAGCAAAACAAGTATGAAAGAGGGTCAAGCACACACAGGTTTTATATGGCTTTTAGACAAGTGGACAAAAACAACTTGCAAAGGAACCTCTCATCTGATCAAAAAGAACTTTCATTTCCCTATGTATATTTTTGAGAGACGTAAATGTGGTAAGAAACATTTTGATAGCAAAGTCAAGAGGAAAATATACCTATTAAGATATGTGTGTGTGACCAGTAGAGTTAATACGTATATGCCATTAAAAGGAAATATATCTGTATACATTGTTGCCAAGCTCCTAAAACCACCTTTTATTTTTCATGCTACACGGACAGTGTCACTCTCCTTCCCTAAACATTAATCTTACTGGCACAAAGGCCAAGTAACATAAAATCTCACAGTGTGGAAGATCTGAGTGGGGCAGGTAATTCCAGATTTTTTAGAACAGTTTTATTCTTTTTGCTTCTGACTATAAAAATCTGGCAATAAACATCTATTTCCCTCGAAATGTATAGCAGTCCTGCACTGTAACCTACTACATGTGGGCTCAAGTAGATGATGATGCTAATGAGAACACAGTTAGCTTTGGCAACTGCCTAATTTTTGCAGGTAAAACCAGGTTTTGCTTGTGCATTGAATATGTCTGCTGCCATAGATGTTTCTGTCTCCCTTTCAGGCACTTGAAAAAAATGAGTCACTAATTCACAGGTGGGGTTTATAGCCTACCTTGTTGCTAGCTCCGAAGAATTCAGTTGCTGAAAAGGCAAAAAATATTTGAAGGGCTAAAAACTAGGGTTAAACTTTGATAATATTTTTATGTCTGCTTGTATGGCTATATTTTAATGGTATCCTTTCATGAATTATGGTGCAGTGTATGTTCATGCTTCCCCAGCAATTCCTCTATTGTGTATGCCTGACAGCCTGGTCCTAATAGCTTTTTGTGCTATTAACACGTCACAGTATGGAAAGACACATTAAAGTATTTTTAATGTGTTTTAACTGTATGGTCCTATTGGGCATGTAGGATGTTGTAGCAGATGGATTTCATGTAAATAACAAGTACATTTAACCTAAAGAAACAGAAAAATATGTCACCTCACCAGGAACCCTTACTTGCAAAGAAGAGCTCTCTCCCTTGCCTTCCCGGTGGCAGCTGATTGAGACATTTATAGGAAACAGATTATTGTTTCATCTTTTAGTGTGCAGAATGTGCTGTGGCCTTATTCATCCATGTAGGAAGATGTCTCACAACTGACCTTAAGAAACAAAGTAAGATGTGAGAAAGCTAGCAAGAGGAGGAAGGGCATGGTGGGGAAGGATGGGAGGGAAACACCATGAGATTGTTTAAATATTCCCCATATGAACAAACTGGAAAATGATGATAATGACCATTAGGTGCATTTTCCTCAGCCTTGAAGAGTTTCCCCTGCATTTTAACTGTTCCATATCTTTTCTTTTTTCTCCTCTGTCAGCTCTAGCGTGCCACAGTTTTCTTGTGTCCTGCTATACATGTGTGTTGCATTATCAGTCCATTGTTGGTGTCTTCCCTCTATGTCAGGTCTGTTTTGCTTGTATGTCATGGAATAGCTTCACTCAGGGTAGTACGTCAGCACATGTGCAAGGAAGCCAGGCAATACCACCTTTCTTCATTTCTGGGTGGGCTTGCTTTTTTGAGAAGTCAGGGACATTTGAGAAATCAGTGTAGTACACTACAAAGCATGCATGATTCAATGATGCTTTTCCTATTTATTTCTTTTTCAGAAATCCTGCCAAATATTACCAGCCAATCAATATGGAGAATGGATGGAGAGCAGCCCTGAAGAGAAAGACTTGGGGATTTTGATGGACAAGAAGCTCAACATGGCCCAACAATGTGCCCTTGCAGCCCAGAAAGCCAACTGTACCCTGGGCTGTGTCAAACGAAGCGTGGCAGGTCAAGGGAGGGTATTCTGCCCCTCTGCTCTGCTCTCCTGAGACCCCCCCTGCGGCGCTGTGTCCAGCTCTGGAGCCCCCAGCACAAGGACATGGACCTGTTGGAGTGAGTCCAGAGGAGGGACATGAGGATGATGGGAGGGCTGGAGCCCCTCTCCTGTGCAGACAGGCTGAGAAAGTTGGGGTTGCTCAGCCTGGAGCAGAGAAGGTTCCAGGGAGACCCTGCAGCACCTGCCAGTGCCTAACAGGGCCGATAGGAAAGCTGGGGGGGCTTTTGACAAGGGCCTGTAGTGATAGGCAAGGGGGAATGGCTTTAGGCTGAGAGAGGGGAGACTTAGGTTAGATATCAGGAATAAATTCATCACTATGAGGGCGGTGAGACACCAGCCCAGGCTGCCCAGAGCAGCTGTGGGTGCCCCATCCCTGGCAGTGCCCAAGGCCAGGCTGGACGGGGCTGGGAGCAGCCGGGGCTGGAGGAAGGTGTCCCTGTCCGTGGCAGAGGGGGTGAAACTAGATGACCTTCAAGGTCCCTTCCAACTCAAACCATTCTGTGATTCTATGAATATGTTATTAATTCTTCAGTTTATCTTTGTAGTAATCTGTAAGCAATACTGAATTTTTATTGATACATTTTTACCAAAAACACACTGCAGTTTGCACGCTGCTTGCAATCATTTACAGAAATTCGGTGTTGCAGCAGGTGGCAAAATCCAGCATGTGATGTTGTTCCTGTCTTCTGTCAGAAAGGGTTATAAGTAACCAGTGAATTTGAAAGTTTGGATCGGAAAGGCAGTTAAGGACTGCTTATAGACTTCTGGGAATATGAGCATAAACATACTGTTTTTTCTGTTTAGGTCTTTCTAAGTGAGTTGCGCGATGAGAAGTTATTACATAGTAGACTCAGAATGAGTAAACGCAATAAGTTGGCCTTGTCAGCCAAAGTGCGGCTCTGTCAGAGCCCTAAATGGTTAAGTGAAACAAAGGGAGAAGAATTTGGTGTTCTCAGATATAGCGTGGGAAGAAAGCAAACCAAAAGAATCCTGTGATTTTTTTTTTTTTTTTTTTTTCCTGGAGTTTATATATGTACTTATTTTTAAAATGGAACTTCTTTTTAAAGGAAAGATAGGGCAACTTGGGTTGCTCTGCCTCTCCAAAGTATAATCGTGGAAAAGGAATTCAGCAGCTTTATACAGTAATAACAGCGTTCCCTGTCCTTGTTCTTCTGTAGTAAGTCTGCTATACATACAACATTTTGTACTACTTTTTTCTGTCAATCCACTCAGGCAATTGTTCATAGATAAACGCATTTGAAAACCTTGATAATCTTGCCTATTTGGCATCTATGAAAAGTGGGTAAATGCTATGGTGTTCAAATTGGAAACTATTACATTCTCTCATTCTGTCCTTACCCTTGATTATAGTTATTGCTAACCTTGGTATTTCAAATATTTTGTTAGGCTCCCTCCATGCTAATTTTTCCTCTGTCTTTGTAATATGGCCTTTTTACAAGTTCCCTGGGAACAAAATTTCTGCCTGGGTACTAGAGACTTGCCACGCAAAGGAGACACAGTGGTTGCAAGTGTAAATGAGCTATGGCTCTGGATAAAGGGATGCTCCCTGTGGCTGGGACCCCTTCTCTGGCAGAAAAGAGCAGTGGGGATGGAAATCCGTGGGCTAAGCAGGAGGGTGCTCCATGCTTCTGGGAGCTCCCTTTGCCTGTGGCTGCCCGTGGCACTGGAGTGCAAAGAAACATTACAGAGCTGAGAGGAGGAAAAAACCAGCTCAGAGAACGAGTGGAAAGGCGGGGTTTGCTGCACAATGCTGCGCTTAAAGAACGGGGATCAAACAAGGGTGATGTGTCCTCACACCCATTTCCTTGACTTTCCCTGAAGGCAGCAATGTTTATGCAATCTGTAATTCAGCCCAGGCCTCCAACAGTCTAAAGCTTGAAGAAAATTACCCGTATTTTGTGTTTTGTTATAGTCTTTATCTGTACTGTAAATAAGGCGTCCACGCCACCTGCGCTGAGGGCTACTGAATTGCCCTGGGGAGGCTAGCATCTCTTCCCAGTGACTGTGGAAAGAGTCTAGAAAGATTACTCTCCCAAGGAAGGTGTCTAAAAAGCTCGTCCATAGCTAAAGGTTATCCCCTTCCCCCCAGTACACCTTCCTTTTATACCATTTGCCACTGTGATATTTTGGAACAGAAATATTTTGTCTGGTTTCTCCCTTAAGAAAGTTATATTTGGAGACTACTGTACAAGAGAAAAAAAAAATCTCTTCAAACTGATGCAGAGTATTATTATTTTTTTTTACTTGCCTTGGCTTATTTTTATAGTTCTGCCTTTCTTCCTCCTCACCAGATTGTTTATACTTAAAAAGAAATAAGCCTTCTGCTTGTTGCATAGTCAGTTCTCTTTACATTTTTCTTAAGTTAACATTGGTTTCTGTTGTCCTTTTCCATGTTTAGACATAGCCAGGATAAATTTCAATGACAGCCCTTCCAACTGTTTCTAAATATTTCTCACTTTTCTCGCCGACCAATTTCCATATGTGATAAAAATTCAGATCAAAATTCCATCAGGCGTTCTCTCCATCCTTCCAGCCATCATCCCCAAAGCGAAGGGGTTCAGTTTGTTCAGGTGGAGCGGGCTTTCTACGCCCCCAGCCCCAGCAAATCTGTTGGGCGTGGGAGGCCGGTGGAGCACACTGCCCACGGCCACCTGCTCTGCCAGGGGGCTCAGCACCGCACCAGCGCAGTGCCAGGGCGCCAGCTCGGGGTGGGAGTCTGCAGCAGGCACAGATCGCTGGAGATGTGTCACTGCACTTCTCCCTCGCTTGCTCTCCCCTGGGTAACCTTGGCTGACAAAGATAAAGCCTGGTAATGTTTTTTTTTTTTTTTTTTCCTTTTTTGGGTGTGTGTGTGTGTGAGATTTATTATTATTTTTTTAGTCTCCCTCCTGGCGAATTATTTGTTCACCTTTACCTATAGACATTCAGTCAGGTATAAGAGGACAGCCACAGTTTTCTAGCTGGACCGAAACTTGTGTAACGCAGGGTATGATTACTTCCTCAGTAAATTGGTTAGCAATGTGCACAAACCTTGCTGTTGGAATAATAGCATCTATAGTGGAGGTGTGACCATCGGGGAGGAGGCTTCGTCGCTCCTACTAGGACAGTATTTTGATGTAGACAAAGCCGTAAACAAGGTCTCATTGGGCGCTTTTGTAAAACAATGCAAGCAGCACCAAACCAGAAAATAACCCACAAAAAAAAAACCCCAACAAAATCCCCCTACCCCCACAAAAAAACCCAACTCGACCCCAAACTTCAGGTCTCTCTTATGAAAAATGGAAGCTGGAGGCTCTGTTTGCTAATATAAGCATCTAAGTAGCATCAGCAGGTTGAGTGTGGCTCTTCAGCTGCACTGCCTGCAGACACTGCAGCTTTGCTGTCTCCAGCCTCTCTGATCTTGGAACAGGGACTCAGGGGGGAGAGAGAGAGGGATGCCGGATCAGCTGCAGCCTGGCATTAGGAAATTTTGCAATGCATTATTGCAACTCTGGCATTTCAAACTGGAAATCATGAATAGTCCTCAAAAACAGTTGTCCTGGCATCTCCCCTTACTCACTGGGAAATGAGTTTTCTCTCATGGAAGACAACAAGACTCATAAAATAGGAATTAGGTCACTGATTACTGTTTTAATATTAGCTGAGAGACCTTCTCAGTTATCTGTTAGGTTAATTGCAATTCCATGCATTAAGTCACCCTGAAATGTCATTATTATTGATTCCCCAAACCTGCAGAACTTTATAATGCCAGGATCTAATCAAACATATGTTGACTAAATACAGATTGCCCCAGATTAGCCTGCTATCTCTACTGGAAGAATGCAGGGCAGCTTCCAGTACATCTTCCCCAGGCTTTGCAGCGTGGATGCCTGAATTTGCCCAGGGGGTTTCGGGGTGGTCTGCAGCCTGTCGGAGAGTGCAGGGTGGGCTGTGTACTAAGCCCAGTTCTCCTGCAGCCATCTCAGAAAGCCTGGCTAATACCCTTTCTCTTTACCTCTTTTACATTGTTCTTTCTTTTTTTTTTTTTTTCCCTGCAGACAAATTTAAAAACCTCTACTTTTACTCTTGAACCCATAGTGTTGTGCCATCTGATGTGGGTCACGACTGCTTCCTCTGGGACGGCTCTTCTAGTCTTGAAAAGCACAGCTGTGCTTTGTGTTCTTTGGGTAAAATCGCAAGCCTGGAGATGACTCGGCGCAGTCTGACCTTCACATCAGCCAGAGATGTTTGCAGCATCAAACAGCATTGGGTACCAGGGTCAGTGATGCAGGGAGTATGTCAGACAACGGACTGGACCCGGGCCTGGGGAGGTAACTGCTGCTTTGCAGCTGTTCCTGCGGTATGTATCTGATCTCTTAGGAACCTGGGCTGTGGGGAGGGAGGTGGGGGACCGCGTGGCTGTCAGGACGCAGACATTTGAGCATGCGGACATGGATGTCTGTAGGGGCAACAGGCTGGTGCATGTGTTGCGGAACAGCCACCCTAAAAGTACTTTTGCATGACCAGGTATGGTGGCATGGTCTCTGAGGTCAAATGGGTCCTTTCCATGGACTTTGACAGCAAGGACATAATTATTTTATTGTCTTGGGGGGTGTGTGTGGGGGGAAAGAGCAATAGTAATACTTTGTTTATTCGGTTTTTTTTTTTTCCTTCTACCTAAATTTCTTCACAAGTTAGCTAAGAGTGCTGCTATTCAAAACAATCTTATGAGTATTCCTTAAAAGCTTAAATGTTTGTATTTTAAAAACAATAAATGGCGTAGCGTACAGACCGTTGTCTTTCTGGTGTGAGACACAGAAGCTTACCATCAGAGGTACAGTACCTACAGAATAACATGGATTTATATTGGGCTGTAACGGTAATAATGTTGAAGGGTTTGCAATCCCGCAATGTCCCAATGATTTCTGGTAATAATATCATCACTTTGCAATGCCTTCTATTTTCATTTATTTTCATTGTCAAATAAATAAGGAGCCCAAGTTTTAATACTTTGTGAATAGTATTCCCTAAATGAGAGTAATGTGGTATACTACTTTGACCTTTTCAATATTGTGTGATTTGGTTGGCTAGTCTTTCTATTTATAGCTGCGCTGAGTGGTACGGCATGAGTGAGTGGATACCAGCTAATGAAAATACAGAATGTTGGAAAAGTCAAGTGAAGGCACTGTGTTAGAACATAATATAGTATTTCACATAATGTATAGCGTTAAGTATTGAAATTCTGATAAATCATTCTTGTGACAAAAGGTATAATGAGATTAGAAACTGCAACAAAAAAATTAATCCTTTCTAATGACATAGATTGTGCCTAGGCGGGGAAATGGTGTGAATTAAACTTGATCTCATTATACCCCTCTATTTGTAATCTCATTTTCCTCCTCAGATGCTTCACTTAAGAAGGCAACAGTGTGTGTGTGTGTGTGTGATTTGGCGTGATGCATTTCTATATTTGGGAAAAAAGTTATTTAATCCTTCATCTTCAGCACACCTGGAAGCGGGCAATCCTCGAAGCAGGGGGAAACTTCCCGCCCAAGATCTGGAATTGATTCTTCTGGTTCTTATTCAAAGCTCTGCAGAACACAACCAGTGTTGACTGGCTCCGTAAATCTTCTCTGTTCCAGCAGTCGCAGCCCATCGAAAGCCTGTTCCAGGCTGTGAGGAGAGACACGTGCAGAGCAATGAGAGCAGAGACCCCTGCCACCAGGGCACAGATGGCAAAGATGAGGATTGGGCCACCAGCGCTGGACGGGGGCTGTGGTTGGAACATAGCACACCTGCAGCGGACCTGGGAGCCTCCCAGCCAGCCATTGCCCTCTGGATCATGATTTTTTTACTCACCTCCTCCGTGAAGCAGATGGCTCAGCGGGAGCCAGGAGGGAAATGAAGAAACGCTTTGGAACAAGTTATGTCTCTTCTCTTCCCCTGTTTACCATATTCTTTCAGATACGCTGGCTAAGTACTAAATGATTGCACTCCAGGCTCTGACAGATTTTAGCTGTGTTCATTTGTCCTGAGAGGACAGAGGGTGTAAGAAGAACCTGCTTGTTCCTGCAAAACGTGAGGACGTGCAGGAGCAGCTTTCCCAAGGCGTGCACACACGCACAGCTCAAGTCACGGCTGAAATAACAGAGGCCCAGCCCAAAGTTCTTGTGTGATCTCCTGTCTCCTCACTGAGAAGGAAAGAAATAAAGTGGAATTCAGGTTTTAAGCTGCTGTCAGGCCTGGAAATACAGGGATTTCTTTCTCAGCCTTGGACTAGGAATATGCATGAGCAAGTAATGAGACATTTAGGAGCTCAGATTAGTCTCTTCTCTTAGTAACTTCCTTCTTCCCACACCTCCGAACACTCTAACCAGTCCTTCCCTCTTCACAATCCACCTCCAGCATTTGAGCAACATAGAAGCTTCCAAAACGCAAGTGCTTTCAACAGGAATCCATCCACCGCAAGCAACTGCCCAGAGAGGGAAGGTGTGGGGAGAGCTGGATGACAGAAACAAGCTTCTGCCCCAGCTCAGGCAGCGGGGCCGGGGAGCAGCTCCTGCGCGTTGCACACAGCCTCCAGCGTCCTGCCCGTGCCACCCGGTCTGTGTAATTAATAGCTGCTGTATAATTGCAATGCACAATTCAATCCTATGTTTTCTCCTGGTTTTGTCTCGGTCGGTTCACGGCTCGCACACCGCTCATCAGAGGGTCTCTGTGCCATGGGACACTCACGGGAAACGTACTGCAGGTGTGCCCATGTCTTTGTTATCAGCCCCACCACTCTCCTGAGCTCCCTCTCCATATCCACTTACCCACCACTCATTTGCTTCCAGCTATCCTGCTCATTCCTGTTTTCCATCTCTTTCCCAGTCTGTCTCTCGACGGCCACTGAACAACTTGTTGCATCCCTCCTCCACTCGCCTGGTTTTTCTCTCTTCCCAGTTGTCGGGCTCCGCTTCCCACACTGTTTGTGTGGACCCCCCAACACCAGCCCCTGCCCATCTGTTTGCTTACTGCAGACACTGGGATCTCCCTGTTGTCCTCCTCTCCACCGCCCCAGCCCGGCATAAGTCTAAGCAGAAGAGCACCAGGTGACACCCACCCTGCCCCACTCCTGCATGCCGGCCAAGCCACCCATCGCTGAGAGCTGAGGTGCTAAACTGTGAGTAGCTTTTCCTAAGAATAAGTTGGTAGTGAAGGTAAGGGAAAATCTACACAAGCTTTTAAGGTGGTTGATGCAGCACAGATTGTCACAAGAACAGCAATGAGTACAATTTAACTCAAAAAATTCCTCCTACCATATTTCAGATCCCCTCGTCAAAGCATGGCATGAATAACTGGATTTTTTTCCAATTAATCATTTATAATTTCTTCTAATCTGGGCAAAGTTCTGTGGGCGCGTGGTGTATCATATCTATATTCTATATGCTACAGAGCTAATGAACTTGAGGCAGACACTGGCATAGAACACAAAAGTTTGGCAAAGCCATTAGCGGCTGAAAATACATTCAAAATGCAAAGTGTTGGGCAACTTCAGTATTATATATTAGTAGCAGTGATGCCTCTAGTAAACACTTTGTTGGCTGGAAAGAGCATTCAGGAAGGCATTTGACTGTGGGTTATGCAGGGTCAGAAAACTGCTCACTGAAAACTGCTACCTTGTACAGTTCTTGTGCCCATGAAGTGACCAAATGTGGGAACGTTATGCCCTGTTGTTTTAATTACAGGTGCCTTGAAGGTGGATTTTGTTCACACAAAAAATGTGGCAGATCTCCCTCTCCTACCCCACCTCCCCCCAGTTTCTGGAAACTTTATGATTTTTAGCTGTCAATGAGGAGGAAATCAGTAACACAAATTATTTTTTGGTTACAGAAATATCTGGATTTAAAGAATGTTGCCACAGTGTCACATCATCTCCTGGTCAAGTGGTGTGTCTATGAAAAAAAATCTCTTCTGTGAAGGTAAGGAGGAGAAGTTGTATCATAGGAATTTTTGTTGTGTACATCAGTAGGGGAAAAAATGCTGTCTAGCTTTTGATGAGCCACTGGAGATAAAGAAGTGACCCCTGTGAGGAAACTGGGGAAACTGATGTCTTCCCCCTCCCCACCCTTTTCCTACATTTTTGCAAAGCTGTTGCATGTGTTTGTGTCTACTCTCCTCTGGGTGTGGGTAGGTGTATTATGTTCAGGCGTTCGTGTATTTCACACGGAGTTCTGCAACGCAGAGACGAGGCTGGTTTTTTGATAGAAAACTTCATAAAAGCCAAGAGTTCTAGTATTTAAAGGGTGCCTACAAAGGAGATGGAGACTCTCTTTTTACAAGGAGCCACATGGACAAGTGGAGGAGGGGTAATGGGTTCAGGTTACTCCTGGGGAGATTCTAATTGGGCGCAAGAGGAAAATTTTTCACCATAAGAACAACCAGCCATTGAAATAATGTCCCCAGGGAAGTGGTGGATTCCCCAACACTGGACACTTTTAAGATTTGGCTGGACAGGCTGCTGGGCCATCTAGTCTAGCCCGTGCCTTTGCCAAGAAAAGTTGGACCAGATGATGTTTGAGGTCTCTTCCAACCTGGTGTTCCATGACTCTATGAAACTTATTTTCATTTTGCCTTGTCTGCCAGACAGCAAACCTGGCTGCTTCCCTGCAGCTGTCTGGCCAGTCCCTCACGGCCTGGTCTAGGTCTTGGTGGGGTCCCTCACCAGACCCCAGACCTGGGGGCACTGTGAGCTCACTCTTCTTGCTTGTCTCCACCTCCAGGCTGTCTTCAGTTGCCCAAAGCAATTTTCTCCCTGGGCTGCCCAGCCGCTACTGCTGACTGTGCCCGGAGGCTTGAGGTGCCAGGGAAGGGGGATCCTGAGCCAGGGGCAGTCCTGGACAGCCAGGGCACTAGGACAGACGCTCTGTTGCCAAATATACTGTATACTGGCAGTATTTGCATTTCTCAGGTTTTGTTTTGCACAAGCCCAAAGGAGAACAAAGTAGCTTTAAGAGCAAGGAGAGTCCTTTTGAGGACAGATCTCCTTTTTGTTTTGCTTTTTACTTCACCTCTTGCTAGGTGAATCCTTTTTGCCTGTTTTGTAACGAGGTTAGTGGAATGGGGTGCAACTCAGAAAGCCACCGTGACCTGGCATAGTCCTTCAAGCCCTCAGCAAAAGGAACCCCTTTGTCAGCTGCAAGAGCTTATCGTTGTAAGGGCCTGTGCTCTGGCTGCGGCTGTGGTGCTGGGGTTGAAACGGTGAGCCCTGCTTGCCTGGTTCTCTCCCTGCTGTATCTTTGAACCCCAGTAATCCTCCCTCTGCCAAATCTACCCTTTTCCATCACCGGTGCCAGAAGGTCACCTTCTGGGAAGGGTTTGTGAAGCGACCACATGTACAGCGTGTGTGCAGTCTTCCACCTCTTGTGTCAAATACATGAGGAAATACCACACCTACCATTCCTGATTATACTATCTTGCCCTTCAGGTGGAAAACCAAAAAGATATCCAGAAACTCCACAATTACCATGCATTACCATGTTACAGGAAGATAAAACTGAAATGTATTGATATATCTGAAAAAAAAAAAAAAATCAAGTCTCTGTATTGAGGAGAAGTGGTGGTTATGGGGCGGGGTGGGGTGGGGGGGTGGCTTGTGGGTTTTCGTTTAAATTGGATGGAAACTGAATTATACTGTGTCAAAAGGCCACCTCCAGCTGGAAGCACAGCCTCCATACCCTTCAGTATGCCTTCACAGTTTTCCCCGCTTTCAAAAAAGAGAAACTTGGTTTTGCAGCAAAACTATCATTTAACATAAAAAAAATAGAATGAGTTTTAAGTTAATATCAAGCTTGTTATTTTTCCTTTTTCTGCACTTGTGGGATTAATGATGCTTTGTGTGATTTCTCTTCATTGCAGGCCCATCTCCCCACCCTCCACCAGAGCCATTATGGAGATATTCATACCTAGCTGGATAAATGCACCCACAGCTTTTGTCTCAATGTACATTCATCTGCTGATTAAGTAGTTTTCTGGCAGCATTATGTCTGGTTAAATATGTTTATTTCTAAATTCACTGCACCAAAATAGAATGCAATTAACAGTGCAAAATGACTTTGAATCATTATCATTATATAAAAAGACTAAAGTACAGTTTTGAACTGTCTGCAGAATCCTTAGGAGATGTAAAGGTCTCTTGCTTTGGAGGACTTCTGAAATATTAGTCCAAATTCAATACCTGCAACAATGACCCGAAGACCTAAAATCAATGAGCCTGCTTTGCTCTGTTCTGAAAACTTGTGCAACAGGCAATTTATAAATCTCTTTCTTTTGTCAGATAGTTTTACTGTCTTAATGATGTTTGAATGTAGCATATACTTAGTGCATTTAGAAAAAAAAAAAAAAAAAAAAAGAAAAACTCTTTAACTAAAGTCCTTCCTAATTTGTCACATGCCTTAGCGATGAAAATGAATGTAAATGACCGGTCTCGTTTTACGGCAGTGACATACCACCTCGAGCTGTTGGGGAGGTCTGAGAGCATCACCTGATCCTCCTCACCCCCGAGACCTGTTGAAACAGTGCCCCTCAAACCTTTACCATAGCGTGAAATTTTTATACAGAGTAAGTCACGTTCAACTCAGTCTGGACAGTAAAGTCCTTCAGCATCCATTTCAGAAGCAAAGATGACCTGCTCAGTTATCCAAATTCATATTCAATTAGTAGTTAAGAATTCCTAATTTAAATACCTCTAGGGAAAACATAAGCTCTTTAGAAGAGATACTTCGACAAGTTAAGCATGATTCATATTAACAGCAATTTGTCAAAGCTTGGTTTCACTGAAGATTACATCTGTTGTTAAGAAGTGTTAACTTGAATAGGCAGAGACTGTGGTGATTACATGTATGATCTACACCCTGGGGGAGCTGCTCTGTGTTGTTATTATTTGAGGCAAGTTCATGCTGTACTACTGGATTTGGATGGAAAAACTTCAAAAATGTGGTGGTGTTTACACTGAGCGTCAGAGTTGTGATGGTTTCCAAATCGTGCTTGAAGTGGTTTGTATAAAACGCACTGGGACTATTTGTCCCCTCTTCTGGGGGGAGGGTTTATGGGCAATTTAAATCAAACTGCAAAACATGGAACATACCCTAAATCACACTTGGTAGATTGTAGGATTTTCTACGGTGAGGCACGGCAGGGCTTTTTAAAAATGTGTGTGTGGGGGGGTGGGTTTTTTTTTTCTTCTTTTTTTTTTTTGCACCTATGCTTGAAAGAGCACATCTTTCAAAACCTGGGAGCTGATGTTGATGTAAGCCTTCGGGATGGGAGCCAAAGCCAGCTGTCAGTGTAGGTGCCAGGAAGGCAATCCTGCTGCCATAATGCTTTCCCTGCCTCAGTGTTTCATCTTCCTCCTGGAAAGAGATACCGCGGCAGCCGCTGCCGAGGGGATGGGTAAACATTGGGAAACCGCTGGCCTGTGACAGCTTGGCTGGGGGACTGCTCTCTGGCAGGCTTCCAGTTTGCACATCTTTTCTAGGTGCTGATCCCATCTCTGCCCCTGCAGCACAGGGCTTCACACCATCACAGAGGCAGTAACAGGACCAGGGCTGACTCAGGCTCAAGAATCCTGTTACAGTGAGAAAGCGCTTTGGTTTTTTGCCATCGATCCCTTTTATTTAGGGGGAACGAAGAAAAAAAACAGAATTAAGCAAAATTTGAGCTTGAAAATCAGTTGTTTCAATCAATTTTATTTTTTTTTTCCATAGTACCTTACTGTTCTTGTTCTGAATGCATATTTCCTTATTTTCACTCGGGATGGCACGACCCTGCTTGGGGCTTTTGCAGCCCAGGGACTCCCATGTACAGTGGGATGTAGTATTCAACTGGGAAGCTCACTGCAGGGGCATAGATGGAAAAGGAATAAAACATAACTTTTATGAGCTGTTATAATAAATGTAAAAAATATTTTTTTGTTTAGGCTTAGTTGTTTGGTTGGTTTTTTTTCTTTTATGTCTGTACCTTTATATTTTCCAGTTGAAAAACAGATCAACCTTCTGTGGAAAGCAAACATTTCTAAGAGAAAAGCTTAGTTCGAAAGTTAATTTTCTTGCAGAGTTTCTTGTGAAACTTTTCAGCCATCCACAGTATTAAAATTTCAAAATTAATTATTCTTTTCCTTCCTCTTAAAAAATCTAATTTAGTATTTGTTAATAAATAAAAAGGATCAATGTGGGCAGCGATGTAGTAACAAAATGAAAGGAGTTAAAGAAAACCACTTTCCTATTTTTCCATTATTTCCCTTGTTACGTGTATATTATACTGTGCTGTCTTTTATCAGCGTGGGCCTGGGCTGTGAAACTAAATCAATAACCACTGTACCTAAATTGAACTGTGAAGCGTGAAAAAAAAACCTAAAAAAAAACCCCCAACTAAAAAAATCCCAAAAAACCCCCAAAGCCTCACACTAGTACTATTTTTTTCCTTTCATTTCTTATTTATTTTGCCTTGTCTTTGTGCTGCAATCTATGCTTGTTCCGAATGAGCACCGTTGGATAGAGCACACTATCACATAATTCATGTGATGCTGTGCAGCTCTTTTGCACTCAGAAGATACTGTTGGAAATGTTGAAATGATTTTCAAGCAACTGAAAATTTCCATCTTTTTTCATGGAGCATGACTAACTGAGTGTAACGTGGTTTGCTGTGAGGAAAAAAAGGTGTGGTTTTGGTGAGGTTTAATAAAGAACACAGCAAGACTTTCCTTAATCGTGTCCTTACCTTATTTTCCAGCACACGGACAATTGTACAAATTGGAAAAGAAAAAAGAATTGTTGAGGCTGAGCCAGTGGCGTCACGAGCGAGGTGAGCAAGCTCTCGTGTGAAAATACCGGGTTTGCCCATGGATGGATGAGGTGCAGCTGGGTCTGATGGAGCACAGGAGGGTTTCCTGCACCCTGGGTTTGGAGTCCCCGTTCCATGCCCAGTCTCAGCAGGCACAAACGCCCAGCAGCTGCGGTGCAGCCTGGCTACCCTGCACCCTGCACCCACCAACTGCCCTGCTCCACCCTCACCGTGTCCTCTTTTGCTACCCTGAGGGTTTTTTCTCTCACAAAAACTTGAGGCTTGCTTTGAAAAAGATTCAGTTGGACAGGAACGTGTGTTAAATAAAACAAAAGTATGAAAAACCTCATAAAATGCTGTCTGCTGTATATCGTGTTCCAAAGCTTTATACACTCCACAGGAACAGGAGTTCACAGCACACATGGTGGTGTTCTGGGTTTTGGGCTTTTTGCAGACTTTTGTTATTTTTTCCTGTTGGAATTTACTCTGAAACTGAGAAAAATTAATTATTAAGTGACCTTGTGTAATTGCTGTTTATGCACTGAATTTATCAATGGTTTTGATCATTGTATTTATTTACATTGTTTATTAACGTAGTTAACCAGCTAATAATAATGTTGAATATGAATTTATACTGGCAGAAGCTGACTTTTTTCATTTTTCCCTCCTCCCCTTTTTACATGCGTTCCTGACCTGGACTTTATCCTTGTGATTTTGTTGGCATCCACTGAAGAATGAGCTGGATTGATGGGATGGTGCTGTCCTTTACCTAGCTGCCCTGGCTTTGGACCACGTTGCAGGTGGGCCACTGCTGCCGGGGCTCACTGGGCGGGCTTCAATGTGCTGGTGCACACTGCATGGGTCTCCTGTCCTGCTCCTGCAGGATACTTATCCCTGGATCCCGTTCCAGGTGAGGACACCTGCATATCAGGGCATTTTCATAGGGATGCTGTGGTCCCTCTGTGCAGCTAGTGCACGGGGTGGGGGGGTGAAGGGAGTTAAATAATTGCATGTCAGCAGGTAAGGTTCCTGTTTTGCCTTCAGTGAAGTAAGCTCCTGCTGTGTCTCTCCAAAATGATACCTTTTGGGGGTTTTATTTATTGCTAGTTGGAAAGAACAACAACAAAATATAAACTGCAGCAATATCTGTCTCTCTGAATCTAGCTGCTCCTAGACCTGTGTTTATGTCCTGGAGTTCAGCCATACGATGCCCTCTTAACCAGGGCGTTAGAAATGTACTTTGCTCAACTTTTACTCTTTCAGCATACACTAAAACTCAGGACAGGCTAAAGGATGCACAGCGTTTGACTGGGGTGGCTGGGTTGAGGTGTGGCTGTGTTGGCGGTTACGCTGATGCATGCAAGGCACCCTGAAGTGTGGTGAGCAACGGCAAGGAAGGATAGGGGAAAAATATCTCAGCAGCAGCAGAAACAGGCCACATGTCTACAGCCTTCCTCCATGAGTGGTCTCAACTCCAACTCAGTTTTTGTTGGACTTACGGGTCCTGCATTGGACTAGAAGTTAAGCATCTTGAAAATCTCCAAGGACAGATATCCCTCAGCCTCTTAGGGCACTTGCTCCAGTGGGCGACCAGCTTTGTGGTGAAGAATTTTGTTTCTCTGCACCCACTTACAACTGTCTTTGCTGCCATGCAGTCATTACCTCTCAACCTTTCAGGCTCAGATACTGAGAAGTCCAGCTCTTTTATCTACAAACCCCTCAAGGCAGCTGAAGGCAGCAACTAGCTCCTTCAGCCTTCGCTTCTCCAGGCTGAAATGTTCATGTTCACATTTAGTACACATGCTCTCAGATCTGGAATAATTATTTTCACATAATATCTCATTTGAAATAATTAGTGAGCATTTAAAATGCTTTTTTTACTGGATTTGATCGCTTCCTTGAGTCCTTTTGTTCCTGAGGCCAAAGAATGGCCTTACCAAGTCAAGTCTATCCTCATGGCTCTCTGCCTAAGCAAACCTGAAATGGAACCAGCATAAGAAATGAAAAGGGCATTTTCTGTGCTTAACCGTGTCCTCCTGCTGAGTAGAAGCTCAAAGAGGCTGGGGTTAATGGGCAGAAGTCAAAGGCTCCAGGAATTGTAGCTGGGTCTTTTTTTCCCCTCCCCTTCTCTTCCACCTTTCTACAGGCTTTCAAAAGAGGCGGCTGCTGCCAGCCCCGCTCGCTGCAGCCCTGCCCGGGAGGACTGCTGGCCACCGAGGGCTAGCAGCTTTGCTAACGCACCTGCTCCTCTGGAGGAGCCTGACCTCAGGCCTTGGAGGATGCTCTCCTGGAGGGTCAGTGGACTGATTGCTCAGCCCAGCTGTCCTCCTCCTGCTCTGGGTGTGTGTTGCCTACAGACATACCAAGCCCTGTTCCCAGCTTCCTTTTCTCCTTGCCGTTACAGGACAGCATTCCACCTTCTCCTTTAGATAATACAGGTCATTGGAGATCTTTTTAAAGGTGATACCTTTATGCATTATTTCTTGCATAACTGGCAGCTTTATATAGGGATTCAGCGCAAGTCACTTGCCCAGCCATAGAATATCTCCAGTTGGAAGGGTCCTGTAAGGGTCCTCGAGTGCAGCTCCCTGCTCCTCGCAGGACTACCTAACGCTAAATCAAATGGCTAAGAGCCATCTTGGTTGCCCTCCTCAGGACACACTCTGATAACTGATGTCCTCCTTCTTTCGAGGCACCCAAAACTGCACAGAGTGCAGCACTTGAGGGGGGGCACTACAGTCTGAGTAAAGATGTTTGATTTTTCATGTTATTGCTGTTCCACGATGGACACCATGCTGATATCGATGGACACCATGAGTTGTGAACGTGGCTGAACTTCTGTGCTTTCTGTCATTTCTGTAGGCTAGGTGAAAAGAAAGCGTGAGGTGGGGTAGGCAGGGCTGAAAGAGGAGCTGCGGTACAAGACAGCAATTCGTAGTTAGCCTGGCAACCAAAAATTAACTCTTCGTGGCCCAGTGGTGATTTTAGTGACTTAGTACAAACGCCAAAGCAAGGTCACAGGCTTGATACCGCTGTGTGGGCTCCAGGGGCAGAAAGCAGTCGGGAAGCTGAGAGGGGCAGCAGGCTGAGAGAGGGTGGCGAGAACATTTGGACCTCCAGACGTTGGGCTCGATAGAAGCAGGTCTGAAAATCATAGTCAGGCAACTTGCTTCCATCTTTGTCTTTCAGGCAACACGATTTTGTGTACGGTTTGTGAATAAACATGGTTGTACCAAAGAAATGCTGAACTTTCTGAATCTCTAAATGGAGTATTCTGGCTACACGTGTAACGATTGTTGTATTTCCCTGACTGAGCCCAATACACCTGTCTGTCTGCCATGATCTTTCAGCGCAGCTTCCCTGCAAACTGAGCCAAAACTTTACCCCGTCTTGTTACGACCTTACAAAAGCCTGGCCAACAGAACTAATTACTTTGATGCTTTATCAGCGAAGGCTGTCGACAGCGAAGCCACGAAGGTCTGAACGCCGCAGCATGGGGCTCCAGCTGGTCCCCAGGATGGCCAAGCATACCTAGAGGGAAAACCCACACCCAGATGCTTCCCAGCTGTGCAGCACACTGAGCAAAGCAGTCAGGTAAGGAGGTTTCCAGAGCTTGATTTCTGCTCATAATGAATTTGTGAGATGTATCTGGGGCTTGAAGTCTGACCACAGTGTGTATCCTGAACGTACTTCGGTTTTGTGCTTTACAGAGTAAATAATTCCCAGTTACAGACATGTAATCAGTTATCTGCCTGTTGATTTTTCCAATACAAATGCATTTATTTCCACTCTTGTCCTCTTTCTAAACCTGTCTCTTCATTTGGCTGTTGTCTTTGATCCGGACTGTGGATGGTGCCTCTCCTGTGCTTTTCCTGCTCGCTTGCTTTCCAGGGGCATTCTGGCTTTTATTGTGTTCACATCAAAGTCTTAGAAGTGTTTCCTTGGTGAGAATTACAGGGCATCAGGACAGCAGTAACTGGTCTAAGTATATTATTATTTATTTCTTGTATAGGGCTATAGTGGGTACTCTCAGTCTGGTCTGTAGTACAGTGAAATGGGCAGGAAACAATCCTTAATTAATTGGGCTTCTGTTCCTGAAGTAAACCAGCAGTTCCACTGAGAATTAACTCATCAGCCTCCCTTGCTAAGTAAACATCACAATAAATAATATAAACTGTTGCTTTCTGAATGTTTTGTTTTCCTGCAACTCAAAAGAAGCTTTTGTTTAAAGTTTAAAATTTTTATGGAGCTATGCCTCTGGGCATTTTAGACATAAGATGAATAAAAAATGATCTAGGGTTTTATTTAGAAAACCATTCCTGTGCATATATGGACTTGTCATTTTGAAATGAAATTTTCATACAAACTTGAAGCCCATGGGACTAAGTGGAATCTTCAGATTTAAGAATTTATAAGTATTCTGCCAATCCATGGATCCCTGAGCAGTATGTCCACACCAAAACCGATCTTTACCTACTGTCTCTGAGCACTTCCAGTTTTTCTTATTTACTGGGAGTTAGCATAATGTGTCTTTACACGGTACTGTTCGCAGCATGCAATTAATCCAACAAAACTAGGCAACTTCACAGACTGCTAAAAGCTACTAATTAATTCCAACTTCAAACATCCATAAAGACATGATCCATTGGATAGTGATGAAACTTACAGCTAGGGTTGTTACTTGTCAGAGGAAAAACCGCTTACAAATTGTCAGGTCTCTCCAACACCATGGTTCCTTCCTAAGCTGTCAGTACTGTGCCCTGTCCAGGGTGCAAGGGAGGGGTGAACGAGCTGGCTGGTGAACAACAAAACCAGCCCCAGCTTCGTACTTTGCACCCTTGCACGGCTGCGGAAGGATCTGTGCTCTGACAGCAGCTGAGGTGCAGCTGGCTCCCACCCGCCTCCTTCATCTCCTTCCTCCTGGTCCTGGTTTTTCACTTGTGACAACTCACTTGGGTTGTGTGTGATGCTGGAGGCAGGGGAAGAGGTCCAGGGAGAAATCCCAGCACCAACTCCGCACGTGCCACCCCACAAGCACCATCTAGCTGACTCCAAACACAACAGCACGGGAGGCTGCGCAGGTGCAGCCACCGCAAGTCAATGAAAGGAGCTCGCCGTGCTGCGGCTGGGGGGTGTCAGCTGTACAAAGACTGTGAAGCACCTGGGAGCATGATACCCATACAAACCGCTTCCCTCAAACACACGGCTGGCTGTCTCACGGTGCAGCCACGTGGCAAAAAGTATCTTCTGCTGTGGGGCGTCTGTACAAAGCAAGTTTCACAGTCTAAGGATCAGGGGGTTTCACCTCTTGTACTGTATAAATATCGAGAGTATTGCATCCCATTTGTTTTCAGCTGATCAATTCTCTGTAAAGACAGTGCTGTGCCGAGGGAGAAGCACTGAACTGGAGCCTGAAAACCTCTTTTTGCCTGAATGCGCTGTGTGATTCCTCATCTGAGAAACAGGATTGAGAACTTATATAATTTTTTTTCAAAAGCATTCTGTAAAGAGGACTTAATTACTTCTTGCATAGTAATTTGAAAATGAAAAATCCTGTCATGTTCGGAATTGGGAAGGGTTTTTACTCCCTTTTGAAGGAGAGCTACAGTTCCCTGGGTTGGGTTTTTTTGGGGGTTGTTCTATATGTTGTTGTTCTTACAGGTTTTACATTTCCCCTCCTGATGCAAAAAGTCTTGCTGCAGAATTTCCCTGGAATGATAACAGGCTGCCATTACAGAAGCACCACTTGTTAGTGTTGGCACTGTGCTGATTCGTAGGGGGAATGATCTGCATGGTAGAAATGGAGAGATCAGGGATCCACTGCACTGAGCACAACTGTGAACTATGAAATTGTAGCTTCCATACGTCTTCCAGTTTAAGTAGGAATCTGTTTGTTCTTTTCTTTATATCCATAGCTGCTGAGTTCATCTCTTCTTGGGCAAAGACAAAATACTGGCTTTCCTTATGTGTGTTCCACTTGGCTGTGTTCTGCAGAATGGTGTCATGAGGAAAGATGCTGGGTGGGAACTGGGGGAATATTGTGAGGAGGCGTTGGAAGGATTGCATTTGTTATTTAGTATATGAAGAACAGCTTTCAGTCTGGCTGCTATTTATCTATATTAGAAAAATTCAGATTGCATTATTCATCTCCCTATGAAAGCTCGTATTTCAAATGAGCAAAAAATATTGGGCAGTGTAGCAGACACCTAGTCATACGGATGTCTGGTGCATAAAATTCAAGAGTTAGTTACGTGATTCACATTGATGGGCTCTGTGGACAGTGCAGCTTGAAAATGTTTCTGTTATTAAATGCAGGAGGAGCTGGAACCATCTGAAAAAGTACACAGTATATCAGCTCGTGCATCCCTCAGGTGCACAAATGCCAATTTCCAAAGCTAGTTGGAAGCTGAGAGCGAAGAGACAGTGACTGACTACACCACCACCAGCTACGTCCAAGTCTGTGGGGTTTTTTTAGGCTGCCTCAATATTTCTGAAAGGATGATAAAATATCTCAGAAAAAATGGGTAACTTTTAAAATGATGGGATCAGCTGTCACCTGATAGAGTGGTGTGGATGTGCCTTCCCCAGCATGGTGAAAGGTGCTTTGTGCACGGGGTTGGCTGTCCCCGCGAGCCACGCTCAGGGTACCGCTGTTTCGGTTGCTGGCCTCTGCAGGATGCTCTGGTTGAATTTCTGGCTTGCCCACCGCATGCAGTCTGCCTCAACTGCTGCTGTGCTCCCTGCCCTATCAAAATCAATTTGGCTAGTAGTGCTTCATTTGAGGTTTGCTCTAGTGCATGCAGGAGTGGCTCTCCACTGGCTGATTTGAAATGATTTTGGCAATTATCTCCTTGCACTGGCCAGCAGCATTGAAGCTGTAAGAGTTGGGTGTGAGTCAGTAGGAACTCATCCACTATGTGAGACTCCAGCAGACTTTACCCAGCTATTGTTTAATTTAATCCAAGCAGAGATGTTTCAGAGCTAAGTAGCATGATTGTTGGCAGCATCAGCAAGCACAGGAATATAGGTAATTTATGTTACCTTCACTATCCCAACGTGTTAGCAAAGCTTGCTTCTTGACAACTGGCTAGCTGCTCCTGCCATTAGCAAGAACGTGGTTCTACAGCCTGCAGGAGAATTACTACAGGGTTGCCAAGACAAGCTAGAAATACTTTTTTTTTTTTTTTTTAAGGTAATAAATGATAATTTATAGATGTATTCATTGTGGAACTGATGTCTTGTTTCTTTGAGAAAAATGAATTGTGTTTCTTCCTTCACCATTTTTTCTGAATGCCTAGTTTAAAAATGAATTCCTTCATCTCCAGCGATCCCTTAAGGTTTCTTTTAAACAGGGTTGTTTTAAGCATAAAAATTGTGTGAAAGCCTGCAGGTGATCCTCATATTGAAAGACTGATGTGATTTTTATTTTCTGGAATGCACTCCCTAAACACATCACCTGCAGTGTTGAATTTTTCCATGCAGGGTGAAGAAGTGGCGGTCCTTTATAAATTGCTCTGCCGTCTGCAACTTGAAACAAACTACGAGAAGCCACGTACACGCAGGTACTGGTGCACCTGAAGGTGTTAATGAATGCCTACATGCTTAAGACAATGGTTACTCCGACTTAATTTGTGTGTGTGTGTGTTGATCTGGGAGGTAGCATCACCATCTTTTCCCGATCCCCCCATCCTTGCGTGGTGTTACATCTCCTAAGAAGGGCTCATGTGCCACTAAAGGGCTAGAGCCAGACTGTGCTTCTCTCTCTGAGCCTCACACTCCCAGTCTGGCCTTTGGCCAGTCTCATGATTTCTCTTGACTCCATGCTTGATTAGCGAGTAGCGGCAATGCCGTCTCTCTTCTCCCCTCATCTGTTGTGAGGAGAAATTTATTGATGTTTGTAAGGTAGTCCAATACGACGACTGGGGCATATATATTCTTTGCTCCTAGGGGAGCAATGCACACAGGGCACAAAGACGGAGTAAAATATGAAACCTCTGTGAATTTATTCCATTTAATTGTATTCCATATTGTATTTTTGAGTACCTTCTTGTAAAATGGTGCATAATCTTTAATGAATACAAGTCTATGAGGTCTCTTTTGGATTTAAATTCTAAGTATTTGCATAAATTTAGCTCCATAAAATTATTTTATTGGCAAATCAAAATGCACACACAGATGTACCTTTCAGAGCTTAATTTTGTAAACAAGGCATCATATTCTGCTCTCAGTGAAGCTGGCATAACTCTACGGTAACATCAATAGACTTACTTGAGGTTTATATTTGGGTAACTGAGAGCAGCATTTGGCCTAAAGACTCCAGAGTGAGAAGCATGTAATTAGTCATCTGCCCAGCAAGTGCAATCTACTCAGAAAATTTATAACTAGAGTAAAAATTTTGGGCCAATCAATTTTTAGTCTGCTTTAACATCCTCATTTTTAATCTCTAACTCGTTCTTCTGTTAGTTAAATAAGAGGGGGTTTTTTTTTTGTTTTGGGTGGTGTTTTTTTTTTTTTTTTTGTCTGTTTTGCACATCATGGAGTTCATAGAGCCTTGCTTTTTCCAAATACAAAGTCTTAATGCTTTATTTTTTATGTGGACACCATCAATTTGGTTTAATAAGACATTATGTACAGACAGAGCAATGGTCTAATCAGGGTCTCAAGGGTTTTGAAGTAGTAAGCGTGATTTCTGTTGCAAGTTGTTCCTGTTACCTACTTTTTCCAATGAAAACATACCTAGTAAAAAGAATACCATATAAATGGCTTCACTGCTTTAAGATCACGACAGAAATTCCCAGCTGATAAACAGTGTATTGTGGCTGCCAGTCAAGTGCAAGTGAGTATATATGCAGATTCTACATTACCCTAAGCTTAAGATACAATGAGTAGTTGTTTTCCTTTGTGCTTTGCAGAGGGATTTCTGTTGTTCAGGCAGCAGCATGCAGTCACGTGCCACAGTCTGGAGCTGAGCTACCTACCACTCTTTAATCATTTGGTGGTTCTGGCTGTCCAATGTTATCTGACCTTTAATTTTTCTTCCAACCGCTTATGCAGGGCCCTATATGTTTAATTTCTTTCAGTCACTGCAACAAATATACTGATGGGGCTCAACATTTAAAATTTCACATAATATATATAGGCTAAAAGTAAAATCATAAAACTGCCTTGAAAACTCCAAGATGAAACCCTTTGGGCATTTGATTAAAATATATAGGGGCTACTCAGGCTAATGAAAATAATGAAAATGCTTTAAATTCCATGCTAAGAATCCTAGGTGGTATAAGTATAATGGCCTTATCTTCTGAAATATAATGTTGATACAGAACTATTAAAAGTACAGTGCACTAGCACACCCAGAATTAATGGTGACCTTTGTTTTAAGCAACGCTTGCTGAATGTGAAATAACATCTTTCTCTGGAAACAGATCGTGTTTTACCAGGAAGGCAGGACGCTGGGGCTGAGGAAGGTAAGGGACAACCTTCGCTGTGCCAGGGCGGGTTGTAGAAAAGGCAAGAGATCCTGAGAGTTAATCCAGGATCATACCTGGGACAGTCATTCACTCATGATTTTGTCAATATTTTTCATCAATCAGACATTGTAAAAAAAGTTTAAAAAAAAAAAAAAAGAAGAAGAAGGAAAAATAAAGAAGGATGAAAGGAGAAAAGTGCTATGCATGATCAGGCACTCCCTGGATTTACAGTTGATGTCTTTGACACATTTTGGATTCAGCGTTCTTGGTTTGAGGCCAGGCGGAGGGGTTCTGGGGGGTCGGACCTGTGTTGAGCTAGCCTCAAGCATTTCCCATCCTGAACTCTGGGGTACACACTGGACAACGTTGGTACTAAAACCAGTTTATCAGTGAATTTGATGGATTTGGTTTTCTTTTTCTGGTTTGTGTTTAGATTTTGGGGTTTTTTGTGTGGTTTTTTTTGGTTTTGTTTTTTTTTTACTTTTGCTATAGCACCGCAGGTTGGGCACCTCCAGGAAAATGCAGCACAGTGACAGCTCTGGCGTCTGCTGGGATCTCACAGCAAGTCAGAGATCAGTGCCAAGGCAAAGATCTCAAGGCTCCCTCTCTCCTGCACTACACAGTCTGTCCCTGCCTGCTCCTAGTTAAACCAAGGAGAAATTGTTGAGAACAACCACGTCAGCACATCAATGCACTGTCTCAAAGTAAGCTCCTCTTACCAGTGCTTCCAGCTGTCTCGTCTGCAGGCTCCTTGCTTTAAGTCCCATTGCTCTTACTTGGCAACAAAACTGAACGGCAGACACGGTCTTATTTATGCAGGGTCTGACTCCTTCCCTGTGTTAATTAACCTGTGGCATCAGCAGAAGTCCGTGGCAGGGGGGTGACTGCTGTTCTGGGGGCTGGCTGAAGCCTGAAAGGGCTGTGACCTGAAAGCAGAGAAGTAAATGCTGCGCTGGGATTAGGCTAGATTCCTTGAGGGATAATATACTTTGGTCACCGTTAGCATCCTGCACACCTTTGGTTTAAAAAAACACCAAAAAAACGTGAGGGGGAGGGAGAGAAAAAGAAGGAACATTTCACTGCTACATTTAAGCTGTGGTATGATGGCTCAGCTTTCAATCTCTTCTGTGATAATAACCTCAGAAAACTCAAAAACGCTGTAAAAATGAATTGGACAAAGTGTGTGTATTGCTTGTTACACAAAGGGCTATTATTTCTCACTGCATGTGTACTTACCATTATAAAAGTTTTAAGGATAATATAAAAAAATGAGATGACAGCTGCCAGAGGCATTTTAAGATTAACTAGCATAATTGCACTTCCAGATGGAGGGAAGTTCAGAAACAATTTGCTGTTTTCTGACCTTAGGGTGGTGAAGGTGATGTGTTCAGTCTCTGGAAGAAGTATTTACTTCTTCGTTGAGCAGCTGTACCTTTATTCCTTCCCCACTTGCCAGTTCGTTGCCGCAGCAGTGGCATTGGCACGGCATCTGGAGGGAGCTGTTTGTCTGTTCTGCGAAGATAAGGTTGTATCGTGGAGGATGCTGAGCAAGGGCAGGGGAACGGAGGCGAGGGAAGGGGGCAGCAAGTACAAATAAAGGGAGATGAGCGCAAGCACCGGCTTCTCAAATGAATCCTTATGTTTGCAAACTGATTAAAAGCTGAGCTGTTTCCTTTATTGAGGTGAGGAACAGGGCAAAGTGGGACTCCACTGAAGGCGATAAGGAGAAGTGCCTTTCTGGATAGCTAGGCGTCTAGGTATGATTATCCTTTTGGGAGAAGTTCTTTTGGTCATTGTGGGAAGGTGAAAGCTGATTCTCAAAAATCCTTTCTGTGTTGCCTGTTTTTCCTTTCAGATAAAAAGCTCCTCTGCATTTCCAAAGAAAGCCCAGGTGCCCCCTCGCCATATGATTATACTGCTTGCCTGCAAGTCGCCTGCTTTTAGGGACATTGCACGCCAGGCTCTTCGATCAGCACTGTGCAATCAACACCAAGATTAAATTCACTCATTGCCACTTAGCATCAGATAGTAAGTCATTTTACTGAAGAAACAATTACTTAGACCTTCTCTCTGTTGTTCCATGATGTCAGTGTATGGGAGAGCAGAGCATGGAGGGAGCAGTGCCAGTACCTCGGTGCCCTTCACACCTTTACTTTACCTCTTGCCTTCCAGGGAGCACGATGCTAGCTGCTCTCATGCACTTGTTCACCAGCATCATGCATCCAGGTACTGTGGGTGAAAAGATGCAGGCACAGGGAGCAGCGTGAGCATGGGGCCACTCATACAGCAGCAAGGGTCAGGCTGTGCTGCCTGTGCCGCCGTTCACCCAAGGACCATGCTGCCCTCAGGGCGAGTTGCTGATGCACAGCGTGTGCTCACCTAAGAGATGCCACGGTCCCTCCTTTTAGGTCTGGGCTGCAGCAATCTCTGGCTGTTGCATTTAAGGGTAAACCAGTATTTACCTCCCAGTTACGGTGCATGTAACTCCTGCTGAGACCAATATTTCTTCTGCAGTGATAAGTTTTGAAAGAAGTGTAACTTGTGGAAAGCCTGTTGCATTTTTTAAAGTTATAACTGGTGTATATCAGCACGCCCAGTTCTCTGCAAATACAATTAGTTAGGATTTAAAGGGGTTTGCACTCATTAGGCCTGGACCTCTGGCAGTCAGAGAAATGCTATAGAGGATATACATTCATGTACGTGGCTCCTGAATGGTATACATCTGTCATCAGCAAGAGTATTGTGGAAACTGCTCTGCTGACAAGGCTTTCTGGTCTGTTCTCTGTATCTCATGGTCAAAAGGGAGCGTGTCTTTGGGTGTTCTCAGATAACTAGGGAGCAGAAACATAAAGATCTAATTAGACTATAATAATTAATGATCAGAAATACAGGGTTCCTTAGTATAGCATTGGAAAAAAAAATATTTCAAGAATGAAGCCAACCCCTGTATCCTTCCATTTTTTTCGAGTATTAGTTTTGGTTTTGAAGTACTACAACTGATTACATAGTGTTAAGCAATGCCAAAAGCGAAAGGCTTTGAAACAGAGCAGGAACTCTTTGAGGTTCCTGCAGTTGTTGCAGGATATTAGTCCACAGCAGTATAATGGCAGATCTTTGAAGCAGTATATGTTTATAAATTCTACTTTTCTGAATAATATTCTGGATAACATTTTCAAGTGTATTGATCATAATTTTAGACATTGGGTGAGCATCACTAAGATTTTTGTTCTAATACTTAGGCACCTTGAATATTAAAACATGTAACAGAAACAGACATCATGAAGGTAAACTTTGGAGCTGATATTTAGATCTTCCACTGAGGCAAACCCGTTTTATTCTGGGTTTCACGCTCTTTTTGCAATGTCACAATTGCAAGGTTTTTGATGAAAGAAGCACAGGCGCCCTTGGATTGAAACTGAAACTACAAAATTTGGGTGCGAGGTGGATTCCAGCATCATTCTGGCTGCTGTGAAGTGTGCCACTCCTAAGGACTCTTTGTGTGATTCTGTAAGGAACTTCACAGTTTTAGGTGTTCTGGTCAGCTGAAGGATATTGCGTAAAGCATTAGTAACGATCGACATTGTCAATTTAAGGAAAAGCTTTGCACTGATCTTGCGCTATGTTCTGATTTTGATTTTACGATGCAGATACATATCTTTATAATTATGCTGTGGAGATATTTAATCACAAGCTACAATGTTATTTTCAAAGATTAAAAAGATTTCTGAATCCTTTATAAAGCACTTTTGAAAAAAGGCATCAATGAATTTTGTGAATAGTAAATATGTTAATCTATCACACATTTCTAAAAATTACAATATTGTCAGAGTATTGGTATCTTTTAACAAAGGATAAGAGAAATCTGAAGACTATTTTTAATGTACTATTATTCTTCAATTAAAATATTCATGATCACCTTTCATTATTTCAAATCCCTGATCATTATGAAAAATGATAATTATTTCAGTTCACTTATTCAAATTTCACATAGAAAGGGAAAACTATTGAATCCTACTGTGTACCAAGTGACCATAGACAATTTTCATAGGAGTGTAGCCCCAACCAGGATTCTAAATTTGGCTTCAGCAATTTAATTAAAATGTGCCAAATTTCCTCCACAACAAAATGACAAGGGCCAGAATCTGAGTGTATGGCTTATCATGAAAATGAGAATTGTTATAATGGCATTTCACGTTTTATAGCGTGTGCATTTATTCCATTATAATACAACCTCACATATCTACACCTCATCTTTATGAAGTTTTAGGTACTATATCATGTAGATGAAAGGTAAAAAAAAAAAAAAAAAAAAAAAAGGAAAACCCTAGATTTCATTCCCTAGGTGTTCACACTGTTTTTGGAGAAATGCTAGAAAATTACACTTAAGAATGGCATTAGTAAGCAGGGATGGTCAGTCTGTTAAAGGTGTTTTGGACTGCCGATATTCATGGGGCTTGCTCGTTGCAAATGGTTTCTGCTTTCTGCTGCTGTGACCATTGCTCACCCACTTATTTTCAAATGTCATTCTTTCCAGCTTCTTCTGCCCAGTCCATCCCTCTATCACTATGATTATTCTTTTCCTCTACCTTTTGAGGACTTCTTACTACCACAGTCCTGACCTTTCTACCCTCCAAAGAGAAACTCCTGAGTGCACTGATCTGCCTCTTCCCACTTGTTTCTTTTCATTTGATTCCTGTGCTTTCTCTTCCTTCTGCAGGAGAAGCAGGATGGTTCTTTGCCTACCCATAGCGCATCCCTTAGACGCCACCAGGAGCTGAGCTGGTGCTGAGCACACTGTAACAGGGCTGCTGCAGCCAGCACTTACTCGCGTCCTCAACAGAGCAATCTGGGAGGAGGAAAAAGCTTTCAGAAGGGTATCTGCAGGTTTGCTCTTCTACCAGTGTCTCTCATCTGGAAACATAAAGCTATGTGAAATAGCAAGGAGGCAAAAGGTAGGTGTTTTATATATTTGTCCCACTTATGATACCTGGCCGTCTTTAAGTCTTTGCTACGCTTCTTTTGGGTGGGTTTTTTAGTTGTTGATTCTTTCATTTTATTTTGCTTGGAGGTTTTTTGTGTGTATTTTTTTTTTGTTTTGGTTTGGTTTTTTGTGGGTTTGGGGTTTTCGTTGTTTTTTGTGGGGTTGTTGGTTTTTTTATATATCTTTGTACAGTCTATTATTTATTTACTGAATAAATAAGGGGGGGGGGGGGGGGGGGGAAACAGTATCAGACTTCAGGTAACTTGCTCACCAGTAAGAAAAGATTCACAGTCTGTTCTCTAACGACCTGCAGGCAGTGTTGTGTTTCACATTCCATCCCAGCAATACAACACATATCACCACATGGTATCACAGTGCGCTCGCAGGCTTGTGCCCTGCTGTGGGGGCTTCAACCATCCCAGCATCTGCTGAAGAAGTATCACAGCAAGCTAAAGGCAATCCAGGAGCTTCCTGGAATGACTGAGGATAACTTCTTAAGCCAGGTAATAGACAGCTCTACCAGAAGGGAGGTGATACTGGACCTATTTGTCACCAGCGCAAGTGAACTAATTGGTGGTGTCAAGACTGGAGGCAGCCTGGGCTGCAGTGATCATGCCCTGGTGGAGTTGGCAGTCCTGAGGGATATGGATAAGGCAAAACTAAAGTCAGGACCCTGAATTTTAGGAAAGCAAAATTCCAGCTCTTCAAGCAGTTAGTCAATAGGAGGCCCTGGGAAACTGCCCTCAGGGACCAGGGAGCAGAAGAGAGCTAGCAGACCTTTAAAGATGCTTTCCATAAATTGGAAGAGCTCTCAGTCTCCAGGTGTAAGAAATCAGGAAAGGAAGGCAAGGGACTAGCATGGATGAGCTGAGAACTGCTGGTGAGACTGAAGGGCAGGAAGGAGGTGCACAGGCAATGGAAGCAGGGAGAGGTATCCTGGGAGGAGTATAGGGATGCTGCCCGGTTGTGTAGGGATGGGGTCAGGAAGGCCAAGGCACAGATGGAGCTGAACTTGGCAAGGCATGAAAAGAGTGGTAAGAGCTTCTGCAAGTACGTTAGCCAGGAAAGGAAGGTCAAAGAAAGTGTACCCCCTGATGAGCAAGACTGGCAAACTGGTAGCAACAGATGAGGAGAAGACTCAGGGTAGAAAGGGAGGACCCTCAGAACTACCAACCCGTCAGCCTCACCTCTGTGTCTGGGAAGATTATGGAATAGATCCTCCTAGAAGCCCTGCTAAGGCACGTGGAGGACAGGGAGGTGATGGGACACAGCCAGCATGGCTTCACCAAGGGCAAGTCCTGCCCGGCCAACCTAGTGGTCTTCTATGATGGAGCGACTGCATCAGTGGAGAAGGGAAGAGCTATGGATGTTATCTATGTAGACTTCTGTAAGGCCTTTCACACAATCCCTTACAACATCCTTCTCTGTAAATTGGAGAGATGGATTTGATGGGTGGACTGTTTGGTGGATGAGGAATTGGTTGGATGGTTGTATCCAGAGGGCAGTGGTCCATGGTTCAATGTCTGGATGGAGATTGGTGTCCCTCGGGACTTGGTATTGGGACCAGTACTGTTTAATATCTTCATCAGTGACACAGTGGGATGGAGTGCATCCACAGTGGGATGGAGCAAATCCTCAGCGCATTTGGAGACAACCCCAAGCTGAGTGGTGAGCTGACACACCTGAGGGAAGGGATGCCATCCAGAGGGACCTGGACAGGCTTGAGAAATAAGCCCATGTGAACCTTATGAGGTTCAACAGGGCCATGGCACCAGGGACAGGGCAACCCCCAGTATCAATACAGGCTGGGGGATTAAAGGACTGAAAGCAGCCCTGAGGGGAAGGACTTGGGTGTACTGGTGGATGAAAAGCTGGACATGAGCCAACAATATATACCTGCAGCTCAGAAAGTCAACTGTATCCTGGGCTGCATCAAACAAAGTGTGACCAGCAGGTCGAGGGAGGTGATTCCCCCCCGTTACTTTGCTCTCCTGAGACCCCCCCCTGCAGTGCTGTGTTCTGCTCCGAAGCCCTCGGCACAGGAAAGATGCGGACCTGTCGGAGCGGGTCCAGAGGAGGCCATAAAAAAATGATCAGAGGAGTGGAACATCTCTTTGAAGAAAGGCTGAGACAGTTGGGGCTATTCAGCCTGGGGAAGAGAAGGCTCTGAGGAGACCTTACTGCAGCCTTCCAGTACTTAAAGGGGACCTATAGGAAAGGCGGGGACAAATTTTTAGCAAGGGCCTGTTGCAATAGGACAACGGGTAATGGCTTTAAATAAAAGAGGATATTTTTAGACTAGAGGTAAGGAAGAAATTTCTTATGATGAGGGTGGTGAGACACTAGCACGGGTTGCCCAGAGAGGTGGCAGGTGCCCCTTCCCTGGAAACGTTCAAGGTCAAGGTTGGACGGGGCTCTGAGCAACCTGGTCTAGCTGAAGCTGTCCCTGCTCGTTGCTGGGGGATTGGACTAGATGACCTTTAAAGGTCCCTTCCAACCCAAACTATTCTATGGTTCTATGACTGGCACCATTGCTTCAGGCACCGTTGGGCAGCATGAATGAGTCAGAGAAGCACACCATACACCCTGCAAACTGTTGTGCAGAAATTCAGGGTTTACAATTTCCTTTGCTGAGAAGAGATAGTTTACTGGCTGAAGCTGTGCTAAATTATGGAAGAGAAAATCAAGTGCTATAATTGTGGGTGTTTATCACAGTTACAGGTTTTTTTCTATTCATAGAAATTTGATCTGAACAGGGTAAATCTGTGCCTGCAATACAAATGAGATCATCTGCAAACAAAGTAAATGAAAGAGACACTGTTTTATGACTTTGTTTTATAACGTCTTTGTTTGAGGAACCAGTCTTTGGTTTCCATTTTTCTCATATGCCTTCATGTTAAAGCAAACACAGTGTATAATAACTCTTCAATTAAAACGGGTTTTGAGTAGGAAAAAAAAGATGGCAGAACTTGACTGACCACTAATCATTGCAGTAGATTTGTAGAGCAGGTAAGGAAAAGTCTAAGGAATGGTGTAACTCCCATCAGTGCCTGTGATGGAATTCTGTCAATGACAGCATGAGGATTCCCTGCAGTTTGTTTAATGTTTGTTCATACTAGGACAACAAAAGTTCTTCCCAGCAAGTCTGAACACCTTTACACCACCTGAACGGCACCCCCCTCAAAGAGCTGGACTTTATATCAGTATATTCCCCAGTGAGGTAAGCTCTTCAGTGGGAGAGAGCTGCTGTATTAACCCATGCTCAGCCAGCTGTGTACTGATCAGTGAGGGAATAAGTGATACATCAAAACGATGAATATTTGGGAATGGGAATATGCTGGAATGTGATGTACATAAGCTATATTCCACTGGAAGATGAGGCAAGGGTCAATCAGCATCTTCTGGGAATGGGGAATATGTAACAAGAACTACTGAATACTAATAGAGCCCTTGCTCTCTTCCCCAGGTCCTGGTGGCAGCTAGCCAGCAGTCTGGTGGGCCATGGCAACAGGAAAAAGCTGGTGGAAGGCATGTGGAGTCCCTTCCTCACCTCTCCAAGCCCCTCACCCTTTCCCCTCTTTTTCCCTACCTAGAATGTAAGTAATCTCATTTATAACCATTTATGCAAGCTGGGTCTTCTGGGACTGGGAAAACAGTTCTCAGCTGGCTAGAAACTTGCTAAGTCTTCAAGTGAAAACACAGCATGTGCTCAGTTTCTTAACAAAGCTAGTTTCATCAGTTTAGGGTAAATGAACACAAGCAAGAGACTGAAAACTCCTTTTGTTGAGCAGTAGCTTGAACACAAAAAAAGTGGTTGCCGGACCACCTATAGTGTGCTTGTCTGGCCCCCAAACTGGAGCTCCCTAGCCACATTTGACCTATTAAGGAGGAACAGGCATTTCGCCATGATGGCCAAAACAGTGATGGTGCTGGGGACCAGCAGGAAGCTGGGAGAGCATCACAAGTCCCATCAGTGCCTGCAGCAGGGCTCTGGGGAAGCTCCTCCCACAGAACCAGCATTTACCAAAACTCTTTGAAACAACCCAGTGGCACAATTCTCATTTTAAGAAGGTGACTACCCAGAAGAGAGCAGGAGGTGATAATAGCTGGACCACGGATGAGAAATCAAGACAAGTTTCATTGGACCAGGGAAGGATGAAAACAAAGCATGAGTCTGATCACAAGGCAGTGCTGTGAATAGATCACAGCCCTTGGTTTTCTAAACCTTGCTCTCTCCTCCGTTTGTGCATTTATGTTGGTGAAGAACCCAGGCTCCATTATTTGGGTATCTCAGTGTTTTGCTGCAGCCTGTAAAACTGACCACAGCGTACATGAAGACAGGTTTACCTGCTGGGTTTCAGTTGTCTTGGAGATTTCCACATGAGAAGGTCACTGGTTTCCTCTCAGTCCATCACAAAAAAAAAAAAAAAAAAAAAAAAAAAAGGCAGTAGTTTGTGCCTTAGGTTTAGGAGAGCAGTCATGGGAAGAGTGCACATCTGCCTCCTCTCCTCTGCCCTTTCCCACCCAAGGAGCTGCTGTCTGCTCTGCCTGGGCTGATTCTCATTGGCATGACTTTAACCTAAGGTGACCTCTGCTGCCTATGGAAAACTCCAGTGTTGGGATTTTTTTGTTTATTTGTTTGTTTCCCAGATGGTAAATACCTAAAGTGTTTCATTCTAGAAGTTTGAAATAACTTGTAACCTTGGTGGTGGGTTTAGTCAGTCATATTTCTTTTTTCTCACTTTTGTATTATCTGATAAATGCCTTGTTTAAGAATGTTAGAGGAGGAACTGATCAGCAGAAACTGTATTGTAAAATGAGGAAGATGTGCTTCATCTAGTAGGATGTGAGCCTAAAACGTTTTTTTTCTTTAAGTCTTTTTTTTAAAAAAAAAAGAAAAAAAAAGAAAAAGCCTTTTATACACATAAGGAAAATAAGTTACTCAATTTTCTTTGCTGCAGAATGTCCCTCACTGATTGACCCATGCTGCTACACTTTTGTTATAAATCATAGCCAGAGTGGGAACATCGAACTGTGATATACGGCTCTATTAAAATCACACGCGCTTTTCTACCTCTGAGGAGCTTGCTTGTTACGGAGGCTTGCGAGTTATAAATAGGACAACATATAACGAGCTTCATTGCGAAGATATGCCAGAAAAATATTTTCTCTGTGGGGAGAGAATCTTTTAAAAGTGCCTTTCAATTTTCCTGCTTCGGTACGTACTTCTGCTGCTCCCTGGTCCCGAGTACCCAAGGACTCAACCCGGGTGGTGGGGCTCAGCTCTTCAGAACTTGCTGCTTCTTCCCCAGCTTTGCCACAGACCTTAACACAGTGTTTTGGTTTGCTCACCTGCAGAGGAAGGAATTTCTCTCAACCTAGATAATACTTTGAGGACGGGTGTAGAGCCAGCATGAGAAAGTGTTACCACACGGGGCAAGGGCTGGCTCCGTCAGTGTAAAACATCTTTCAAGGTGTTTGAAATTTCATCATGCCAGAAGCAGAGGAGAAAACAAGCCGTAACTCGCAGTTGGATCCCTTAGCCTGTCTCCTCTCTCTTCTTGCTCCAGACAGGCTGTGCAACGATCATGCACGCAAAAGCTCCCCCCTGTTCCGCAGCCCACCTTTTCCCTGCTGGTGCTGCAGAGAAGAAAGCGGGGAAGGGAAAGGTGCTCCTAGTGCCCCAGTGAGGATGGAGGGCGGTGAGGGCTCAGCAATGAAGCGTGGGTGCGGTGGTTATCTGGGACAGTTGAACAATCGCGGTGAACTCGGACACAAACTGGCTTCTCTGTATACACAGCCCACCCTAAGGCACGCGGCAATCATTCTGTACAAGAACATCAACTTTAGCTTTCTGGGCAGCTTCAATAGCTGATGGGCCATGAGAGGAGCACCGGAGATCTACATTCTGGTCCCAACGTTTCCACTGGCTTCCCGAGTGACCCTGAACTTGTCGCTTCATCTCTCTGGGGCAGTTTGCCCCCCATTTTCTGTTTTGTTTTTTATCATTGTGAATCTGGATAGGAAAGACAGCCTCTTGCCACGTGCTGGCATCATGTCAGTCTTAACTCCTGTCCTACCTGCGGTCTCTCAGCGCTGCTATAATCTCATAATTTCTCATAATTGCAGTGCTAATGCAAATCTTTATCATTATATTACTAATCATAGATCATTCTTTCAGTTTTCCAGGTTCCTGAAAATTTTTGTGTGAAGTAGTAAATAGGCACAGGGAAGTACTGAAAGTGCTCTAGATCATCTGGAGATGTGAAGTAAGTAAACATAAATCATGGAACAATAAAATCTTAATTTTTAATGCTTTTCCTTTTCCTGCTTTTGTGATGGATTTTATTCCTTCCCCTTAAAGTTCTAGTGGCAGTTGGCTGTTACACACAGCCTCCATTAGGAGAACATACTTTGTTGCTATAGCAATTCTTTCTCACTCTGATATTTTACTGCACTTAGATGCTGCTGGGAAAAAAAAAAAAGAAAAAAAAAAAGAAAAAAAGCACAAAACCAAAATCCAACAAAAAAAGCATTGCTGACCTCTTCACAAATGGTCAACCTCCCTGATCTCTTATTTCTGAACAACTTTTAACTATACCTCACAGCAATCTGTATTCTGGTAAACACTTTGCATTAGGCACTATCTAGAAAGGTTTATCATTGCTTTGTAAGTGGCATACTGCACGCAGCAGGACACACTGCAGCACAGTGTCTGACATAGCAGATATAGATTACTGTTAAGATAAATTCATCCTTTTTGATCTGTACATTTCACCAGCTCCAATTTGAAGTCTTGATATCACCCTGTCAAGCAAAGGGGATGTTTTTAAGCAAGGCAAGTGTTATCAAAGGTTTCCTCAAAGTTCCTTTTAGAATGGTTTCTACAAGAGCAAAGATCTATATTTATTGGGGGTGAATGTAGGGCTCATCAAAAGTGCTAGACTAAAATCCCTGTAGACATAAGGCCTCTGTGCACCATCAGATCCTGAACAGAAGCTTCAAGTTTTTTCTAGTCTGTCAAAACCAGATGCCTACACCTTCAACTAATTAGGCAAGAAAAGGTCATTAATTCTGTCTTCTGCTGGCTGCAGGCAGCTGCGCTCCCCCACCCAGGACGCCAGCATCCTCCTCCTGGGAGTAACTGTTTATGTGGGGCTGGAGCTGCCCATGCTCCCCTGGCCCTGTAACCCAGCCTGGGAGCTGGAGAGAGGGCAGCAGCACCCTTCCCGACCTCCCCAGTCCTGGAGGCAGCATCTTTCTCTTGGTCAAGGTGCTGCGTAAAAATAGTAGTGCCCACCACGTTGGGGCACATGGCCAGCGCATCCCCTCTCCCGAGGGAAGGGAAGAACACAAGGTGAGCAGCAGTGGGAGAGACCCTACCCCTGCCCTTAGCTGCCTGGGTGGGCAAAGTAGGTGGGGTGGGAGGGAGCAGGAGAGCTGATTCCACACGTGGAGCACTGTCCACAGCCTTGCCAGGTCTTGGGGGCTCCTGCCTCCAGATAGCAGCATTCAGAGCAGCTCCAAAGGCTGGCTGCGCCCAGCAGCATCTGCATGCCTGTTCCTGGGCCTGGCAGGTGGGTGCACGCGGCTTTCTCCTTCTTTCATGGGTCCCCGTGTTACTCTGAGGTTGGAGTGGGGCTGGCCATGGCCTGCTCCTTCTCTGCCTCTGCATTGCTGCTGGGGAACATTTCCATCAGCAAGGCCAGGAGAGCAAGCACAGCTCACAACAACGCTGGCGCAGCCTCTCACCGCCTCCTCTGCGCCTGTATCGCAGCTCGTCAAGGAGACACAAATGAAAAAAGAGCTATTTCACAGTCCGGTGACTGTGAGACTTTGTGTAGCCAGAGGGCAAGGCACGAGGGTGTGATGGGGGAAGGCAGCATGCAAGGCTGACTGCTGCAGGACCCAAGGCAAGGAGAAAAGAACAGAGGGGCTGCCTGCCTTGCACCATGCTCTCACTGAATGCAGTTTTGCCTCTCCAGGGACCTGCTGGGAATCCCAGAGCGGAGTCCAGGCACAGATAACGTGTTTTGGGGGCTACTGGGGACAAAAATAGCAGGTGTGCATGAAGCAGCATAGAAGGGCTTCAGAGGAGCTTGGGAGGCTTTGAAATGGAGCCCTTGGTGCTGGCACTGCCACCTCTGTGGTGGGCATCGTAGTGCTTCTGGAAATGGGCTAGGATCGGTTGATTCCTTGCACGGGAGCAACTGGTAAGCATCAGACAGCAAACCAAAGGGAAACGCATGGCTTGCAGCTTGGGTAGGTCTAAATCATGTGTCTGCATATGACCAGTTGTCATTAGCCAGGTCCATTAAACCAAAGTGTTCATTTTCCACCTTCCATTTTCAGCCTGAAGTTGTAATTGTCTTCATTTTGTCAATGTACATATATATACACAAGGAGAATATATGTGTATTATACACAAGAGAGAAGTTTATGAACAGTCCTAACTCGGGTTACTTACTGTTTATAGCACAGATAGGTGTGTGTTGCATCATTATCGCGACAAAGCCCTTATTATTTAGGTGCTTACAATTTTGGCAAACATACGCAGGCTGAAATTTTGCATGCTTGGACCTCTGTTTATAGGCAGAGATTTTGGAAGCTGGAAGTGAAATGTATTCAATGATCTTTGAATTGTGTGTGCTTCAATGACATATATTCCCCCCAAAACACAGCATGCTGTTGTTTATCCTTGTAGTAACATAAAAATGGGTGAGCTGAGTCATTTAAACTGTCTTGTTTTGTAAATCTTAGGAGGATTTACAACTAGAACTAAAAAATGGTGCAATTTTGAAATAAACTGCTTGTCATGTTAAAACAACGCATCTTTTTCCAGATTCCCCCCCTCCACATATATACAGGAGACTGAGCTGTTTGACTCAATGGCTTAAAATATCTGGGCTTTTGTGAGATCCTATAAATTGATTTGAAATCGCAAGAGTTATTGCCATCACCTTGCTAGCAGCCATACAGCTGCTAAGGAGACTCTTTCCCCAAGAACACAAGTGTCTGGCACTGGGCTCCCTGTTGCAGGATCATTTCTTTCCGAGCAGGTTAGTCTGGTGTTTACCATTCAACAGATGCTGGTGGTTAAAGCCTTGAGGAAAGGGTTTTTAAATAAGCTGCAGCCTGCTCAGGCTTTCCTAGCTAGTAAACTATTTGAACACCTGTTACTTTTACTATCCATAGGGATGGATCATGGTCTCCCATCAACAAACCCAGGTGAAGCTCAGAAACCAGCAGCCAAGGGGGCACTTTCTGCTCACCAGCACTTGGTTGAAGGGACGAGCAAGCAGAGGTCTGCTCACACCTCCCGCTCCAGCCGGCTCCCACAAACATTCCTGGTGGCGCAGTGTGGTGCCCCTTGACTGTTATCCCATTCCTCATGCAAAGTAAGTCCATATAATTACTCCTGCTTTGCAGAGAGCAACTGCAGCTTGCCCAGGATTGAAGGGGAAGGGAGAGCATAAATGACCAGAACTGAGATTTCAGCCTTTATTCAGGCTATTTGTTTTCACAGCGTTAGCGTTGCTTTCCTGCTACACTCTGCAAAGAATTGCTGCGATTTTTTATTTTTTTTTTATTAATTTATTTTTTGGCATGTAAATTCTATCTGAAATCTGTAGGGAAAATTACCCCCCCCACACACCATTTTAGATGGCAGACATTAAATAAAACCACTGTGTACTAGGAAAGGCTGTCTACTATAATCTCCTGGGTAAGAATCATGAGTGTTGCATTTCTTGGAGCAGCTGGGAAGCACAGACTTTTAAATTCAGGGTTTTTTTCATTTACAAGTTTATTTACATACCTTCTTAAAATTGCCAGAAACTTTCTTGTCATGATTTTTCATGGGGGATTTCACTAAAAAAAAAAAAAACATTTGCAAAATCAAACTCAAAGATCTGTTATTTTCATTTCCTATATTTCTTGGCCAGCAGGGCAAGTTTTTTTCCTCCTATGTGCAGTCCCATCAAAAACAGTGTAGCAGTATTTATGAGGTTGATTAAGGATTTTTGACAATAATAAATGTGATCAATCAAAATCCAAAAAAAAGTAATAATAATTTCATAATTCAGGACATAATATCTGTAGTTAATAGCTGCCTCAGTGACTGCATGTGTAGCTACCTGCCACAGTAGCTATACAACATAGCGATGTAAACATTATAGAATCTGTCAGAAAAATGTCATTTTGACAAGATTATGTTGCTTTCAGTAAATATGCCTGAAATTGAGAACATGAACCTAAGCTGTTTGCTCAAACCTCACTTTGGACAGATACAGTGAGGTGAGCCCTTCCACCTGAAACTGGGTGTCCCGCCAGCACTGGGGACGTGGCTGCTGAGCCCACGCAACGTGGCTTTTCCATACGGTGCCGCTTGCAGCTGTGAACAAAACCTGAGCATGAGGTGCTGCTGCCATCCGTCTGGCAGAGTGACACTGCTGTGCCCACAGCCAAGAGTCCGAGCTACTGTCCCCTGCTCTGCCCAGAGACTTTAGGCAAGAGGTGGTCTCCCTCTGATTTAGTTCACTGCCTGACATATGAATAGTTACAGCTGTCCACCTCCAAATACAGAATCACAGAATCATTTAGGTTGGAAAAGACCTTTGAGATCATCAAGTTCAACCATTAGCCCAGGACTGCCGAGTCCACCACCAACCCATGGCCTTAGGCATTACATCTAGGTATTTTTTAAACACCTCCAAGGATGGTGACTCTATCACCTCCCTGGGCAGCCTGTTCCAATGCTTCACCACCCTTTCAGTGAAGAAATTATTTCTAATATCCAATATAAACCTTCCCTGGTGTAACTTCAGGCTATTTCTTCTCATTCTGTTGCTTGTCACCTGGGAGAAGAGACCGACCCCCCCAGCCTGAAGCCCCTGTCAGGCAGTTGCAGTGAACGATCAGGTCCCCCCTCAGCCTCCACTTCACTAGACTGACCCCCCCCAGCTCCCCCAGTTGCTCCCCACCAGCCTGGTGCCCCAGCCCTGTCCCCAGCCCCTGCCCGGCTCTGGACACGCTCCAGCCCCTCCGTGTCCCTCTGGCCGTGAGGGGCCCAGAACTGAACCCGGGATCCGAGGTGCAGCATCACCGGTGCCCAGCGCAGGGGGACGGTCACTGCCCCGGCCCTGCTGGCCACACTGTTTCTGACACAAGCCAGGGTGCTGCTGGCCCCCTTGGCCACCCGGGCACACGGGGGGGCTCATGCCCAGCCGGCCCAGCCAGCCCCCCCGGCCCCTTCCCCCGGGCAGCTCCCCAGCCCCCTGCCCCCCGCCCGCAGCTCCTGGGGCTGGTGTGACCCACGGGCAGGGCCCGGCTCTGAGCTGGGGTGACCCTCACACCAGTGGCCTCGGCCCCTGGGCCCAGCCCCCCCTGCAGAGCCCCCTGCCCCCCGGCAGGGCAGCAATGTCCCCAGCCTGGTGCCACCTGCCACTGACTGAGGGAGCGCTCCATCCCCTCGCCCAGAGCATCGACACCGGCATTAACCGGGGCTGGCCCCAGCACGGAGCCCGGGGGACACCCCGTGTGCCCGGTGCCAGCGGGATGTGACTCCATCCACCACCGCTCTGGGCTCGGCCACCCAAATGATGCAGAATGGCCGTGCTAGCTGCTCCTCCAGCTCCCTCAGCACCCTCAGGTGGATCCCACCCAGCCCCACAGACTTGTGTGTGTCTCAGTGGAGCAGCAGGTCACTGACCGGTTCCTCCTAGACCTGGACTGTGGGGATTTCATCCTGCTCCTCATCCCTGTTAACGTGTATGAAGTTTAAGTCCTCCAGCGAGAAGCACACACATCACTCATCTCTGGTCAGTATCATGCCGTCTATCTGAGTTTCTTTGGTGTTGGGTTCAGAGCAGGGAACCTCGCTAATGCACACCCTTGTCTCAAGGTCATTCCACTCCAATTCCGTGTCAAGTTCAAGGATTTGTTAAGCCCAGGACATTACCCCCTATACAAGACCCCCAGCTTTGTTCACACCAAGAGATGGTTCTGTAGAGGAATGAAGCTGGGTTAATTAGCATTGATAATGTACAGCTGTGGGCTGGCTTCAGGGGCGGTGGGCTGGCCGATGTAGATGAGGTGCAGCTGTGGCTGGTTCTGTGAAGTGGTTGAGAGCCGATGGAGAGAGAGCAGCCAAGGAAGAAGCAGAGAGAGCATGTACCCCAAGTGAGGAGAGACTAGGAGAAGGCAGCAGAGGGGCTGGTGTGAAGTGTATGTTGGTATGTGATGGTAAAAGACCTTGTTGCAGCTGGCTGGTTGGGAGAGGGCTGTGACATGGTACCATCCTACGAAACTTTCTACCTGCAATCTGTCTCCAGGTTTTCTATGGGAGAGGATGAAACAAGGTCCAGTGACCTCTCTATGAAAAACACAACTAAGATGAAGTTTGCCATTAGTTGGCTAAAAGGGACAAGTAAGATAGTTCAAAGGAGCAGTATAATTCACAAGCACTAAGACAATCTCCTAAATAAATGCCATGCTACAGCTGCAAAACAGCAATAGCAAGTGCCCAGCTGCCAAGAGGTTTCATGCTAGATAACGTAGAGGTGATAAACCAGTCTTAGTGCCTAAGTAATTAACAGTGAAGTATTTTTAATATGACAGCTGACACTGAGCTATGACTAGTGCTGTAGCGCTAACAGCTGAGCAGCTACATCATTATCAGTTTCTTTTCCTGTGTAATCTTTTCAGTGTGAAATGTCTTTAATTTTAGTTTGCTGTAAGAGCTGTGAAGGGGCCAAGGAGTCAGCGGATATAAAATATCCACTAGCTTACAGAACATGCACTTCCATTTGTACGTGGTAGTGCAATATGAGCAATGCCCTATTATCAATTGCTTGTAGTAACTTACACACTGCAGTTTTTAATGCTCCATTCCAGAAGCTATAACTATATATCTCCAAATCCTAGTGTATCCCTTTGTAGGAAAAGCAAGAAGAAACAACAGAAAGTGTTTCTTCTTATAGCATAGAACAGCCTGGTATAACAGATATGTTGAGAGTGCTCTGAAGTGATGCTTACATAATATAAGGCTATGTTTACGTCTCAGTATAGTCCCGTCAAAAAATCTGTGTCTCTGTTCAGAATGAACTATTTTAGCGGAATAGTTAGAAGGTAGCTCCTTAAAACCACATTTGCATTTTTCAGTCTTGTGAAGCAAAGGCAAGTGGAAGGTGTAGTTTCAAGTTTTTGAAAGGATGTATCAATTTAAACTGGATCTGCTGCACTCAGATTTTACCATGTTAAACTTTCAGGTGCATCAGCATGCATAAATTCAATAAATATCATGCAGTGGTGCAGTTATTCTGGGCTACCATTCATGCTGTTGAGGAGCTATATCCATCACATGCTGCCATTATGAACTATCAGTTTCCATCAGAACATAACTGCCTGATGCTGCAGCAACATGGGATCCAAATGGATTAAGATTCTCTGTTCCAATGTTTTTCTAGTTTTCTGGGGATTTAGAGCACAGTTTGTCTTGCTTTAATTTTTATGAGAGCTTTGGGGCTTTTGTCTCACTTGGCATAGCACGGTATAGCAAGACTTCATTTATGATTATATACCCTATATTTTTAAAGAAATACTGCAGAAAGAAAAGTATTATTTTATGAAGGACTCCCTTTCTGCAGGTGCAGCACACAAATTGGTGTTCCCTGGACCCGGCACTCGGGGGCTCAGTTCAGTCCCTGTTTGTTCTCTGGTTGCCACAAAAACTGATGGTTAGAAAATCTTGATTTGACTTTCTTAGGGTCACGAGTGAGTTACCTGTGTGGTCACAACTTTGCATGGCTTAAATATAGGTGTGGGAGGTCTTGGGTTTCCCATATTCATCAAATAGAAGAGAGGTTGGAGTTGGGTGAGATTTTTAGGTAGCTGAAAGAAGCATGAAACTTGTAGAGCCACAGATACAGGACTGTATGATGTCTCTATTCCCATTCCCTGCAGTTTATCTGTGGCAGGTGCCTGACCCCTCGTTTCTTAAAACAAAATGTCCTCCTTCCATTCTGGTCTCCTAGAAATCTCTTTTTCCAGTGATACTCAGGTGCCTGGTTATTATAATCTTCCCTAGCTCTTTGCCTAAAGAATATGTAAAAGGTAGAAGTAAAAGAGACTCATCTTTCCCCAAGCGAAAAGGGCTCATCTTCCCTTTATACCTTTTCATACCATGGGATTGAAATGAACATAAAGTATTTTCTAAATTGACTCTCATAACTGCTATGATTTTGTCTCCCATCATAAAATTTTGAGAATTCCTTGTTCTAAACGTGCTCCTTCAATGTACAAATGCATCTTTGAATATAGATGACAAAATCCAGAAGCAATACTAGTGGTATTGAGATTCCTGAAGGCAAAAATAGGGGTGAGTGAGAGAAGTGAGAAAGCAAATTGAGAGATGTTGGAGTGATGCCTGTGAACATTTAGCTGGTCTATAGCTGGGGCTTGTATTGGAAAATATGTGACTTGAGCAATCAGTATTCTACTTCAGGGGATGTAATGAAACTTTTGCTCTGAAACTAACGTGTGAAATTGTTTCCTTACGTCAAATCCACTTAGCATGTAAATTAAAAAAAAAAAAAAAAAAAAAAGATCTGCTTGCAGAGGTTTTCCTAGACTCTTTCAGTGATCGCCTTTCGTTGCTATCACCAATGAAGAATTATTGCTGTGTCTCTGCTAGCCCTTCCGCTGAAGATCACATGTATACCTCCAGTAGTTGCCTGTTTCCTCATCCTGAAGACAAGAGACAAAATATTGCCTTGCACTCGTATAGATAAACTCACCTTACCTGTTCCCTCCCCTGGACAAGGACTTCCCAAACCTGTCTGGGGACAGTCTCTCCCAACGGCCAGGCACCAGCTAGCTGACCCCAACCAAAGCTGCCAGGGATGGAGCTCAGCAAATGGCGGCATTAAGCCAAGTCTGTGGGTGCAGCGTGGCTGGCGCACGCCTCTCGCTAGCCCGGCGTTGGTCCTGAGTGGGCTGCCACATCCCAGCAAGCCATTTCAGTGCACACCACCCAACACAACCCAAAGGCTGCTCTCAGTTATGCTACTGACTGATTGTGCCCATCTGGAGGAAGGTGGTAGAGGAGGAAGGTGGATTTCTGCTGCCTTTGCTCATTACAAAACAGATGAACATGCAGGGTTTTTTGTCAGAGAAGCTAAATTTCGAGAGGAGTTCAATTTTCAACAGCAGCAACTTGATTTGGCTACCATGGCTTTCAGGCGCTGCCTTGAGATATCAAAGGCTTCATTCCAGTGGGCAGCTCCTGATCATTGTGGTCATGCTGGAGGTGATCGGTGCTTACAAATATCAGTGCTGAGCTGTCTCAGATGTGACACTGAAGAGCTGACACAACAGAAATAAAAACTAATAACTTGAAATCTGGGTCTAATTAATTTTCATGAAAGCAAAACTTATTGTAGACGTACAATATACTCTGCATACTCTTGATAATATTTTTGAACATGACCTACTTTTTCTGTTAAGTTTTTATACCTGGTGTTTCCTCTTTGTTTTGTGTTATGATTGTGTGCCTGAGAAAATGTTCCTTATCTTTGTAATTCCTATAGCAGCATGATACGTACAGACATGGAAATTGGTTTTATAAAGGCTGGCCTTGCAGTTAGTCAATGCAAAACAAATCCTGTCTAGAGTTGCTGTCTCACATCCTTTGTGTCCCTTGTTTGCAATTCACAGGTCGTTTCTGTGAAAGCCAGTCCTGCAGCAAAGGACAGTGCAGACAGGTAGGGCTCCTGTCCTGGTAATTTGTTGTCTTGATGCCCTGCATGACCAACTGGAAACAATATCCAATATGGGGAGCTAAAATGGGCTCTTGCTGAGCTCACTGCAAACTGTGGGAACGTGAGGGGAAGCTCAGCAGGATCACTTAGCTGCTTGTCGGTTTGCAGTTTGGGTGTTTTTTTCCTTAAAAGCAAAACTAAAACCACAGGAATCCCAATGACAAATGTTTCCCTCGATTCAGCAGGTTTTCCAGTGTGATGAACATAATTAAACAGAACGTTTAGTTATGTTGTTGTCTTTCTCTTAATGGGTTACCTTTGCAACCTGCCTTAAATGGAGCTGTGTGGCGCGTTTTGGAGACCAAGCTGTGCTGGCCTGCAAGGCAGTGGTGCATGTGTATCCAACAGGTGTGTGCCCACTGCTGCAAGCCAGAGAAGGGGGAGACGGCTATTGCCCACTGTTGCTGCCCTTGCACAAGGCAAGCCATCTTCCAGGCGCAATATGATACACTTCTGTATGGGCTCAGCAGAAATCTAGAGCTACTCTTGTGCCTGCCTGCCCTGACCAAGCTGGTGAAGGGCCCCACGCTCCCCTTGCCCATCACTGTGGTCTCCAGGGAAGAATAAATCTTTTGGTCTTCAGGGGATTCTCCCTTGCTTGCCAGTGCTCCGCTTAATGCTGGCTCCGTGAAGGGGTTTTGTTTGCACCTCCGAGCACTTTGCTCAGCAAACGACAGGGCTCTGGGGTTTTCCTGCTGGCCGTCAGGACTTGCCACCACGGCTGGACTGTTTTCTAAGGGGTGTGCAAACACAACAGTGCCCAGACGCCTTTCATCCAGAGCTGCCGTACAGACTCTGAACTGAATGGGCTCACCCTCATCACCTCGGAGAGGTACTTGTATATGAATGAATGAAGCCCAACGCCACGGCCGTGATAGTGATGTATTTAATCCACTGCACAAGCAAGCTGATAAATACATAAAGTATCGAGGGATTCCACCAAGCCAGTGCTGAACCTGATCTCCTGGGATGCAGGCTTCTTTATCTCATCTTCCTGAGCATCCCAGAAGGCTCAACTTTCCATCCTTTCTTTTTCTTGCCTATACCTTGGCACATGCCTCTAAGTCAGGCTGACTCTGGTGACTGACAAAGAGTTTCAGATGCTTTTTGGCATTAGGTGTCATGCTGTGACTGGGGCTGTGCAAAACAGGTCCTGCTACAGTCGTTAGACAGCTGTGGTGAATCTTGCTGTCAGCTTGCTGGGTCGCGTGCTGTGTCCTAGCATCGGCCTTGGTGCTGATAAGCGTCCCCTTGCTCTTGGTAATCCTGTCACCAGATTTTTAGCATGTGTGGGTAGAATCCATTGGTGCTGTTATTCAGCTCCCTGATGAAGTAGGGGGTTAATCTGAGGTTGCTGAGGGCAGGCTCTGCCTCCTGAGAGGAGGAAGAGAGAGACAGGGGATTTATTTCTGTGTCACCTAATCTTAACACTAAATTGAGATATAGAGGTAAAAGGGCTCGGCAGATTAACCTGCTCCTGTATTTTGCTTTCAGTGTAAATTCTGGGTGTTATTCTGTTGACAAGATAAGAGCAAATGATTTGAAATGGCTTCTTGCATCTGCCGTTGACTCATCTTCCTCCTGATGCACTGAGAGGTGCGTGGTGCCATCACCAAGGGTTGGAAGTCCTTTCTGGAGAATTGCAGTCCCACGCGCGGCTCCTGGCAGGGGAAGCTGTAGCTTTTGTAACCATAGAGTCATAGAATTATTTAGGTTGGAAAGGACCTTTAAGATCATTAAGTCCAACCATTAACCCAGGATTGGCAAGTCCACCACTAAATCATGTCCCTAAGCACCACATCTACATGTTTTTTGAACACTTCCAGGGATGGTGATTCCACCACCTTAGCCTCACCAGTGCCCAGCACAGGGGGACGGTCACTCCATTTACTACCACTCTCTGGGCTTGGCTCTCAGCTGGATTTTTACCCAGGATAAAGCACACCCATCCCAGCCACGAGCAGCCAGTTTGTCCAGGAGATGCTGTGGGAGATGGTGTCAAAGGCTTTATCAAGGTCCAGGTAGACACCATCCACAGTCTTTTCCACAGGGAGAGGGATATCAAACCAGCCAAAGAGATCTGTAATGAACCTAATCCCATTAAACAAAAGTTCGTAGGACTGGAGATGCTGTTGATTGCCACCACCAGCCTGATGGCCTTCCCAGGAAGCACCTCTGGGCTCTTTAAATTCCTTGGGGGAGGGCAAGAGGCTGGTTCTCAGGACAAAAAACATTTCTCCTGCTCTTTTTTTTGTGTGTGTGTTTTTTCGTTTGTTTGTTTGTTTTTATTTTTCTTCCCCACACAAGTACTGGCTGGTTGTTGCTATCTCTGAGGTAGGTGCAAAGTCATGACTAGCTCTCCTATTACCAAAATGCAGAGTATTTCTCTGGTGTCCCGGGACCTGTTATCTGGCAGTTTGCTTAGCAGACCACAAGTGTGCTGTGTGCTACTGTAGGAATTACTATGATTTGTAAGTTCAAAGCGTGGTTTCTTTTGTTGTGTTTGGCTCCAAGACACTAAATTACAGCGAAAAGATTCATTTGTTTGCGTGGAGACTGTGTACTTGCTCTAACACAAGTTGGTGTGACTTTCTGGTCATCCAGCCTTAAGGAGCTTGGATTTGTGAGAGACTGCCGCACTTGTCCCAGCACTTCTTCATGCTTTACCTGTGCTATTACACTTAGTTTGTGCCTGTGGTGGGTTACTATATAGTAAAGTCCATAAACTCAGAAGGAGGTGTATGGTCCCTTTAAAGACTATCTGTATAGAGCCCCAGCTGAAGTATGTTTGCTCTCCCATGAGGACAAAAACGAGGTCAAACATGCAGTTTTCTTGTGAGTGGACTATTGTATCGCATTTAAATTGCAACTTGTTAGCAATCTGTGATGAGTGTACGGCAGAGGGGGTTGTAGGCTAGGTATGGGGGAAGAAAAATGTTGTGTGATGGCTTTACCTGGAAGGAGGTGGGGGTCCTCCCTTCCCCCTTAGTGCTGGGGTCTGTGCTGCTGTGCCTGCACCCCACTGAGCAGGGAGGGGGCCTGTCATGGGAACAGCATCATGTTCAGGGTCAAAAAATGACAATTACGAAGTTTTTGGAAGTTGTCTTTTTTTCCTCAAGTCCGTAATGCCTTGCTGGCCTGATGGCAGGGCTCTCTGAACCTGCTGCAGTGACACAGCTGAAGGAATCATAAAAGCTGGAGGGGAGGGAGGGAGGGGGAGAAGAATAGGGATGTCTTAAATTGTCCCTGCTGCTAGGGAAAAGGTAAAGTTACTGCACGGTGAGTGACTTATCAAGGTGGAAGCAATATATTGAACTGAGACTGCAACAGCAGAAGATGAGGAGGTTTGGTGGTTGGTTGAGGTGTTTGGGTTTTTTTACCAGAAAACAACCCAAGTATGCACTTTACTACAGCTGCAGTGTAATATATGTCCTACAGTTAAATATTGTGTTGTTTACAGTGTGGAAATGTTGACTACAGCAACGTTACGGCCTGACATAAACTCACAGAACTTCAGGAGTTCTACTGAACACAAAGAGGTTGTGTAGTGGGTCACCAGCATTTAATTTTATTCTGCTAACAAGTAACTCTTTTCCTAATGAAATTAAGAAAGCTGGTATTATGATCTGCATAACTTAATGTTAAGGTATACACCATATGGAGTAGGAATTTCAAGGAAAAGTTAATGTCAGCTTCAGCTGGCTTGTCTGTATGACCATGTAGGCTTCCTTTGTTAAAAATTAACTCTTAAGATTCACTGATTTGCTGACAGAGCTGTGCTTATGTAGCTCTTTTTGAAAGAAATTATGCCCTCAGCCATAGGAAACTCTTTTCTGCCTTTCTCCTGTTTCTTGTGTGCCATTTACTATAAAGTGTCTTTAGTAGGTTAGCGAAGCAAAATGGGACAGTAAATTTGGCCTTAAAAGAGAATTTCCTTGGAATAGAGTATTGTGGGATTTCTTGCTGAAAAATTGCAGGCAAAATAGAGGTTGGAATTTTAATCTCAAACCTAGATTTCTCCAAAGTCTTATATTCAGAACACAGCTCTGATTTGATATGGGTGGCATGTGCGTTGCTTTGGCTGGCAGGCACCTGGTCTGAATCATTTATATCGCAGAGTCCTGTCAGCAGAGCTTTCCTAGCAAGCCCTCCCACAGCAGACACAGCTTGTAATACAATATTCCTTTTTGGGGAGAGAACCTGAAAATGCTGTCGTAAAACTGAATGTCACCTTTGAGTAATATTTTTCCTGTAATTTTTGCATGTATGTACGTGCCTATTTTTGAATAGAGGCCTGACCTCCAGAGTTTCACAGCTGATGCATTATGTGCAGGTAAGGGAGTACGTGTTTTCCGTCAGGCAGGTATCTGTGAAAGGAAAAGCTTTGTGGCGGTGTTTGACCACTGGGTACTAAACCCAAGCCTTTGCCCTGAGTGTTGGCTTGGAAGTCAGTGAGCAGCAGGAAGATATGAGTCAAATCTGCAAGCATCTCTGTGAGGTGTGGGGGATTCAGGGCAAATTCCCCTTCCCATCCCTGTCTGGGAGAAGCTGCTCCCCCCAGGGGATACCAAAATGTGCCTGCAACAAGCAGAGAAGAGGGAGAGATGGCAGGTCCGGGTACCAGAGATGGTTTTGCAGCTTTATTTGGTCTTGTGCAAGCTTCCTAGCAGAGCCCAGGAGAGTGGCTTGGTTTGCTCCCCTTCTAGGGGTCTGCTAGGTTTTTATAGCCTCAGCTAAGGGGCCCTGCCATACAAAAAGGAAAGTCTTTAAAATGTGGGTGGGGGCACATGTAAGATCCCCTGCTTATGTTTACAACACATGGTAAACCTCGTCTTATTTCTCTTTCACCCCACCCGATCCCTGCTAGCTAGCCAGGCAGCTACCTGCTGCTGCTTCTAGTCAGCTCACGCTGGGATGATTGTTGGCTTAGCAGGATGCACATTAAGTGGCACTAAAAATAAATAGGAAATCTGGTTTTCTGGCTCTCTTTTTGATTTTTTGCCTTTAAATGAAAGAAATTGTTAAGCTCTTAAAATTGTTAACACAGAAACAAAGCCAAGAAACCCCTAAACTGCGAATACCTTCTGAAAGCAGCGTTACACGAGGAGGAGATGCCGCCGTGGCCGGTGCCGCAGTATAGGCTTCTCCCAGATGAGCCATTACGCTCCCACAAGGAGCTCCACGGAGCGGTGCCGCTTGCTGGTGCAGAACCCACGAAGTCACTCTAAAACATTGCATAAACGTTTTCAGAAATAACATCCTTCAATCGAGGCTCTCCAAAGCTGAGGGTGGGGTTAACACAGAATTTAATTCCGAATGACCCATTTGCAGGAGACAAATGAGAACATCCCGATTCCTTTTTTTTTTATATATATTTTTTTTCCCCAAAATGTTGTGGCTGTATAGCAGTTGTGCCAGACTAAATGTTGACAGTCTTTAACGTAATTTGTCTGTACTGAAATTAATACTGTACTTCATGTACTATATTTGTATCTATCTATCCCCTTTCATGTCAGATAAGTTCTAGTGTGTGGGATGCATAACAAGATTGACTGAAACATAATTTTTAACCCTGTCAGGTCTACTGCTTCCTGCAGGTAGGGAAGGCTGAGGTTATTTTGATACCAGCCTGTTATGTGTTTTCTTTTTTTGCCTGACCTTTTACAGCATTACCTTATTATGAAACTATAGTGTGGAAGTTGCAAAAGCCTCTGTTGTGAGGTTTATATGCAGTGCAGTAATGTAAAGCTTGTAATATTGTGAGGGCTGTCTGGAGTTTTGCTTAACAAGAAACTCTGGAAACAAGCTCAGCTGTAATTAGAAGCCTTATAAGAAAACTTAAAAATATAAAAGCAGTATTTTGAGAGTTAGAATTGTTCTTCTGTTATTAATTAATGAACTTAAACCTGTGGAAAAAATGTTGAATCTGTTTCACACCTTTTGGCAATTACTTGCTCATTGGTCTATAGGGAAGGATAAGGAAATATTTCAAAAGGACGCAGGATCAAGATTAAACTTTTTAAGCACCGGTACTTAAAGGCACCTGTAGCATGTCTGCAGCTGAGAAGGCACCTTGGCTGCTGGGAGAGGCAGGGGTTAACAGGAGGGTTAACAGGAGGGGTAACATCCCTCTTGTGCACCTGCACCCATTGCCTGGCTGTGGGGAAGGGTCACTCCTGGGCTGTGGCACTCTGCTTAGCTGCGGTGTCCCTGCTTGCACGGAGCCTTTCCCGAGGGAAGAGGAGGCCTGAAGTCCTGTTGTGGTCACAGTCCAGGAGGCATTCCCACCCATCCTTGGGAGGTAGGAGGTGGCTGAAGTTCCTTTCTCGGGTGGGGGGAGTTACAGTGTGGAGGTGCCTCTTCAGTGCTCTTTTTCTTGGCTGTGTAGGGAGGCTGGTGAGATGATTCACCATTGTCCTAACTGCTCCTCCTAAAGGTGGTTGTCATCCTCTCTTTTCAGAGGGCGAGGCAAACGGTAAACATCCTTAAAAGTACTAATTTTTGTATATATGCATTCATGCTGTTGTCAGAGATGTTTCTTTAGGTTTGTGCTGTGTGAGGTGAAGGGCAGGAGAGGGCCAAGGCTAATGGGTTTATATCCAGGGATCTACTCTGAAAGTTCACACAGACAAGGGCAAGGTTTGAGTGACTGCCTTTAGTTTCTGAAGACCAAATTCTGCTTAAGAGTCCTCCTAAACCTAAAGCAAACCCACTTCTCGTTTGCCTACCTTTGCAAGTGCTGAGCATAGCAGGGGAGACGCTCAGCTGCTGTAAATAATCTTGGTTCTGACGTCAAGGCAGCTACAACAATTGACATCAGCTGAAGACACGTGTAACCCACAGGTATTACAGCATGATTTACAAAGGCTTTTAGCAGCATAAACCCCATATGTTTTATAGCTGCTGAAAAGGAGGAGAAACTGTCTGACAGCAAGCGGAGGCATATTTAGTAGCATTTTTATACGGATGAAATTGCCCAGTTAGAGGTTTTAGGAAACAGATTTGCTGTGATACACCGCACCGCATAGTTCAAGCACGTAATACCCCAAGCATTCCATTTATCACAATCTATCACGTTAACTTGGCTAATTTGACACTAACTGTTTCCTGCCAACATGCTCTCAGATAATTCTGCATTGTCTGCTAATCTCCACGACGTGTGAGCCTGTGGGAAAGACTCTAAAGAAGAGGAGCTCTCAGAGCTACGGATGTCAGGGAAGGGAGGAGAGCAGATCTCGGTTACATTAGTATTTCTTGTAATTCGCTTAATTTTTGAAAGCAGCAGTAGTGAAATACTGTTGTTCCCATGGTGTGAGTAAATGACAGCAAATTTCAACTAAATACGGCCTGAAGGAAGGGTGATCCGCCAATGTCTTGCTGGGGAAGTGCTGGATAATGAGCTGAAATGTGAGCGAGAAGCAGCAGGGACACAGAGGGTGCTTCTTCTAGAGAGGTAGGATTTTGCTTAAAGGTTCTGTAACCATCTGAAACCTCCCTCTGGGCAGTTCCTTGCTGAGCAGAAACAAGCAACTGAAGAGATGCTGTTGAGTCTCCTGCAGCACCTAGCAGTGACTTCAGCATTTCCCAGTGTCAGTACTCGGGAGCTGATATGGAGACTAGGTTACTGCAAAAGCTGCTAGGAAGAGTGACAGCCCAGGGAGGACACTACCTGCCCCAACTGCTAACCCTGCATGCTTGCCAGGCTGACCTCAGGTGCGTCACCTGGGTTCCTGCATCCTCTTGCACTGCAGTTCCTTGTAGCTGGGGTAAGAAATAGCACTAACCGGGCCTGGACTGCGCAGAACAGGGGTAGGTGGGAAAGGAGAAAACAAGAAAACAGAGAGATGCCACCAGAGCTGGGGGCATTCCTGTGGTGCAGCAGCCACGAGTCAAGGTACGGATGCTGATCAAGAAATACTGGCTCTATGTCCTGGTCTCCCCCTGAACTGGGGATGTTTTTTGCCATTAGCTAGTCCCTGGCAACATAACATGGCAGTGTAGAAGTGAAGGGGAAACTGTAGTTAGGGTGTACCTTTGTAAGTCTCAATATTTGATCTGTCTGTATGATGTAAATATTTAAGGACAGGAAGGTATGTAAGGAAAAGGAGTCTCGTTAATATAGGCTGATCTAACTTGAGTATTTTTTGTCATTAAACATTTTGTCACTAAACACAGATGGGTGAAGAGCCAAAGGTGATTATTCTATTATTAGCTAGCTGCTGAAAACTTCCTCGTTGATACTATATTGTCTCTTCCTTTAATAAACATAACCAGCGTTTATGCAAAATTAATACTTGCAAGTATTATCAGTCTAAATGCACCCTGGGAAGACTTTAGTATTCTTAGATTCCTAAGTACAGACTAGCGCCAATTTTCTTTTGTAAGTTTAAGGAAAAGTTTAAGAAAAGTACTGAACTTGGAGTGTCTTGCAACCCTTGATGACTCCTGGTAAAAAAAAATGCTGCTGCTGCCAGGTTTCTGTTGGTATGGTCTAGCCACAACAAAATCCAATCTTTGTGCAATATGTAGGGGTGTCCATTTGATCTATCGAAATACTAATGGTTATACAGTGAAAGTGAGAACTGCTGACAAAACCTGGGGTTGTAGCATTCCCTGCTTTGAAGGCTGTCTTTGAGGTGAAGTGTGTGGTACCTTTTAGTCTTGATTTAGTTTCAGTTTAAATGTGCACAAAGCTGTACCAATCACTGAGCTAAAAGAAGAAAATTTTAATTATAAAAATGTATATTTTTAATCCTCCTTTTAATTATAAAGAGGCAGCGGTCCATGGCTGGGCGTGGGCTCTGGGCAGAGCAGTGGAAGGAGCCAGGGAAGGTCAGCAGCGCTGAAGCACCGCTACTGGAGGCACACGTACCTGTAGGAAATCCCTCCCCACACTGGATACATGCGAGAAAGCTGTGCAATGCCCTGGATTTATATTGACTGCAGTAAAGGAACAAACAAGTTTTTTTTGTCATAAACTGCATATAAACTCCGCACTTGGCGTTTTCATATTGGCTCGCTGACAATTTACCTTGTCACAGGCAGAGGTCTGCTGCTGCATCCCTGCTTTCCTGCTCGAGGGTCAGACTGAAAGGTCCAGAGCTGCAGCCCGTGTTTTAGGGCAGTTTCTGTCCCTGCTTCTGGCTGGGTCGGCAAGGAAAGCAGAAAACAAAAAAAAACAAACACCCTTGGAGCACAGCAGGACTGCTCCTTGGGTGGCTTGAGGGAGAGTTAGCTGGCTGGCAGTCCCTTTATGGAGCCTGGAGTGAGGGCAGTGCCAAGCAGATAGGAGCGTGCCTACTGGGATGTATGGTCAGTCTGCAAAGTAGCGGTTTTGCTTACATAGTTGAAGTACAAAATTCCCAGATAAGCGTCTTCTGGGATGTAGGTGTATAATTATTATTATGTAGACGTGGTAGGAAAGTTGCATGTCATTGTTGTTGTTTTTTAAAAAAAAAAAAAAAACAAACAAACAAACCAAAAAAACAAACCCAAAAACCCAAACAAACAAAAGAAACACCACTACCACCACCAGAACAGATTCCAGATGTATGTCAATTTTAGGTATTATTTTAAAAGGTGTCATATTTTCTCCTGCATTTAAAGCCAGTGTATATATGATGATAAAAAAAGACCAAATTAAGGTAGTAATGATGGAGTCAATTCTGGCATTTCCTTACTTCTGAGACCTCGGCTATCTGTAGGGTGGGGGGGGGATGTTCTCTTTGAGGGTTTTTGGGTTGGGTTTCTTGTGGGGTTGTTTTTGGGGGGTTGTTTTTTTGTGAGGTTTCAGAGGCTTCTGGAAACACAAACACAATACATCTTGTGGAAACTGTTCAGCTTCCTGTAGTGTTCCTTAGTGTGGAAGATTTACTGCACAAAAGTGTTGCATGAGCTGCAGAAGTGGAAGGCACCTGTGGCAGGATGCCGTAGATGTCAACCAGCCGCTGGATCAGGATGAAGCATCGATTTACTATTTCTCTGTTCCCAGAACATAACAGTCCCTGTTGTGAGCTCAGGCTCCTGTTGCACTCTGCATTTGTAGACTTCTCTGCTCTCGCCTACCTGCTTATTCTTGTTCTTTCTGTCTGCAGTCAGCTCCTGGTATGATGTTCCTGCAGACACTCAGCTCCTGTTTCTAACTTCCCCAAATCTGCACGGGTACCGCTGAGGGAAATACGCAGAATATTCTCACTGCCCTAAATCACATCCACTGCCACCTCCAACAGGCAGGAGCGGCGTTTGCAGTATAAATTGTGCTCATCCCTGCGGTCTTGGCTCGGGGAAGGCCCTGCACACCCAGCAGGGCTGGCACAGGGCAGCAATGTGCAAGGGGGGCAGGGTCAGTACAGCTGGACCGCTGAGCTCCCTCATCAGACTGCAAGCTTTCACCCAAAGCCTACCAGTTTTTCAGTGGATGACTTAAATTCACTTTGTTTTCCATTGTGTGGGTAACACATGCTTTCTGTATACTCACACTGAGGAATCACTGTGTGATTTCTGCTGAAACCTTCAAAAAAAAAAAAAAAAAAAGAAAAAAAAGAGAAATTCAGAGCAAGCTGGAATAGTTAACATTATTTCATGCGGTTAGATGGTCTGGCCAGACCCAACTTGAATCCGGTGTCCCATCATCTCATCACGTACTTGGTCAGCTTCCTCTCACCCTTGAAATCTCTGCAAATTGGGAAGTGGCGTCTGAGTGTCCATTTCAGAGAGTGGGCAGTGTTTAGTTTTGAAGCACAACCGGTGAGAGGTACTATGTAGTCTGTTAGGATGAAACAAGGTGAGATAGAAAGTAAGTTAAAAAAGCATTAAGAAGTGGGGAGAGGCATGCAGGCTTTCTCAAGGGTCAGTAGGTAATAGAAGTGTTTTGTATTATTTAAGATACCATCTGGCAATTGCAGTTTGGCTTTACAACAGCCCATTAAATTATTTTATTTTTTTTTTAATACCACAAAGATAAAACTTACATGGAAACCTTGTAAAAGTGTATTTGGAATAAAGACCTTTTGTCTTGGTGCCAAATGAAATCCTTTTCAGATTGAATTTCTCCTTTGCAGAATGCATTTCTCCACAGTACTCCCAGTGTGTTAGCAGCACATTTTGTTATCTAATAAGTAAATTATCTGCTGTTGTTCTATTTTGAGGCTTATTAATTAAAAAAAAAAAATCTAGAAAAGGAAGGTGCGGGGGATGCTCCTTTCCTTTAAGGCACAAATACATGTGGCTAAATTGAAGACAAGGAGTTCATGTGAAACACCTCTGTTATCCAAATGCCACTTTTTAGGTTGTTATGCTCTTACATCTGTTCTGCCACTGCGATGTTTGTCAGAAACGTGATATAGGGGGAATGCTAAGCAAGAGAAACGATGCCTGTACTCTGCAGTCGCTGTGTATTGGGAAGAGTGATGTACATGCTGGGGAGCTCGGAGGAAAGGTTGTCCCAAGGGAAGCCAAACCGCTGCTCTTGCACAGCTAGGGAGGGTCCTACAGGTCGGGCGAGGGCTTTGGAGATTGCATAAATTTACGTTGGAGGTATAAGTTTCAGCTGTGAAACTTGTGGTAGCAGCAGCAAAAAGGAAAGGAAGCAAGTTATTCCTCAATGTGAATCTCCCAGCAATAGCCCAGCAGGATTTTAAAATAGAAATAAAGGAATTAAAAGTGCTCTTGCAAGGATCAAGGGAAACTCTGTTTTGCGAATAGTACCTGGTGGCGGAACAGAAGCAGGAATCAATAGAAGAAAAGAGCAGAGCAGCTTCATTAGCATCAGTGAGAAAATAACAGCTCCTGAATGTGAGCCCTAAGGACTGAAGATCAAAGTCTGGGGGTTTGTCCCTTTGGCCAGGCAATGTACTGAAATAAAATAATAGCTCCGACTGCAGATGCTACAAGTGGAACAACATTTCCATGCCAGAAATCTATGGAAAGAGCAATCATTCAAATGCAGGAGAAGAGTGAAAGGAAAATTAAATAGCTGGAGACAGAGTGTTCAGAGAGCACCAAGGATGCAGAACAGCTGAAGATAATTAAATTACATACAAATAAATTAGTTGCCATAATGGTCAGATTAGGAAATAAAATGCAGAAGTATAATCCTGCCAAATATTTGAGTAAAGCAGCAGAACTGGAACTTAACTGAACTGACAAATGAGAGAAAGATTTATAGCTCCTGCCTAAATTTACAAACAGCTATGAGTATTTAAATCTTGCTGTTACATCTGAAAACAAACACAACTCATCCTGCTCGAACCTTGTTAAAATCCTAAAGGTAGTTCTTTTCTGTAAAGTTTTGAGGCAAACTTAGTTGATGGCTTTGACTGAAGTTGTTAGACCTGATGGTTTCCAAGTCCACTTTGCATCTGGGGTAAATTTACACTCCAAAGTTAGTGTCGTGAATGTATGAGAACTCAAACGTTGCTTAGCACAACACCTGTGGACCAGAACGGTGCCACCTGCATGGCTTTGGTCATCAAATATTTCATACAATATGCACCGTGGCTGTGACCTAATTTGACTGCTTTGTGCTTTAAACAGTGAACCAAGATAAACAGCGGTGAGATTATCTTCTCCTAGCACTTACTGGAATCACCAAGATGAATTAGCTGCTGCAATTTCATCTACTCGCAGTCGTTTCTCACCGTCCCTTGACTGAGGGTGTTTGGGATGTGTTCGGGGGGAATGGCTGAAGGGCAAGCTGGACAGCAGCCGGGGCTGAAGACGATTATCAGGAGGCTGGACATCCTCTGAGCGTTGTACAGCGCTGCTGCCAAGGCTCGGGGCAGCAGCCAAAGGTGGTGGCTGCGCTGCCTTCGTTCCCGCAGCCCCGTGGCTTGCAGTGGTGAGGAAGGATGGGATGCTCCTTTCTTGTGGAGTGGAGGGATCCCTGTTTCCCAGGCACAGCCCTAGGCAGGAGCCGGGGGGAGGGCTGGGGCCACCCTGCTCGTTTTGGGGCAAAGCTAAGCCGGGGTCATGCCAGGCTTTGCGTAGCCTGGAGCCCTGCCCTGGGCTGCCCCGCAGGAGCAGGTGGCTCAGGGGAGCTCCTGTGGCACACTCTGTGGCAGAACCCTTGGCATCGCCAGCCTTTCATGGGCAGCAGTACTAGACTTGCAAGATAAACTCCGGGGGTGGGCACTGGGTTACCAGAGTGCCCAAAGGGAGGGGATGGGGACCGGAAAAAAGGCAGTGCTGAGGTGCCCTACCTGCTTCCATCATCAGCATCCCAGGCTGGGACGTGCCGGGAGCTGGACTGAGCTGTAGCCGTGCTCCTCACATGTACGTGAACATCCACAAAAGAGCAGGGCAGGTTCTGAATTTTTTTCTTAATTTAATTTGAAAATTGTATTGCTCTTTCAGTGTGGTTCTGTTAGCAACCCTGCTCTTTCTGTTTAAAGCTTCTCTCTAGATTGCTATGTGTGCAGTTAGGTCTGTCTTTCGCAGTGACTTTGAGCTGACTAGGAAAGAAAATTATTTATTTACCCACAAACCCAACCCCCCCCCCCCCCAAATGGTAAGCCTCCATGGGCTAAATTGTGACCTTGTAGGGAAGAAAGTACAAAGTAGTAGTAGCAATTGATGTATAGGAAAAATCTAGATGTTAATAAATACAGCAATCCCAATGAGGCTAGAACAACATAGACTGATGTTTTTTTCTTAGGTCACCGTTTTGCCCATGGCAGTATTAGCATGGATGCCATCTACTCATCAGAGCAATTTATTTACAAAGGCAGAGGTATTCCTACCTTTTTTTTCTTTTTTTTTTTTTTAGCTTAGAACTTGAAGGCAAATAATCATATGCACTGAGGCTGCTGGTACTACTTTATTTTTCAGGGATGATCAAGAAATGAGTGTATCTTTAATTTGCAGTAACTAAGTAGGGTGGTCCGTGATGGTGGAGGCACAGCAATGATTGGCTTGGACTTTCTGGCCATTCATACTCTGCATCGCAGAAATGCTGCACAACCATTCATGATTTTCTGTCTGCTTTGTATTTTTCTTGTCTCTTGTAATGAATTGAGTGAGAAAGCATGTGCTGCCCTGCATTGACTATGAAAATAATTCTGATGGCTAGGGTAATGGGGATGCTTAATATTATGAGGGAACAGTATTTTTAAGAATACTTTAAATAACATATTTAAGCAAACAGTTGGGCAGTCATCACCTCCCACAGATATGAAATTATCTCTAGCTTCCAAGAGGGGAAAAAGTTTAATTTTTCACTTCTTTCATGGTTTGTATTTATTCCAGTGGTTAACATTCCTCTCCTCATTAAAAATGCTAACTTGTTAAAGGCTCTGGCTTTAAAAAAAGAATTTAAAATGAAAAAAAAAAAAATCTCCAAAATATGTTCTGCTGCCATAAAAGTGGTGTGAATTAAATCTTCCAAATTACATTTCAATAAATGCAAAATAAAGGCCAATTTTACCATGATTTTACCATACTAGGGTATAAATGGCAGCTTAGGGAAGCCAAGACACTGGCTGTAATGTTGTCTACACCGCAGCTCGCCCACCACCACGAATGGTTTTAGCAGGCTGTGTTTCCAGCATCCAAGCTATGAATTCACCTGAGCTGATGCTACCTGCTGATGTTAAGGAAACAGGGGTGGTGTTTCGGTATACACCCTCCAGAAAGGCTTATTGTGAGCCACATTTGCAACAGCCTGATCCTTCCTAGGCATTTTCCAGGTCCTCCTCCCCTTTAGCACGCTGCATCCAGGCGAATTTTGCAGCCTCTGTCCAGTGCATCTTCCCCTCGTGGCCATGCCGTGCTCGGGCGATAAGAGGCGAGATGCGCCGGCAGCAGGAGCTGTGCCAGCAGGTGGGTTGCACAGAGTGAGTCAGAGCTGGTGCATAAGCTGTAAGGGGGCAAACTTTGCCTACCAGCAACGCTCCCAAATCAGAAGTCTTCTCCTCCTCCCTTCTCCAAGAATCATAGGCAGCATGTGCAAAAGATCCTTAAGATTACATGCATCTTGGGTTGGTTTTGATATTTTAGGATGCTTGTAGTTTACAGTTCCAGGCTGATCCATAGTCTCTAGGGCTAGGAATGTAATTACAAGGAAAGATATGTTTATGTGTGGGTGGGCGTGTAATATTCTCAGGCTTATGGCCTTAAGAGGAAACAGTGAATAGCATATAAAAGCATAACACAGTAAGCACTGGCAATTTTGTTCCACAAATATTATGTACCAGCCTAAAGAAGTAAAACTGTGTTACTTGGTAGGATAGACAGTATCTTGGCAAAAAAAGAGGCTGTCACGTATTACGTACGGGCAGTGTGTGGTCAACCTTGTGTTCAGTGTGGTTAAAGTTTGTTGCTAGAAAGTATGTGATGAGCAATTTTCAGCAATGAATTCTGTTCATTACTTGCAGAGGTTATAAAAACAGAAGCTTCTATTTTTTAAAAAAAAAAGTATGAAGGAAATACTACTTTAATTGCATGAGCTATGCCCCCTTACCCCTCCCACAGGGTAGCACATAAATCAGAATTGAATGTACGCGTGGTTGAATTACTCTATTTAAGAACCTCTTATACCAATAAATCAATATTTACTTGCAATGTATGCAATATATAAATGGCACATTCACAGATGTTGAATAAGTTTCCCAGACTAAGGATACTGCTCAACAAACCTAAGATGTTAGTAGCAATGTTTAAAGTACAACACTAATAGTACAAGTTGAGTAGAAACAGTTTAACAGAATAACACAGGCTTTATATAGGGTTTTCTTTAAGCTGATATTTTTAGTCTTCAGACTTCATTTACTCCTGCCGAATTAAGAGCCTTCCAGAATATCTATTTTATTTGAAATCTGCAGGCTTGACATTACCTTTTCAGCTGGTCCTCTGCCCTATCGCAAGCCTTACCTCTTTCCTTCACCCAGCAAATTCAGGGGGAAGACAATGCAGAGAGGATTTGACCACGCTGTCATAAATTCATGGGACACGGGATTTCTTGCTGTGAGAAAAACAGCTAAATGATTGCTGCTTTACCTAGTCAAACAAAAACGTGTCCTTCCCAACAGAGACGATAATTCTTACTGAACTGAATGCTTGTAGATTTTTGCCACTAAATTTCTGATTTTTAAAGGAGTTCAGGTCTTATTTCAGCATCTAAATGAAGCTCTCGTAACACTTCGCTTCCAGCTGCTCTTCCCAAGAATTAGATACCCAAATGAGAGCTTCCCCTGCCCTCCCTGGCCCTTGGTGTCTAAGCTGGGATCTTTAGGTGCTGGGCTCATTCAAAGTTTGAAGATATGTGAAAGAATAATGGTAAATTGCTCTTGGAGGATTGCTAAGAAGCCTGGTGCTAATTACAAAGTGAAATGGCAGCTTTTTAATGCTGCCATTTTAGAAAGTAAGTATCCACAATTAGTCCTTTAAATCCTTATTTAGACACCCTTCTTTAAATCACATGCATATAGATGCAGATGGAGATATAGCACTCATACCGTACCCATTTTAGATTATCGTTGCATAAAAGGGAATATGACTAATACCAGCCATCACTAAGTAATAAGCTATTTCCACTAAATTGCTGCAGAACCACAGCGTTGGGAGGTGGACGTTAGGAGAAGCACTGGGAGCCTCTGCACTGACTCTCTTGTGCTATTATGCAAATGATAAAGAAATAATTTTAAAAACTAAAAGCTGGTGCAATAGCTTTTTGGTGTAAAAACTCTTGTCTTTATGGAAATGACAAGACCTTCCTGAGAGTTAAAGGCATAGGTGGTGGTCAGATCCAGGCTGGCAAAAGGGACCAGAGTGGAAGGGCTGCAGCAAAAACTGAGGGTCTGCCAAGGCAGTCAACAAGAATGTTTAGTGTTGTGGAAAGTCTTTTGTATTTGTAACTTGACTGAAAAGGAAAAGGTGAAAATGAGGTGACGTTAGGATAACACGCAGCAGTTCTCATTGACTTTTGTAATGTTATTTTGTTTAATCTTCCATGGTACAGAAACAGGAGGGAAATCTGTGAAACCCAAGTAACGCAAGTAAAAAGCAGTGTGGGGGAAAGAACACACAGCCTGTGAAGCTCATCCCAGGGGTGTCTCAAGAGAAAAAACCAAACAGGCATGATTTGGGCAGCAAGGTTTTCCAAACTGAAAACTAGCAGACAGTAGAAGTAAGCGGTGAGGACAGGGGTAAAAATCTTCCGGCATGGGACCTCTTGGCGTAGATGGGGAGACTTTAAGAGACTACGTGTTCTCATGTAACTGCCCCACGAGAGATTTTCCCCTGAAGGAGCCTGTTTGGGTCGGTGTTGAGGACAAGGTGGCTGACTGCATGGGCTGCTGCTCCCAGCCATGTTGGAGGCCCGTGAGTTCACTCTGTAGCCTTGACTTTCGATAACTTTGCCCTTCATTTTATTTATCTGTTCTTTCCAGGATAAATATAGTAAGGAGCACTGAGTTTCTTTTAGGACCCTCCTGATCTCAGCAGGGTCTTCTATATAAGCCTGCCATGCTCTGATAAATTCCTCCTCCTGTGCATTGTGACTTGAAATTACTGGGGGTAGGAGAGGTTATTGATAGCACTAAGGATAAAAAAAAAAGGGGGGGGAAGGTGGTTGTTTGAAGTATTCAGTGTAATCTGTGACTCCATCTGAGCATCCTAGGCTGCACCCGGCAGTAGGTTAGTGATGGGGAGAGCCACGTTTGGACTGGGCAGGCTCCCGAGGGCTGGTGTTGGTTGTGCTGCCCCGTGTTTAATTTTGATGGGACCTCTGGGACCTGTAGGGTTGACCCGTTGTTGCAAGCCTTTGCTTTAGAATATTTGAAAATACCTCAATGGATCCACCCTATTTAAGTCACATAATCAAGTAGGTACTTGAAGTGACATCTCTTCAGCTTAGCTCCTCACTTCTGCTTCTCTGAAAAAAAGCTGAGCTCCAGGTCAGCAACGCAAAATAATCTGAAGTAGATGAAAGTTGGAGAGGAAGAGGAAAAATTAAAAAAAAATAAAAAAAATAAAATATTTATAATAATATAAAACTCGATTGATTTTGGGGGTGTGCCTGTGGTATTTTGTGTTGGGACATGTGCTGAGCTTGGAGAAAGGAGGCAACTACATCAGGAGAGAACTCACCAGAGCATGTGTGTTTGATATGGTCTGCATAATAGCATAAATCTAGTGTGCGTGAAGATGATTTCAGCTGTCTCTCAAACAGAAAGGCAGCTGGATTTTGGGACTAGGCCACCCACTGCCAGGAGAAAAATGCTTGGCTCCTCAATACCTTTGATTCACGGGCTTTAGGAGGTGAGAATCGTACTGTCACAACATGTGCCTGGGAAGCATGTTCAATTTCCTACGCCTCATCCTCTCCCCCCTTCCCACAGTCTGCTTCTAAATTGAAGTCTCTGCAGATGAAACTTTGTTTCTGATACCTCTACATAAATCGCCTGTTTTCCATTTTGACAGGAGTTTTACTGAGGGGAAAAAAAAGAAAAGAAAAAAAATGTATTCTTTCCCCCCCTGTCTCTGCAGCACCTATGATTTTGTACTTGTTCTTTCCGGAAATATCCAAGTTAATTCTGTAGCTATTGAAAAGCACTGTGTAAATGTAGCTTTATAACCTTTAACCACAACACAACAACCTCCTCTCTGTAACCTCCGCCTCCTGCACCTATTCTTGAAAACTGCCTGAAGCAGTGATTCTGCCTCATAAATCTGAGCCTTTAAGACAGGTAGCGTTGTATGCACTGTTACAGCTGAGGTAGTCTCTCTGACTGATTTTTCTGATAATGCCTTTTTGATGTGTTGCTGGTAAACAGCTTTATTTGTAAGAGATTACAGCCGTAGTAAAGAATCTGGATAGTGACAAAGCAACTGTTATGGGCAATGCTGGAATTTCCACTCATTTGGAGTTCACCTTTAACCTCCAGTTAAGCTTGCTGCCAATTATTTTTTCAGCCCTTCTACGTACAGACCACAAAGAGGGTTTTGTTCTTCCTCTGCCTAAAGTCCCACACCATCAATTAGTACAGGAAGACGGGTTCCTTGGTTGTATTTCAATCCAAGCAAATCTAAAAGGATCAATGTTTTGCTAACGTTTACATGCGAATTCTCTGCCTGCAGAGAAACAAAGTCTGCACCTGTGTGGAAAACAATCAGTAGCTTTTCATGTGCAAAACTCATAAATGTAGCAATTACATAAGCCAAAATGTGAGGAGGTGTGGTTTATTGGTGGCTGTGTTTATTGTACCTTATCATATGCAGAAAATGAATCATCTGACACAGAAATGGCTCTTCAGGGACCAACATATGCAGCTGAGCACAGATTTGCAGGAAAGAGCTCATCGTTTCAAAGATAGGAAAGAGATCTCTTAGGATATAGCTGGAACAATAATATTGCGGGTCCCTGGTTTTTTTTTTTTGGCAGGTAATTGTGTCAAAAATATTCATATTTATATACCTTGACATTAGGCACCTAGAAAGAGTCCTGACTTTCCTATATGGTAACTGAAAGCTGTGTGTTTTTTGACATATCTAAAAGTCAGGCTGCTTATGTTGATGCCTGTGTTTATTTCCAGAGTTCGTGTAGTTGGCTGAGCCGTAGGATACTGGTGGAAGCCGTTTCTCTTTAGAGGAGGAAGCAGGGCACGCGTAACGGCCATAGCATCTGTACTGGTACCTGGGCTCGCAGCGTCAGACTGGTATGGTGAAATACGCTGTCACAGCCTTTGAGAGGTCCAGATCTAGTTGAACACTGAAGGTCTAGCTGTGTGTGATTTTTAAAGCACGCCTGCGGAGCTTTGTTGGCACAGAGGAGCAGCTTGCTTTTCAAAGCAGATGCATTAATCGTAACTGCAGAGAGAGAGCAGAGATGGCCACTCGGGGTTAACGAGTGTACCGCTGCAACGAAGCGTTTGAATGTGTAGGGGGAAACTCTCCCTTGGAGGGGTGCTGTGGATGTAACCTCACCTCACCATACCTACTGCATAAGTGTCCGAACGGAGTATTTCCTAGCGTCCCTCTTATTTCTTATGGGGAAAAATTGGATATTTTTTTTTCTTAATTGTACCTGTGGAATATTGATATCGACGGTTCATTTGTCCCTTTCAAGATTTGTATCACGGTACCAGTGGTTCATAACTCTTTTTGTCCTTTAGCTAATCATTATCCTGAGCAACTTGTTGCTTGGAATTACATTTCCTTCCCTAAATGCCAGATGCTCTGTCTTAGGTCAGAGCTGACCTAGTTGCAGATGAGACCCTTGAATTACAGGGCTGAGAGCTTATTTTTATCTTTTGAACAGCTAGAAGACACCAGCTGGAGAACACTTTCCTTGCCTCCAGGTTTTCCTGAGATATCTTTACCCAGCTCAGGTGTGGTTCTCACTTAGGAAGTTTTGCAACACTGATCTATAGCTGCTCCGTTGACCTCTACACAGCCTGCCTTTGCCGCGGTGAGCCTGAATGCACACGTTGACCTTCATCCCCGACCAAGCCAGACAAAAAGAACAGGACTTGAAAATGCTCTATGCCCATGCCACCAGACTCCATTAAGAGCACGAGGTTAGGATAAGGTTCTGCTCAATTCTTGCTTGGTGACCTGTGTCTTTAAGATAACTCCAGACTTGCAACTGAGCTGTGTGTTTTCATTTCATTCCTCCTTACTCAGTGTTGTGCTTTACCTCCGTCATTAACAACTCCATTTCTGCTGCATTTCACAATGTTTGAACAGAGGTGACATCCAAACTTCTTGCTCCTGCATTTGCTAGTTGACAATAGACTTCTGGTAAACTTGTGAGATGAGAAAGAACAGTAGTGGAGGGGAAAAAGATGCCAAATGATGCTCCTGTTGATAGTGTATTGGGGTGCGAGAAGGAAAGGCAGAGAACAGCACAGTCATCTATAGATGATTTTGTCACTTCGAAAGTGAATTACTTAATGACAAAGTTCTTCCTGCCAAATTTTGATGGCTTTTTTGCCTTCACAACATCTGCACTAATCAGTAACTTCACTTGGAAGTCTCTTAGGTGAAGTATTGTTCTCGTGTCACTCACCAGACAGCGGTACCTTGCTAGAGGAGGGAGAGGAGCTGCTGCTTATGCAGGTCAGTTGGTGATCTAGTTAAGTGCATGTCGGTGGTACTCTGACACCACTGCAACACAGCTCAGGTGCATCAGTTATGAGTCCGTTCCATGGTCACAGGATCACCTATGATCATGTGTTGAGCAAGTGCAAAAAAAAAAAAAAAAAAAAAAAAAAAAGACAATTGAGAACAATTGTGATTGGAAGATGTGTCAGGAGATTCCAGCTTGGAGAAATTTCGGTGTCTGGAGTATCGGGTGAAGTTTGTCACGAGTGTTCATTAAAAAGGCATTCGTGACGGGAAAGATGAGAAGAAGGGCTTGTAGAAATGGAGAACTTCTATTAGGAGAGTGAAAGTGCTTGCCTTTGTTTTCCCAGCAAAATGATACCGGGGAAGAGTCGTGACTGAGAGACAGATGAATTAAGGAAAATGCTGGTCTCAGACTGTGCTGGACAGCCTGCAGCTGGAGAAACAGAAGTAAAAAAAGTTTGCCCATCTCTAAGAAGACTGGTGAATTCAACCAAGGGTTTACATGACGTGGTGCCTGTAGTGGTACAAGCCTGACCTCAGTAACCTGGGTGGTTCTTTGTAGTCCCATCTTCTTGTGACTGTCCACAAGGGAGCAGAGCGGTCACTGATGTGGTGCTATCATCCTGTGCTTTTTTCCAACTAACATCTAGATGAAAAAGTTACTGAAGTGCTTTGTTTGGGCCATGTTTTTTCTTTCTTTGTTTTCTCCTTCTGTGCTTCATAACTTGCCTGTTCACTGCCGTTGTTTATCCTCACTTCCCCTTTACGGTCTGGAGTAGCCTTAGCATCTTGCTGACTGTTTTGTCTGCTTGTTCCAAAGTTTTAATAGCTATTGTAAAGTATTATGGGTTGTCTTAAACTGTCATTTGCTACCCGATTTGATAATTCTGATGTCTTGAGGGGTTTTCTCTATCACCGTTTCTATACTGTCTTGGGATGTTTAAAAGAAACAAAGAAAACAACACCACACACACCCCCCAAATGCTACCAGTCCTTTCCCCCCCAAAATACAGTCCTTAAAAACCCAAAGAAGGCAACCATTATTCATTTTTTTTCTTCTTTTCATTATTTTATTGTTCTGTTTTAACAAAGCAATTATGTTAAAGAAAAATATAAGGGGAAAAATACGGTCCCATTTTGAACTGAACTTCAGCTGCTCTAGGACAAGATGTAGTTTGCAGCAGCTGAAGTTCAGTCGGCATCCCAGCACTTGGACAACCACAGGAGTGCTCCAGGGAAATTGAACACTGTCATGGAGCTGCTAAATACAAAAGGAATGAACAACCAGAGAAGGCAGCTCCCTGCGTGGGAGCCTGGGCGAGTATTGCAGGGAAGCATCACACCTCTGTATAGCAAAGCCTTGTTCTGCCTTTTCAGCATCCCTTTATGTCTGCAGCTGGACAGGGGTACTGAGCCAGACAGGGCTTGTCTGACCCACCGTGGTGGTCCTCCTGTAGGCTGAGGAGCTGGGGAGGAGGCTCTGTCTGTATTGAGCTGTGTCACAGAACACATCCTGCCAACAGTGACTGATCAGTAGAAAATTAGTCTGTTTTTCTTAAAAAGCAAAGCAAAAAAAAAAAAAAAAAATCAGGAAGGACTTTACTATTAAAGATAGAATAGGCACTTGGCAGGGGTGGGGGGCAGTGGGACACAAACTGAAAAAACCAACACCCTGCCTCTTTTAATTCCAGTATTTGGTTTCCAACCTACTTGGATTCCAGTATGGATCACAAGAACCTGTGGTTTCATCTGTAAACTGAGCATTGTACTTGGGAGGGAGATATAGTAGCTCTGAAGTCTTCCTTTTAGAGTCATACTTCCACAAAATAACCTACAGAATGGTACCAGAAAATGGATTTACATTTTACTATAAAATGTGTGTGCTTCCAGTGCTGATTGATGTAATTCCAGCAGTTCTTTCTTTCTACATCTTCCTGTTCTGAGCGTAACTAGTTCGTATGACTTCTCTAGAGTTTCCACAACCTCCTCCTTTCTGTGGAAGCAAATAGCGACGATAAAATATCTTATGACCACTTGTCAAATTCAGAGTTTGTTGGAAATACACCACAGTTTGTAGGTGAGGGGATAGAGGAAGAAGAAAATCTGGCAAAGGAGGTTACTTGAATGGGCCTGGGCATCGGGGACATTCCTGACTGGCTTTACCGTGCCGTTCCTCACTTGGTCAGCTTAGGGAAGCTGGGAACTGATGCGGAGAACGCAGTGTGCATGAGGTGAGGTTCAGCTGAAGGTTATCAGGGCATCATTGCAGCATGTCGGGGTTGAAGAAGACAAATCCTTCCATCAGTTAGCGTTAAACCAAAGACTTCATGTGCCGAGTACAGCTGAGTGCTGTCTTTGTCAGTATTGACAATGTCTTGAATACTGACCTTCTTGGGATGCTTTTTTCTTCTGTAATGTATTTTTAAATTCTGGAATAGTTACTCAAGCTTGCACACTGTCTAATATTTAGATAACAGAGTGACCTAAAGCAACTCATGTCACTGACTAATCCAGATGCTATGTGTGTAGGATTTTTTTAGTAGCAATTAGCTTAGACTCTATATTCTCATTTTCTCCTTTAATCTTGTGCTCTCTGAACCCGTTTTTTTTACTATTTTGTCATCTGTGTCACTACTTCTAGCGTATAATTCACAAATCCTTTTTTAATAAATGAATAATAATGATCAGCTAATACATTGAAGAATGCTGAGGTAAAGCTTTTGTTTTCATAATTGCCATCATACCACAGGCAACTGTGGTGAATCAACTATTTTATTTGGCTTCCTTTTTAATATTAAGTATACTGAATTTTACAGACTAACTGAAATAAAAATAAATGACAAAGAAAAGCCCTTTATGAAAATGTGTACTGAGTGGATTTCAGGAGTTTGTCTTAATTCATGATTTCTTGTTCAGAGCAGCAAAATCATGATGCATTGCAAGCAGTGAGAAAGGAATGATTCCAGTGATGTTCAAATCATAGCTGATCTAGGCTGTATAATTTTAATTCTTATGGACTTCACAATTAAGCACAAAACTTCTGTTTCAGGGCTTGGGCTTTGTTTTTTGCATATATCAAGTTACCTCATGGAGTGAGCAGAGTAATTCACAGCATAATTTCAGGAGAAACGGTCTTTGGATGAAGTATACGTAATATTATCAACATGTATAGTACTGTATATGTTTGTATGTGAAAGACCAATGCAGCAAAGAAATTGAGTTTACCATGTAGCAGTATTCTATCAGGTGTCTTACATACTCCATGCAGTAAGTTGCTTTATATTCTAATTATACACAGCTTAACTAAATTTGCCTACTGAAAGATTTCACTGAGATCGCCAGATGAGGTGTTCACACGTTGGTTGCAGAGTTTACAGTTCGATAGCCTTGCAAACAACGGCAGTGAAACTATATTGGTGGGCCTTTTTCCCTTGTATGTGTTTAAAGATCAATTGGACAACTTAGGGTATTTCTGGAGAAGGAAAACTTTATGAACCCAGCCTGTAACAAGAGTCATAGGCAAGAAGTACAGTCAATGTATTTTTAATGCCCTGATAAGCTATCGAATGCTCCGATGTTTGAGCATCTGTTGATGAGCAAGGCTCAGTTATTCCAACAGAACTTACCCAGACCCTCTCTTTCACTCACACTTAATTTTTTATTTTCTCATGCTTTATTTAGAAGTATCCCAGATGGAAAGAAGAGCAGGAAATGAGTGCTCAAAAATGTCAGCTGAAAGTATTTGCAGTGAACGAGGAAAGGGAGCGAAAATATTTGGATTTGTTATTTTGGAGTGCAACCAATACTCTGATTTTACTGTTACCCTTTGACAAGCTGTGCCCACTAATTTTCCACTCCTCGAAGCGAGGGTGAATACAACATTATAATAATAGAGTTCTGATTTCAGTCTACTTTTTTTTTTCTACACTGATTATATTCCAGACTTATCTTCTTCCTGGTCTAAGTTTTCTTCCATAATTTTTAAGCCTTTCTGTTAGATGGAGTCCTCCAGTCGATCAGAACACCAGATCTTCTGAATACTGGTGATCCAAACCCAAGTCCTACTTGTCCTTCAAGATTAAAAATGAATATTGGTCAGACTTCCCCCCTTCCTTTTGTAATAGCAGCAGAATGATCTCATTTTTTCCCAGGAGAAGGTCAAACTGATGCCTTTCCATGCATGTGCTGTGCAGGTGGAGAAAATGCAGCACTGCACCCAGCACTGGAAGAACCTTTCCAAAGCCACCATGGCCTTGAACACCTCTTGTCCTTCTGCTGCTCTTGGTGCTCTTGGGTAGTGTGTCATGGAAGCACAGTGAGTCCAAAGCAAGTGGCTATACTTAGTCACTTAGGCTGCTTGTGCTGTGAAAAGACATTGATATAAGGGAGGCAGACGGCTGTCGGAAATATTTTTTAAAAATGTGTTACTGGGCTTGGGTCTTACAGTATTAAAGTCTTGCAAGTGGTATAGGTGAGAGAATCGGCGAGAATAAAAGTGAGCCCTGCTGCACAGTACTCGCAAGTAAAGATACACATTAATATGTTGAACAATGTTTTGTTATTTTTAGGCATAGTTAGCAATCTGTGTGTTGCCTTGTGCTTGTTTCTACTTCTTAAAAATACGAGAATAACACGGCTGTCACAATAGGCTGTTCCTCAGCAAGAAAACTAATCTCCTGTGTAGCAAAACTCCCTTGGCAACTTGAGAGCTGTACAAGGCCACTTCTGAGTAAGAAAAGGGATGTTTTTGTCCTTGGATGTGTACAGATGGTATAGACAAGTGCATGGAAGCCAAAGCACATCATAGTAGCAGGAATAGTTGGGATTTGTGGAAGATTATGGCTAGAAAAGAAAAAAGCAGTCTCTTTCTTTCATTCCTTTATAATTGGTGTGACTGGGTAGTGAGGAAGCACAAGTGAATACAAACCCATTTGTACTGTGCAGGAGGATTACAATTGAAAAAAGGGATGGGGGACGGAGTGAGGGTGAGCTAGCTGCAGTCTTCTGCTTGCTTCAGGAAAAAATAAGCCCACCCCAGCCCTTAAAAAGCAGTCCTACTTCTACTGGCACTTGGCTTTCTAGGCTGCAGCACAGGGAGGAGAAGGGAAACAGAGGATTTTTCCCTCTGCTATGTTGGACCACCCTGGGATTTTCCCTGCCCTGCTGAAGCTATCTAGTCTTGTAAACAAAACCTCAAAAAGATGCAGCGTCTGAGAAAGGGCCAGGTCTCCGGGTTCCCCCTGGAACAAGTAGCACTAAGCTAAACCACAAGCTACTGGTACCCTGCCGCCAGGACAGCAGCACCCAGCTCTCGTGAAGGTAATGTGCCCAGACCAAAGATGCAGTCGTTGCAGAGCTGACCGCTTCCAATCAGTTGGGTAATTATCAACTGAAATATTTAATCTCCCCTCCCTAGGGAGAAATGGGATTTTTGTGAGATCTAGCACAACGGTTTGTACCCTAAATAAGACATCCATGTGTGTCTAGGTGCGTAAACTGACCTGTAGGACTAGTAATTAAAGGAAATGTTTTTTTTCTCCTCAATTAAGTAAGAAATAGTTGAAATGAAGTGCTATTGGCAAGAATGTACTGGTTTAGGATAATAGGTTTGTGCAAATGTATGTCCTAAATAGCCAGAGTTGTAGTTTCCTAAAGAGCCTTAAACACTAATATGTTACAACACGACAGTGTCTCTCACTGGTTACTAAGGGTAACGTGAAGTGTGGGTTTAGAGACATTTCTGCTGGTATTGCAAACATTTTACACTTCCTCTCAGTTGATACTAGATGATATAATGTTTGCACTATGTCAGCATTTGAGGTGTTCCCTTTAAAGGAAGAAGGAATGAGTTAACTGAAATTCAGGAACTCATCAGAAATTTATACCAGCACATTTCCCATGCTCCTACTCCAACGTTAACACGAGTTTTACAATAAACAAAGCAAGCCTATATGACAGCCAACAGCTTCTGATACACTTGTACCTGCACTAATATGATAACTGTGGAGCTGGAATTAGGATGTCTCTAAGGAACAGCTAAAGGATTACCTCATCTTCATATTGCTGAAAGCAAGTCAGTAATGTTTTTAAAGTTTTGTATTGAGAGATGCCTTTACCCCAGTACAGGGCAATATTGTTGTTCCAGTTTTAGCATGTTCAGACTGAATTTTTATGTAGATGGTGTATTACGGCTATTATATGTAAATGAGGGTGTACAAAACTGGTTATACTTATTTCTGTAATATTGGTACCACTGGTGCAAGCTGTTCTTTACAGGATGCTACTGCTTTGGATTGATTGAGATTATCTTCTGCGGAAAGTTGGTGATTTTGATGTGTGTCTCATGACAGGAGCTAGGGAGTGTTATCAGTTGTTTTTAAATGACCTGCTGCGGAAAGGTGTAAGGATAGCAGGAATTTAATTGGGCACATGGTCCTACACAGTTAAGAGCCTTTTAAATGTTTTTGTATGTATACTAAATCTGTCACATGAAGCATACATAGGTTCAAGTACATACAATAGTGGTAACAACGATAAGTGATAATCTCATTAATAAGACATAGAGTTCCTGACCACTTGCAATTAAGTTGTTGGTTTTCTGGGGTTTTACAGCCTTCAGTTCCCATAGATGATGCTCTGACCAGCACTCACTTGAGTGTCTAATTGGTTGTTGTTCTACAGTTTTGACTGGATATTGTAATTTTCAGTTCATAAACTAAACTACTGCACAGCATAACATGTTGCTGTTGGTTCCACCTTGGGGATCTGAGTGTTATTCACTTATTAAATGATCCTTAGGTGAAGTCTGAGCAATTTCTTTGGAAAGATCCTGATCTTTAAAGCATACATGCACTTGCTTGGCTTGAGATGCTGGCAGGGAAGGGTGCTCAGCTTTCCCAGGAGCAAGCCCTGGGATAGGGACAAAGGTTATAATTTGGGGTGGCTTGGAAGCACCTCATCCCTTATTCTTGACTTAGCAGTTCTTACTGGATGTTTCTGTGTACTTTCCTGTGTAGTGCAAACGGTGTATTTGGGTTTTCCATCTGCTGAAGCAATCACTTTATTTCCCATATATGCAGCCATTCAGTGTC